>NC_092804.1:42759045-43433948 GCF_040954645.1 Diabrotica undecimpunctata | reverse complement strand
ATTACCAATTATTTTTTGTTTTCATCGTTTGTTGGTTTACAATTGAAGAGGTTAGAACAAAACGGGTGGTCCTACTTGTGATTATTTTGTTAATGCAAGTATATACAATACATCAAAAATTGTTATAGTTTCAACGCAAAAAAGGATGTAAGCGCTCTTACCGGCTCCTGGTCATGTAGAAGGCAAAATCGACATACAAATAAGTAGATAAAGTTATACCGCATAAGTACCATAAATTTTAATTGATCAATATTCTAACACAAGGTTTTGGGTATATTGGTGTATTTTTGAAGTTGTTAGCTGTTTTCGTCTGTTACCATGTCATACGCTACCCACAGACGCCTATTCAAAGAGTGATGCTTTGCAAAACACTATAGAAACTCATATAATGAAACTGATGTTCAGGAGGCTAAATTTCTAGAAGTACAGCAAATAAAATCAAAAAATAACTTAGGTAAAAAATGGATATTCAAACCAATAGAAATTCTAATAGAACTCTAGTAAGCTTCATAAATCAAAATATTTTTATTTAAGACAACTGTGAAGGTAGAACACTTTTAATACGCAGGTTTGACAGGGAATAGCATCGTGTTTTATGAGGGCAAACGTTTTGAGAGTAAAGTCACACATTATTTTGAAAAATACGGCAGTGCGTTTACATCTTCTGTGGATTAATTCTAACGGATAAATATTTTAATATGTTCTCCACGTATTTCTCTAAATTTTATTAAAAAACTCACCGTATATGCGTTCTCCTTCTCCTATGTACCACCTCTATTGAGATTGGCGACGAGTATGGCAAAGTCTTGTTTGTTGTGGGCTTGGAGTATGAGAGCGTTTCCTTTGGTTCTGATTAAGTCTCTTATATTCTTTAGTCACGATTTCTTCTTTCTTCGTATAGAAACTACTCCTTCTTCCTTCAATTTTTCCCTCAATAATTAGTTGTAATTGTTCGTATTCGTTATATTTTACAACATTAAGTGTTCTTGTTATATAAGTTATAACTTATTCGGAACATTCTTCTGTGCAGCCACATTTTAGATGCGTTTAACTTGTTGATGTCGCCTTGTTTGAGTGTACAGATTTCACAGTCATGCAGAAGCAGACACCATATTAAAGTATTCTCAGTCTTATTGGTATTGCCAATTTTGGATTGCAAAGTATGTTTCTCATGTTCACGAATCCTGCTCTGGCCATTTCAATTCTTCTCTGGATTTCCATTTCCATTGAGTGAACGTTTTTGTTTTTATGATATTAAGTTTGAAGTCCATTCTGATGCTCCCTTCTGTGAGCATATTCATTAGTATCTGGAGCTGTTTTTATTTTGTGGTAAACAATATAAGGTTTGTTGCTCCCTCCGAACGTTCTTCTAATGAACATCGGATTAGCATACACAATAAAAAGAATCAAGGACATTGACGTGCCCTCCTTCAATGTTTACCAATTTAGTGTTATCATTGTTTGTTCGAATACAGCCTCTGTGATTCCAATACATGTTACATATGATACGATAGTGATATCACTTCCGTGCAACCCCACCAAAACGTTAGTCCCAGAAATGCACCTTTGGTCTCGCAACCTTTCTGAAACCATATTATGAGCGGCATTTGTTGTAAATATGGTTAGAGATGATTCTCATGAAAATTTTTGCTGCGTGACTCACCAGAGATTGTTCTGTGATCATCACATTTTCTTACCTTGTACTTCTTGGGTAGTGGTACATATGTGGTTATGAACCAGTTTTAAGATAGTGTCCCAGATTGATAAACACGATTAAAGAAGCATGTCAGATATTTGGTTGCTTGCAGCAGGACTCAAGTTTTCAAAGCCTTCAGACACCGTTGCGTCTTCACCAGGTAAAGACTTTCAGTGATGGTCTGTCTACTGACAATTGCAAAAGTAAAAACTCAATTTATACTATTTGCATCAAAGTCATGGATGACAAGTGACATAAACATGTTTTTTTTTGTCTAGAAAATGATGTGTCTCATCCATAACTTGTAGTACGTAACAATAAATTGTCTGTAACAATAAATATACAGAACTTAATTAAACACTAGTTGTAACTCTTATTATTAAATAAATTTTATTTGTGTTTAACGTGTTTTATTATAATTGTTAGAATTGGTCAAATAAATATTTATTTGTAATTGTTGAACCTTTATTACATTTTTAACATAGAAATAAATAAAAACAAGTAAAAAATAGTAACATTTATTATTCAAACGATTCGAATGATTTCGAGACATTGTTGGTTTTTGTATATTTTGAAACTAAAATAATAGCTTATTATTTGTTCAATTATGTGTTTACTCACACAAAGTGCAAACAAAGGGGAAAGGTACTGTCTATCATATCATTAACATTGTTCATGGCCACAAAGTTACTACATATTCAACTATAAAACTATATTACACAACAAAAATGCACAAAGTTAATCCAATAAAGCTGAGAATTATTTTCAAATAGTTTATTACATACAGAGAGGAACTACTCAATTAAAACCGAACGTCAAAGTAACTTATCGAGTTCCGAAATACCGATGAAAGCTACAGATATAATGTTGGAATGGGTTCCTTCGATATATGTATAGTATTTTACTGACAGTCTGTAATTAATCATTGAGTTACAAATAATAATATCTTTATTATTTTTTATTATAAGACGACAAATTATTTTGACATTTATATCAATGACAGTGATATTGACAGGTAAGAAAAGGGACACCTGGTAGCCGGAAAAGTAAAGTAAGTTATAAGCTGTATCCTGACTGTTTAGAAGGTTAGAAATCCACAGATTACTAACCGTTTATACATCTTTATTTGGTAGAATACGCAAACAATTTTTTGAATGTACAACTGACATCACACTGAAGCGAGTACAGCATGATGTATCATCCCACAAAGTAACCATTTTGTTTTTTACTTATGTCACATATGTTGTCGTTCTAGAGATCATACATTTTATGTATATTTCATTTATTAAAAAAATTTACAACCTTCTAACTTAACATTTTATACTTTGCAATTAATTATTTAATTAAAAAAACTAAAGTATCGGACCATAAATATAAATATATATATATATATATATATATATATATATATATATATATATATATATATATATATGTGTGTGTATATATATACGTATATATATGCGTATATGTAAATAGCACTTATCAATCACTGGCAATCATTCACCATTTTATAAGCCTTTTATCTGTTTTGGCACGTGTACACAGAATATTACCAATAAGATATTTATGCACTTTTAGTAAATTTTTATTTATATTAAAAAAAATAAAATGAATTAGTCTTAACAATACTTTCTATAAGAACATTTGCAACTTCCTCCAAAGACTTTACAATTTCATACTTTTCAAATAGAAAAAAAAATGTTAACTACATACATACATTTTTTTAACTACATCTTTTGTGGCTTATCTGTTATTTTTGTCGATATACGCAGTCTCTATTACATGAATTTCAGCCTTGTGTCCTGTTTCTCTACATCTGGTCCCAACCATTGCTACTTCAATCTTGTTATAAACTTAACTAAGTCAGTTCTCTTTACTTTATTTATCAACACTATCAAATCAAATATGTCTCAAATCATATTATCATTACATTTTCCACACAAGTAGACTTACAACACATGGCTAGTTTGCATACAAGCGAAGGCACTTAATCATTATATTTGCAGTAGAACCTCAATCTTAAACTTTAGAAAAACGATTTTAATAAGCTAAGAAAAATACTTACCAAGCATTAGGGTGGTCTGTACTGTAATGTGAAGTAGACACTAAAAGTACCAACAATGAATCGAATTATATATACTTAAGATTCTTGAACTTCTAAGTGGAGCATAGAGCTTCAGTGAAAACGCGCCATCGGGTTCTATTTTGCGCTAAGGCCTTCACCTCATTCCACGACTTTCCTTGATCTCTTATCTCGCCCATTATTCTCCAAGTTTGTACTGGGCGAGCTCTTTTTCTTCTTCCTTGGGGATTTCACTCTAGGGCAATCTTTGCAATATTGGAATTATTTTTTCTGAGTGTGTGACCAATCCAACCCCACTTTCTGGAATTTATTTGATGTTCTACCCTTTTTTGTTCGGTCAAGTGTAGTAGATCTTCGTTTCTGATGATGTTAGGCCAGAAAATATGAACAATTCGTCTTAGATATTTATTAATAAAGACCTGCAGTTTATCTGTAAGTGTTTTTGTCACTTTCCAGGTTTCACATGATATGACATTTGAATGGAATATGCGGATGTTTGTCCTTGTAGTATACTCGCCAGAACAGGGATGAGCATGCTGAATTCTTGTTGAGCTTTTCGTATCCTCATACGAATATCGTCCTCTGTACCTCCACTTTCTGTTATGACACTTCCAAGATACGTAAAGTTTTCCATATTTTCTATCCGCATGTGTTGTTTCTTGCATTTACTCTCATGGATTTGGTTTTACTAATATTGATTTTCAAGCCTATTTTATTGGCTTCAGTGGAAAGTGTTTCCAATTGAACAGCCACATCTTGGAACCTTTGTCCTAACAGGCAGATATTGTCGGCGTATTCCAGATCGCTTAGGCGTGTGGTTAACGTCCATTGTATCCCTGTTGTGTCGGAGTCTAGTTTGGAGAGAAAATAGTCTACTGCTATTTAAAAAGAAACGGAGAAAGCACGCACCCTGTCTGACTCCAGTAAGTATGTCAAATTCGTCGCTATATTGATTCCATTGTGTGTCATGCTGCATTTCGCCTCAGTGTACAGTGACTTATAATGATAATGGAAATTATTTTATGCGGGATGTTTCTTAGCTCTAAAATTTTCTATAAAGCAGCATGAGATAAGCTGTCAAAGGCACGCTCGAAGTCAACAAAAACCATGTATAGGGATGTGTTCCATTCAACCGATTGTTTCATTACTACCCTCATAGTATTAGTGTGGTCTATGCAGGAGGATTCTGTTCTAAAGCCTGCTTGACCAGCTCAAAATTCAATATTTTTTGTTAATCTTAAACTTAATAATGTTACCCCTTTTCCAGTCTGCTGGAATGCGGTTTGTTTCCCACACCTCTCGGATTATGGGGAGCTAATCTTCAGCAGTTAGATGCGGATCAGTTTTAAATATTTCGGCAGAAATGTTATCGATTCCCGGAGACTTGTTATTTCTCAGAGATATGATAGCTGTTATTATCTCCGTTTTGGAAGGGACCTCGCAAGATATATGCAAGTCTACATTCTGCGGGTTTTTGACAATTTCACCGGTTTTTCCTTGGCGTTCCTAGCATCTCCTGAATCGAATTAAAGCATTAAAAATGTGGATATATACATGGATCTTAAAAGTACATGGTACAGTCAACATAACTAAGATGAAGTTTTGAGTCGAGATTTATTTAAGAATGTTGAATATAGAAAAATATCTTGCTTAGGACATATATTAATGATAAATCAATACAAGTGATTCCAAAACTAAAATTAGGAAGTCGAGGGGGAATGGGATGAAAATAATTTCTTGACTGGAACATTTGAGATGAGACTGAAATATATTCCAAAGAATAACTTTTATTTATAGCAAAAATCTTCGTTGTGGGAATCGCCAACGTATAATAGTTCTGATATGGCACATAAACCACGAAAAATGATAAAAATTCTTGATTTATGGTAAAACATAATTGTGTTTGTTTGCTGTTAGAGTTTTCTTGGTATTAAATTGTGGCCACAAGTTATATCTACTACTTCAAATCAGTACATTAAAATATATATATATATATATATATATATATATATATATATATATATATACTATTCTGAGTTTTAAATACAAGAGATACGCACTCTGTTCTTTGGCTTAAAGACATCTTATTTTATTCTGTGTACCGTGTGAAACATTCTTATCAATAAATTAATTTAAAAGTTTCGCCTATTTTTCTCTTGTCTCTTTCTCCAGATAAAGTAGGCCACCAATAAACCTACTAAAACTAACACAAGCAAAACTATAACTACTATTAAAACTGTGTTACCACCTCCGGATGGAGTAGGCGTTCCTCCCAAAACTTCTATTAAACCCAAAACGACGATTTTATCGTTGGAGGTTGACATGATCGAGTGAGACACAGCGTTATAGAAAAAATTCGATGGTAAAAATTTGTCATTCAATCCTACGGGTATGGATAGAAGCACTTCGGACTTGTCTAAGTTGGTGGATATCGAAATATTTTTAAAACTTTGGGCAGCAGCTAAATTAGCTGACGGCAGGGCCAAAGCGCATATCAAAGCGTTGGTAGATTGGTCAAGAATGGTTGTATTTAATACTGCAATCCACCTAGTAACAAAAAACGAATTAGTTATATTAGCAAAATGAAAATATCTAATGGTGAGAAAAATATAGTATTCTAATATTTGCGTCATCAATGTAAGCGCACATTCTTCCTATAAGCTCGTTGTACGTCATCGACTACCATCAACGTAGCAACACTATCATTTTCGGACGAGTTAAGTATCTCTGAGTTATCGCTGATCGAAAACTTACGTAGAATAATGCGAACCTCGCCAATAACAGCACTACACCAATAAATGATGTGTTATGGACGTATCGTAGGATTTGTGGCAATTGGGCGACTATTGGTGGTCTTCAGTACGGTGCGGCCAAGTTAGAAAAGGAACATGTTAACTTGGGAAAGGCTCACCACAGAAGCAATGCGACCAATTTGTGGCATTAGAGTTAGAAGACCCTGACGGTTTCCAGGGCAACAACTAACAATAACCACGGAGGAACCTCAGACTAATAAAAAAAGAAAATATAATTAGAAATGATAAGGACAAATAGGGATTCAGACATTGCTCAATGACATGATCAAAAGAACCATGAATGCGAATACATGTGAAGATTGGGAGAAAGTCATATATCACAAGAAGTTTTAAAATAGGGGCAAAAAATCGAAGGATAGGAAGTCATAATTGCAATCAGTAAATTAGAGAAACTGTAGAAACGATGCCTTTAAATAAAAAAAGATATTAGGACAAATAGGCATGAAAAAAGAGACAGAGTATAATGCTCCTTGCTGCTATGGTCAAGTTAAAGTATTTGAAAGTACACAATAACATGAAGCTATTTAAAAGCTAATAACACCTCGTTTAAGGCATGGGTGTAAATACTTAACCATTCATTTTAATACCACATGTCAACCATTTTTGTCTATGTTTTTGTTTTTATTACATTCTGAACAGTTCTTACGTATTTTAGCTTTGATATGACTTTTGGTACCTATTTTAATATAAGTCCGAAGATGACTTTAAGATGAACATACATTCCAGGCGACAGGAAACAATTTACACAATGCAAAAATAAATATTGTTTTACAATAATTTAATTATCGTAAGTTATATTTGAAATATAGTCATTTATATCAGTTTTGTCTGTAAATATGATATATAAGAAGAATATACAGTAACTTACTTATATGGAGCTATGGTATTTCCTCCAAAATCAACGCTAAACTTGCAACATCTTTTATCAATACATTTCTCCAACACTTTGGTGGTTTCATTTAGTGTACTGATATTCATAAATGGTAAATTAAATTTAGGTACCGGGCCAACATTTGCAGCGTTTACCTGTAATACATATTCATACTAATACCAGTTTTCTGTAAAAGCTAACTCAATTAAATTAATTTGCAGTTTAGACCTAGTACAAGAGTACACCTAGTACATCCATTACGATTTATCCATTACAAAATAGCACTGTCATTTATAAATAAAGTTAAATTGTTATTTCTATAAAATAGTTCTGCAAATCAGTAATGTCAATTAAAAATGTACATTGCTGTAACTACGAGTAAAGTGATTTTCTGTGCCTAGCCACCAAAAATTGTATAGTTTTTCGACACCTGAGTTCTCTACAATTAAGTGTTCGTCCACCTCTCACCGAGCATGTAATTATTCGATAATATGTCATTCCGTTCCCTTGGGATATAAGTCAAGTGTTATCTAAAAGGTTTTATACGTCAAGCAGTAAAGTCTCTCTGTCGATTTTGGGACGTTATCTTATTTTTTTTTACAAGCGTTTAGCAGTTTTCACCCAATAATGAGAACATCACTGGCTTAGAGCATTCTAGCCAAATGTTATCTACAAAGTCTTCTGGTGTCTTTCATCCGAAAAAAATACATTATGTCGTCTTGGAACGTTCTTCAAGGGTTATTACTGATTCAAAGGTGAGCATGGAAGTACATAACATTTTCGGTATTTCTCTATCTACTTGGAACACATTTCTAACTGTGATCTACAACAGTACACGTGAAACTAAAGTCCATGTGATCTGCAGTTTACATGAAACTCCAGCCTATCTAAAACTCTGCAGCGAATGTAGTTGCCTTCCATATATTATCTTCTTGATGTGTCTGCAACAACGCGGAAAAGTTCACATATGTTGTGCTTAACCAGGTTCTGGGGTTCTTTAACCAGGTTGTTCTTCTTCTTCTTGGACCTAGCCTTCCAAATATTTTTCGCTGTAGAATGGCTTCTAGGAGGGCATATCTGGATTCATTTCGCATTTCGCCAAAGTATTGTAGCTTTCGACATTTGATGGTATTCAGTACCTCTCATCATCATCATCACGTAGCGCTACAATTCTGGGTGGGTCTTGGCTGACTGTACAACTTTTTTCCAATTTCTTCGGTCTTCCGTCAACCTAGGGTCAAATGGAATGTTCATTTTCCGGAGATCTGCTTGGATGTTATCTCTCCATCGCATTCTGGGACGTCCGAGTGGTCTTTTGCCTATGGAATCTCTTCCCATACCAGTTTTATTAAGTACCTCTCGGTTCTTCTTTATTCTTCTGAAGGAGTCTTCATGTATTTGTCTACATCGCCCGATGTAATTCGGTCGGTCTACGAGATATTGAGTATTCTCCGATAAAACCACATCTCAAACGCTTCCAATCTCTTGTACGTATCTTCGTTCAAGGTCCACGATTCAACACCATAAAACAGAACAGAGAAGACGAAGCTTCGCAGCATTCTTACTTTTATACCAAGAGAGGTTTATGGCTTTTTGGCATAGCATTCCTACTTTTATACCAAGAGAGGTTATTGGTTTATTCTACATTTACTATGGTGCCAAGGTAGTTGTAATGCTTCACTCTTTCTACTGAGGATTGGTTAATGTAGAGTTGACCTTATCTTATCTATTTCTTGCTAATTATGATGTATTCTTTCCACGTTTATATTTTACTCTGTCCAAGATGATGTTTTCATCACAATCAGTTAGATTTATATATTTATAGTCCGGGTTATATCTGACTTTTCATCTTTCGTCCATTAGCTTCAGGATCTCATCTGTCATTCACAATTTTTTCTTGATTAATTTATCTATTATCGCAGTCACTTGTTTGTTTAAAGTGACTTGAACTACTACTCTTTTACTAGGATTGACCCTAGATAGTTTTTCCCTATCGCACCACCTAGTAAGAATATTTAATGTTCTTTGGAGTGTGTTGGATAGACTATTACCATATTTTCTTTCTTCTTACCATAAAAACTACATCATCCGCATAGGTCCACACTTCTACTCCCTGTGCACAAAGTTGCGAGATCAAGTCATCCGCCAGTAGTGACCACAGGAGGGGAGAAAGCACTCTCCACTGTGGGCACCCCTTAGTTGTTTTGGCCAGAATCTCCTCTTATTGCAGGCCTGTTAGAATCAGTCTATTTTCCAGCATTGCTTTGATCCAGTTGCCTACGGTAAAGGATATCCATTTTGATGCTGCTGCATCATAAAGATAATTTGGTAGTGCATTATTAAATGCGCCTTCTATATCTAGAAAGGTGGTTAATGCAATTGTAACATTTTTTTATATAATTAAAATATTAATTATTTTTATTCCTTTTACCCCCGTGATGATACGTTCATGTTCGGTTTACCGTCTTCAAATTTTATTGAATGCCCGGAAATTCCCTGCGTCCGAAAGGTTTTTAATCCTTTCCGTCTAAATCCGGAGTATGAAAGAAATTAATGCTTTTCGGTGAAGGCGGGTCTTTTATGATAGATTTGTAAATATTCCGAAGGCTCGTATAGTAATTTTTCTGTAAAGACCCAATCTCGGGATTTCATATTCCATCACGTTTGTAGGTAGAAGTATACCGTTATGTTCAATGTTAATTAGAACCTTATCTTCTTAGAAATAGATACAGGCTGGCCTATCATTTTTGGGAGGAAGATACCCTCACCTTTTCTTGGGTAGCTTGGTAAAATTTGAGAGGAACCAAGCACTTCTCGGTGGGCACTCGTAGAGAAAACAACTTATCGGTGGGCATTCGTCGAGTTAAGACGCTTAGTTCACACTATCGTATCTGCTACCTTACCGTCTCTGTGCATTTTCTAAGTGTGTATACACTTGTTCTTTGGAGTTTCTTCATCCTATACTATATTAGATTAAATATAGTTATAAATTCAGTGTTTAATACAAGTACAGTATTAACTTCATTGAATTAAAGCAGCAGTCTTCAGGAATTACTGTAAGTGACATAATTTTAATATCTCCACCTATCTGGGCAAGTAACATGGTATAGCAACATATCATCTTCCATTATCTGGACGTATCCAACGATCATACATGTCATCAAATGTAGTTGAGAGTAGCTACTGAATTTTGCAGTCAATTAAAGAACATTCTATACTTTTTTTTGTTACGAACCAAATAATCGACTTAACCAAGTGCGGTTTGGTTAAATTTTTATGTTTTCACTTCAGTAACTTTTTTGTATTTTTGTAAATTTACATTTTATTAATTTTTGTTATCTTTGGTGTTTGTTATAATTTTTCATTCATTTTCTTGCTGTAATATCTCGAGATATGCCAAAACTTTATTTGTGCATGATTGTGTTATACTTATATCTTTGTAAAGATATTTTCTAATTATATTTCTGCCTATTTTTATATGTATACCACCATTTTATAGTTGTTGGTGTATTTTTATTACTTGTGTTGCATTCAGCAGCGTCGTAATTTTGTTGTTGTTTAATATATTGTTATTGTTTTATGTATGTATTTTATTTGTCGACTCCTAACAACGTTCCCTGATATATTTGCTTTTTACCTTTAAATATAACTATACCTTTGACCAGTAGAAAGATCAGGCTTATTAAGTTTCGTAGGTAAGTAAGTGTAATACCTTGTATATTTATTTTTTGTTTATGTAAAGTGTTGACCAAATTTATTCAATAATTAACTGTGATATCTTTTCTTGGGTTTGATCTCTGAACCTAAATATCTTTCCTTATCTCTTTTCTTTTCTAAGGTTTCTTAATTTTCTCCTTAAACCCCAAAAAATTAAGTGGCGCCCTGTTCCCTATCTTATCTTATCTTTGGTAATTTTACCCATCAATCTTTTTGTTTATTTCTGTATCTTTTCCAATATCTCTTATCGTATCTTTACTTATTTCGTCCGTTGGACCCATTCCTGGTTCCAAAAGCTAGTTTCGAACCCACGACTCGCTCTCCACCAACCATCTGGCTGCCGTCCGCAGTGTCTCCATTGGTGACCTTTCTAGCACCATCCAAAAAAAGGTTTCCGAGGTTACACAATATCTCCATTATTAATGGAGTGACTAATTCTCTGAATTACTTCGTACAGCGCTGCTTCTATCGCGCTCTTAATATGTCTATCAAGGGTTTTTTCTATCGTCTTCAATAGAAATGATGTACGGACTGATCGGCCTGTAGGATTTAGGTAGGGAGTTATCTTGCCATCCTATTTTGTGTATGTAAACCATATTTACAGTTGCCAAGTCTTTGGTATAGAACCTAGTGCTATGGTAGCCCTATAGATGTTTGTTAGGATGGGCAATAGGACGTCCCATCCTTTTTGTAGTAGGGCAGGAAATATTTCAACCTGCTCTGGAGATTTAAATGGAGCAAAGTGGTTTACATTCTCCGGTTTGATGTTTATTGCAGAGAATTCCCAGACTTCTTTCTTAGGACGTTTAGGTCGTTCTAGGTTTTCAGCCTGAGTCTACTCATCAATAACTATTGTTGAACCTGGGAAGTGTTTCTGTAGTAAGAGCTCTAGCGTCTTCTATTTAGATTCGGCAAAGGTGATCACCCAGTATAGATTATATAAAATAATTTGCTACATTTATACTCAATTTTATTCTATAAACTCTTTAAAAACGTAATACTTTGTATGATTCTCTTTTAATGTTGTTTTCGTTTTAACAGCAAAAAATATTTTCTAAGTATTGTAAACTTGTACTTACATTGACCTCTTTTACTACAGAAGGATTCACAGGAACGTCTCGAATCAGAACAGACTGATTAACATTTCCTCCAGGAACATCTTCTGGATTAAAAGCAATAACACTAGTTCCGTTACTGTAAAATACACCAGAGCCTCCATAATTATTCACAAGATCTGTGAAATCTGACACTAACAAATTAACACCATTAGAGATTGCGAATCCTTGGTACAGACTCAAACCTACAAAAATTGACAAAAGAGTAATTAATATTATACTAACAATGCTATTGAATTATAAAATATATTATACTTTGAGAATCATCATGGGGAACGGTACGACTTTACCAGCCCCTTCCCATATCAGTTGGACCACCTATGGAATTTGCGGTTGAAGTCGATCATCATAAACAAATTATACTCTGTCTGTTTTTATAATTTTATTATTATTTATTAAAAACAGTACCTTTATGGTTTTTTATTTATTTTCAACAATAAAAAAAATTCACTAAACCCTGGCTATGCATTCACGGTCAACATTATGTTGATTTTTTCATAATTACGTTAAATCCAAAGGTAGCTATGGAAAAATGACATCAAAACAATAATAATATTGTCAGTTAATGTCAAATGTATTTTGTAGTATTGTAAGGCTTTTTGCCGTTTGTGGATTATACAATGGGTCGAGGTAAAGTTATCGATGAGAAAATTTGTTCAATCATTATTAGATTTTTTAATTCTGGAAAATCCAATCCGGAAATCGCGAATGTGTTGCAATTGTCACGCTATAGTGTAAGAAATATAGTCAGAAGATACAAAACTACAGATTCGGTCGTCACAAAACCTAGAAATGTACGAAAAAGTAAAATAGCCGAAGCAGATCGAAGGGCATTAAGACGCATTATAGTGAAAAATCGACTAGCAAATTATATGGAGTTAAGCGTTTTATGGAATGACGTTATTGGAAGACACGTTTCTAGATCAACATGTCACCGAGAGGCCCACAAATCAGGATTTGGTACTTACAAAGTAAGTTTTATAGTTGAAAAAATTATTACGAATTGTTTTTAATAAATTTCGTTTTATTTTAGGCTAAGGAAAAGCCACTTTTAACGTTACAACAAAAGAAAAATAGACTAACAACATAAAGATTGGACACAGTCACAATGGAATTCAATACAATGGAGTGATGAGTCCAGATCTGAATTGTTTTTGGAGACAGTAGTAGTCGCGTCATTCGCAGGAAAAATGAAGCTTTCCATCCCGACTGTCTGAAGAGAAAAGTCAAATTTCCTGCATCTGTCATGATCTGGGGCAGCATGACATTTAAAGGTGTGGGAAAGTTACATTTTATCGATGGAATTGTAAACACGGACAAATATTTGAATATTTTTGAACAATCTCTTTTACCGATTATGGAATACCGTTTAACATCAGCGGAAGATTTTGTCTTCCAACAGGACGGCGCGGGTTGTCATACTTCAAAAAGAGTTTAAAATGGATTGTAGACCATGGCATACCACTTCTGGAATGGGTTTCTAATAGTCCCGACTTGTCCCCGGTAGAGAATTTAGGGCGCGAAATGAAAAAAGCTTTAAGAAAATATCCTGGCAGGTCCGTCAACGAATTGAAGGAAAAATTGCAAGAAATTTGGGATTCGTTTACATTAGAATTGTGTAAGAACTTGGTAAAAACTATGTCTCGAAGAATTGTGGATGTCATTAAAAATAAAGAGGATGTAACTCGGTGGTAAACTTTCACATTTTTTTTTTTTGTTAATATTACATAATTATATTTTATACGTTTTTTTAAATTTATTATTATTCTGTTTAATCAATAGTTTTCATTACGTTATAAAATATTTTCTATAATTAGGAAATTCAAAAATGTTCGATGCAATAAAATTAAAACTACTAAAATTTACGCTGCGCTTTAATTTTTGTTCTCTAAAATTTAATTTTATTTTCAATCTAACGTTTTGCTAACTAATATGGGAAGGAGCTCGTGATTGTAAACCTTGAAAAAACCAAACCGTAAGACTGTAAGAATCCCCTTTTACCGTGCCAGAGATAAGACGTGGCATATAAGTGAATATATATATATATATATATATATATATATATATATATATATATATATATATATATATATATATATATATGTATATATATAAAAAAAATACTGGATATTATTGACTGTCTATATAAACAAAGAAAGCAGTTTATTAGGGATGCAGTCAGTAGGTTTGGCCAGGATGTTATAGAAACACTCTTTTGACTTTTGGTCGAGCTTTCGGAATTACTTTATTCCTTCTTCAAGACACTGTAATTAGAAGAAAGTGTAAATATTTACAACATATCTCAAATTATCATTACAACTTACTAGTCGTTGAGATTATCTGTGTAAAGCTACGACACCCAACATTGAAAACACACATATAAAATATAACATTTAAAATAATAGACAAAATACATTTTAAAATTTTGTTGAATAGTTAAAATTTAACTATTTAACTAAAAAAAAAAAATTTTAACTATTCAACAAAATTTTAAAATGTATTTTGTCTATTATTTTAAATGTTATATTTTATATGTGTGTTTTCAATGTTGAGTGTCGTAGCTTTACACAGATAATCTCAACGACTAGTAAGTTGTAATGATAATTTGAGATATGTTGTAAATATTTACACTTTCTTCTAACTACAGTGTCTTGAAGAAGGAATAAAGTAATTCCGAAAGCTCGACCAAAAGTCAAAAGAGTGTTTCTATAACATCCTGGCCAAACCTACTGACTGCATCCCTAATAAACTGCTTTCTTTGTATATATATATATATATATATATATATATATATATATATATATATATATATATATATATATATATATATATATTATATATAATATGAGTTTTGAAAAAACAATATTAAGTTTAGGTGGGTTGGAGTCAATAAAAGGGCTGTTAGAAGACTATGCTTTATGCTCAGAAAACTAGAAGAAGAATATAAAAACAACGGAATGGAAATAAACTTAGAGAAAACCGAATACCTAACAACAGAAAACAAGGATATGAGAAACCTAGAGATAGACGAGGGAAGACAAATAAATGGAACAGATAAATTCAAGTATTTAGGAACCATAATATCGAACCAGGGAACAACAGAAGAAGATATAAACAACAGACTGAGACAAACAAGAAACTGTATAAGACAACTAAACTCAGTGTTGTGGGATAAGAACATTACGATAAAGACAAAAAAGAGAATATATAATACCCTGACAAGAAGTATCCTGACATATGGGTCCGAAAACTGGACAATAAATAAGAGAAATAGAGGTAGAATAAGAGCAGTAGAAATGGAGTTCCTGAGGAGAAGCTGTAGACTTACAAAAAGAGACAGAATTGAAAACGCAGAGATAAAGCGGAGAATGGGAGTGCAATCAGACATAATCGACTATATAGAGGAGAAGAGACTATCCTGGTACGGCCACGTCAGAAGAGCGGACAGAGGACGCTGGATAAACAAAATCACAGAATGGAGCCCGATTGGAAGAAGAAAGAGAGGAAGACCCCGAAGGTCATTCAGAGATGAAATCGACGAGGCTATGGAGAAAAGAAACCTGCGAGATGGAGACTGGAATGACAGGGAAAATTGGAGAAAACGGTTGAGTGAAGGAAGACAGTGAAAACTGTGGAAATCCTTAGTAGTAGGAGTAGAAGACTATTTTTTTCGAGCTTTCAAATGGGTTTACAATCTTTTTCAAAAGCAACAAGAAAAAGTATGCGATAAAGTGGAAACAAAAATAATGTAAAAAATAACTCACCAGATAAATCTAGATTGGTTAACTGAATTTTCTAACTTAACTAACTTATTAACATTAAATTCTTAAGTGTTAATGAATGTCCCCGACTACATATTACAAATTGGTGGTTAGAAAGATTTGAATTTTGACCAAGGTCGTTATAAATAAATTATCGATCAAAAGTAAAAAGTAATACAAAAACCTCGTCGATGTCAACGAAAACCAGCCTATAGCGAAAAGTAACTTAAAGTGGTATATATTTTAAATACATTGCCAACGTGATAATTTAGAAAGGGTTTAAATAATTCGAAAAATATTTTCTCCGTTTCCAGAAGCACCAAAAGAATATAACAGGGATATTTATAAACCAAAAAAAAGTAGCCAATGTGAAGAACTTATGATACTATGAATGAATTATAAAGAAATAATATATTTATAAATTTTACTTAGATTCTGAATTTCTAATCTTTTGTTTAAACTATGATCACTTTTGCTTATAGATTGCCTTTTTAAAAAGGTCCTTTTGACTTTATTACTTCCGTTGCACAAAATTTTAATGTTATCAAAATCCATGATACGGTCTTTGTTAATCACATGCTCCGCCAAAGCACAAGGTTCCTTAATTCTACAATCACTTTTGTGGAAAGTAATAGGATTAGACAAATTAATTTGTCTAATCTCCACAATTAATAATTAATTCCCACATAATAATATTTAAAATATATCCCACTAAGCTACTTTTCGCTCTAGGCTGGTTTTCGTTGGCACTGACGGAGGATTTTGTATTATTTTTCCTTTTTATCGAATCGATAATTTATTTGTAATATATACGGTACGTTAAGTTTTAAATTAGATATAAACACTATAAATGGCAACACTGCGCGCCGTCGACATTCGACGAACCTCCGTTGCCCCATCGCCAATAATTTGTCATTATACAGTGGTTGTTTAAAGCAATAAAAGTGTAGATTTTTAATTTATTTTTGTAAACATGTTTGTTTATACGCCCGCAGAAAAGGTTCAAATAATAGATGTTAGCAATGTTACTGTAACGAAAGTGTGGACAAATCACGGTTACAAGAATTTTAAATATTCGAAAACGCAGTAGCTTTATCCAGACGACTACTTTCGAAGAATGGAGTTTTGTGAAACTCTAATAACGAAGGCTAATGATGAACCCAATTTTATTAAAAACATTTTATTTACTGATGAATCTTCTGTTTCGTTAGTAGAGAGACACAATCCTTCCATTACGGGGTATTGGGCGCAGAAAAACCAGCACAGAAAGTTAACGTCTGGATTGGCATTTTAGGAGACCACACAATAGGTCCATTTTTTAATGAGGGCAACTTGAATAGTAGAGTATACCTCGATTTGTTACAGAATCATGTTCTTCTCGCTATTCTCAATCTTCCTGATGTAAATCTGGAGAATGTTTGATTCCATCAAGACGGCTGTTCAGTTCACAACGCTCGAATAATTAGGTAATACTTAAGCAATACTTTCCCGAATCGAGTTATCAGTGGAACAGGCGATATTAAGTGGCCTGCGCAATCTCCAGATCTTACACCCATGGACTTCTTTTTTTAGGGACATTTAAAAAGCATCATCTATGATCATCCTGAGGCTGAAGCCCAAAATTTGGATGAATTAAGAAATCAAATAAGAGAAGTCTCCAATTCTATTACAGCAGAAACTCTGGAATCTGTCCGAAGAAGTTTTTATGACAGATTGGGTTACTGTTCAGCCGTAGAAGGTCAAATATTTGAATTATTTCTGTAGTCCATAAAGAATTATTTCTTAGTTTATTAGGAATTATTTTTTATTTTCAATAAGAGTATATTTTTTGTTTTATCTTTTTAAAAAATGCGCTTTTATTTTTAATTCAACCACAAAAAATTGTTCACAGTGTTCAGTGTATTTTTATCGAGTTTATGTTATAAAAAATGAACCGGGTGTACGTAAGCAAAACAAAAATCGACGGACCGAGTTGCATATCCCTTGTCTTGTTATGTGTTACTAAATGGGTTTGGTTTTCTCGTTTTCTGTCTAGGAGTCTCTAGGTGTCGAGCGGAGGGGATCAGAGAATTACAATTACCGCGTACGAGGCGATGTTACCGATTTTATCGCGTTATATCTTGGCAATATCTAATCCAAAACTGATTATGTGACTTCTGCAGGAGAAAACTGCAAATTTATTAGAATTATTGGATGCTAACAAAGTGAATATTTCATTACTTACAACTAAAAGAGTAGAAATTTAAATTATGCTAACATAACTGAATGGCATTTGTTTGATTTTGATATATTTAGGACTTATGGTAACTGCAATAAGTATGTTGGTATGGGCTAAAAAAATAATGTTGAGTGGAAATTATATTTTCTTGTGAATTGACAATATTTTCGTGAAAACAGAGGATGATTTTTTTACCGTGTACATTACGAAACTACTTACCAAATTCTAAGGGCAATCTATTACTTATCGCCGAACTCATGATCAAATTTCCGCTTTTTATTCCTTCAGGAATGGGATACACCATATCTGTTTCGAATAAAATAGTAAACTTAACCACGTCCTTATTTATGTTAGCAGTAAAAGTACACGGTGTTTGGTCTTTGGCTGTTTGGAAATGGGTGCTGTTGCTAATATGGTGCTTCCTACATCTAAAATAAATACATAATTATAAAAATATTTAAGTTTGTGAAGAAGAAACATCTACTTAGTATAAATATGTGACGGTTAGGTGCATAAATTATTGTTACAGTTTATTTCACGAAAAATGGTTGAGTGCTTAATGATTGCAATAAAACCCGACCGCAAGTACCCCAGCTTAGTCAACATTAGTTGAGCAGGTAAATATTCAGGTAAAATTGAAGCTACTGTGGAGTGTCGTTATCTTGTTTGTATAATAAATCCCTGGTAATACAAAAACGATTAAAAAATCGTATAAAATTATAAAAACGATTAGAATACATTTTATTTCATAAAGTTGTAAACATTTTAACAGTGAGTTTCACTATCAATGGTTGATCTTTTAATGACCACAATAAATTTGTTGATCGTTAAGTATTTCCTGGAATAATTATACAGGTTCCCTCTATTCTGTATAATTTGTAAAAGTATATAAAACCAGTGTTCCAGCAAAGAAAAAGCATTTATCTGCTGACGCTAGAGACATCGTAAAAACAATATATAGTTCTTTACTTACAAGAGGACTTACTGCTAATTACTGCTGCCAGTGAAATATCTGATTTAACGAAAATACCTCTAACCACAGTGAAAAGAATTATATCAAATCCCATTAAGTCAAGAAGGAAGCGTAAGGATGCCGGTTCTACCAAATGTATTGACGAAAGTGATAAGGACTTAATAAGACGAAAAATTTACACAATGTACGCAGAGCAACGGATACCTACATTAGATGCTTTAAAACAACGGCTTACTAATGATGATACACAAATAAACTGTAGCCGCATTAGTCTTTGGAGGATTTTGTCTAAAATGGGCTTCAGATATCGTACAATTGACAAAAGGCAAGTGCTTATGGAGTCCCATCGTTTACAAAAGTGGCGTACTGAATATATAACTTCCATAAGAAAGTACCGTACAGAAGATCGACCAATAATTTATATGGACGAGACATGGTTTGACACTCATCAACACCATCCAAAGGATGGTCCGATTCTTCCAACAGGTGTCAAACAAAAGCTTCATCAAACAAAGGGAAAACAATAACAATTTTACATGCAGGATCAGAAAATGGTTGGGTCCCAAATGCCTTATGACTTTCTGCAAAGAACATTAAAGACTCCTGCGTGGACTACCATGAGGATACAAGAGCAGAGCTTTTTGAGCAATGGTTTAAGAATTGTCTTCCTAACCTAACCTTCCTCAAAATAGTGTGATAGTAATGGACAATGCAAGTTACCACAGTTGTCAATTACATAAGTCTCCAAGTGCAAATAACACGAAAATTGAAATTCAAAACTAGCTGTTAGAAAACGATATATATTTTGAAGAAAGTTATTTAAAAAATGAACTGTTAGAAGTGTTAAAATCATTTTCTATTAAAAAAGTATATGTTTGTGACGCATTGGCCGAGGACATGGGACATACATACAGTGTTACGGCTTCCGCCCTACTATTGTTTAATTCCATAGAGCATATGTGGCACCAATTAAAGTCAAATGTTAGGTCACAAAATGTTTCTCCGACTTTAAGTGGTAGTGTAGTCGAATTAATAAGGAAATGTGTTGATGATATCTCCCCAGAAAGTTGGAAAAATTCAGTACGCCATGTAATGAACGTAGAAAATTCATATGTTACTTTGAATCACATAATTAAACCAATTGTTATTAATCTGGAAGAGGATAGCGACAGCGAATCAGAATTAGGTATTTAGGAATTCATAAATATATTTTGGTTATTTTGGGTATTTTTTTTTTTGTAAATATTAACTTGTATATATTTTTCTATATTTTTTTTTTCAATTCATTTATTTTTTGTACATTATGTATTCGTTTGTATGTATACAGTGATGAGTGCATTAAGAACCGGCAAAATAACGCAAAATATAGAAAACATAATACGTTGTGAAATAAAAAGAGATGAAAGTAGTAGAGGTGGGAAATTATCGATAGAAACCTCTAATTTACATTACATTACATTACATTACATTACATTACATTAGGACTATCGATAGTTTCCCACCTTTAGATGTTAGCTTATGAGCTAGTTGACTTCAGTCATAATATTACAAAGTAAGACGTCGAACATTAACATTATTTAAATTTCGCATAAAGTAAAAACTGATTGAAGGCAATAAAGCAAAGCTTAAGTAAACAGTTTAATTAGTAGTAATTTGATAATTAATTCTGTGTTGGCGAATACAGAATAACAAGATATGATAATTCTGTATTGAGAAGAGTGTATGCGACGTCTCAAATCACAGTTTATTATTGATCAATACTTTAATTTTGGATAAAAACATACTCATACTTAAACTGTTTTTACTCACATTACGTGATACGTATTACTATAACTGAAGTCAACCAGCTCATAAACTAACGTCTAAAGGTGAGAAACTTTCGATAGATCTAATGTAATGTAAAGTAAATTATAGGTTTATATCGATAATTTCTCACCTCTACTACTTGCATCTCTTTTTATTTCACAACGTATTATGTTTTCTATCTTTTGCGTTATTTTGCCGGTTCTTAAGGCACTCATCCCTGTATACTGTAAATAGAACTATTATTACTGTACATTTTTAACGATATCCGATTAGGAAGAGCAAAAACTTTTAAACACGCCAGTTTTTTGCTGACAGTCCTAAGCCTGTAAAAAGTGTGAAGGAAAGTACCTTTCTGAATTTAGATCCATATACTACAATTATTTACGTAGAACAAAAAAACTACTTTCTTCATGTTAAAAATTGTTCAATTATCAAGTATATTCACTTGAACAATTAATAAATTTTTATAATCGTGTATTACACAGCTACCAATGAAATATATTAAATAACAAACTTTCTGAAGTGCGACCCTGTATACTTCGGTAGTTTATTGAGAGACTCTTGTATACAATAGGATCAACTCAGGTAACCATTAAGCACTCAACCATTTTTCGTGAAACAAACTATAAATAAATATGTTTCATTGCTAATACTTTTTTACGAATGTTTTTTCACTTTCCTCACTGAGCGTTATTACCGAAAAGTTTAATCAAATATGATTACCTTAAGTGCAATTCCTGCATGTTAAATGAAAGTTATATTTCTCATCCCGTTTTATCTGCAAGCCGTGTTTGATGAGATTAAAAGTTCAAAATACGTATAACACGGTAGTAATTTAGGCGAGATGTAAATATTCCTACTCGTATATTCTTTACACGGATTCACCAATGGTATGCAAATAGTAAACGTGTACTTTTGAGCTCCCGTAGAACGAAATTCATCTTTCGCATCAAAACTCGGAACCAAAATATGCATATGTTACACATTATAATAGAAACATTGCACATCCCATTAAAATCCCAAAAAAGCAACGTAAGTGCAGTTTTTAATAAGTGTAAAACCTAAACAAATAAACTAGAATAGATGAAGCAATTAAAACCACTCGACCTGAATGGAACACCTAGAACGAATGGAGAAGTCAATATTAATAAAATGAATAGTACAAAAATACCCGAAGGACAGAAAGACAAAGTAGACCAAGAAGAGAGCGGTAGACCAGTAGAAACTAGCTACACAAGATTTCGGCGACAGAAAAATAAAAAATTGGCTACATTACTCGAAAACGGCAGGGATATGGTTTCTAAAAAGGTATTATTGATTAAAAAACTGAAACTGTTTCGTTAATTTTGTGGAGCACTTTATCATCGAGAATATTACTCTAACTTAAATCAAGATTTACTGGGTTAATTAGTTTATAAATTAGGTGTTTTATTTGTAATTAATTAGCTATACAAATTCATTATAAATTATAATAAAAATTAAATAAAATGTGTATACTTACTTAACAACAATAGTTCCGGTTTTGTCAAAACCAAGGGTTGTTAGGTAATACGCCGTATCGTTAACAGACTCAATCAAATTTGCAATAATGTAGGCACTAGTGTCATTAGCAGCACATGCCAAAGTGACGAGCTGCACCTAAAAGATTAAATAAATTTAGTCGCCTTGCATTTTCGGCACGATATTGAAAAACACAAAAAGTGCTTTTAAAAGGTAATTGTACATACAACCCTTAATTTTCACCCTTCTATCAGCCACCCCTTTTTTTTAGTAGCCATATTAGTGTCACAGAGTTAGTTGCCATACTCCTCCGAAACGGCTTGACCGATTTTTATGAAATTTTATATGTATATGATAATACGAGGATAGATGGCCCAGGTTTTTAAATTTCATGCTAATGTTTCTAAATGTTAACACGTTGAGTGCCAGATGAGACCAACGTGGTCTCGTCCATTTCTGGGACCCAATTGCTGTGTGATACCAATGTGGACTCATATGCAGCGTCGAAACATTTCGTTATATGAAGCAGCGTTGGTCTCGTTGTATTCATTTAAATCAATGGGATCTTGAAACGTATGGCCTGACGGTCCAATTGCTATATTTGGTCTTTATATACGAGACCGTTGTGGCACTCTACAGCAATATGACTTTTTTTGTTTTAAATAAAAATCGTAATTTTTAAAGGTTTCTATAATTTAAATTTATTTATTTACTTACAAAAAAGTACATGTACATAAAAATAAAACTTTACTCTACATGAAAACTTAAAATAAAGGGAACAAAAAAAAAACAAGATATACAGTAATGTTTTTTACAATTAGAGCACTTCAGTAAACTTTGTGGGGTTTTTCTTGAGGCCTCCTTGGAACCCGATTGTTCAGAGATCTTCGCATAACAAATAACGCAACGTCTTCTATTACCTCAGCCAAGATCTTCCAGTATATGTGAGGCTTCCTCGGACTCTTTATTATTTGGCGTAAAATCTTCACCTTCTCGCAATAGCCCCTTTACAACTTCCTCTCTAAATTTAGTAATTGACATTGGCTATTTCTTGATGAGCAATACAAACATTTACAAGACACGTTCCCGTTAGGAGTTAAAACACCTTCCTTCTGTATCATTTTAAGCTTCCCCCTAAGGATGTATTATAGGCTTTCACTTGATCTGATAGATCAATAAATGCCTTACATTTATTATAATCTATAACTATTTTTGGCTTCAAAATGTCTTGTCCTCTTTTCTTTACTGGAACCATCTCAGCTGTGTGTTTAGTACCTAAACACAGAACATCGCGTTTATCGCGCCATTTTTGTACCACAATTCCTTCCTTACATTCAGCTGCAACCGTTTCATCCTTTTTAAGTTTTTTTTAGTAACATCTTTTGGGTTGAATCGGTTTCGGTTTACACGTAATGTTCCTACAAGATGGGTATTTCGCTTTAATAATTCAGTTGCTAACATGCAAGAGGTATACCAATTATCCGTGTAAAGTGTGCGTCCTTTGTCTAAGAGATTGTCCATTAGATCCATAACAATTTTGGATGGAACTGACATTTGCTCGTTTTTGGATTTACCACAATATATACTAAAGTTATAGGTATAACCCTTTTCAAGGCATAATTTAAACAACTTAATGCCAAATTTATAGCGTTTGTGTTTGATATACTGTAAAAACTTTAGCCGTCCTCTAAACGGAACTAACGTTTCATGGATACATATATTTTCTGAAGGTCAATCGAGCTCTGAAATGTAATTCTCAATTTTTCAATTGGATTATTGCTGAAATGGAGCATCTTGAGTAAAAGTTGAAACCTGTTGCGAGGCATAACTTTGCAGATATAATTACTATATATTTTGTCTCGAGACCAATAGCTCCTCACTTCAAGAAATGGACATAAACCCATCCAAAGAATAATTCCGAATAGTTTTTGTATTTCATCTGAGTTTGTTTGTTTCCAGGATATTGCGTGAGAATTAGGATCATCGTTTTTCTCAATGCACGAAAAAAAATTATTTTTGCTTATTACCATTAAGTTTATTATATCCTCATTTACAAACAATTTGTAAAAATCGTATGTAGTTTTATTTTACATAGTTTCATACAATTCCGCTCGAAATCCAGTACCATTTTCGTTTGCCACAAAATCAAATTTCTTCAGGTAATTGCCACTGACTGGCTCCCAGACATATGTAGCATTAGTAACTTGTTGGGCCTCTTCTTCGTCGCTTGATGAGAAAACCTGCATTTGTTGAATAACAGCTTCAATGGTATCCGCTATATTGTGTTGTGGTTTATTGACTGCTTGGATAATTTCACTAGATGTCGATGCACCTAAGTTCACTTTGTGTAAATTGGCAGTGCGTTTTAAGCCACATATTTTTGTTAAAACTTTCTTCTTCTTGCATGGCTGATATTCTGATGAATCAGAGTCAGACTCGTTCTCTGATTCGAGTTCAAATTCATCTGATATTCCGTCGCGTTCAAAATCGTTCACGTCCTCTTCGTCGGAAAAACATTATTGCAATAACTTTTCTAAACGTTGCTGTTCTTTCTCAAAAATAGACATCTTTACTCACCAAAAGTTCAACAACAACTGAACCGATCCGATATTGTAAAGAAAGTTCGCACCGTGACGTAAACCTTTGCGAGTCGAAATCTGTGAATATATTTCATCAGCATGGTGTGGTGACACATTGGTCTCATATGGTCCGAAAGCAAAAATTGAAACTCAGAGGCCGCTTGAGACCAACGTGTCAACATTGATTGAGCGTAACTGACATTCAAAATCGACGGTCGCTTCAATCGTTTGTGAGAAAACGGTTCATTGTACACAAAAAGCGCTAATAAATATTTTGTTTAAAATTATCTGAGCTACATTTTTTATTTGAAACATTTTTTTCTACGGCATACAGATTCTTAAAAAAAAACATTTTTTTACTGTTCTACCAGGGGGGATTTTAGGGAGAAGCCCAGGGTAAAAGTGGTAAACTCTTTTGCATCTTTTTTGGGGTCCCAAAATTAATATTCTCGGCAAAATTCAGCTTGTTCGTATGATTTTTAGAGGTTTAGTGACATTTTCGTCTCTGACCACTGGAGTATTTGGGTTCTGCCACTTTTTATTCTTTCTGGGGAAACCAGTTTAAAGTTTTTTCGATTATTAAAACATTCCTGGCGTGTTCTCATAAAATTCTACATATCTTTCTAGCTATAACCTTTTTTCTTTATTATCCTTTTAGTAACTCTAATATATCTTACATATAATAATGTGAAATATGTGTTTGTGATAATTTATCATTTTATCGATATGATTAAACTAAAACCTGGGTTAAATGTATAAACAACTTACATCAAGTCCCTCCTTGCCACACACTTTATCGCCGACTTCACCAATTGTAGTACTGTATTGATATAAATTTGCCAGTGTTGGGGGTGGTATATTCGTGAGACCATATTCTGGAAGGACAAATATATCCGCCTAAAATAAAAAAACAAAGTTTCAATTAGTGTTTCTCTTATACTGTATACCGTTTTTGAAAAACCTTTATATATATGAAAAATAATTATACCGAACAGCAAATAAAACTGAACATAAAACAATGAATAACTAATATTATAACCTACAAAGCCAAAAAATGACAGCTTAATGTACCTATACCAAAGGATATTAGAGTGACAAGCAAAGAAAAAAACAAATAAACACATCACGAACAGCAGGAGAAGCTCATGGCCTGGGATGGGGAAACTACGGCTTGTAGGTCATCTCCGGTCCGCGAAGCGTTAAAATCCGGTCTTGCGTAGTAGACATCAGTAGGTATGCATCTTTTGTTGGGGTAAAATGTTGTAACTCAATTTTGAGGCAAATATATTCAGCGGATAAAGCTTAAATTTAGCATATTTTTAGTAAATCGCATAACAATAAAATTAATATTCGCTTGTTTGAGCGATGTATTGATATTGGTTTGTTTTGTTACAGCAGTAAAATGACAACGAAAAAACGCAACTTCCGAGTGTCGAGTTTTTAACGAAGAATGGTCATGGAAATATTTTTTCACAGAGTTTAAAGACAAACCAGTGTACCTCATTTGTAATGATTCAGTTGGCGTTTTTAAAGTTTTTAATTTGTCTCGACCTTTGTCTGACATTTGTCTCGGTACAAAAAACATGCAAATACAAAATATAAGCATATGACAGAGGCAGAGAGGCAAAATAACAAAAAACCAATACAGTAGATTCTCGGTCATCGGCCCTTCGGTTATCCGTCGCACCATTTAGGCAACAAAATATATGTTTAAAAATGGTCCGCCGCGCGCCAATGACTGCACCTACAGCAGGAATTTGGCGCCAGACAAAACAGGTGATTGTCGTCCTCCACCCCAGTCCACGCACACAACACCTTGTGATTCAACTTTACTCTCACTTTAGTTGCTAGTACGCTTTCGTGGAGTCAACTACAGTTCCTTTTTGTGAATTCGGTGCACAGTAAGGTTTTTTGTTTACTGTAACGTTTTGAGTACCAGTACAATTTAGTAAAAGACAAACTAAATGCATTAAAAAGGCTTGATGAAGGTGTCATACTGCATAGAGTGGCTGATGACTATGATGTTGGTCGTCTTACTATTGTAGATTGGAGGAAAAACCGATCAGAATTGGAAAAATGGTGTTCTTCGCGAGTCACTGAAATCGATTTGAGAAAAAGACAGAAAAACCATGAAAAAAAGCGATAACGAAAAAACTAGCTAGGCTTTGTACAATTGATTTGTCCCATTTAGGGACAAAGGAGTGCCTACATCCGGGCATATATTAAAAGAAAAGGAATTGCACTTCTGAAAGGAATTGCACTTCCGAAAGGAATTTCAAGGGAGTGAGCAGATTTTACAGCAAGTATCAGCTGGCTAGACCGCTGGAAGAAGCGCTACGAGATTCGTCAGCTGTCTATTTGCAGTGACAATTTGTTACCAAACTTTGAAGGAATGACTACATTTAAGAAAAGGTTTCAAGCATTTATTAAGGTTGAAAATTTAATAGTTGATCAAATATTTAACTATGATGAAACAGGCATTAATTATAAAATGTTGCCCAAAAAGAGTCTTGCAGCTAAACGTAAATCAGCAGCTCCTGGCTATAAACGCAGCAAAGAGCTAGTAACCATTTTGGCTTGTAGCAATCCAACCATAAGATGGAACTAACAATGATTGGAAAGGCAAGGAACCCCAGATTTAAGGGAACTTCAAAACACGCTCTGTCAGTGAAATATTGGAATCAGAAAACTGCATGGATGAGCAGTGACATTTTTAAAGACCGGTGGATCTTCATGTATTTCGTGCCATCAACAGAGAACTTTTTAAGAGACAATAATCTACGAAGAAAAGCAGTTTTACTGTTAGATAATGCGCCGACTCATCCTGATGAAAGTGAACATAAACATGGCGATATAAAGGCCCTCCGAACGTCACAGCTATCTGTCAGCCTATGGATCAGAGTGTCTTGAAGACGCTGAAAAGAAACTACCGGAGAATTCTTCTATCAACCATGATACAAGAAATAAACGATGGCCGAGACTTAATCCCTATATTGAGTCTTGGGATAATCTGTTGGGTGAGGATGAAAAAAACGCGGACAACACTCCGGATGAAGTTCGGGAAAATATTTTGCCCTTAGTGGCACTTATCCTTGGATGTCAAAATGATCCTTTGGGTGGTGTAGGAGAGTAGTTTTTAAGGGATGACCAGTATAAAATAACCGATGAAGAAATTGTTACACGTTAATAGTGAAGGTGTCAAGTCAATGTTAAACTGATTCTATATCTCGTTTACATTAATATGTACATACAGTATACAGTGCATAAATTTAACACTTTTAAAGAGTTAAGTCTATTGCAATGTTATTACAGGCCTAAACTTAGGTTTTATAGCGGATAACTGAGACTATACTTTACTATAGGCAAAGCCAGTAATAACAAACAGAGCAGAAGTATGAGATATTAGTAAAATAATAATAAAAAATTATAGGCTACTGGAACGGACTTTATGAAAATCAGTTGTGGATCGAGAAGGATGGAAAGAATCCGGAATGATAAGATAAAAGGAAGAAAGGAGCCAAACAAAGACATCCTACACGGAGTCCAAAAGAAACAATTAACATGGTTTATTCACATAATTTAACAGTGGGACTGTAAGCCAATTGTATAAGATTTTAATTCCTATCCCTATTGAAGCATAATATGAATCAAAACCAAATATTGTAGATGTCTTAGTTCATTTTACATTTAAATTAAAACTTTGTTTCTCAAATAACTGGGATAAGATCTTACCTGATTTTTATATGACTTTATCAATGCTGCACTTCTATTCACATTTTCTCTTAAATTTGTGTCCACTGTATTCAAGTTATCAATTTGTTTATATAAAACAATGCCAGCTTTATAAGTCTAAAACAAAAATATACAGGAATATTAAAAAGTTTGAAGTTTATTATATAATGAATTTAAATATAAATAAATGTATACATACATAAATTAATATTATATATATATATATATATATATATATATATATATATATATATATATATATATATATATATATATATATAGAAATGATTATTTCGAAAGACATCCTAAACACGGTATTTCATAAACGACATTACTTTTATATAAGGTTGGTACTGGGTTTAGGATGTTTGTCAAAATTATGTCAAAATAGCTATATTGGTCAAACATCACAATGGCTAAAACAACGCATCACACAACATAAAAGTGATTGCCGCTTGAGAAAAAATACTTGCGCAGTGGTTGAGCACTATGAAAACACTGGTCATATGCTAGACTATAACAAAGCTCACATTTTGGCACAGACTGATAACTACAAAAGTAGATTATTTCTTGAGATGTGTTACATTAACAAAAATAAAAACACTTTAAATTATAAAACGGACACTGGACAGTTAAGTAATATATATTGTAACATATTGAACAAAATTTATAAATATTCAAAACAGCCAACATTCATCTTAATAACAACTAACCTTAATAATTCATCAAAGAAATATTATTCTTCTAACTTTTCTTTTATTGTTATTTTTATTTTTACATTTGAAATAATTTTAATTTTTTATCGTATAGCTGTAACGAACGTGCTTAAGACAATTTAATCTTGACATTCAATATTTCAAATACTTCAATGTCATTTTTTATTTGCGAAATCTTTTAAATTATGTAAGTGTTTTAAAATGTATTTGTACGCCATTTTTTGTAATGTTCAAATTGTTTTAGTTTACTCCTGAAGAAGCTGTTAAATAAATGGCGAAATATTGAGTAATTTAGAAAAACGAAAGATTTTCATTACAGACCACTTTACCCGATAATTCGAACTTATTATATATATATATATATATATATATATATATATATATATATATATATATATATATATATATATATATATATATATATATATACAAACAACACAGTTTATTAGAGCTGCAGTCAGTAGGTTTGGCCGGTATGTTATAGAAACACTCTTTTGACTTTTGGTCGAGCTTTCGAAATTCTTTTATTCCTTCTTTAAGACACTGTAATTAGAAGAAAGTGTAAATATTTACAACATATCTCAAATTGTCATTACAACTTACTAGTCGTTGAGATTATTTTTCTAAAGCTACGACACTCAACATTAAAAACACACATATAAAATATAACATTTAAAATAATGGACAATATACATTTTAAAATTTAGTTGGAAAGTTAAAATTTTGTTAGTGACATCTTTTCATGGTGTGTTTTGACTGATCCATAGAGAACAGAAAAAAAAACAAAAATAGTGTGATTAAAAAGTAATTAGGAGTTCTTGCTATTATATTAATGGAAGTAGTATCTTAAACCTGTCTTGATAGTATGCAACATGTTTGTATGTATGTATGTATATATGTATATTGTATTGGATGAACTTATAAGAACATGTAAGGAAAAGATACCTTTTCAACATACCTTTTATCAAACGATATGTAGATGATTTGATCTTATCGGTCCCTGAAAACAAAGAAACTGATGTTCTAAACACTTTTAACGCCCAGTGTGAACACTTAAAGTTTACGGTTGAGATAGAAACTGATAATATAATTCCGTTTTTAGACATGCTTATACATCGTGGCAGTGATGGCATGCTAAGGACGGAGTGGTATCGTAAACCTTGTTTTAGTAACCGTTTCATAAACTTTTATTCTCACCATCCATCTAAGATGAAAACAAATTTGGTTTTGGCCCTTAAAACTAGGGTTATCAACTTATCACACATCGAGTTCAGGGACAAGGGACTAAAAAAGTTGAGATCTATACTACAAGAGAACTCCTATCCTACAGGGCTTTTGAATAAACTCATTTTTGGTTCTCCTTTTCCTTTGCAATTTTCTGACAACCAAAATTTTCATAATAATGAGGTGAATGAGGTCCGACAACTGATACAGACATTGACACAGAACACATCAGAGCTACCACAATCTAAAATAACGTATGGTTGCAACTAAGAATGTGAAAACAGTATCGAAGTTGTACACAAAGACAAAGGATCCTTTCACAATACAGGAGTCATTGAATGTTGTTTATTCTATACCGTGTGCCAACTGTAAAAACGTGTATATCGGAGAATCATCTCGTAATTTTCACAATAGAGTAATATCACATTGCAGCGACATAAAAACCAAAAAGATAAACGCATGTGCGCTCACAGAACATGCATTAACTTTAAAACATGAATTTAATTTCGAGGATTCCTGTATTCTGGCTAAAGAAAAAAACCATTCAAAACGTGTTTTCTTGGAAATGTGTTTCATAAAATCTAATACGTCTTGTATAAATAAAAAGTCAGATATAGATAAATTGAGCAACATTTATTGTTACTTACTGACAAAACATCAAAAATAAAATAAAGATTTACTTTTACATATACACACCGTAATACACCTGCATACAAAACATGTTGCATACTATCAAGACAGGTTTAAGATACTACTTCCATTAATATAATAGCAAGAACTCCTAATTACTTTTTAATCACACTATTTTTGTTTTTTTTCTGTTCTCTATGGATCAGTCAAAACACACCATGAAAAGATGTCACTAACAAAATTTTAACTTTCCAACTAAATTTTAAAATGTATATTGTCCATTATTTTAAATGTTATATTTTATATGTGTGTTTTTAATGTTGAGTGTCGTAGCTTTAGAAAAATAATCTCAACGACTAGTAAGTTGTAATGACAATTTGAGATATGTTGTAAATATTTACACTTTCTTCTAATTACAGTGTCTTGAAGAAGTAATAAAAGAATTCCGAAAGCTCGACCAAAAGTCAAAAGAGTGTTTCTATAACATACCGGCCAAACCTACTGACTGCAGCCATAATAAATTGTGTTGTTTGTTTATATCGACAGTCAATAATATCCAGTATTTCGTGTATATATATATATATATATATATATATATATATATATATATATATATATATATATATATATATATATATATATATGACATACATACATACATACATACATACATACATATATATATATATATATATATATATATATATATATATATATATATATATATATATATATATATATATATATATATAGGTATATATTTATATTGTAACATCTGTTATTAATCTATTAGTAAGGGACAAAATGGTTTTAGAAAAAATCGATGTGGCTAAATAATGAACTAGATTTAAGAATGATACTACAAACTCTAGTGTCATCCCTAGAGACAATACGTACATATTACATATAAAATACTTTATAAGTTGGAGGAATAACATACATATTATTTTCTTCATGCAAACTATTGATTCTGGTCAATATTATAGCCAAAAAGTGGGATGCATTTTATACATGTACTTTCTTCCCTTGTTTATCGCGCTAACACGGTGGCACATGATTAATGCAGCACTTGGCCAATCAGGTACTTCCTTTTCTCTCGACGATTCAACTTACTCTCTGGTTGGTCCAAACGGCTGAACCAACAGGAAGCGTGACCTCAGAAGTTGCTGACGAGGCGCACGGGCTCGTCTATAAATTAATCGTCTATCATATACGACCCTAGAATTCAGCCTGGTCTACTCCAAAGCTCTGCCTGGCCTATTGTAACAGCAGCACCAGTGCTGTAGCATGCAGTCTTCTAGCTGACCCTGAGTATTGTGTTTCTTCCATCTGACCTCGATTTTTGTATCATAACTGGCATTTCAACAGTTTGTACATCAACCACGTAGTAGATTATGATGTAAATGTACATTACGATTGGCGTTACTCCTGACGGTGATCATGCTCTTTCAAGCATAGCCCATTTACTTCGCTATTCGATTTACACGGCGGAATATGGCTCTCGTCCACTGGTAGACCAGAACAACCGATACCTGCCAGTTGCTTGGTAGACTCTACATTCATACCACTGTACTGTATAGCTCCGAACCAATCAATAGATCGATTGTGACAGGATGTGGGCAATTTTATAGTGCTTAATATTTGCCCCAGCAATATTATAAAAAAAAACATTGTATACCAATATGTTTTTTATTTCATGCAGTCATTCATTATTTGCTGGAGGTACAATACCCTTAAAAATCTACATTCAAGGAATATCTCTGGAAATTGTTTAGAATTTTTAAAAAGAACTTCGGTAATTATTTAGTAAGCCGGAACGCCTTTAAAATGCCAAATTTTTTGTGGACTTAGCCGAAAAAGTGAAAAAAAAACTCAAATTTTAATGTTTTCTTTGCTTTAAACTAGTAAAAGTGCCCAAATAATCTAAAATACAGAAAAAATAACAAAAAAGTACTATGAATCAAAAAAAAAAATTACATAAAAAGCAAAGAAAAGTATATATACATGTCTTAATAAAAAAAACGTAACTAAAACATATTAAATATCACTGTTTTTTACTGTTAAATTATGAAAAAATGGGTAAAATTGTTTAAATTAATCAAGATTTTTAATATATCAAAACAATATGGCAGCCATGCGCAAGAAGTTAAATTTTATGTACTTTTGACATTGTTGCCAGTTTTAACCTTTAAAAGATCTAAAGATTTCATGAAAATTACCTTAATTAAAACAGGTAGATCCAATCTTAATAACCACGTGCAAAACGAGTACCCGTTAACCATCGTCTTATTTTATTATTAAAAATGTAAACCAATAAATCAAATCTAACCTAACACTGGTAAAAAAAAGCAGTAATATAAATAAATAAAATGTTATAATATAATTAAAAATCAAAATTTTTATATTTCATAAGAAAACATGAAATTAAAACTAAACCAACGTAACCAAATCTAACCTAACGCTGGTAAAAAAGCAGTAATAAGAATAAAATTTTGTATAATTAAAAATCAAAATTTTTATTTTTCATAAGTAAACGTGATAATAAACGTAAAGTAACGTAACCAAATCTAACCTGACCCTTGTAAAAAAGCTATAATTTTCAGTTAAAAGTAGGTAATAATTTATAAACTTTACGTTTTAGGTAAATTTTTATTTTTCATTAGAAAACATAATTTTGAATAACTATGGCAACACTGGTTAAAATTACCCTTCTTGGCCATAAGAAACAGTTGTCATTCCTGTCATTTCTTGTTGTTTCATGGTAAATAATGGCGGTGGCTTTTAAAAATCGGGCATATTTTAAATGGAAATTACATAAAAAAGAACGTTTTGCACCGAATAAAAATCATTGCACAATCATTAGTAAGTGAAGCAGAATTCATTGATATAAATTTCATCTCCGTAGACATGGTTCCGGCTTATTACACTAGTACCAGAACTTCCAATTTTCAATATTTCAATATTCATATTCCGAGAACATATAGGAACATTTCAATATTCATATTCCGAGAACTAGGTTGAGGAAAGTAACCCAGAGCTCCATGATAGATGCAACATTCATTTTAATAAAGTGATATATAGTTAAATGCTCGAATAAATGAACTTTAATCAAATAAAAGGCAGATATCGAGCACAGTTTTTTATTAAATCCTGCCTAAGTACTTTCCCTCTCAGAGCATCTTCAGGGGCATTTCGTCAAAACTGTAGGCTATCCAGCACTTCTATGAATGTGATAAACATTAAATAATACATTTACACAACACTAGACAAAAGACAAACAGTTAAAAAAAATTATTTAAATTTAAGAAGCTACATTGTGGGTGACAGCAGGAGAGAGAATGATTCTCGCATATCATTTTTAATATTAGGTTTTGTTTTATTTGCACAGTTAATCCATTACATAGAAGACATTAGGCTAGTCCTCATATTTCATTATATTTGATATAAATTTATGGATAAGTGATATAAGGATTTGATTATTTTTATTTACTATGTATGATATTTATCTGTTAATTGATGTGATATTTAACTATTCTATCTGATCACGTTGTCTAATTATGTTATTTGATCATTTGCTGGGATATCATTTGGTATGATATTTGATTAGTATATCTGAATATTTAATGTGATTATTTTGTGGTATATATTGTATATATTTTTGAATATAGCTTGATTTAGTGACTTACAATGTTTTATTTAATGATATCTGCTTTTCTCTTTGTTTTGTAAATATACCATTCTGTTTTTTTGGAATTTAAACATTTAAAAACAGTGGTGCCCTTTTTCTTTAAAAAAGCTGTTTCTATTCCGTGTTTCTTTTTTGTCGTTCTATATATATTCTTTCTCGTCTTACTCATCTCTACGAACGACCCCGCCCATAATCTACCAGAACTGAGCAACGAATCCTTCGAGCCTATTGTGCTCCGGTATCCTAAGATTAATTCTTCATAATCTAAATTACCCTAGCACGGTACACACTTCGATGGTTATTGTTCTCTTGCATTCGTAAAAATTTCGTTACGTGTCTTTGTAAGGTAAGCTCGTCTAATACTTCATTAAATAGCTCAGCCAACATTCCCTAAACTTATCAAATTGTCTGGTTTATCTTGAATTATTTACATTTAGATATTCAAAAAACGGCTAGTCCGCGATGTACATATACCTTGTAGACAATGTATTTTTTATTCAATATTCCATAATTTTGCTAAAGATTGTAAAAAATGATTTCTATCCAGTCGTGACTGTTTGTTATTTTAGTCCGACTCTTATCAAAACGATAAAAAATAAAACTGATAAATTCACGACAAAGCGATGTGTTTATTGGCAACATACTTTAAACAAATAACGTCATTCTCCTAATTGGATGATTGAGACTAATTAAATGACATTTTCCCAAAAATCAGTAAAAACTTGACCCGCAATTTTTAATAAAATTTGAAATGGATAGATGTATGTATGAATTAAATCAATTTCAAATTGCCTAATAAATAAAAATGAATATGTAAGTAAATCTAGGACTATTTAAAAATCAGAGAATCATTTTTATGACAACCTCAACAACTTGGCGGTTATACACTCGTTTTAACAAAATTCTTAAATAATCTTTTTGAAAACGATTTCCGGAGTGGAAATCGTCAAACAAGACAACAATTTCAGAACCGTAACCAAAATTTTAATTAAAAATATCTTTATTTTAAGGTTTTTTCTCCTACTTATTTCAAGAACTTACAACTCAGCGATTCCTCGAATTATACCATTATTACTTCGCTGTTAAACGTGCACTAACCATATGCACCTATTCCTTCTGATTCTGACATTACTTAGTGCCACTCCTTAACTTACTACTCTAATTACCTCGTTCTTAATTTTATCCTTTTTGTCACTATACTGATGTATTAAAGTATTCTCGTTTATGAAGAAAGATTCCGTTGTTCCTCTTTCTTTTTATAGTTAAAGTGCTTGTCAGCAAGAAAGTTTATGATATATACTCTCTCCAAGCTTTGAGTATCGCTTCATTAAGCCGAGTCTGACACAGTTTCCCTCTGCGACTTTTTTTTGGTTCTAGCGAGTTTTTCCTCTAATTTTCCCGAAACATTTCACACGTTACACAGGAAAATCGAAAACAAATTCCGTCAGACAATATGAAAAGTTGTTTTTGCTGCTGTTAATGAAAGTACCCTAAAAAATTAGCTGGTTATCTATGAATTTTGGTAAATGACTTCTTATGAATCACAGTAGTTTTTCCAACATTTTCGAGTCGTCAGATGCGTTGAATGACATATTTATGCTCAGATAATTTTATGATCGTGTTTTTCTTACCATTTTTAAACTAATTAATTAAAATAATATATACTCCAGTTGCCAGAGGAAAATACTGAACCTCTAAAAATTATACGAACCGAACAAGCTGAATTTGGTGAGAATGTCAATTTTGGTATCCCAAAAAGATGCAAAAAAGTTTACCACTTTTACTCCCCGGCTTCCCCCTAAAAACCCACTCGTAATGAGGGAAAAACGGAAAAATCGATTTACGAAGAAATTATACGTCGTAGGAAAAAATGTTTCAAATAAACAACTAGCTGAGATAATTTTAAACAAAAATGTTAATTTTGTTGCCAAAACTTAAAATCTAAATTTACTGTTTACAAGTTTTGAAGATTAGGCTCTAACAATGGAAATTCTACTACGATCCGTAAATGGAAGTGATAAATGGAAGTGATAAATGTTTTTTTTTTTTTTTTTTTTTTTTTTTTTTTTTTTTTTTTTTTTTTTTTTTTTTTGCTTAGACTTATCGTCATACAGCCAGACACAAAAGGACTAAGACAGTCATCATTATAATTTTTACCTAAATGCCCTATCAAAATAAAAGATTATTACATCGATATTAGGAGAACAGGGACACACTCTTCTCGCCTAGGGACCTATCAAGGCATTTATTTATAAAAGACACAACAACACTAGGTCACGGAGAGGAGGAAGTTATACAAATGGTTTAAGACAAAGGTAACAAGATTAACTAAATAATTTTTAGAGAATTATAATGATAATTTGCTGTCTTTTAAAAATTTAATTAAGGAGTTGTAAATATCTACAGAGCCAAGTGATAATAAATATAGTATATTCCAAGGAGCTGCTATTTTATATTTTAATAAATCATTTATAAGTTTGGATGAGTAGACTCTGTTTTTAGAACAACCAAAAAATATATGATCTAAATCACTTTCCTCTCCACAATGCTCACATTTGTCATCATCCAACACCTTTATTTTAAATAAGTGCTTTGGATAACATGCGTGTCCGAAACGTATTCTAATAATGGAGGTTATGTGCCTCCTGGAAGCTCTAAAAGACTTGTACCAAGGAAATTTGGGAATATCTGGCTGAATTATCGAGTATCTATTTTGGTTCACAAAAGAGTATTCCTTCCACTGGTAGCTCCACTCTCGAAGTAATGTTAACTTGCAAGAAACAATACTGTCAGAAAGCGTTACTTTATGTAGAATACCAGTATCGGTTAAAATGCTTTCTTTGGCTAATAAGTCGACATATTCATTATGTTCAAATCCTGCATGTGCTTTAATCCAGAGAAAATGTACATTGATTCCTTTAGTTAAAAGAGTTTGAATAATATGTTTAATTTTATAAATGTATGGGCAGTCTTGTAAGTTAGGTGGTCCATATTTACCAATGGATTTTAACACTGCTAAGGAGTCCGACAAAATTAGAATATGGGCAAACTCAAATTCAGCTACATATAATAAAGCTTCATATATTGCAATAGCCTCTGCTGTATAAATCGAAGTTTCCGGGTTCAGTTTGAATTTCTTTTCTATATGTTCCGATGGTATAAAAAAAGACCATTCCGGTTCCATCTGGAGATTTAGACGCATCTGTATATAGAGTTATTGCCTCTTTGTATTTGCTTGTTATAGATAGAACAATATTTTTATTTAAATATATATTTTCACTATAATTTGGTACAATAATATCTGTATGTAAAAAGAAAGAAGAGTAATTTTTGAATATGTAGTTCGTTCTATCTATATTTTTTAAAAGTGCTATATTTTGATTATACGCTTCGCAAAGTAAGGGAGATTTCTTTTTTTGCCAATATTTATTTGTCAGGTCATGGCAATTCAAAGTGACTATCTTTTCGTATAGAGATGAGTTCAGTAAGTATACTTTCATTAAATATTTTTTGGACAAAAACCTTCGTCTTATATTTAAAGGAGGTTCTAAGGCTTCCAAATATAAAGCTTGTACTGGAGTGGATCTCATGGCTCCTAAACATATTCGTAAGGCTGAGTTCTGTAAAACGTTGATTTTATTTAGTAGTACATTACTTGCTGATCCATACAAAACACTTCCGTAATCCAAAATAGATCGTATGTAAGCTTTGTAAAATAATAAACTTACTTCAACATCCGATCCCCACCAAGTTTTATTAATTGATTTAAGAAAGTTTAATCCCTTATTGCATCTGTTCAACATGTCATCAATATGTAACTTCCAGGTCAATTTCTGGTCGAGTATCATTCCCAGATATTTAATTGTGTTTTTAAGGGAAAATTGGTGCCCACCTAAATTGATTGTACTAGCATTAGGAAAGTTATGTCTGGTAAATAAACAAACTTGTGATTTACTGCAGGATAATTCGAAACCATTTTCTATAAACCATTTTTTATGGAATCCGTACACTTTATTCAGGTTTTCAATGGATTGCTGATATTTTTTGTGTTCTGTATACAAACAGAAATCGTCAGCATATTGTACAATATTGAATGCAATATTAGTAATAGTGATGTTGTGTAGATCTGCTGTGTAAATGTTAAACAAAATAGGACTCAAAACGGAGCCCTGAGGTAATCCTTTGTTATTAAGTCTAGGTCCTATAAGAGTATGATTGTCTTTTAAATAAATTATCCTATTTGTGTACAAGTCCACAACGTTAGAAGCAAACTGCGCTGGAATATGAAAAAATTTAATCATTTTTTCTTGGAGAATTGTAAGAGATACCGAGTCGTAAGCACCTTCGATGTCTAAAAATAAAGCAGGTACATAACTGTTCCTGGAAAAACTATTCTGAATGTCTACAACAAGTGTTGTTAAGGAATCTAAGGTTCCATAACCTTTCTTAAAGCCATGTTGGTTAGCGGGTAAGAGACTTTGATCCCTTAGCCACCAATCTAACCTAATTTTAATCATCCGTTCAAGAGTCTTCAATATACATAATAATAATGATATAGGTCGGTAAGCTTCAGCTAATTTAGGGTTTTTTCCCGGTTTGGGAATAGGGACAACTATAATACGCTTAAAATCGATTATGCCTTTACCCTCAAAAATTATCTGGTTAAATATATTTAAAAGTAATTCTTTTGCGTTATCTGGCAAATTTTGTATCATAGGATATTTGACTGCATCATATCCTGGTGAGGTACTAACGCGATTATCAAGGGCAAACTCTAATTCAGCTCTTGAAAAGGTTGTTAAGAGAAAATGATTCTGATCAGATGAGAGAGTTTCAGATGGTATTACATCTATCTGGTTATTTACGTAAGGTGGAGCTATTTTATCAAAAAAGTCGTCTACCTATGTGTTACTTAGAGGCAGTGGAAAGTTAACTTTTTTCCTGTTCATTTTCCTTGCTTGGTTCCAAATAAGACTAGATGGAGTTTGTTTATTTAATTTTGAACACCATTCAACCCAACTTTGTTTGGCCTTTAATTTTAGGAATTTTTTGACACGAGCATTCACTTCTTTGCATTTACAAAAATTTTCAAGAGAAGGATTTTTTTTGTAGTTTACTAATGCTTTCTTTCTTTCCGCAACGGATTCATCACATTCCGAATCCCACCACGGAGCGGGAGTACGTTTACATTTAAATGATTTATATTGACAAATTGATTGTTTAGAAGCTTCATTAATACAGTCAATAAGGAAATTATATTTTTCTTGCGTGTCTGAGTAGGCGTGAGGGTTGTTAGTTAATAAGGTTTCAATTAACTGAGAGTATAATGACCAATTGGCTTTTTTAATGTTCCACTTACTGCTGGGATAAATGATATTCGCATCAGTTCCCAAGATATCGATTACAACCCTTATAACGAAGTGATTTGATCCCAAAGTATCAGTATCTACAGACCACGAAATTTTATCAAAGAGAGAAGGTGAGCAAAATGTGACATCAATCATGGAATCTGTGTTTCCTGGTCTCGTTTGGCAAGTTGGTTGTCCATTATTCATTACCACATAATCTAGATTCTGAATTGTCTCCACAATTTGATGGCCTGTTTTATCATTTTTAGATGAGCCCCACAGAGAATTATGTGCGTTCATATCTCCTCCAATGATACAAGGGTGTTTTAATTGAGAAAATAACTTATCCCAATCTTCGGTGTTAGTTTTAGCTTTCGGACACCTATATACAGAGAGTAAAGTTAAATGACTTTTGTTATAGTTGATTTTAATACCACAAGCAAGCAATTCTTTATTATAATTTTTTTTAATTTTTATGTTTTCAAAGGGAATACCAGTTTTAATTAAAATAGCAACTCCGGAATAGCCGCCATCCCGATCTTCGCGTATTACATTATAACCTCTATAACTATAAACAACATCCCGTTTAAACCAAGTTTCACTTATTAAAGCTATATCAATATCTTCGGTTATTAAAAAGTTGAGAAGGCTGTTTTTGTTAGCAACAGCTGATCGAGCATTCCATTGTATTATTTTGAGTTTAGCTTTGAAAGTAATTAGATTAGTTATTTTTTAAAAATATTATCTACAACATTATTAATACCTTTGGCTAACATATTGATATCAAGTGATTTTGCCTGTTCTAAACAATTAATATTTTGAATAAAATCTGAGAAAAGAATTACTAAAGAATCTACTAATTTATTTTTCTCATTGTCTACAGTTGAAAAACTTTCCTTGTTTAAGGGTGGTAAAGGTTGAGATGGTCCAAATCTGAAAGGGATGTGAGGAGATGTAGGATATTCGGAAGTTGGAGATGATACTTTTCTTTTTTTATTTTCTCTATAATCAGTGCTTGATTTACTACAACTTGGTTGACTAATATTTTTGGTTTTCTGTAAATGAGGCCTCAATAGGTTGGAATAAGCAGGTTTATTAACTTCAGATGTGTTAGTTAATTTTGGAAACTCTCTATCTGAATTTGACAATATTTCAAATCTGTTATTACAAATAAGACCAGAAAAAGAAGAATCGTTTAAATTTTTGGCCTCCAAATATGAAATTTTATGTTCAATCATGATATTTTTTATTTTTTTTTTGATGTTCGAAAAAAGGACAGTTTTTAGAGATCGATATATGCTTATCACTTTTACAGTGTATGCAATACATTTTTTTTTCATCACATGTATGTGTGTTAGTTTTTATTTCTCCACATCGTATGCAGTATTCCTGTGTACCTTTACATTGTCTAGAAATGTGTCCAAATTTGAGACATTTATAACATTGAGTAACTTTACCTAACAATTTTTCGACTTGAAAATATACATAATTAATTACAACATAGTTTGGTAAACAATTGCCTTCAAATGTAATTATAACATTACGTCTAGGTACATATTCTGTATTTCCATCTTTTTCTATTTTCCTGTGCATTCTTTTAATATCAATAATTTGTGAACTAGAGGTCATATATCTTTTCAAATATTCAATGTTATATTTGGTATCGACATCACGTATCAGCCCTTTGATTTCTAAGAGGTGATTGGGAATGTACGCCTTTAAATTATCGTCTTTTAAATGATTATTATTGACTAATTTATTTGCATCCAAAATAGATTTGAGGATTACTTTAACACGGTTTCTTCCTATACTTTTAATTTCCTTAATATTGTTGATCTTTAATTTTTTATGTAAGATATCACCCACAACCATAGGGTGCAATCGGCCTATATTCTGATCATTGGTCTTTTCAACATATACACAACAATTTTGAAAGTCGTAATTATTAGAATTAATATTAAAAAGTTTTACTTCCCTTGTAGCAGGAGAAACGGTGGTATTAATTCCTGTATCCATATTTTGTTCACTAACACTAACAACTTCAGCAGTATTTAGTTCGCGCATTGGCGTCTTATTGGTATTCTCCCCCATCAGGGGAGAATATTTTCACTTTTTATCACTATTTTACAATAATATGTAAATATTTTTACAAAATTTAGAAGAAATAAAATATTTAATAAATTTAAATTTCATACTCAATTATTGCTTGAGAAGTTCTAGAGCTTCTGACGGGTTGACCGGAGAACTAGAACTTACCGCTTGCTATAATATAGAGTAAAAAATACATAAAAAAGAAATAAAAATGGATAGCGATGATGACTACACCTCAGAAGACAATAAAAAAAGAAGTCGAAAGGAAGATGATGAAGATATTTTCAACAAGAGCAAGAAACTTACCAGAACACCAACCAAACAACAGAAAGATGAAAACAAAATAGATCAGCTTTTAAAAATGATGCAAAATTTAACAGATCAAACAAAACATCTAACAACGGAGGTAAAAGGAATAAAAGAAGAACAACGAGAATATAGAAATGACCTCAGAGAATTAAAAAAAGAAATAAATGAATTCAAACAAAGTAACCAACAACTAAAAAAGGAAAATGATGAAATGAAGCAGGAACTAAAGATAGTGAAAATGAAGGTAGAACAGCTCGAGAAAGAGAGAAAGGCTAACAATGTTATTGTCCAGGGTCTACCGATGGATACAAATAACCCAAATGTAGTCAACGAGATTATGGCAAATTTCGTGGAAAAAGAATTAGGCATTAAAGTAGAAATAGAAGATGCTTATAAAATAGGCGACAAAACATGTCTTGTAAAACTAAAAAACAGAAATGAAAAAATTAAAATCATGAAGAACAAAAACAAACTAAGGGCATCAAAGCCAGAAATATACATCAATAACGATCTAACGCAAGAAGAGATGAAGATCCAACAAGAAATACGGAAAATTGCAAAATTTCAACAAGAAAAAGGTATGAACACCAGAGTAGGTTATCAAAAATTAAATATTGACGGGGCTATATGGAAATGGAACAAAGAGAAGAATGAACTGGAAAAGGCAAACCAAGACACGCCAAAAAACCGATAAAACAACAAATATCGTACACACAACAAAAAACGGAAACGAAAATGACAAAGGAAAAGGACATGAATAGATTAGATAAGATAAAACAGACGAGCAGGAAAAAATATAATAGAAAAATGAAAAAACGCGATGAACTAAAAATAAGTACGTGGAACATCAGAACAATGCTTGAACCAGGAAAAATGCAGGAGATTGTCTCAGAACTAGAAAGATACCAAATTGATATTGCAGTGATTCAAGAAATTAGATGGGCAGGTCAAGGAGAAATAAATAAAAAAAACTACACACTACAGTATTCGGGACATGGAAAACAAGGTCAATATGGAGTTGCTTTCATAATTATGGGAAAAATAAAAAATAACATTATGCAATTTAAACCAATAAATGAACGTATGGCTTACCTGAGAATTAACGCCAAACCATTTAATATATCAATCATAAACGTATATGCTCCAACTGAAAGTGCTGCTGCGGAGGAAAAAGACAAAATGTATGAGGAACTTGAACGAGAAATGGAGAATTTACCTAGAGAAGACACAATACTGGTAATGGGAGATTTTAACGCCCAAGTAGGTAAGGAAGACTACATTAACCAAGTAGCAGGTAAACACACATTACACGAAAAAACAAATGACAATGGTCAAAGATTATGTAACCTAGCAGCTAGTACCAATATGATTATCATTAGTACAAATTTCGAACATCCTAAATACCATAAAGTAACATGGATTTCCCCAGACCAAAAAACATGGTCCCAAATAGACCATATTCTGATTACAAGAAGGAAACAAACATCGGTTACGGACGTGAGAACTTACAGAGGTGCGCATGCAGACACAGATCATTTTATGGTGACTGCAAAGGTAAAACAAAAAGTCAAAAGAACTCTAAAAAACACGACAATGAAAGACAAATGGTACGTAGAAAAACTGAATGCTCCAGACATAAGGATTAAGTATGCTGATGACATGAACAAAAAACTAAAGGAACAGTGTAAATATACAAAGGATATAGAAACAGAATGGAGAAATTTAAAAAAATGTATAAATGAAACAGCGGATGTACACATAGGAATAAAAAGAAACAAAAAAAACAAGAATGGTATAATGAAGAATGCCATAACATGCTAAAAAAGAAGATAGAAATTAGACAAATGTGGATAAGAACAAATAGACAGGATTATAGGGAAGAATACAATAGAATAAGGAATGAATGTAAGAAAAAAATAAGGAAAATTAAACGTGCCTGGTTAGATGATAAGATAAAAGAAATAGAAAAAGAAAGTAAGAACAGAAACACAAAAGCATTTTATAAGAAAATTAGCGAGCAAAACAAAACTTTTAAAGGAAAGATAAAAGGCATAAAAGATAAAAATGGAAAAGTATCAGAAAATGATGAAGAGTATAAAGAAATTTGGACTCACTATTTTAAAGAATTATTAACAGAGCAAGAAGATCAAGACCTAAATGAAAACGTAGAAGAAGAGACAATGATGTTAGGAAACCAGCTAGAAAGACCAACAAAAGAGGAAGTTGAGGAAATTATAAATAGCAGCCGTAATGGTAAATCTTCAGGATCAGACGGGATCAATATGGAACTTATAAAATATGGTGGTGAAGAATTAAAAGAAAAACTGTACAATTTAATAAAAGACATATGGGACGAAGAAAAAATGCCGGAAGAATGGAACAAAGGACAAATTATCACGATTCATAAAAAAGGAGACCAACAAATGTGTAATAACTACAGAGGACTGACGCTATTAAACACAGCATATAAAATTATGTCGACCTTAATACATCGAAGACTGACCAACGCTATGACGAATATCATAGGACACTATCAATGCGGATTTATTAAGGGAAAGTCTACAACAGATGCCATACATACAGTTAAACAAATTATGGAAAAAGCTCATGGATATAAAATAGAAATTGAACTGCTTTTTATAGATTTTCAGCAAGCATTTGATACAATAAAAAGATCAAAATTAATGGTAGCTCTGAAAGAAATGGGAATACAAAACAAATTAAGACGATTAATAAAAATGACAATGAGTAGAACTGTAGTGAGTATAAAAACTCAAGTAGGAGACACAGAAGAATTTGTCATAAATAAAGGGGTTAGACAAGGAGATTCGTTATCAGCAACCCTGTTTAATCTTGCCCTGGAATACATCGTCAGGAAAATAAACAAAGGTACCCTTAGAACTAGAGAAGGACAAATAATAGCATACGCTGACGATATTGTGCTAATAACAAAAAATAGAAAAACAATGGAAAAAATGTTAAATGAAATGGTAACAGAAGGAAAAGTAATGGGATTAAAAATAAACCAAGAAAAAACAAAAATAATGAGATTTGATAAAAACTTCGAAAACAAAAAGGTTAGACTAGGCGAATACATTTTTGAAGAAGTCGAAAAATTTAAGTACTTGGGAATATTAATAACAAACAATGGAGAAAGAGAAACAGAAATCAAAGAAAGGATTATTACAGCAAATAAGACCTTCCATGCAAATAAGAAATTACTAAAAAATAAACTATTGAGTAAGAAATCGAAAATGAAGGTATACAAAACAATAATTCGACCGACGATGATGTATGCAGCCGAAACCCTCAGCATGACAAAAAAACAAGAGGAAAACCTTAGAATACAAGAAAGAAAAATACTAAGAGCAATACTGGGACCAATAAAAATAAATGAAAATGAATTTAGACAAAGAACGAACCTTGAGCTACTGGAAGAAATTAAGGAAGATATAGTGTGTAAAATAAAACAACAAAGAGCAAAATGGCTAGGACACGTATGGAGATCAGGATCAACTTCGACGATATTCTCAATATTGGAATGGACACCAGCTGGCAAAAGAAGACGTGGAAGACCAAGATCTACATGGTTACAAGAAGTTGTAAATGATCTCAACAAGGCGGGCATACGACAGTGGAAAGGAAAAACCAGAGATAGGACACAATGGAGAAAAATAACTGAGAAAATTAAATAAGGAACATGAGGACTGATCTACCTCAAAACATAGATCTAGAGAGCGTAAGCGGCGTAACCCCTAAAGGGGTGTTTAGCCACATATATATGTAAATATTTTTAAACACCACGAAATTTAAATATTCTAATTGTCACAAAAACTGGGAGCTTAATGACTTTATCGATAAACACGTCTACCCGGTATCAATGTATCGCTTTGACTGGGTGATAAATGTTAATGATCTCATGAGAATCGTAAAAAATGGGAAATATCGCGCAACGTTTATTTATTTAACACCTTTATATAACTTCATTTCAACAAAAGACAAATATTGCAAAGAAAGCTGCAGTCTACATCATTTTAATTTATTTTAATTTTTGTAGATAGGACACTCTGATCAAAAGATATTGAATTTTTACCGTCGAGTTGATACAAATTTTATTTAAAATTGATTTCGCGCGTAATTAACATTCAAAATCGCCGATCGCTTCAAGCGTTATTTCTGAGGAAACTGTTCATTTTACACAAAAGTACTAATAAATATATCTGTTTAAAATTATCTCAGCTTCGTTTTTTATTTAAAATATTTTTTTCTACGGCTTACAGATTCTTGGAAAATCCATTTTTTCCGTGTTTTCAATCCTTACGAGGGGGCGTTTTAGGAGGAAGCCGGATGGTAAAAGCGGTAAACGTTTTTGTTTCTTTTTTGGGGTTCCAAAATTGACATTCTCGGCAAAATTCAGCTTGTTCGTATAATTTGTATAGGTCAAATATTTGACAACTGGACTAATATTGTCTGGCGGAACTTGTTTTTCAATTTTTCTGTCTGACGGGTGAAAATATTCGGGAAAATTAAAGGAAAACGACACAAAACCAAAAAACTTGCAGAAGAAAACTTTGTCAAACTCGGCCTAATGAAACTATACCCAAAGCTTGGAGAGAGTATCTACCATAAACTTTTTTTACCAAAGGGCACTCTAACTGTTAGCTGCTTAATATTCAGTGCCGTTCATCATAGCCTGTCTTATGACAGTATTATAGAATTGAAGTTTCACTGAAGTCTTTCTCTCACACAACAAAATACACCATTCGTCTCATTCCATTTCATCTATACTGGTCTAACTATACTGAATCTATATTCTAATGATTAAGAAACCCTGTATACTATATTTTCACAATCATTTTACGATCCAAAGTTATCATTTTATTTATAGTAGTAAATAGGCTAATTAAATAAGTTTTTTACTCGACACAACTGTGTGAAATGTGTAGTATGAGATATTACAAAAACACTCTCAACCTGAACTCAAAATGAACAATAATATCGCTGTTTTTGAATATTGTTAATAACTTTTTTATTTTTTATTAAAATTTCTCTAAATGTACTTAAACTTATCTTATCGTGTTTGAATTGTGTGCAAAAGATGGGCTAGATCGGTTGAATAATTTTTGCGAAATTTAATTTCTTTACTCGTTCTGTGCAGCTGACTGGAGGGGATATACATGACGTTTAGAATGAATAAATTTTTGAATGAATTTTTTTAGAGCTTCTTCCATCGGTTATTAAAATTAAATCTTCACCTACTGTCAGTAAAAAATCTTTGAATGGAATTGGCTTGCGATTCAGTTGGTTGTAACCATTGTGAGTCTAAAAATGACTTTTTTCCATTATTTGAGCGATTTTCTATCTAAATCATACAATCCAAACATTTCGTCACCCAAGTCAACTCCACCTATACAGCAGTTGTAAAAAGCTATAGCTTCTACGAAAGAGACGTCTGTTGTACCATCAAGTCCTTTACGTTTTAAAGTGGTTAAGGTATATGTGTGGCAATTGCTCAATACGAATACTTCCTTGGTGTCTTGTCATTTGGTTACAATTATTCCTGCATCGGTGCAAATGTACTGTGACTCTCCTCTGACTAACTTATTATTGAGGAGAGGCATATTTATTCTGGTCCTTATGGTAGTCCCAATAGCTGGAAACTTGATTTCGGGAAGTAGTTTTACAGTAGTGAAAAATCTGTCAAAAGCTAAAACGACATTATCAACTATCGTACTTGAGAGTGTCCACAACTCTTTCCCCTGAGGTACCTTCAAATTTTTGGATTTCTTTTCCACTGTAAATATTTATATCATATGTGTAACCTGTATCAGATTCGGATCTAACACATGCCTTTATTCCTCTTTTTATAGGCTTGTTCGGAATATATTGTTTCAATGTGCTTCTGCCCTTAAACTTACTTCACTGTACTTCAAGCAACAAACAAATTCATCAGTATAGTAAGTGTTTGAAGCATTTTCTGGCTTTTTGAGTGATTCATGTACAATTTAGCTAGAAGCACCAAACATATATTCCTTGAAATGCTTTGTTTTGTAAATTGGTTACCGATAGAAGGCCTTGAAGACCAGTAATCAGAAAGACGAGGAAAAAGTTGTTTCTTGACGTTAAATCTCTAAATACATAAGTTTTTAAGTTATGAAAAAAAATAATGAATTTGACGTTTTGATTGTTTATTTAAAAATATTTCCACTAAAAACTTGATGAATCCCTAGATGAGTCTTTTTGTAATATCTCTTACTACGTATTTCAACTGTCAAACCCGTCTATACAGTTGTGATGAAAATAGTCTAATACCATTGTTTAAATAGGAATACTTGATTGGTCTAATATTCTTTAATGAAAATTTGTGTCACTCTGTTTTTGTCCTACTAAACTTTAAACCTGTTTTTCTTTCAAAATCTTGTTTCAACAGTTCTAGTTAAAGAAACTGAAGGATCACTGAGTCTCCGTTATTTGGTTCAATATTAACGAGAATAAATAAGTGTACATGTGCATTAAAATAACCTTCTATATTACCCTCTTATATTTTACCAAACAGTATTAAACACCTAAGCTGTAATAGTTTCGAAAAAGATATAAAAAAATATCTGCTGAAACATTGCTTTTACTGCTCAGAAGAATATATGACTCATTGCAGAACATCCACTGAACTGCTTACCGTGACTTTGCCATAAATAATTTTCTGTTAATCTGTGTTCTTGTTTTTGATGTTTGTAAGTTACGATTTATATTCATTTTTTATTTACTATGTATTTTTGACTTGCTATAAACAATGTGTGTATGTGTTAAGTAGTTAAATAAATATAACAAGTTGCTTTTATCAAGTCCTCGTAGACACATCGTCTCAGGACCAGCAACTTCACGTTGCTCAATTGGGTTTTTTAAATTATATACCTTTTATAAAGGATTTTTAATAAAATTTTTTGTTATACAGTAAAACCTCCCTTAACCGAAACCTTTTTAACCGAAACCTCGTTTAAAGAGCTCTAAAAGATATTTCCGAAAAACCACTTCCAGCTTTTTATAGAGGCCAAAAAAGCTCATGGATGTCGACCACTTTATTTTCAGAATGGTTCGAACATGAATTCGTCCCGAGTGTAAAATCCTTTTTAAAATCAAAAAACCTTCCCATCAAAGCATTGTTGCTTGTTGACAATGCGCCAACTCACCCTCAAAATCTACAAAATGGTCAAATCTTTGCCACCGAATGTCACCAGCTTAATTCAGCCGTTAGACCAGGGAGTAATAGAGACATTCAACAGATATAGAGGAACATTCTTAAGACATATGTTATTACAGAAGACAAATGAATCCAAGTGTTGATTCTCAATCTTTAACAATGAAACATGTTGTTTATTGGTGTGCTGAGTCGTGGGCCAAGATCAAATCTTCAAATGCTGGAACAACCGTTTTGATTGGATTTTGATTGACGATCCTGAAGAAGAAAATTATAAAGAAACGACAGAAAAAATTAAAACTTTAATATGTATTAGGGACACGATTAGGTTCTTAATTTTTGTTGTCTTTGCATAAAGGTTTGTCCTTTTCAGATTGCTTTACGTTTCGTCGAACAATCGAATGAGGCAAACTCATGACGTTCTGCAAATGAACGATGAAGAGATATAGCTGCAAAACATCGTTGTCAAACAAAAACGCAAAAGAAAATAGAAGATTTCTTTAAAATATTTCGGTTAAAGGAGGTTTTACTGTATATGGTATACAGCCAACTAAAGGAACTTAGATTCCTTGTGGAAATAAATATAACTCTAACTCTCTCTTCTGTTGGAATCTCTATGTCTATTAATTAATCATAGAAATGTTTTCTTTCATTCTCATCCACTCCGACTTGAGAAGCATTACATTAAACACTTCTCTATCACTAGTTCTTACAATTTATAGGTACCTACTGCCGTTGCTACTACTCTTGTTTTCATTTCTCTCGACCATTACACCAACTACACATTTAGGGCTAATTTTCCTTACACACAGTAATTTATATCCATCACTTAGTTCTTGCGCCCTTCTTTCTTTCACGTGGTAAGCGTGGTAAAAAATTAAAACAGTAAACAAATCTAAATTTAATGTCACTGTATAATTAAATAATTCCAAATTGCTTGAATTTACAATTATATGATTTTTTTCATATAGAGGTGTTCCACCCCTTTAAAATAAAAAGTCCAATTGATGTCCAAAAGTTCCTCATTTTTCTAAAATGTTCATTAATTTTGTTTCTAATTTTTCTTTTGCTTTCTTTATTATTATATTGACTAGTTTTTATTTTATTTGTATTTTTTTAAGTCTGATTTTGATTTCAATAGTTGCTAGGCTATTTCAAAATCTCAATCTTATATCTTACATTTTATTATTCTAAAGATTATTCCAAGTATATAAGATATTTGTTATCATCGCAAGATATTTGTAACATTTTTTAATAAAAATGTAAATAAAAAATAAAATGTGTACTTAAACACTCACCTGACAGCTCACAGAGACGAGAATAGCAGCTAATATTATGACTGAAACAAAACCTTACGTTATAGATTTAACATCACATTGAAGAAGTATTATTTTATATATTTTACTAAAACCGTCAATAGTGTCAAAATCAATGATTTAATGCAAACAGTATCGATTTATAAACACGTGATTATTAAATTTTGCGAACTATCTGGCTGTCATACAAAGTAGAATTAAAAGGAAAAAACTAATAATAGCACTAGAAAAATTAAAAATATTCCATATAAACGCAGAGAATTAATACAAACTGCTTTTTTGCAAATATCTCCGTAAATTATTTATCAATTTTAATTGAAAAAACGGGAAAATAAAGATATTCTTGATAAAAAAATTATATAAATATTGTTTATTTAAAATGTAAGGGAAAAAACTTATAGACAAAAAATCAAATTGTGACCATAAATTATTGTTTAAAAAAAACGCAAGGTAAAAATACGAGTACCTTTTCATCTATTCGTCATCTAGTAACTCCCACCTATGTCTTAATAGCTTCAGATATCTGCGAAAAATTTTGCCGTGAAATCGATGATTTTTGCATAACCAGACTGGGCTAAATGTATTTAGTGGCTTCAAACATGCACATCCAGTAATTATTAACCACACTTTTGCAATAACTTTGCTCAAAATTTTAACGATTTTATTGTAATGTACCTTTTATGAAAGAATTCTTTTAATATAAAAATTTTTGTGATTCATGGTATAGGACCAACTACAGGAATTCAGTTTCCTTGTGGATCTTTAAAAAAGTTATGTTTTCCATGAAAAATATAGTTTTCGGGTTGTTTATAAAAATGATTTTTTAAACTTTTTTGGTGTATATAAAAGCAAAAGTCTTCACCTTCCATGCGGTACCAGAGAATTACATCTGCGATAAAAAATTTAAATAACTGTCAAACTAATTGCTGAATCGAGCTGACAGTCTGACGATTTCTTAAGCAAATATAAAAAAATTTATAATACTCCATTTTAAAGGATTTTCTCTTTTGTTAACAGATATGTATATATTGATGTATAAATGATAAGATTTGCACTAAATTGTTATTACTTAAAAACCACTAGAAATTTCTGCACAAAACGTATAGATTTGCTTAGTAGATATTGTATGTATATATTAACATAAAAACCGATCCGAAAACAATTTTTATCGATATTTACTTTGTATACCTACCAAACATTTTTTGCCGAAATTTGTTAACATTTCTTATGTCTTACAAACATTTTTAACATCATACCGTATACGAAACATCGGTGTTCAGTTGAGAATCCTTCGGAATTATGGGTTTTACTTAAATGTCATGTTGGCGTCTATTCTTGGTTTTATCACCGTTGTATTGGTTTTATCGACGCGACGTTCATTTATAATTCTGTATATCCGGAAACATATTTTAGTGCATGAATCATATACTATATAATTTTTGTGTAACTTGTCTTGTATTATATGGTTTCCCTATTTGTATGTAGCATTTCTATAATTTTCTTAGTACAATTATAGGGTATTATGTATACGGTAAAAATATAAAATCGGGATCATTTGGACTGATCGTCTGGGATCGTCACCAAGTTTGGGTGTTTTATTTTAAATCAATGATGCTCGAACCTTGTTCTTGATATTGTAAATTTTGTGTGAAAAAAAAAACAGTGTAACTATTTGTGAATGGGAAAAAAATATTTTAAGATATTTTTATCTTTAATAAATTATACATACCATTACATTAGGAATCTAAACCAAGTTTCTCGAAATTAATGAATTCGTAACGTATAAAGTTGAATATATGATTCGTCGTCCTAGTTTAATGCCATAAATAATCGCATACAGAATTTCTAATTACACGACGCTATCTGAGAATCATATATTTAATCCATGTTCATATTGCGGTTTCCAGCTTCCATAGTTTTCTCTCCACAAAATCGTTCGAATGTTTTTGCCTATAGCCGTGTTACTCTCTTGGACGTCTTGTTACAAGTCAACGCAGCGTCGTCTGCATACCGTAGACTCTATTTCAGACAATCTTGTATAATCTTACATTCATGTGCACGCTTATTCGTTCACAAATTTTTATTTTTTTCTATGCTATGGTCTATAGCTAATAACTTCTGGTTGGTTAAGTCTTTATACAAAAAAGGATAATGGTTTGATTTATAAATCGGTGAAGAGCGGAGCAAACGGATCAACCCTCGTATGTTCCATCACTCTGGTCGTGGAACTTCGAGAATTTTAGCAATTTCTATTTTTTACATGTAATAAAACATTAATCACTCATTAGCTTAATCTTCCCTGCCTTTAATGTAGTGACAATTTGGACCCTGTTAAAGTTTAATACTTTAGAAAGGTGTCAGTATTTTTACTACATTTAGAATAGATAAGTTAGAATCTACTCCGTGTAACAGAATAGGATATACTTAGCCTTTGTTTATTTGATAATTGTATTTTAACAAGTGTTTCACTTATACAAAAAGTTTAATATAATATAATTTAGAGCGGGATGATCAACAAATTCATATAGGTATTATATGTTGACTTAATTCATATATTATAAAAGAAACTATAGAATATATATATATATATATATATATATATATATATATATATATATATATTATTTTTCTTTAAGTTCCATCTTCTATCGAAGGTTGGAAATCATCATGGCTATGTGGACCCAGTTGACTGCCGCTCTAAATAGTTCTGCACTACTGCATTCAAACCATTCCCTCAAGTTCTTAAGCCACGATATTATTCGTCTTTCCACATTTCGCTTTCCTCGAATTTTGCTTTGCATAATATAATAAGCTGAAATAATGAGTATCTTTGTCCTCTGATAACGTAGCCTAAGTACTCAAGTTTTCTTCTTTTAATAGTCAATATTATTTCAGCTTCATTTCCTATTCTTCTAGTAACTTTGCGTTTGGCATTTTTTGAGTCCATGATATTCGTAGGATTCTTCTGTAACACCAAAATTCAAAGGCGGCCAACTTATTTAGATGAACTTGTTTTAATGTCCATGCCTTCAAGCCATAAAGAAGAGTAGTTAATACGTAACACCGAAGTATCCTTAGACGTAGTCCTAATCGTATATCCCGAAAACAAAAAAACTTTTTAAGTTTAACGAATGATGAACGTGCTACGTGTCTTAATTTCTTTGATTTGGTCTACTTTTGATGTTATCCATGTTCCTAAGTATTTGTAAGTATCCACACTTCTCAATTACAGTATCCTTAATAATCAATTGGATGTTTGCATCTGCTGATTTAGTCATGATCATGCATTTAGTTTTTTTCAAATTTATCCTTAGTCCGTATTTATGACACCATTCATTAAGGCGTTGTATTACGTTCTGTAAACCATTGTTGTTATCCGTCATTATTATAGTATCGTCTGCAAAACGCAAGTTATTCAAAACTTTTCCATTGATAGATACGCAACCCTGGCGGACTCCTCTCTGTATTTTGATATCTCGGGTGTTCGGGTTGTCAACTCTTACCTTGTCAGTTTGCTTCCAATATATATTATGATATAATTTTCATATCAAGACTGTCAATATTTTTGCTGTTTAATATATTTAAAAGCTTTTTATGTTGAACCTTATCAAATGTCTTTTCAAAATCTACAAAACATAAGTAATGTCCTGATTCATATCCATGCATCTTTGGGCCAGCACAATCACGCCAAACAAAGCATCTCTTGTGCCTATACCATTTCTAAAAATAAATTGTGTCACTAATTTCATATTTAAGAGTTTTAACAATTCTGCTGTGTATTATTTTCAAAAATGTTCAAAGAGTGTGACTCATTAAAGCTATTGTTCTGTGATCTGAGCAGCATGTTGCACTTGACTTTTTGGGTATTGGCACAAAGATCGATTGCAGCCATTGTCTGGGGACTGTGGCAGTATGATATATTAGATTAAAGAGTTCAACCATTACATTAATAACATATGAGTTTTAATATACTCAGTGACATTAGAAGTGTTACACCCAGAAGGAATAATTTCTTGAACTTAATTCTTTGGCAACAGAATGACTATATTTAAAACATGCTATGATAACAATACCAATGTTTTATCTTTTCTACTTTTTGTAAAAAAAGTTTTATCTTTAAATTTTTTTGTGAAGAGACCGATTTGTAAAAACCGGTTCTTATAGAAATTTTTAGTTATTATTCCTCAGTCTAATTGTATTCAGTGTAAGAAAATGCCTCGAGTTCGAAGACAGTAAAATTACCACCATGTTAGCGATTTTGACAGGGGCGAATTATTGCGTATAGAGATATGGGTTTATCGAATCGCGAAATTGGCCGTCGCGTTAATTGTACGGCAATGACGGTTATGCGTGTCTGTCGTGTGTGGACAAACGAAGGTAGAGGAACACAAAGAAGATCAACTGGCCAACCGAGGCGTACCACAAAGCGTCAAGATAGGCGCTTTAGATTACTGGTTCTGCGAGACCGTTTTGCTACTACGCGTCAAATTGCTGACCAATGGTTTGAAGTAGTAAGTAGACCTGTTAGTATGGGTAGACTATACCGTCATATTCGAGCCTTTGGACTGGTTTAATTCCGTCCACGACTAGTGGTTCCTTTGACTGCGGACCACTGTCATCAACGTTTGAATTGGTGCAGAGAATGGCAGCATTGGGTGGCAGAATGGCGTAATGCATCATTCAGCGATGAATCACGATTCTGTTTAGGAATGCATGATGGTCGTAGGATGGTAAGACGCTACCGTGGAGAGCGACGGGATATCGGGTTTATTGTTAAGAGGCATGTACACAGAACAGTTGGAGTAATGGTTTGAGGGGCTATTGCCTATGGTAGCCCATCACTACCTGTGTTTATTCGAGGCAATATGACAGCTGTGCGTTGTGTTGATGACATCTTACAAACCACTTTACTGCCTTATCTCGACGGCCGTCGAGACGTCTTTTTTCAGCAAGACAACGCGCGTCCCCATATTACCCGTCAAACTATAGACTTTTTCCAAAACGCTGGAGCTAATGTTTTGCCGTGGCCGCCCCGTGCTCCGGATTTGAATCCTATCGAACATGTATGAGATATGATGGGAAGGAGACTGTCCAGTTTGTACCATCTTCCACAGACTCTGGCATAGGTAATACATGAAGTTCAAGTTGCTTGGAACGAGTAGCCACAGGCAGACATCGATCATCTCATTTTGTCAATGCCTAGACGTATACAGGAGTGTATTCAGCTACGGGGTCGCCAAAGACATTATTAATTTTTTTTTGATTACTTGTTATTAAAAATTCTTGACAACGTTATCGTTTCATTCTTGATGTAAATCTACCATGTTGCCAAAAAATTAAGTTCAAGAAATTATTCCTTCTGGGTGTAACACTTCTAATGTCACTGAGTATAATTCGATGCGCACATCATCTGGTCCAGTAGCTCAGATCAGTACCGGAACGTAATTAAACCTCTTTACTAAAAACTTTCGGGTAACTACTCGTATTTAACTATTAATCAACACGATGACTTTCCTTGTCAGGTAGATGGTCAATTAAGGACAATTGTCAATAAATGGCCTTGTAGCACACTGAGATCTGAAAGATCTTTTGTGTATACCTATATCTATGTTTGTAGCTTTCGGCTAGGCTTTTTTTGGGACGCGGCTTTGCTTCTACAAGGGCTTAAATAATGTTCTCAATGCGCTGTTCATATTCGCTCATCTGATTTTTTCAGCATTCGCTAAGCTTCGACATGGTTTTTGTGTTTTTGTAGTGTTCACATGTAGGGATAAGAGTAATTAAATAGGCTGGGTGTCGCCTGGTACCCATCCTTGGCTTCCACAGGATAATGACCTAACCTTAAGAGCCTTTTCACTACAAGTTCTCACGACTCTCTGAGGGGAGTTTCTAGTAAAGTATTAACTTCTTTTTGTAGTTAATACACTTCTTTTCATGATAAATATCTTGTATCCGAGTGTTCAGTGTTTGTAGTAGAGCCGGTATTATTATTATTGCCTACAGTATTACCGAAAATATATATAATTTCGGTTTACAATGTTCTTCGACGTCTTCCGGTTTCCAATCTCCATCTCATTCTATCGTTCCATAGATCGTCCTCCAGTTCTCTTTCTCTGATTCCTTTATCAACTCCTTCTCTCCAACTTCTTCTAGGCCTTCCTGGTCTTCGCCTACCTCTTGGTTGCCATTCAAGAATTTGTCTTGGTATTCTATTCTCCGGCATTCTCCTTACGTGTCCGTACCATCTGAGTTGTGTCGTTTTGATGTCATCAACAATATTATGTGTAACCCCCATGATTTCTTGGACTCTCTCGTTTGTTATTCTGTCGCGTCTGGAGATTCCCGCCGAGCGGCGCCAGAAGTCCATTTCTGATGCTCTAAGCATTTTCTCTGATCTGTCTTTTAGGGGCCACACTTCGCATCCATATGTTGTGAAACTTTTTATTATGGTGTTGTATATTCTTCTTTTATTGTCTTTAGAGATGTTTTTATCCCACAGTACGCTGTTTAGTAAGGCTATGCCTTTCCTTCCCTGTGTATTTCGTTCCTTAATGGCTGCATCTAATTTTCCGTCTTGAGTGATCTTTACTCCTAGGTATTTGTAGTTATCACATAGTTTGATCTCTTGATTTTTCTCTACGAGAAGGTTATGTTGATCTCCTCCGATACTCATGTACTCAGTTTTTTCCATATTCACTTCCAAACCCCACTCTGTAAACTCTTCTAATAGTTTTCGCATCATGTAACTAAGGTCTTCAGAGTCCTGTGCGATGATGACCTGGTCATCCGCAAAGCACAGAGTGTACAAAGTTAAGTCTATTAGTGGTATGCCCATATTCGTACATTTTTTCTTCCATTTGTTGAGTGCTGCTTTGAGGTATATTTTGAATAATGTTGGGGATATACAGCATCCTTGTCTTAGTCCTTTAGTCACTTTGAATCCCGGTGTTATCAGATTTCCTGTTTTAATTCTTGTTGTTTGTTGGTAGTACAACGTTTTTACTGCTTCAATCAATTCTATATTTATATTTGTTTTCCCCAGTGCCTCCCATAATTTATCAAGCGGGATACTATCATATGCTTTCCTAAGGTCTACGAACGTCAGATGGACTTCTTGGCCACGAGCAACTTTCTTTTCAATTATCTGAGTAATAGAGAAGACATGGTCTATTGTAGATCGACCTGCACGAAAACCAGCCTGTTCTTCGGCTTACATATCTTGGTATTCTTCTTCTATTCGATTTTTTATTATTTTCCCATATATTCTGCTAATACTACTAGTAACTGCAATTCCTCTATAGTTTTCAGGTTTCGATTTATCTCCCTTTTTATGGATGGTGCTCATATGCGATTCTTTCCATTCCTCAGGTATTTCATGTTTATTTATGCATTCCTGGAAAAGTTGTCGTAGTCGTTGAATTAGTATTTTGGGTCCATGTTTAATGAGTTCCGGAGCTACATTTCCGGGGCCAGGTGATTTGCCATTCTTTAGATGTCTGCATACGGTTTCGACTTCTCTCTCATTTATTCTGATTGGTGACCCTATCAGCCTGACGCCTTGTAAACCATAGTTCTCTATCTGTTTGAAGGGCTCTCTTGTCTCTGTTAGTAAATCTTTAAAGTATTCTTCCCAAGTTTGCGGTGATATGGACTGGATAATATCTCTTTTTCTGTTGTTTCTTAAATTTTTTAACAGTTTCCAGCTTTCTGAACTTTGGCTTCCACCAATGTATGTATTTATCATGGTGCACTTTTTTTCCCAGGATTCATTTTTCTTTTGGCATATTTTTCTTCTGACCATCGCTTGCATTCTTTTGTATTCGATTCTGTCTTCCACATTTCTTGTGTTCAGATATTTTTGATACAATTTTCTTTTCTGTGTTATTTCCTGCGAAATATCTTGATCCCACCAATATGGTTTTTGTTGTCCGATCTTTTCATATCGCCCTAGTGCTTCTAGGGCAGCGGCGTGTATACATTCTTTGATGGTTTTGTATAACTGATTAACATTCCTGGTATTATCTTCCGTTTCAATTAGTTTTTGTTCCAGTCTACGTTTATATAGTTTTCTAACACTTTCTTCGTGTAAACTATTCTAATTGTATCGTACTTCTTGTACTTGCTCCTTTGTATGGTTATCTTGCGGCGTTTTCTGTTCTCTTTTATGTGGAAATGAAATATCTGAACGTAGGAGCTAGTGGTCACTGCCGCAAGTGGGTCCTCTACATGCTCTTACATCTTTTGTTTTCAGTCGACTTTTTTGTTTAAGGATGACATAGTCTATAACTGATTTTAAGTTTCGGGTTTCCTGAGTCCACGTATATTTATGAATGTTTCTATGTTGGAAATATCCATTCATGATTCTGAGTCCATTCTGATCACATATATCTATTAACCTTTCTCTGTTATTGTTTATATTATCTTCTCCATATCTACCTACTACTTTATCGTTGTTCTTTTTTCCGACTCTGCTGTTGAGGTCTCCCAAGATTATTATTTCTCTTGTGTTACCCACCTTTGTGATTTCTTCATTCAGTTGTTCAAAAAAGTTATCTTTCACATTTACAATAGCATCGTCATTGATTGCATATATGCCCAGAATGGTCAGTCTGTATCCTTTTATACATATATTCATTTTTATCATTCTTTCGTTGATACCTTCCCATGATGTGATGTATTTTCTAAAGCGACGGTGTATCATAATGGAGACTCCTTGTTGAGCTCTACGTTCTTTTGTGATTCCGGTGTAGAAATGATCGTATTTACCTAGGTTTTCTGATCCTTGTCCTTTCCGTTTCGTTTCCGTAATAATAGCTATGTCTATCTTCATTTTGTTTAGTTCTTCTAAGATTTCTGGAGTTTTCTTTGAGATCCCTTGGACGTTCCATGTCGCAAAAGTCATTTTCCTGTTCCGTAGCATTACCGAAAATACTGATGATATCGTGATCATTGGAAGAACCCGAAACAAAGCAGCTAAAGCTTTCAAACGTATCAAAAACGGCGCAGAAAACATCTGACTTCTGTTTAACACCCTATTTAGAAAACTAAATATATTCAGGCTATATTAAGAATGCAGCAAGATAACTTAAAGGTGCAACACGAAACTATAGAAATGGTGGAAGAATTTGAAAAGATTTGTGGTTGTTGTGTTGAATCCCGTACGTAGATTTTTCAGCCAGGAAATCTTTCGCCTTCCTGGTCCTCATTTTCCTTCACATATCCAAAGAAATAAGAAAAAGAATATGCGTGGCCAACCGCTGTTATTTTGGCCTAAACCCTCAACTAAGAGCGAGAAATATGTCAAGTCCAACAAAGTGCAAACTTTAACTTTAACTATAAAACAATAATACGCCCAGTGCTCACTTACGGATTGAAAACATGGGCAATGACGATTCGAGATGAAGAGGTACTACAAATCTTTGAAAGAAAAGTATTGAGGACCATATATGGCGGAGTAAACGAACAGGGTCTGTGGAGAAGGCGATATAACTTTGAACTATATAGACTTTTTGGTGATGCAGATATCGTGAAAACCATCAAAATATACCTCCTAAGATGGATGGGCCACACTATGCGGATGGATAAAAGTGATCCTGCTAAAATAACCATCCTAAATAGGTCAGTCGGAAGAAGGGGACGACCTAAATTCAGATATATGGAAGATGTGCAGGACGATTTAAGGGAGATTGGAGTCAGGGGATGGACACTCGACAGGGACGGATGGAAGAATGGTTTGAGGGAAGCCAGGGCTCACGAAGGGCTCACGCCAACTGATAATGATGATTACTGAAAATAATCATTGCCTACTTATAAAAATATACGCCGGGAATTGAACCCCAGAACTTTTCATTAATAGCCAAATTTCTTATCGATTGAAATGTTCAGCCAGTTCCATCATAAACCTGTATTTAATATTCCAATAAATTATTAGCTATATGAAAAATCCGCTGATAAAATAAATATCATTCCTCGATATTATACTTGTTTACAATTTCCAGATAGAAGTGTGTGGGTAGTATAGCTTTGACTCGGTTGTAAAGGCGCACCCTTAAGGAGAATAATTAAAAAATCAATAAAAAACGTCACAGACTATCGCAACCAATGAAAATTGTACATATTAATGTGGGTATTATTGATAAAATCGTCGTAAAATACATTGTTTTTCGCCAAACAAACAATATTTAAAGAAAATCTAGAAATAAGTCAATGTTTCACACAAATTTATAATGAAAATATGTTAACATATATAAAACGTGGCAAAACCTCTTCTGATTCTATAAACCATAAAAATGATATATCCTCCATATTTTATTGAGTTATTAATATTGTTTTTTTTTTAGTAATTTTTTTTCTATTGTCAACTAAATTCTAATACATTCTAACCAGGAATTTAAAACACAGTTTGTTTCTTTACGTAACATAACAGCGACTTCTGTTTTTCCCTTTTTATCATCTGTTTCCTTTAGGACTATAGATGAATCGTTCCATTAAGTTCTGTTTATTTTCTCATCCGTGTTTATATATACGAGAACTGTCAAATTCTCTATTTTTGGCATTTCTCATTCTCATTCTCACATTCAACATTTAATGGTTTTGAACTTCGTGTAAATAAAGGTTTTTGCATTCGCAAGGTATTTTAAAAATACAATCTTTCTTCTTTTTTGCTCGTTGTTAGGTTTCATTTTAGACAAAATAGATACATTGCCTTGGAATTACATGGGCTCTTTGGAGCACACTAAAAGCAGCTACGGAAGTCTTACTGGACCTTCCCTCGCTGCACGTCGTCATATGATAAAGGCGAGAATGCGATTTTATAGATTAAGAGAAAATCTGAGTGGAGTAATGGTAAGATCAGGACATTCTAAACATAACGCTAGAAATTAGAGGTACCAAATGAGTGATAACTTCTGGCCACATGGGCCTAAAGTACCTTTCTAAGTGGACGAAAGTTTTTGCTTACGAAAGGGATGGGGTAGAGAAAGCACACAACCCAGGATGCAGGGTTACGCCTGATACACAACATTTCGATTGGTTCCACAGCCCTGGTTGGGCCTTGACCAGTTCAATTAATCCTCTCCATTCATTCCTGTTTCTAGCTTAAGTTCTCCAATTTTTAGTTTTGAATTCTCTTCTGCATTTGAACCATATATCGTATTTTTGGCAGCCCCTGGGTCGCTTTTCCAACATGTGATGATGGGTTATGATTCTTGTTGGTTCGGAGGGTTCCATGCGCTCCACTAATGACCCATGCATCTCAGTCTTACCAGCTTTATCAATTTTACGACATTAGGTTCCCTGCAAGCTTGAAATAACTCGATATTGTATTGTCTCCCCAAAAGCATTTTCGCATACACCACCATTTAGGGGCCGTTTAGGGGACATTTAGCTAGAAGATCCATTCTCTTTAGTGTCTTTAGTGTCCAAGTTTCGCAGCCGTAAGTTATGATTGGTAGTATACACTGAACGAAGCTTTTTTCTTCAGGTGAAGTGGCATCCTGAATTTGAATGTAACTGAATTTTTACCAACAGATGCCCAAGCCAGTTTCATTCTTCTGTTGAGTTCTATAAGGAGCCAGATTTATGTACTAATTGTCCAAGGTATACATACTCGTCTACTGTCTTAAGTTCAGTGTTGTTTATTACTACATCTTGGATATCCACTAGCTCGTTGTACATGGTTCTCATTTTTGTCAAGTTTATTTTTAGGCCAACTTTATTGCTAGCTGTATTTAGGTCGCTTATCAGTTCTTGTAGTTCTACAGGATTATTAGCACTCAGAACGATGTCGTCTGCAAATCTTAGATGACTGAGATATTTTCTAGAGTTGCAGTGAAGAGCTTTTGTGATATTGCGTCTCCTTGTCGTACGCCTCTGGTAGTGGGAAATTCTGGAGTATTTTCATAAATTTTTAAATTAGCTTTTGCTTGTCTGTATATATTTTCTAGTCTCTATGTACGGTTTGCCAATGTCTTGATTGGTTAAAGCTTCGATTACTGCCTTGGGATATATAGAATCGAAAGCCTTCTCGAAATCTATTAAGGTTAATGCTAGCGATATTTCATTTCTTTAAATAATTACTATTTTAATGGGAATAAGCCACAATTCAAGTTTATAATAAGTTTATTGAAGTTTCAATTTCCACTTCGGAAATCGTTATCAAATTACAAACATTAATAAATTAATTTAATTTATTAATGTTGTGAACAAATGCAAAATAAGGATCTCCACTAGGAAGCAGACTAATAAATAACATGATATATGTTGATAACCAACTCAAACACCACCATGAAAGACAATTTCGGGTATGAGTAGAGAAAATTAGGCAAATAAGTTTCTTTGCTGCATCAGTGAACTAAAGAAGAAAGGTCAGGTACTACATAACAAATACAAGTAAGGTATATTTTAGTGAAATGTTTTTCTTAGAACGTATGTCATTTTTGTGTATGTATACTTTTGCAGCCTGGGTTTTGTAATGGTATATTGTATAACTTATGGAGCAGAGACTTTAACACTCACGCAGAAATCTGCGAATAAACTAAGAGTTACACAACGAGCCATGGAACGTGCAATGCTGAATGTGAGCCTCCGAGACCACATAACAAACCGACAAATCAGGCAAAGATCAGGAGTTCAAGACGTCATCGAAAGAACCAGGAGACTTAAGTGGAACTGGGCAGGACACTTAGCCAGAACACAAGATGGACGATGGACAAGACGAATTATGGAATGGAGGCCCAGAAATTATAAAAGAAGCCGAGGACGACCACCGACTAGATGGACCGACGACATAAAAAGAGTAGCGGGAAACTGGCTACAAGCGGCCCAGTGTAGAGAACACTGGAAAGAACTGAGGGAGGCCTATGTCCAGCAGTGGACGGGATTGGCTGATTGATGATGATATTGTATACGGGGTTTATAGGAATTGGTCTGGGGGAAAATTCCACATCACGGCGTATAAACCTGCCAGCAGTATAACATTGTACACAACATTCCTTGTACGTCCTCATATTCTGTTCAATATTACAAAACCATTTATTTAAATTTATTAATTATGAATCAAAGGATGCATACGAATGCATCGAATATAAATTGATATGTATACTATCTCAAATGATGTGCTATTAATATTCCTGTCAATTGATATTTGAGTAATAGTCCTTCTAAGTCAAGTGATTTTTTAAAATAATAAATTAAACTCATTATTATGCAGCAATAAAAGAATTTGAGCAAAGTATTGCTAATTTACTGATAACATGAATAATCTTAAACTATTTATTCGATTAAGCTAGTAGAAATGAGAGACACAAACACAAACACAAATTTCTTTAGTTTTAGATGTTTCTAATAGAAGGAAAATGTTTACGCAATTAATCAAGAAACAACGAATGTTCTGTACAGTGTTGAATATAATTAATCAAGAACAATAATTGTTCTACGACATATTTTTGACTATTAACATCACAACTTGAATCCGTGCTAAATTTTTAGTTCTCAGGGAAACTTTGTTCAAGAAGTACCTTATGGTGCACCATCGTTTATTTAATCTATTTAAACTTCATTAATAATATTCTAAAATTTATATCATACAAAGCTGAAGTCAATTTTCTAGAAGACGCGGATATTAGACTGTTATTTAAGATAAATGATCAAATGTTTGTTGACAATAATCTTTGATAAAATCTGTTGCATTTAAGTTAGAATTTTTATTCCTTCGATCATGCAGATTAGGATTATTTGTATAGTTTGCCTCAGTAAATGTGAATTATTTTGGATCAGTGGTGACCAAATGATGGACCGCGACAGCTCCTGTCATGAAAATGAGTGAGTTAAGAAGACGAAAATTGCAAGATTTGAAAAGTAGAATCCACACAAAAAGTTCACACCTCAATCTTTCATAATTAATAACTCAGAAGCTTATACATATCCATCACCTAATTTTTAGGTACCAAATGTTGATTTAAAACATATAGGCCTTTTTTATCCTCTATAATTCTGATACAACAGTTTGTCTCCTTTTTTATAAATAGGGCAGATTATACTTTTCTTCCATTGTTGGGGGATTTCTTCTTCTATCCATATCTCTCGTATTAGCTGGTACATCTGTTGTGTCAAATTCCTTCCTCCTTGCGTGAGTAGTTCTGCCGGTATTTTATCTATTCCCGGTGCTTTATGGCTTTTTTGTATGTGGATTGCCGTTTAGACCTCCTCTAGCGTTGGGGGTCTAGTTAATTCATTTTCTTCTCCATCTTCCCCCAGTTCTTGTTGTTGTACCTCCTGTCGTGTCTGCTGCTGCCTCTGTTGTTTTAATGGTGGTTGTGTCCCTTTGTTTAGTAATTCCTTAAAATATGTCATCCAGGTTCTCTTAATTTCGTCCATATCGCTAATGATTTCACCCTTCTTATTTTTGCAGAGGCTAGTCTTCGGTTTGTATCCCTGTCTTAGATGTTTGATAAATTGGTATGCGCTACGTGTTTCGTTTTGTGGAATATTCTAGCATTTATAAAATACTGAAATTAAAACCCAACTATAGCCTCATGTTTCATTAACATTCTGTTTTTTGACTCGTTCATTCGTCAATATGTTTCGTAATCCATTCTCAAAAAATAATCAAACCAATCACCACGTTCCAATTTTAATTCCTTTAACAAGTTTAGATGAGAAAACTGGTTTCTCATCAAGAGCCATTTTTTCGCCCATTTGGTTCGTTTACGTTTTTTGTTTGATTTTGTGGCAAACGCCGCCGGTACTGCACACAAATAAATACGTTTCATATTCCGACAAACTACTAAACAAAACTGAAGCAAAACTGAAGCGCGTGTTCGACATTTTTATTCGAACAGACTTGCTCGACGAACAAAACTGTCGAGCAACAACACAATTTGTGGGTCGCTTTATTCTAAATCTATTAATTATTTTTCATCAATATGAATTATTAAAACAGAAAACCTTTTGTAGACGTTGCAAACATAATCCAGATACTTATATAACTTTAATTACCAAATCATTCCGATAATAATAAAGGTGCAGTTTTTGCGTGACATGTGGGACGTCCCGCGGAACAATGCGCCAGTCCCGTCCCGCAGAAAATTCGCTGTCCCGTCTCGCAGCAAAAATCGCTGCACAGGACGCTACAGATTGTGTGATGATGACGATGATGATCTTATGGTTTTTACTTCTCTTCCTGGATCTTTTAAGATTTTTGACTTTGTTAACCTAGCTTTAACCGTAGTAATGTATATTCATATAAGGATGAATATATAATTATGTTGACAAATACATACTGAGTTGGAGTTCTCATATTTTTTAAGGCTACCGTAATTGTACAAATGATTTTGACACCTCTGTGTACTTAATTTCTTTGTGTAATACAAAACACGTTATTTTCCACTTTGTTCATACATATCTATTTTTCGTATCAACACTTCCTTTCGCTACTATCTACCAACGATACTACTTTGGAATGTTACGTGCGGTTTTGTACATCATAATACCGTATAACCTATTTTGTGACGCCATTCATGAAGTAACACAAATTAATTTTTTGATAAGCAAAGAATTCTACACGTTACTTTAGTACATATTAGATTTAGAAAATTATCTAAGATTGACCATCGATGTTAGATTTGTATTATGTATTTATCATAATGACATATTATAATCTTAAGCGTGTTTAGTTTTCTTCTAAGTATAAACAATATAAAGTTGTGCTGTGACAATAATAACAAGACTGACTTTTTACTAACACTGCAACAGAGTGCAACACCATGTTAGATTAGATATTATTAGTATGGTCACGCACACGCTACTTCCATTACATTTTATTTTTACTGGTTAAAGCTAATTTTGATTCAAACATCGCAGTGGTACAGCCCACCCAATCCTTACATTGTCAACAAAGGTCTATTTGTATATGATTGTGGTTTTTTCTTCCATTCTTCAATACTCAAACAAAAGTTGCTTTTATTGTAATGATGGACAAACATGTTGATGATGTGGTTAACAAATTTAACTTGCTCGATCGCCATATATATTCATCTTATAAATAAATATATTCATTATGTTTTAGATATATGAGGATCGTTAGATTCTTTGTGGCTGCTTACAGTTGATGATCGTTGAGGAAAAGTGTTTGACATTATAAATATAGTGGGTCGCTCAAATGAGGGTTAGCACAGAATTGTAACTGAATAATTCGTCATCATCTTACACCTAATTCGGAGATCGTTATCTATTATTTAGTCCCTAAGTCTGGGCCTTCCTACTGGTATTTGCTAATATAGTATTTTTGCTCATCAAAACTGAAGAATTGGAAACCTGGTTAGACTGGTGTACTCGTAGTACAGAAATCTTGATATTCTGATTAAATCGTCATGATTTTCTATTTAAAAAATGGGAAAACAATAAATGGCGAATATTATGCCAATTTCTTGCGATGACGATAAATTAAAAGAAAGCAGTCTCATTTGGTAAGGAATATTGTTTTTCCGCCGTATATTGTACCATTCGTTGGTTGTCTATAAGAAGATAGTACAATCTTACAGTGAACCTGATATTATGTAGGGATTTTAAAAACTTTTGTAATAATTTACTATATTAACTGATGGATTCGACCGTTACTAGAAGGAAGTTAATTTTATCTAAGAATAAAACACTGAAAACTTTTGTTTTCATAATTCCACAAAATTTACTACAATTTATTTTCACTGCAGCTGTTTCGGCAGAGTGCTTTTCTCAAGTGATCTATTATTATTATGCGTCTACATTTTATAGTCTTATACGTTGAGGAGGGGAGAGCTGTTGGTCTCAAGCTGGCCATTGAGAATTATATCTATGTATATTTTTTTAATTTATTAATATCCATAAATTCTAATGCAGATAGCTTATTTTGAATATGGAGACCAATTTCAAATTCTCCAACCAGTTTTATTAGACCATCTTTTATTGATGGAGATCACTGTTATCTTGATATCAATTATATCAATGTCTACCACGGGAAGCAAGTTGTAGGCTTCAACCCTGCCAGATGTCCCTCGCGAACTAGGTGGAGGTTTCCGTGGTATAACGACCTTGCTGGTATCAACATCCCGCTCCCTTGTTTCCAAGCTGCTTTCTTTGAGCGAGTGAGCATTCCGCCTGTTCTCCAAGTACATATGTCGTTGTCTTCTGTAACAATCGTCATCATCATCCGTTGCTACGAAAAACAACCTTCTCCGGAAATTTGTGGATCCAATGGGGACAAATCCACCGGTCTTAAAGTCAACAGCCGAGGCCTTGTTTTTCTCAGCAGAATATGCCTGTCCCGTGTGGAGGACATCAAGGCACGCCCAGCAAGTCATCACTGTACTAAACGAAACATGTAGAATAACTACCGGCTGTATGAAATAAATCCCTCTACACCTACTGTACCGGGCAGCTGGTTTCGTATCACCAGAAGACCGAAGATGCGCCTCCCAATATGTGGATAAGTTCAGGCAAGCTTTCGATGAATCACTTCAACTATACGAGTTCGAGGAACCCCCAGGAACTAGCCGGCTTAAATCAAGTAAAAGATGTATGAGAAGCGTTAGCGTCGAACCCCCCGAATTGTTCCCCTTACACCCAGAGCCCCCTCACGGAATGGACCTGGACTGGAGAACTTAGCGGACATTCAACCGCATACGTAGCAGCGTTGCCCCTGTACAACAGAACCTCATTCATTAAATGGGGTATAAAGACAGATAACAACGCACTCTGTTGAAAGTGGGGAAATACAGAATATGGAACACCTAGAGTATGCAGACTTTCTCCACCACACTGCACCCTCGATGATTTATGGCTCGCAAATACAAAGACAGAAAAAGTAGCCCGATAATGGACAGAGGAATTGCAATGGAATCAAGCATCGAAAATGGAAAGCCAAGCCCTGGGGGGAATAGGATTGCGTGACTGCTCTTATAATTGACAAATTCTCAGAGAATCATTTCCCCTAAGAGTAGTGACAGTGGTAAGCTTTGATTGACTATGATAATATCCAAACTTCGCCGAATATGCAATACACCCTGTATATGCATGACTTATTTATAACTAAAAATCAGAGTCTTTTTAAATACCAAATGCACAGTTTTCAAGGGTATCTATAAACATTTATTAATTTAATAATATTGCGTTGTACATTGGGACAGTCATAAAATTAAAGTTTATACCTCGACATAAAATACTTTCATAAAACAAATTTTCATTTTATTGCAGAATTTAATTACGCTTTTGTTTTCAAAAACAATAAGAAGAACAATTGGTTTCTAGAATAACATTCTGTTTGCCAACAACCTGAATTTTAATATTATTATTCATCGTAACATAACATTATAGAAATATTGAATCAGTTATTAAATATTAAAACATTTCTACGAACTACGGATATTAAAAAAAAGAAACCATATAACCAGTTACAAGGAAATTAATGAAATTAAGGAAGTCATAGCCTGCGCATGTTTTGACATAAAACAAAGAGTGGGATCAATTTTTAACTACAATATTAAAAATATTTTCCACATAGCTCTCTCCATTACTCCATATTATCATTTTGTCGAACCATATGACGTATAAATTTCCATTACTTCATTCCCTTTATCACGTCTCGTACTTCAGTGACAGAAGTTCTTTCGCGTAATCAGCCCAAGTGATAGAATACTTATAATAGAGTAAAGTTGCAATTTTGTTCATGTAAAAACTAGAAGGAATGTCGTTTTAATAAGCTAAAACGTCTTATTGGGGTTCAAATGGGGTACTGATGTGCAAAATATGACACTGTATCCTGTTAGCGCCACTAGCCTCTCCTACTCAATTCCGACTCTCACCTACACGTCGTAAACTCGGGTAAACTGAGCAACTCAGGAAGATTGTGGTAACCAACCCCAGTGGGAAGCAGAGTCAGGGCAAACGATAACGGGAGAAATGGTCCTTCGAAGATTAGAGGGTTAGGCAAACGGTTAACCAACTCTTCTCTTAAAAAAACGTATTGTTATGAAAGCCCAAAGAAGAAAATTCAGACTGTTTAATTCACGACGACCTACCAAATGACAAAGGAATAACGATTTACGGATCTGCACATGGAACGTACGAACCATTTATGCCCCAGGCATAACTCTTAGATAACTAAAACAAGAACTGGATAAAATTATCTTCGATGTAATAGCGATTCAAGAGATGAGATGGACTGTTTCAGGAATTATTGAGAGAAAAGATACAATATATACCTACTATAATAGCGGACATAGCACTCGACACGTGTTTGGCAGTGGTTTTCTAGTCAGTAAAAAAAGGAAAGCAATTAGTCCTTACTTTAAATTCATAAACAACAGAATTTGTTATCTAAGCCTTAAACGAAAATTCTTTATTTATAAGGTTACTTAGTGTACACGCACTGACGGAAGAAAAGGAAGACGACTAAAGATATGAATTCTACTGCACCTTAGACAAATAATATGATCGATGCTCACGTCATTATGTGAAAATAATTATTGGGGACCTTAATGCAAAATTGGCAAAAAACAATTTTTCTAGACAACTATAGGACGTGACAGCTTACATTAAGTGTCAAATGATAACGAGTTGAGACTAATAAACTTTGCAAGCACCAAGAACATAATATTAAGAGGAACAATATTTTCCCATAAAATGATATACAAAGGAACATGAAAATCCCCTGACAAAGAGTTTGAGAAAAGCGGTTATATAGCATAGAATGGATAAGAAATCAAAACCAAATAAGTTTCTACAGATATCTAAACAAAATGAGCAAAGAATTTAAGCCAAAAATAGGGAGCTTTAAGGATGGTGAGGTAGAAATGACAACGAATACAAAAAGTTGCATAAGACTATACTAAAGGAGATAAAAGGAGCAAAGGAAGCATGGCTGACGGAGAAATGAAGCGAAATTGAAAATCTACAACGCAAACATGACGATTTCCATACGCACAAAAAAATTAAAGAGGTACAGAACACTAGAAAACAACGCAATACAGGCATAGTTGTAGACATTAAAGGCCGAATAGAGATAGCGAGACAATCGTTTGTCAAAATGAAAAAGTTCCTATGCAGCCGGGACATAAATATAAACTTAAGAACGAGAATGTTAAGGTACTATGTTTTCTCCGTTCTGCTATACGGCATGGAAGCCTGGACACTGAAAAAGATAAACATCAAAAACATTGAGGCATTCGAGATGTGGTGTTACAGGAGAATGTGGAAAATACCATGGACAGAAAAAAAATTCCAAAAAATTGGAATATCTGGGCCACATAATGAGAGAAGAAAAGTACTCTCTGCTTAGACTCATAATCCAAGGAAAAATCTCGGGAAAGAGAAATGTGGGACGTAGGAGGATTTCCTGGTTGCGACATTTAAGGGAGTGGTATGGGTGCAGTTCAATACAGTTGTTCAGAGCTGCAGCCAACAAAGTAAAGATTGCTGTGATGGTAGCCAACCTCCGATAGGAGACGGTACTTCAAGAAGAAGAAGAAGGCCAGATTTTGACTACCATTGAAGATAAATTACGAAAATTGAAAGAATATATGCAAGAATTATTCAAAGATGCAGCAAGAAGTCCGACTGAAATAAACAATCCCTACGGCCCAGAAATAACAAACGAAGAAGTAACTATGGCCATTAAGCGGATTAAAGATGGAAAACCACCAGGACCTAATGAGGTGCATGGTGAAATTTTAAAGCTATTAGAGGCACACCAAATCACAGTTCTTACGAAGCTATTCAACAACATCTATGAGACTGGTTACTTACCAAAAGACTATTAGCTACTATCAATATTCATTCCACTTCCTAAAACAGCCAACGCTAGAAAATGTGAAGAACATAGATTAATTAGTTTGATGAGCCATGTTCTTAAAGTACTCCTTACTATCATTCACTCGCGCATATACGACAAATTAGAAGAACGCCTGAGTGAAGTTCAATTTGGTTTCAGAGCAGGACTCGGAACGAGGGAAGCACTTTTTAGTTTGAAAATTCTAATACAGAGAGCCAGGGATGTCAACTGCGTTTGATAAAGTCCCACATGGAAAACTAATCGATATCCTAAAAACATCAGGACTCGATGGTAAGGATATAAGACTGATCTCAAACTTATATATCCAACAAAAAGCAACAGTGCAATTAGAGAATGAACTGTCCGAGATCTTCACAGTCGAAAAAGAAGTTAAACAGGGTTGCATATTGTCACCGGCATTATTTAACATATACTCTGAAAAAATCTTTAGAGAGGCCTTGGACGAATCAGAAGATGGGATTGCTGTAAATGGCCAACTTATAAAAAATATTAGATATGCAGACGATACAGTGTTTCTGGCAGATAGTGCGCAGGGGCTCCAAAAGATGATGGATAACGTTGTAGAAACATGTAACAAATAGGGCCTAAAACTAAATTGCAAGAAGACGATAGGCGATACACCGTTAGAAAAAGTGGAAAAAATATGCTATTTGGGCTGCAATACTAAGAATACTTGGGATCACAGCTACGAAATAAAAACTCGTATTGAAAAAGCCAGAAGCTCTTTCAACAGCCTTAGGAAGATTCTCTGCAACTTATCTTTAAGTATCAATATACGCATAAGAATTCTTAGATGTTACCTCTTTACCTCCTCTATGGAGTAGAAAGCTGGAACCTAAAAGAAGATGTCATAAAACGATTAGAGGCATTTGAAATGTGATGCTACACACGTATGTTGAGGGTCTCATATATACACCACACAAGTAACATACCTATTCTCCAGAGGCTATGAAAAGACAAAGAAATTATTACCACCGTAAAGACAGAAACGCCTACACAGTAACGCCGTAAACAGAAAATTGGCTTACTTCGGCCACATCATGCGTAATGATAAATACCGACTTCTACAGTTGATGTTACAAGGCAAGATTGAGGGTAAGAGAGGACCTAGACGTAGATGTATATCCTGGCTGGCCAATCTTAGGAAGTGGACTGGTCTAACGTTAGCTGATCTATTTCGAGCTGCTGTGAATAGAATAAGATGGGTCAATGTGGTCGCCAACATCTATAGAAGATAGGCTCATTTAGAAGAAGAGGGAAATAGCCTAAATGATACGGCCTCAATGTTAAACAGATGGGTTGAATTTTTGGACACAAAATTTAATGATCATCATATTGAAGAAGCAGTTAACACCCTAGCATTAAAAGGCTTAAAAATAATAAATTACCAGGAACTGATCGAATTTGCATTGAGCTCTACAAGAATGGTGGCGACGATCTGCTACAGACACTGTGTAAACTTTTACTTATTGTGTCAGGCAAAATGAGACTACGCCCGTGAATGGTCTAAAGGCGTGATATGCCCGAAACATAAAAAGGTGACCATACGCAGTGTGACAACTACAGAGGTATAATCCTGTTAAAAACTTCTTACAAAATACTAGCAAATATTCTCTATGAAATGGTGCAAGTTTACACAGTGGGCATAGTTGGAGAACACCAGGCCAGATTCACTTCAAAAAAATCAACAATTGACCTGATTCATTTAATAAAACAGATTGAAACCTATCAACTATTCGCTTTTGTAATAAAAATTTTTCGTTAATATGCAAAAAATATCTGGAAATTATTTTCAATACTGCCGAACAAAGAGCACGCACGTAATTTTTTTAATCACCTGACAGGTAGAAAATCTCACCAAAATGACCTGTCTATTTTAAAATATTTATTTTTAATATTAAAAAATACCTTGTCAAATTAGCAACTTGTCTCAACCACATTTTTTGTGTTGATTTGCAAAATAGCTTCGCAAGCATCTTGCAGAGTTAAAATCCTTCTCAAATCGCCTAGCTTGTTTATTTTCTTTATTTTTGAATATTTAAATTTATTTTAAAAAAAAAATAAAAGTTGCCTCAAAGATATTTTTTTGTAATAAAAATGTTTACATGTTTTTTAATTTAGGGGCTGTTAAATGACCGCTACCCTCCAGCCAGGTCTGCATTTCTGTATTAGGATATTATGGAAGAGCAATTTGAAAAATTTTCAGAATGCCTCAAATACCTACCCAAAAATGCCTACCAGCTCTCCTACTATAAATGATATGGTGGATAAACCACATATGAATGGATTATGTACCTACAAATAATCTAAAATCAAAGAATATCAAAACAAATTACACATAATTATGTATATTTTTTTTATTTCATACCAATCAAAAGTAAGGCTGAAATAATGTTTGCTTACTGAGTTGATTGTAAATTTTGTTTATTGATTTGAAATGAGATAACTACACAAATCTCAAACGTGATTAAATATTTAAATAGTTGATTATTAAAAAATTTAAATTTTCTAAAGCTATAGTAATTTTAAATTATATTATCTAAAGTGTACTAATAAAATTTAATACTTTAATAAGAAAAGATATACTTAAATAATCACAAATACTTAAATTGCTTAGTAGATTTGGAAATCCTATAAAATTGTGTGTCATCAAAATCCCATACATTATTATCTAATGAGTCAGAAATAAATTTAAAAAAGCAGTTTTATATTTATAAAGATTCAGGATTTTTAAATCTATCGTAATTAATGTATTTACTGTATTCATCGAAAAAAAAAACACTACGAAATATTTTTGTATAAAGTGTAATGTGGGAAAATGCTCAAAATAACTTACTGTTCATTGTAGTTCTCATATATTTCTTAAAAGCTGATTTTCTGAGCGAAATAATAAATACGTCATAATATCATAAATGTAGACATCACGCGACGTTAAATCCGGTGAATGAGTAGGATACTTTAAATTAATATTAAAAATAATAGACTACAAGATATCCTTAAGATAAGGTTTATATACAATTTAACATATTTGCGTTTTGAAATATCAGTTTGGTTTTCTTTATGAAAGAAACACATCTGTTTAATACAGTTTGTGTGTTTAACACATCAGTTCAATGAACCTATATCTTCAATGAGATTGTTTTTCACTGATAAAATGCTTAATTTACTCTTAGTGGAAACTAACAGAGAATGTGGTCGCACATCTAATAAAAAAATGTTAAATTAACTTGAAATTTTGCATTTTTGTCAAGGTTTACTTTTTCTGGCTGGTGTTCATAAAGGTGCCGGAGAATCTCTGCAGGAACTTTGGAGCAATTCTGATGGTAGGCCCATTTTTAGAGCTACTATGTCTGAAACGATTTTGTAACATCAGGCGCTTGTGATTTGATAATAAAGAGGATAGACCTATTCGAAGGAGACACTACAAGTTAGCTCCAATTAGAAGTTTTTTTTATTTATTTGTAGCCCAACTTCCCAAAATGTTTGTTTCATATGAAAGCCTCACTGTCGATGAACAACTTGTACCATTTAGAAATAAGTGCTTCAGACAGTGTATTCCAACAAAACCACGTGGGAAATATGGAATTAAATTATGGCTTTTATCTGATGTCAAAACTGCGTATGTGTATTGTGCAAAAGTGTATACAGGAAAAGCAGAAAATCAGCCCTGTGATGTACATCAAGGCAGAAATGTGGTTTTACGACTTATAAAAGATGTTCAGAATTCTGGGCGAAACATAACAACGGATAATGTTTTTACTGACTACCATTTAGAAACTGAATTATTAAAACGTAATCTAACACTAATTGGAACATTACGAAAGAACAAAACTTTTATTCCAGTTGAATTTCTACCAAATAAAAGTAAAGAAGTCCTATCATCAATTTTTGGGTTTCAGAAGTATATGACTTTAGTTTCATATAGTCCTAAAGAGGGTAAATCTGTTATTCTTTTGTCCTCGATGCATTTAGATGACCAGGTATCATTGCAAGAACATAAGAAACCAGACATTATTTTAGAATACAATAGAACCCAAGAAGGTGTAGATACAACTGATAAATTAGCGTCAGCTTATACCTGCAAAAGAGGAACTAGAAGGTGGCCACTTTGCTTATTTTATAATATTTTAGATTTGGTGGTAATTAATGCATATGTGTTATACATGGATGTAAATCCTCAATATAATAGGAACAAACTAAATAAAAGAAGGCTTTTTATAAAATAATTGGCATGTAATTATTACAGAAAAATACCGAACTACCAGAATGACAACAAACATTCCACAAAAAATCTAAATAAATTTACATGCAGTAGCTGGAACAAGTGGAAATGCAAATGTAAATCCAAAACATGGAAGGTGTAAAGACTGTGGATGGAAAGACAGAAAATCTCGTACAAGATGTTAAGCATGTAAGAGGTTTATTTGTCCTGATCATTCAAATATCTTTTGTAAGTTACATTGAATAAATATATAATTTTAATTGAATATAAAGTTTTATTATATTTTTTATTACAAAAAAAATGTTTTTAGTTTTGATAGGTACATTGATAACATAAAACTACAAAAGCTTCTACGAATTAATAAAAAAAAATTGGAATTTAATTCACAACAGGTATGAGTTTTATCCACTGGGTACTGTGTCCACCAGTATCCATAGACAAAGAATGTAACATTTACTTCGGGAGAGTAAGAAGGTTAAAAGACCTTTTATATGAGTTATTACAAGACTAACATTTCAATTTAAAAAAATTAACAATTCATCAAGTCAAAACTGGTGATGTCCTACTTCATAATTTTTATAAAATATAAATTGCAAAATAATGAATTTTTGCCATAATTTAGCTGCACTTTGTATATTAGGCATACAGTAGTAGCAGCAACTGATATTTATTTGTAATTTATTACTCTTCATCAGTATGGCTTCAACTTGGCTGCACAATACTGCTGAAAATAACTAATATATCAGAAATACATATTTTACAGTCGGCCTTCTTATTTTGTATGTATAAGAGAACAACTTTCAAATCCTTATGCCAAAGCCTGGGTGAAATACATGTAGAGCTACGCTAATACTTGGTTGATGGAAAGATGGAGTGGTTGAGGGTAATATGAAAATTCACGCAACAAGCTGGCAAGAATTGTCAATGGATAAAACTAAAAGTCAAAGACAAGTTAAGAATATTCAGATTCTACTTTAGGGCTTTAGCTGCAATGATGTGTGTTCAGAAAGAAGGGATGGCATTAGGTAACCTTTTTGCCATAAATATTTAAAAGTTAAGGATGTTATATTAAATATTCATTTTAGAGTTTTTAAGGAACTGAATGATATCATTATTAGTTTTGATGTTGAACGGTAATATGTGTAAAATATTTAGCGGTAAACTTACATTCTGCTCTTGAAGTCTGACAATTAGTACTTGTGTAGGGTATTTATTAAGTTCACAATTAAAGATTATATGAATGCTGGTGCTGGTGAAAATCAAAACGAGTTTAGAAACAAAACCAAATCAGCCATTTGTCAAATATAATCAATAGAAATTGATTTAATTGTCATCATTCTGGCTTTACAACCCTCTGTGGGTCCTAGCCTCCTAAAGAATTTCTCTCCAATCATTCCTATCCATTGCCTTCCTCTGCCAAGCATGTATTCCCATATTTCTCATGTCTTCATCTATGTTATCAAGGAATCTTGGTTCTGGGTCTTCCTCTTCTTCTCTGAATGTGTTTATCAAAAAACATTTTTCTAGCTGGGTCATTTTCTTCCATCCAAATTACATGCCCGATCCACCTCAGACATCCTATGGAAATAGATTTCTGGGTATATAAAAAGACATTCATATAGCTGATAATTCCATTTAAGTTGTACCAATTGAATAACAATAAGTATATTGGAAGTCCATTAATGACACAACTTGAAATTTTAAATAATTTCTAGCCTTTATCAATAGTTTTGTAAAATAAAATGTATGTATATAACCACTTAGTTGCAACTGTAGAAATTCATCAGGAACTACAAACCTGTGTTTAAACTTATTAAATCTAATTTTATTTTACTAAATCTCAATCTCTACATTATTTTTAATATGTATATATTTCCGGATTTTAGTATATTTTGCATTGTTACTAATTCCTAGCGGCAATGGGTTAAGTGTTAAAGGTGTATTTTTCTATTTTAATAAATATAATATCCTGAAATACGACTTACCTTTGTATAAATACATGATGTTAAAAAACATTAACCCACAAGTTCACAAACAAAATTCCTTAAAAACTATGAAAGCTACAGTTACGTCTCCTTTTTAAGAGCTCATTTCATACAAAATACACCTCAAAAGTCAAAACAACAACTAAAAGCAAAACCAGAGAACTTCTGGCAAAGCCGCAAATCCACAAACCGCAAAATTTGACATTTGATAGAAAATATGGAGGACCTTGCTCCTGAATATATCAGTTCTACCAACAATATTTTAATGTTTTAATAGTCGATTAATCGATCATTTCATGAAAAATTTCAGTAGAAAATCCCTTATAAATTATATATTATTTGTTTATTTGTTTGCTTGTATAAGTAGTCAATTTTTCAATTTCATCTCATTAAATTCAGTCGATCTAAAATTAGTTCAATGGGCGTACATCCATTGAGAAAATTGAAAAAGATTTACATTACAAAGATATGTAGCTCAAAAAAGATAAAAGTGAGCAAAAGTATAATTTATGAACCATAAAAATTAAATCGTTTAGTTTTTTATGAGAAAAAACAGAACCAAGTCAGTTTTTTCAATTTTCACTACAGTTGTATCACAAGAAAGCAATTGTTATTTGTTCTGTGGTTGTATGCTCATTTAACTAGTAGATGCAATAATCATGAATTCATTCATATATTTCATATTCATATTGAAACGTGTTCAATAAAGAATGATTTATAGCAAGTATTCTTTCTTTTTTCCTCCAAATTTTGACCGATAACCCTCCACTATCGTAGTGAAAAACTACATATTTTATCTAAATTTACGATGGCAGCTCTTTTCCCATATATATTACAATAAATTTATAATACATAATATATTTCTTATAATGAATTTATATGAAAATTTGAAAATTTTTATGTGCGGACCTTGAAATCGACAATAGTTTCGATCGTTGCCTTCTCGATTGCTCCCCTCTCTTTGATCTTTCCTCCTTCCTGTCAATGAAAAGCGGTTTCATCTGCAATAACAAAAGCCGAAAAAGGTATTTTGCATTATCTAAGACATCTTTATTTAATATAACGTTTTATTTGTCGAAGTAGGTTTTGCAGATACATATATTTTACCCAATATTAACATTTTTAAACAAACTATTGTTTGTGACCGTATATGATGATGATATCGTTCCAAGGTTTCGCAACTTCTAATGACATTTTATGAATTAACTCTTGGCAGGCTGACACTTTTTTTATATATCAAACATTCAATGTTCTTTTCTTTTGCATGAATTGTATTAATATCATTTTTAATTCGTAGTTATAAAGAATGCCAGAAATGACTGAAGTAGACAAAACCGTGGTTTCAGAGGTAAAACCTGAACAAAGTGAATCCTCAACAGACAGTGACTCAGATGAAGACATCCCCGAATTGGAAGATGCTGGAACTGCAAGCGCAGCTTCAGCTACATTCCCTGGAGCTGCCGCTGCTGGTTTGCCCATGGATATGGTTTCCAAGGCCAAACAGTCTAGAGGAGAGAAAAAAGCAAGAAAAATCATGTCCAAATTGGGTCTTAAACCTGTAAGTATTTACAGCTATTGCATAGGCTTGAGAAAGTTTTAGATTAAAAAAGTAATAGTGTAAATTAATTAATTTATTTAAGGCATTTTTGATCTATTTGAATGTCTTACTGAAAATTTCATTCAGGTGTGTAATAGCTGATGTAGAAAAAGATGTAAAATGTAAAAGCTGACTTTTCTTAGTAACAAGGCAATTACTGAACACCCACGCTACATCATAAACAATGTATAATAAGCCAATTTTCTGCAGTAAGACTAGTTTATATCAATACTAAGTAAAAAATATCAAAGGAGAGGTCATTCATAAAATAAATATTGATTTATGGAAGCTTCTTGTCTAAAATGAATCGTTATTTAAAAAGTATTAGGTTTGACAATAAATTGTATGAGGTGAAAACTTGTTAATTTCTGGATAGTGTTCCACATGCTGCTTATAAATATCATTAATATAAAAATCAATAGTTTTTGAACTTTGATGTATTGTGTCTTGTATGTTGCATGCAAATTTGATAATTCTTAATTCTTTTCTAACCCCTACAGATCTGTTTTCTCACATATTGTCAATATTGTAAACATACTTCAGGTGTAATTTGTTTTCCCAGTTTTCGTTAATATTTGTTTGTAGTTATTAAATAAATAACTCTTCATTATTGATATTTTATGGACTCTATGATCATCAAACTTTTGTTTGATATATTAGTCATGTAGTGACTGGCTGGTTGACATCTAGTCTATGCCATTAAAAAAACATTAGATATAAATTTTAATTAAGTGAATAAAAACATATACTAAAAACAGATTATGAATTCTCTTAGGAGGCTAACACTTCTGATTGGCTGTAAAAAAATACAAAAAGTATGGATATATGTATATTCATCCAGAAGACATGCAAGCATTTTTCCTATCAACATTCTCAATTATTTACAAGCATTTATCTGTAGATACCACAGTACAGCAATATGTAGAAAATCAAATTCCCATAAAATAAATTTGTACCATGACGCAACTTTGAATATCTAATCACTATGTGTTAAAATTTACATAACTATAATGGTATATCATATCATATTTGACCATCTGAAATTTATACCATTTGCAACACAAGTTGAAAACAGTTGAGCATTTACTATTTGAATGTTCCATTTACAGTTCAATGAAGCCAGTTAATATGGCCCCCTTAACAATTGTACTGGCCTTATTGGTTATCTTAATGGTGTCACTATAATGTATGTAAAAGCGGTATATATTTAGAATATCCTAAAACTAAAATCTTTTGTTGTAAATGAATAAGCTTTAGTTTCTCATTTATTTAGTTGATGTGTACTAAATCTGTTCCCTATTTTATTTAGTAAGTTCTTTGTTACATTTGTTAATACTTATTTACTAGACTAGATGTTATAATTTGTACTTTCTAAACTCATTGTTATAAAACTGTATTTTAAAAACAATGAATGTCTATCTCTCTATCAATGGATATGAATTTGAGCATCATGCTAACTAGGAAAACATCTACCTTGTTGAAAATAGGGTTTGCTGTTTATCTAGTGGTCCCTGTGTTACCTGAATTTATTATACAATGTGAACTTGGGTGTCAAAAGGGACATACAGTAAAATCCAACTTTTCCACAAGCATATATGAATTTGATCATATTTTGCTTACTAAGAATTGGATACAACTAAACTATTTTGATTGATTCAAATGATCATGTAATTTAATCACTACCATTTTTGCATAAAACCCATTTTATGGTTACAAGGTTTGCTTGTATACTTTGCACAACAAAATTTTGTAAATTGTTACATTAGAGAAGAAGAAGGCAAAAAAAGGTTGCATGGAAAAACATCAATCAGTTGTAAAAAATTGTAAAATTTTTGAGTTTTTCTCAAATTTTATCATTAAAAAATACAAAGTATATTTGGTGACACTTAAAAAGACTATTTAATATTCCATGTAGTATGCAATACTTTCAACAGAAGACTTTGATGTTTTCTTATTGATGGGAAGTCAGTGTGAAATAATTACTTGCAATAAATTGGTTTTACTGACAAAATGGTATTTTCTGTAAATTGTTTTTACACCGGTATATATATTGTCATTATTGTTGTTTAGGTACAAGGAGTAAACAGGGTAACAATCAGGAAGTCAAAAAATATTCTTTTTGTCATAAACAAACCAGATGTATACAAAAACCCTGTAAGTGACACCTACATTGTATTTGGAGAAGCAAAAATTGAAGATCTTTCACAACAAGCTCAGGTGGCTGCAGCTGAGAAATTCAAAGAAGTCAGTCCTGCTGGAGATAATGCAGCTGGTACAACAACCACATCTGTGGCACCAATAGCTGAAGAATCAGAAGATGAAGAGGTATCTGGATTTTTTTAAATATAATTTGTAGACTACACTGTATACATTTTTCATATTTATAAATTATAAATTTATTTTTAGGTTGACGAATCTGGAGTAGAGGAAAAAGATGTAGAGTTGGTCATGTCTCAGGCAAATGTTAGTCGATCTAAAGCAGTAAAGGCGCTCAAGAATAACCAAAATGACATAGTGAATGCTATAATGGAGCTTACGATGTAACCTTGAATGTTTTTTTGTTAATAAAAATTGCTCCAGTTGATCATAATGCAGTTATAAGTCTTCAGTATATATAAGTAAATAAAATTATAAAATACAGTCAGACTTTTATTTAACTTATCCCATATATATGCAAAGCCATATATTATGACATTAGCACAAATATGTCAAACTTTTCACGTCTGAATCGGAATCAATAGAAGGATATAAATTATTTCAGTACCTCTACTTCATCAGCTGTTCAAGTTGGTTCTGATTCAAACCAAAAAGTTTAACTAATGTCTCCCATAATCTTACCACTTTCAGTGGTTTGAGCACAGAGGTGCCACCTAGTCTGGTGGTAAAGAACTAATTGTTTTCTGACCTATCGAAAATTTGCAAATATTAGTGGCTTTTAGCAAAAGCTTACTGTTGTTCTGATGAAATAAATATTTAGTAATAAAAAGTCATGGTGTAATTTATGACTGATTTCGCTTTTATTTTTAAAATCATCATCAGTTCACTACAAATAGAAAAGATCTTAGAATATAAGTAAACAATGAACAGGGTTCATACTTACAAAAACAATTTATAGGTTTTTTGATGTTATAAAAACTCTACAATAACAACTAACTAAACAAGAAAAACTGTAAAAGAGCACTATTAATTTAATTTTGACTGATGGCTTTATTTGAATGTTGGTTTAAGCTGTTTCAAGGGTCAAACCAGACTAATCTTTTCAATTGTTTTCTATCTCTTGTAGGATTCATAATTTCACATATGGCTTGTTTTCGTACATGTGTCTATTTGGAATGCAGAGAGAGAGGGAATTGGTAAACGAAAAGGGACCGACCTTTTTTAAAAAAGGATTCATTTTTCTTCCTTTCCTTAAAAAAAAAAAGAAGAATAGGAATGAAGTTAATGTCTTGTAAGGGTTTTTTTTTTATTTGTTTTGTATGATGAGCGAGTGATATATCTGGCTCAAGTTGTTGATATCGGTTCTTTTATTTAGGGACTCTGGATGTTTTAGAATTTGGCACATTTCAATAATGGATTGCTTGCGATGATTTTGTTGTTTGCACAGTATTTTGGTATTCGTGAAATCGATACTGTGTTTAGTTGAAATGGCATGTTGTGCAAGGGCACAAGATGGTTTAGAAATCCCAATCTCGCTTTTGTGGGATGTTAGTCGACCTTGAAGAGAGCGGCTGGTCTGACCAATGTAGCAGGAGAGAATTTTTCTACGTGTTAAATAATGGTTTATCACAAAAACCATTATTTTCACTCAGGACGTTTCGGAAAGGTCGCACTCTGATGTACTTTTACCCATCACAGCGTCAGAAATTAGAGCTGCTTTAAAGTAAATAAAGAACTATCGGTAAACGGGGCGGACATCTCCGATATAAATTAATGGCACGTATAGACGTCCTACAGAAAGGCTTCATAGAAAAGGGAGACGGAATGACTAAATAACATGAAAAAAGCAAAGATAAGAACATTCCTCACGAGTAGACCGCGAGAATAAAAAACAGCCCTCTTCTAATTAAAACCTCCGTCCAGTAGAAATATGCCTCTAAATTCTATATACCGCCGTTTCCATGTCAGCCAACCACAAATCCCTGTACAAAACAGCAATCACTATTCTCCAGGTCACAGACTGGACCATTTCAGTTACCCGGCTTGAAATTCGAGTCTCTTAGAGTCAACTCTCCAGACAAATCCGCCACACTTACAACCAAATCCAAAATCAACACATAATTCCTACAAAAACACCTTATATCCCATATCTACGACGATAACATTACATTTACGCACAACACGCAACATGAATCTGCGACAGAAACAATACCCGCTGAACCTTCCCCCAACCTTAAAACCAGCACATACAAAAAGAAACGCATACGACTCAATCTAAAGAACAATCGACTCAAAACTCAAATAATTGTTATGAACCATCCCCTACAGCCATCACACATAAGATAACAAAATCCATACAAATACCTTTGCCAACAACATAGCCCACTTAAAAGTCTATTCATCTGACAAAACAGAACTCCTCAACACATTTCAACCCCTAAATATCCAAGAACTTTGGACAAAACTAAGAAAAAAACATAATCACCATTGGCCCCAGATATTTCAATAACACCCCACAAAAGTCTTTTAAAAATACAAACAAAATCCAATCAAACCTTGATCTCGTCATGCCAGGAGTTAACAAAAATCTTTCACAAAAAGACATTGAAGAAAAATCGTCAGAATAATCATTGCCCGCTAAAATAACAGCCCTACACACTTTGTTCGAGTCTTCGCAAACTCAGAACAAAAGGTTGCGGAAGCACTGAAGTACGGTATTAAGCTAAACGGGGAGGTTATACGTGTGAGTGTGAGACATAGTATATACCCATAGTATATATTTCTTTTTATGTACTATGGTGTGAGATCACTGGATCAAATAATGCCATCCACTGTGCTTAAAATACTGTTCTAGATGCTGCCAAAGCGAACATCACATCACAGAATACCAACAAACAGTCATTATCTGTCAAAACTGCGGACAAAATCTGTCGCGGCAAACACCCGGCATATTCACACCAATGTTCCCCCCAGAAAACGCGCTACCACAACACAGACATAGACAGTCACTACCCCCGACAAATCCCCCAAAGGACTCACTTCGGACATGAAGTTGATAATTAACCTCATGTCTATGATCTTTTTCAACGTTTTACCTGAAAAAACTTTTACGAGATCTTCCAAAATATGTGTGTACACGCAATTTTAACGTCGACGTACAATCATTCTATAAATCAAAGATTTATACAAACCAGATCTTAATCCTGTTACATCCTACCTAAGCTTTAGCTCCTAGAAAGCATTCACTAGCGATTGACAAAACAACATACTCGACAAACAACCCTTAATATCTCAAAAATGCAAAGTGAGTCCCCTCAAATAATTCCTTTAGAGTCGATTCAATTTACACAAGGACAAGGGGAGATTAGTTTTCTGTGTTTTCCCAATCTCATTGCACCACGATACCTGTACCTAGGTGAGGTACCCCACGATACCTGTATCTCCACGCGATTAAGTTCAAACAATTCTGAAAGGAATCGTTCCGTTTTTGGATGCATCTGGTATTTTTATCAACGGGACACTTCAACTATATAGTCTACGACATGATTGCCCACCGACGGGTGGCAGACGATTTAATTTCCCTCTTAAATCGTTTGCCACGCAGTGCTTCCATCATCTCGGTTTTTCTTTACTTCTCCTGGGGTGTAAAGCTAGTTCGCGTCCGTAGTAGAATACTACACGTGCACCCTGGGTAATGCTAAATGAACTAGCACTATAGGCAGCCAGATAATCTAGACTCTCTAGATCTCCTGGCAAGAACACATCACGATAAGATAATAGATATGCCTACAACTAACAATTTAAACGGATCTTCTCAGGACCAAGCGACAAAAGAACTCGGACCAAGCGTTCGAATCTGCCATTTAAATATAGAAGGTATTAGTAGAAGTAAGTGTGAGTACCTTCAAAAGGTTCTCATTGAAAATAATATCGACGTGGTCGCAATTCAGGAAACACATGTAGAAAACGAAGAACAAATTCTCGCTAGAGAAAGAATTCATGGCTATGATTTATTGGGTGCAACTTACCATCCAGCTTATGGAGTAGCAACCTATGTTCGAAACAACATAGAAAATGCACACGTATGTTCTACATCAGACATAAATAACATTCATACGGTTACCATACAAATTGGCGAAATTACTATCAGCAATATTTATAAACCCCCGGCAGTCCTGTGGCCTCCGCATGTTATTCACGCCCACCCACACCCCTCAGTTTATGTGGGAGATTTCAACAGTCACCATGAACTCTGGAAGTATAGGCAAAGTGATCAAAACGGCGAGACTTTGATAAACTGGAGCGAAGAGGTTGACACTTATTTAGTCTTTGACGCTAAAGATCAGGGAACTTTTCGATCTGCAGCCTGGAAACGTGAATACAACCCAGACCTATGCTTTGTCTCCACAAATGAAAACAATCAACCCCTGGCAACTTTACGTACAGTACTCCCAGATTTTCCACATAGCCAACATAGACCAGTTGTAATAGAAGTTGGCATCAAAATACCAATAATAACATCTTTTCCTCGACCTAGGTGGAACTTTAAAAAAGCAGACTGGACAACTTTTACTGAGAGATTGGACAAATGTTTGGGATGAATAACCCCAACACGTGAAAACTACATGAGATTTGTTGGCGCGGTTATCTCTACAGCCAAGAAAACTATACCCAGGGGATATCGTAAAGAGTATCTCCCAGGATGGGATGAAAAATGTGAGAAATTATATCAAGATTACAACGAAAGCCAAGACCGAGAAATTGCGGACGAACTACTGCACAGTTTGGATGCAGCCAGACGACAAAAATGGATGGAAACTGTGGAAAAACTAGACTTTAGTAAATCAAGCAGAAAAGCATGGTCCTTACTTAGAAAACTTGGTAGTAGCAGACACACAACTAGAGATAAAGTACCAATAGTTCCCAACAGAGTGGCCTCCCACATTGTAGCTACCTCAAGAGCACCTAGAGATCGTGACCACACCACCAAAGTAAAGCAAGAACTAAAAATACTGAAGTCTGAATGCCCGCTTACATCTCAATACTCTGAAGCGTTTACTCTAGAAGAAATTAACTCAGCAATATCAGAAGTTAAGTCTGGAAAGGCACCCGGCTTCGATAAAATTCATCCAGAATTTTTACTCCACTGTGGCAAATATGCTAGGAAATGGCTGGTTGATTTCTATACAGATATGATAAAATCAGGGGAAATCCCCCACTTACTAAAAAGGGCCTCCATTATAGCCATATTAAAACCGGGAAAGGCAAATGATCAGCCTCAAAACTACCGACCGATTGCACTGCTGAGCTGTGTCTATAAACTGTTGGAACGATTAATCTACAACAGAATTAGTAATAACATATTTGAATTGATACCTATTGAGCAAGCAGGGTTCAGACCTAACCGCAGCTGCACAGATCAGATCCTATCCCTAACAACACATATTGAAGCAGGTTTTCAAAGAAAGCAAAAAACATCCGTTGCTTTCATTGACCTATCAGCTGCATACGACACCGTCTGGAGACAAGGACTAATCTGCAAACTAATCCGTGCCATCCCGTGTCAAAAGATAACTAGACGCATTGATAGCATGCTCACCGACAGACCTTTCCAAGTCACAATGGGCAACTCAAAAAGTGTCCAAATGAAGCTCAGCAATGGACTGCCACAGGGATCTGTTTTGGCACCCTTACTGTTTAATTTATACATCGCGGACCTACCTAGGACAAATTCGCAGAAATTTGGCTACGCTGACGACTGGGTCATTGCAGCAAGACATAATAACATGGTAGTTACAGAAACAATACTAACGGACGACCTTGCCATTATGGGAGAATACTTTCGCAAATGGAGGCTACGGCCTAATGCGACGAAAACCGAAGTGTGCTGTTTCCATCTAAATAATGCCCAAGCCAACAAAAAAATGTCCGTTCACTTTGAAGACAGACTACTAACTCATAACTCAACACCAAAATATCTTGGAGTGACTCTTGACAGAACTTTAAGTTTTAAAGAACACCTACAAAGAACGGCAGCAAAACTGAAAACGCGAAATAATATAATCCAAAAGCTATGTGGTACCACATGGGGGTCCTCAGCCTCCGTACTCAGATCATCTGCTATCGGACTTGTATACTCGACAGCTGAATATGCTTCCCCAGTATGGCTCAATAGCAAACACACGAAGATTATTGACACCCAATTAAACCAGACAATGCGAATGATTTCAGGTACAATTAGACCAACACCCAACTATTGGCTTCCCATCCTGAGTCACATTCCACCGCCGAAACTACGAAGAAGTCACTCCCTTCTCAGAGAATATCGAAAAATCCAGTCTAACCATCAACTACCCATCCACCATGATAGGCGTGATATCGAAATGAACAGACTGCGCTCCAGATATCCTGTCATGTTAAGGGCCACCTCCTTACATCAGGAACATTTCGACCTCACCAACGCTTGGAGAAGACAATGGGAGCGCGACTCACCACAGGAAGCACAGCAAATGGCCTGTATCGATCAGAAACCGCCAGGCTTTGAACTGACCCGGAGTACATGGACAACGCTTAACAGAATAAGAGCAAGAAGCGGTAGATGTGCTGACAGCTTAAATAAATGGGGAAAAGCCCTTACTCCGGAGTGTGACTGTGGTGCGCAACGACAGACCGTCCGTCACATTGTTGAAGAATGCCACCGAAGGCGGTTCCCTGGAGTTTTTGACGAGTTCCTGAATGCGACCGAAAATGTTTTAGAGTATATTAATGCATTATATACGATAAAATAAATATTTACTTCTCCTTTCAACAACTTCCCGAATATTCAGCGTAACATTTTCATTTCAGCTACCTCCATCTTCTTTTCCCGAATCTTCTTTACAGGTCACAGTTCTCCCCCGTACACGAACGAAGGTCTCACCACACTCTTGTATATCTTTCCTTTCAGCCCTTCCCTGATTTTTCGATAACAAAGTACCCCGCTTATTCACTTTCTGTTCATGCTTCTTCTCTACCCACATGTCCATTCAAATCACCTCAATACCCCTATCCGTATCCCATAATAAATAGAACTAAATATAACATACCCCAAAAATCTAAATTTTGCTCGGACAAACAGAAAATTCCAATGCCGAACTAGAACCAACCTGTACAAACCAGCATGCAGATCAGGAATATAAACAGCGCACCTTCGAGAAGCTCCTCATTTAGTATTTAGTGACCAGTCTCCTGCAGGAAAGGTACTCCAGTAGATGTTGCATTGCCTCCGACAATGTGTACAGCTGCTATACACGAAACGCATACAGAATTGTAAAATTAAATTTTAATTGTTCAGGTGAGCTTGTAAAAAATGTTTAAATTATTATAGATTATAGATGAATTTGTATATTAAACTGAAGACTAAAAAACAGTTGGATTATTGTAATGTAATATAAATAATATAATGTAAATAAACTGTCTTTTTCTTCTTCTTCTCATATCGTTTTGTGTCTTGTTTTTCTTGTACAAAAAGTTTTATAGATATTTGAAGCTTGGCACGTACGTTTCTATCTTTATAAGCACATTTGAACCATAGAAGACATATAATACAAATGGAACTGGAAATGGTCTTTTTTGTCAATTTTGGTTTAACAGTTCTACTTTTTTTCTTCTTAATTTGCGTAGGCCTATTAATTTTGTTGCAAGCAAACTTCTAGAGTTCTAAAACTTATCACATAGGTTATCCATGGTATAAGAATATTCTTTTGATTGTAGAATCGATATTTCTTCTTCTCATTCATTCTCTCTTTTTTTCTCAAATCTTTTCTTTAACTTAAAATTCCTAGTCTTAAAACTTGGCATATAGGTTCCATTTAGTGTACGAAAGAACCCTATTTATTTTCGTATTATCACAGAATAAACCACCCACATTGGGTAATGTATTCTGTGGAATTACCATGTCTTCTTCTTCTTCGTTCTCACTCGTATTTTGCACATTTTTTTTTCTTCAGAAAAATTTCTATAATCTTAAAACTTTGTAGATAGGTTACATTTATTGTAGGGAGCACCTCTATTTAATATGAAATTAACACTTCTTCTTTCTTTTTTACATTTCCTCATAAATTTCTTTAAAAAAAAGTACTACAACTTTGAAACTTTGAACACATTTTCCTCCTCAAAAATGCAGTTACAATGAGGTCATAAGTTTTCTTCTTCTTTTCATACTAAAATTTTGATTCTCCTCTTACTTAAACCACAATAAAATTCGAGGAATGACTACCATTTTCGTGGACAGAAATACGCCAGGATAAGTACCCTACTAGGGGAGAAGTACTATAAACTTAGGATTCGGTAAGACTAGGCTGTAACCCTAGCAGTTATCCATTGAATTAAGTGCGTCGAGTGTTTCTTTATTGTTTTATAAAAATACGATTATATTAGAGTGTCATCCATCGACCATGTAACTAGGTATATTCTGCTTCAAAAAAACTTTACTTTGCTTTATTTTTTGAGTTGGTCTTTGTGGAATTTTCAGCAGGTAAATTACTTTGATACGGTCGAATAATAAAAGAAAGAATATAATCAGAATACGAAGACATAGAAGAACAAAATGGATTTCGTACAGGAAGATCGTGCACTGATGGTATATTCGTTCTGCAGCAGGTAATCGAAAAACGGGAGGTAAGGAATCTATCTACCCACCTATTGTTTGTAGATTTAAAGAAGGCGTACGATACGGTACCTTTGAAAAAACTGTTTCAAACATTGACGAAAGTAGGTCTCAGTAGAGAGTATGTGGATGCTATCGCAAATATATACAAAAATGCAAGACGTGTCGTTAAAAAAGGAAACTTTATATCTGAATAATTTCCAATAACAAAGGGGCTTAAACAAAGATGTTGTTTATCTCCGACCTTATTTAAAATATATATTCAGTCATCGCTAGAGCAATGGAGGAAACAAGTATCCAGAATGGGATTAGATATAGGCGGTGGTAAATGTCTAACAACTTTATTTTTCGCAGATGATCAGATAGTCGTAGCGAATGATGAGGAAGACATGGACTACATGTTTAGAAAACTAAAAAGAGAATATGAAAAATGGGGCCTCAATATGAATATGTCAAAGACAGAGTATCTTAAAATAGAAGATGATAAAGAAGAACCAGAGTTAGAAATTAGAAACACAAAAACATGTAATGAATATAAATATCTCGGGTCTATAATATCTAAAGAAGGCACTACCAAAAGTGACATCGAAAACAGAACGCAACAGGGAAAAAAAGCGATAAACATTCTAAACTCTCTATTATGGTCTAAATATATTAGACAATAAACGAAATTGACAATCTATCGAACCTTGGTAGAGCCTATTATGACTTATGAGGCAGAAGTTTGACAGATTACGAAAAAAGATAGAAAAAGAATAGAAGTAGTAGAAATGGATTTTCTAACGAGAGCGTGTGGTATATCCAAAAAAGATCATATTAGGAATGGAGATATAAGAAGGAGGACAAGTACTGTATATTCCAGTGTAGACAGAATTGAAACGAGACAACTAGTGTGGTATGGTCACGTGAAGCGAATGAATGAAGATAGATGGCCAAAGAAAGCTTTAAATTACATACCACCACAAAGAAGAAGAAGGGGAAGGCCTTCAATTGCCTGGGAAGAAAATGTACGGCACATAATGAGAAATAGAGCCATCAAAGAAGACGAATGGATGGACAGAAAACGTTGAGTAGGGTTTTTATGATAGTTAAAGCATTATGTCGTTTCTGCAATTAGCAGGTGGGGCATGATTTAATTTGTGGGGGAGAAGACAAGCTGTGTTGTGACAATTTTTCGATTGTGTGTATAACATCTTGAGTGATATGAAAACAAGTTAGTACATATGTTGTCTTGCGACAATGTTTCGACTGTGTAGACAGCATCTTTAGTGATACGAAAACAAGTTAGTACATATTATGTTCTTCTTAGTGTAATGAACTCTGTTGAATATGGCGTTAATAGCTATTCTTTTTTTATATGATTATGCTTTTTATTCTTCCTAACGTAAAAGTCCTAAAGCCTTCAAAGTTTTCAATTAGGTACCTCTTTGTGTAAGTAAGAACCGTATTAAGAAAGGAGTCAAGTTATTGTTTGTCTTATTATTGTGCTTTTTGTAAATATTAAAAGATAAGTAATCGATTCTTGAAGCTTTAAGTGTAAGGTTTTCTATAGCTGGAGAACTATCGCCTGTTCTTTCTGCAGTAGGCAAGATTTCGGCGCTGATTTTGTATTAATAAGGTATGGTGAATGAAGTTGGTATATTTATATTTATAATAGTTTGTAGCAACGTGGCGGAAGTAGAAATGATAGGAGTGTTGGATGTACCTTATGCAATGGTGTGTTTATAAACCCTTTATAATCCCTAGTTTTATTGTTTGGCAGCAAATTATATTTCATATATGATCACTAGCCAGCACCAGCCGACTAGAGACATGTTCTAGAAATAGGAATTCCAACTTAATTTTATATTTTGAGTATTGAAATTTGGTATTTATAAATTCTTCTTTGATATTCTGCGATAAATAAGTAACAGCTCTGTTAAATATAAGATCACACTTGAAATTTGGCAGTTAAGTTCCTCTTGGTTTGAGCAAAGAACCTCATTAAAGTTGAAATCAACAAGTCTTCTTCATCGTATTCTCGAAGAAAAATACTTTCGTTAACTGTAGACTCTACACTTTTTAGCCTTCGTAAATCAGATTATTTATTCTTTGTTTATCTAAGTTATTCTTTCGTTGTTGAATATTTTCTTTGATTACTCTTAACGATTTGCACAACAATTACTGCCTAAGTTTCCCGTGTCATTTATTACGCGGTTATCTGGTTTTTCTATTCAGCATCCCTGTTTTAATCAAATGCTCTACCAAATTCTATATACCTATAGAGAAAACATTATTTTTTTTTATTTACCTAAACAACTTAATCTGCATTTAACTGTTAAAATATCTAAAAAAAAATTAAAATATTATCAAATAAGTAATATGTTATTGTTGTTATTTATGTTTGCGTTCCTATTTAATTCAATATTATTATGTTTAATTATAATTCTGACTGCTTTAGGGAAAAAATATAAGTAGCAATAATAAGTAGCTGTGTTATGCCTGGAAACGAAATTAAGGATGGCAAAGAGCATGATCATATTAATCATAACATTTGGATCAGAAGCTCGGGGACAAACCTATAAAACCAACAGATAGAGATCTAAATAGCCCAAAATAAGGGAGGTGTGAACATGCAATTATATTTTTTATCTACGATCAACAAGTATATTTTTTGTTTTAAAGTTGGTACTATACTTGAACATAGGTCTCTAGTAAAAATAAAAATATTAAATCGTATGCTGATCATAGACAGTTCTTCGATAACTATCAGACAACAATTCCCCGAATCCTGTTGAAAAAACATACAGAGAACAGTTTACGTACTCAACTCAATAGGTGAGTATCCTATGAGGTACTTATCCTCAATTATTCATTTTAAATGCTATACAACATAGTAACTAATGAATTGTATTTAACCAAAGTGAATGAGTGTAAATTCTATAAGAGAAACACTCGCACATAAATGTTTATTTAGGTGCTGGTATTAATTTAATGCGAAAATAAGTTATATGTAAATTTATCAATTAATATAAATATTGTGTGTGTGTGTATGCAATCAAATTACGGTACCTGTGATGTTGATCAAACACTTCTTCTTCTTCCACAGTGCACTGGGGGACAGAATCTTCTCAAAGCCGCGTCGTCAGGTTTACACAAAATACTGGGGTGTTTATCGCGCTGATCTATACAAGACTAAGACTAAGATTGAGGTGCGTAGCGTGTCGTCTAGTAGCGTTGTAGCTTCGCTCCCTTCAGACTGTTAGGGGGCGGACTGTACAGGTCCGTATTAATTCACGATTATAAGACAGACACACACGTTAATTAAAGAATTAAATATAAAAATAAAATAATAAAAATTATTAATAAAAACTAAGAATATGTGTGGAGGGACGTAACACAAAGTGTCGGTGTCTTTACATCAATAAGAATAATATGTTCATTGGATCAACAAAAATATGTCTACTAAACCAAGTTAACTAATGAGCTAATCATAGTAAGTAAGTTAAGTATATTGCTATCTATTATTAAATAAATTATCATATTATGTAACAGAATTCATTCATACTAAAATTATGACTAAGACTCTATAGAGGCTTCTTAGTCATAATATTAGTTTAGTTTCTTTATTAATTATTTTTAATTTGGTATAATATAAACACTAAGTTTGATACACCCCGTCTTGTTGCCTATACCACAGAATAAATAACAATCGGAATGCCCACTCTCAGATGCCGCCTTTGAAGTATGTCAGCACGCGATCGCCATATTTTAAACGGAAACATGAACTCGAATTGAGAAATTTGTGACAAGCTACGACAGAACGGTAATTTAATTTTGAGATTAAAAATTTAGTAACTTTGAAATAATTTAATCTATTCTTTAAATAAAAGTAAGAGTAAAATAGTGCATATTATGTCTATGGTTGCCGTAAATAAATTAAACAGGGTTAATTTTTCTATGCACAACAGATAAACTTTCACTGAACAGCACTGGTTCCGTTTAAAACATGGCCGATTCCGTCTATGCGAACGAGATGCGCGTACTTATCTTGACAAGCAGAGTGGACATTCTGATTGTTTATTATTCTGTGCCTATACTGCGTCTAATATCTCTATGACCATAAACAAAAAGAAAAATCAGTAAAACCTCATTATCATAAGCACAGAATAAAATAAATAACAATCAGAAATGCCCACTCTCAGATGCCGCCTTTGAATTGTGTCAGCACGCGTTCATCCTATTTTAAACGGAAACATAGACTCGGATTGAGAAATTTGTGACAAGCAACGACAGAACTGTTAATTTAAATTTTTAGAGATTAATAAATTAGTAAATTTAAAATAATTTAATCTATTCTTCAACTAAAAGTACGAATAAAATCATGTCTATGGTTGCCGTAAATAAATTAAACCGGGTTAATTTTTCTATGCATACAAAATAAAATTTCACTGAACAGCACTGGTTCCGTTTAACGTCGCTGATTTCGTCTTGCGAACGAGATGCGCGTACTTATCTTGACAAGCATTTCCTATCAATAAAGGATTCACTCCCCGTCTCTCGACTCGTTAGTGTTCTGAGCTGTTGGACGTGAATCCCTGTCCTGGCATTTGGTTTTCACCTCTGGCTGCGTTAAGTAGTTGAGTTACTGTGACCAAATGCCCATCTTGGTAGTTAGTATTCGCCTCTGGTTGCGTTGAGTAACTGAGTTACCGTTGCTAACTACCCATCTTCCTGTCTTTTGTTTTCTTTTTCTCTTTTTTGTTCTCCTGAAGAAGCTACATACAATTGTAGCGAAACGTCGAGATGAACCCACTTTTGGGTCACTCACAAATGACACGGTCCAAACCCGGAAGACGAATAAACCAGAGTTATTCTGTGTCATAAGTCATAACTTTTTTTTGTATTTGTCTGATTGGAGAATCTATTGCAACTGGCTGAATGACTAATGTCTATCATCATCCAGCCTCAAGAGTCCACTGCTGAATATAGGCCTCTTCCTCATGTTTCCAACCCCGTCTATCTTACGCCGCTCTCATCCAGTTTTGATTGAGTCTTCTTAAATCGTCAGTCCATCTTGTAGGTGGTCGACCGACGCTTCTCTTGTCTTCCCTTAGCCTCCATTCCAATAACCTCTTTGTCCATCGCCCATCTGTCATTCTGGCTATGTGTCCTGCCCATCTCCATTTTAGTCTGGCTATCTTCTCGATGATGTCAGTCACTCCGGTTTTTCTCCTGGTGTCTTGTCTAATGTCTATGCCATTTAAAAAAAAAAAATTCTACTCGTCAACTCGTCATGATAAATCATGTACAAATTGTAGTGTGTAAAATATGTAAAGTCAACTTAAATATCACAAAACACCTATCTTAATGTTAGTTCAATGTGTCCTAATTGATAAGTGACATTTGACAGACAGTTACGACATCTTCTAATAACCACAATAAGTTTATAAATGGTTGCTTGTATTTTGACAGAAATGCTTATTTTAATATATTGACACACGCATTGAACATTTTTTAAAACAATTTGTGTACATATATTGCCATTGTTAGTATCCTTTGATGAAAACTTTGTCAATACAATAGTGTTCAGTCAAGAAAAGTTTGTGTGTTTTAGATTTTAGGTCTTCAGTTAAATATCGGCATCTGTATAATAAACTCTTTATAAACGTGGATTTTTAAGAAGTATAATATAGAATATAAATTTTAGAAGGAAAATACAGTATATGATACATAATTAATATGTAAAATAGTATCGCTGTATATAATGTTTGGAATGACCTACCAGTAATATTTACATTTTTCTGATGGGGACCCAAACTATATCAGAAGGCGATTTTGATATCTTGCAGTTTGAAAAACAACTTACCACATTAAAAGATTCTCAAGAGGCTATTAACAACTGTTGCCAATGGTGTCTGCAATATAAAAATTACCACAAGAAAATAGTTAATGCTTGGCTAAATGTTTTGAAAAGGGTTAAAGTTGAACAAAGGCTTAATTTGTTTTATTTGGCAAACGATGTTATTCAGTATTCTAAAAGGAAAAACTATGCATTTGTTGAAAGTTGGGGAATTGCCTTGCAAAAGGCTACAACTATGGTTAGGTAAGAAAACAACAGGCATTTTATAAATGTTACTGTCCATTTCAAAAGGGAATTTACCTAACACTTAAATAAGTAATGGTAATTGGCATATTACAATAACAGTATTATTTAAAACAAAAATTGTGTATATTCATATTTTAGTCAACTAATTTATTCCTGATTTCTTCATTGTTGAAAAGATAACAGACTGTTAAGCAGTTTCCTTAAACTTTTTCCCAATATTAAGCAAATAATATTTTGTAGTAATTAACACAAACATGTATTTTTATGTATCAATAATCTTGTAGCACATTTTTCATGTATGCCAGACAGTATGAAAAATATATTAGTGATGTTCCTTGTAAAAGAGTATAATGGGATAAATCAGTCGAGAGGGATTTTCACAATTATTTAAAATTATTACGTGAAAAATAACATATGAAATGAATAAATTTCTTCATTACTTTTGTTCTAAATAATTAAGTGACACATTTATTTTTAAGGGATGACAAAGTTAAACACAAAATACTTAGGATATTCAAAATTTGGGAGCAAAGAGGTGTATATAATAATGAATTTATATCTGATTTATGTGGACTTATAAATGTTGTACCCAGTGCTCCAAAAAATGATGAACCACATGAATTTCAGGTGAGTGATCAATTATTTGCTTTCAGAATTGATGGTGAATGGGACCCAAAGCTGATAATATACATTTATGGATTGCACATAGAATATATTTTGTCATATCATTTATAAGCATATATGTTTGAACATAGGCCTCTTGCTTCTTTTTCCATCCTTTTTATCTTGTATAATGGCAGTCCAACTTGCTATTTAAAGTCATCTTATATAAGTTATGGTTTTCATCCCTTGCATTTGTTATTCCATTACAAAACTAATTTAAGAATATCACACCAACACAATAAAGATAAGAAAACAAAAAAAAACCCTTACTATTTTATAAAAAATATTTTTAATTTATAAATTTAAAATAATTGTATTAACATGGTTTAAAGAGGCAAAAGTTCATTTCTAACAATTCCAAATCTTTTTCTAATAATTATTATGCATACCTACTTACCTTTTACATTTACATATATCTTGCATCAAAATATATTGTATATTGTAACCATGTATTTAGGAGACTCAGTATTATACATTGCAGATAAATTAGTTATAGTTGGTTCGCTATTCCCAGTCCGAACTGTCTAGTGAATTTATTAATTATTTTTTTGCGAAGGAAGATGGTTACTTTTTGACAGACACCCGAGTTGATAGAATGTACCTTATGGACCTGAAAGGTCCATTCACTTAGTTCGGGCATATTTTGACAGATTCATAGCTGGAAACCTACAACACAAAAATTCCTATCTTACAGCTTAAATAAACTTTTATAGACTATAAAAATATTGGACAACAAAGAGTTTCAGGTATTATGCTAGCAAAACATGTAACTTTTAAAGACATATATTAAAAAGAAATTACAATAGAATCTCACTAATTTGGTACTATTAAAATCCAGAGGGTGTCGGATTATTGGAATGTTCAAATGTGGATTGTGTATAAAAATTCATAATCAATAAATTAAAGCATTTTATAATAACAACATATGTAATTGTGTTCATGTTCTACAAATTTTTTATGACTAACATATCTCACTTTTAACTAATTACATTATTTTGTGCAACTTACAGTCATTGTTTAAAAATCTTTTCTCGCATGTTTGGAAAAAGTACAATAACTTTAACAGATATGCAATTTTTTTTTCAGCTGCAGTGAAGGTATTGAAACAATTGAATGCTGCATCTGATTATACTTTTACATTTGTAATTAGTGGCTCTAATATTTTTACTAGGCATTCTTCTTATACTGCTTCACAATATTTCTCATCAGAATTTTCCTCTGTCCCTTCAAACCAAGAACTTAAGTCTTTCACTTGACTTGAATCCTCTTTCTGATGCATTATGAATTTTGTGTTGTTTCTTGTGATACAGCATTCATTTTGGGCTATAGCATTTTCCATGATGATTGGATTAAGTCAGGTAAAACAGTGGGTGGCACGGGGTGAAGGGTGCCAGATTATTGGATATGTAAGTTTATTGAAGTGTCAGATTAATGAGATTCTACTGTATGTAGTTTTTTACATTTTGTGTTGCAACACTAAAAGAATCATGTAAACACACAAATACCACTAACACTACACACATACCAAAATGTTCTGTACCACATAATACTATTGTCAATTTTTTTTATTTGGAAATAGATAATTCCATATCCAACTGAATTATTATATCTGTACATGATACAATAGTTGCTTGAAAGCTTGAACATTTCAAAATAGTAGGTATGCAAAAAAAAATTAAACACATATTTAAAATTCCCACCTTGATATACCACTGATAATAATAGAAACTACAGGTATATACCAATATTACGGATATGAGCGCACTGCTATATTTATATATGCACAAGATATTTGATCTTATATAGAACTTTTTCATTAGTGTTTAGATTCTTTTATTTTTTATCGCAGTAATCACAATAATTAGTTTTTCGATTGTTTCAGCCAAGTTATGTGATAGGTAGGATTAAAACATGTGCAAAGCTGGAAAAAGATACAGATACTAAATTGAAAATATTGAAAGAACATAATCCAAAAATACAACTAGATGATGGTCTTTTGGCATCTCTAAAGGGTTAGTATTTATTTAATTTTTTTAATAAACTATTTTTTAAATCATATTATATTATAACAACAACAAATATTTTCTGTAACAACAGTCTATAATAACATTTATTTATGTTAGACCATGAAAAAAGTTTTCTCTTTTATAGTAAAGGAAAAAAATGATATACTATTCAGGTTATAAAGAAGTATATTCTTTATCAATATCAGAATATAATGTTACATTATAATACCCATTTGGTTTCTAAAACATTGGGTCCTTCTATTATATAATAAAGCTGCTATTATTCAACAACCTTATCCACGGTTATATCTAAGGTTACTTAAAGGCTAAAGGAATCTCTCTCAATTATTCAGGAAGAGAGGGCACCACAGAATATGGCATTGGAATACTTTTAAAATGGTATAATATAAAGATTAATTATTCTTTAATAAAATGGATCCTCATTAGATATAACAGTAATGCAGATTTCTGCCCCAAGTTCAGACAATTCAAATGATGAACTAGAGTAAGTTCAAGAACATGTAAGTATAGGAGGCTAACAAATTCACTAAAAAAGACAAAACTTATCATAAAACCAATTTCATCTTAGAAAACTGGAACACAAAAGGTAGTGATGAAAAGATTGACACCATAGTGGAATAGCACAACTTGGATTACAAAATTATCACAATTCTCGTTTTATTCAATTCTTCCAAGAAAAAACTTATTTACTAACACCTGGTTCATGCTATGCTGCTAAAAGAAGGTTTTAGACACAGAAATCCCTCCCAAGACACCAAATTATGTTCAATTAGAACCAAATAGATAATAATATGACCAACAAAAGCATGGAATGTGGGCATGGAATAATCAGTTACAATTTGGTAACAGTTAAGATAAACCTCAAAAGATGCAAAAAATAGAATCGCAAGATATAATAAACTGGGATATTGTGGATGCTGACAGAAAAAAGTAATACCAGGAATATGTGAAGGAAGAAGCAAACTAAAATGAAAAACACTGAATCACATATGAAATGATACAATGATGACAAAGAAAAACACATAAAATAGGGTACAAACTGATCAATGAAAAAATTTAATTCATGAGATAATAAAACTAATGGAAAATAATTTAAAAATAATGTAAAAAAGATATAAACAACTAAGCAGGGAGATTGGAAGTAGAAGTATGTTAGTTGTAAGCGAGGACATTATTTGTTGTGTAGATATTGTAAACATCTACACAACAATGTTGAAATTGTTCAACATTGAAGCCAGTGTGTTATATTTTTATAAAAAGGAACCTGTTTCTTAGAGGTTTGAGTAGATATTTGGGGAGATATTTTTAAACTGCTTGGCAAACCCAAATGCTGGTTACGATCATTGTCATGTCTTAAATGATGAACTAAAATTTTGCAGCAAAAATTATAAATATGTCAAGTTATATATTATCTAAGAAATGGCTATTTGTTTCAATATAATTATTGTTACGTTTTTCTGTTTGTTCAGGGATTAAGTGAAGTACACATACATGTTTAAACTAATTTTATTTAATTCACTCCACTACAAAATACACTCACTAAATAACAAATATCTCATTAATAATAATTATAAATACACTATTATTTATCACCGACAATAATAATGGGTATGACTTACAAAAACACTAATTACTGTCTATTCAAAGGAGCTGAGCAGTTTATATACATGAACATCTATTCTAGAATTCTAGCGAAGGTACGAATGATGAATCAGCACTTTATCACGAATTTCCAAAAAGATACAGATAAGGACTTGGCTGAAGAGAACTTTGCTGACAAAGTGGTTAATTCGACTTCTAGAATTACTGTTACGCCAGGGATTAGAGCATTGTTACTCTAACATTATATTAATTTTGCTCGGGTACAAATACTTGTGATTTTTTCTAAATACTCCTTTTAGAAATTAGCTACTCAGCAATTCTTAACCTTTGATGTTAACAATTTAACATTTTGGTATCAATGGGTACCAACTCTAGATTTTGTCTGCTATGTACATTTTTAATTTTATATTTTTTATTGTTTCCTTCAGTCTTATTTAACTTTTACAGAATTTTCCTTTCAGTTTCATTGGAATTTTTCTGTCACACTACATGTCATTCCTTTCATTTCATCTATGCCGCTTTAGCTCTACAACAATCCCCATGAGTTTCCCTGTTACTCTATAATACCGATCCTGGATACTTACAACTATTACTTTACACAATTATATAACCACCTAAAGTTATTATCTTATTTGTTGTAGTAACTCCATCAGCAAATGAAAATTCTACATATCTTCTTTTGTCCTATTAAGCTTTAAACCTTATTTTTCAAGAGCTTGTCTCCACGATTCCAGGTTTTGCTTTAATCCCCATTCAGGATTTCCTATTCTCCTCGAGCCTTGATAATGAATATTGATGCCCCTTTTCAAACTGTAAATAAGTTATAACTTAAAATCCACTAACTGGGTGATATACATCAAAGGATGCTGTCGAAAGATCAAATGATGTATCTTTTCTCATAGTCTTTAAAATATTCCCAGGCTCAAGTGACCCAACATCTAAGAATATAAGCATATTTTATACTATAACTTGCAACACTATTCACCTATATTTCTTACATTTATAGATATTATGTGACCCTATTTAAATATAAACATAAATCTTATATTAAATAATATCTAAGTTTGCGAAATACAAAATAATAATTTTTATCTGTGTTCTTGAGCCTTGATACTCTTTTTCAAACGTTAAATAATTTATAGCTCACTGTTCCTGTATACTGTGTGACAGGATACAGTAACTGTAAAGGATACTGACAAAAAATAAAATAATGCCGCTTTACTCACTGTCTTATATTTTCAGGCTCAATTCATGTCAATTAATCAAATGAAATTTATCAATCTGTCCCACACCTGTACCAACTCTTAATTGTTCATCATCTCCTTTGTTTTTTACAAAATGTACTGCTTCTGCATTTGTCTGGCATTTGTCCCACTTTCATATTTTTGTTAATTAAACTTCGACAGTTACTTGATGGAAATTCATTTTATATAACAATAAAACACTGCAATTCAAAACTTCTACAAAATTTATTATAATATCTTATCACTACACCTGTTTCGGCAGAGTGCCTCATTCAAGTAATCTATTTTTGGTATGTATATATATATATATATATATACAAGGATTTCCACAGTTTTCACTGTATTCCTTCACTCAACCGTTTTCTCCAATTTTTCCTGTTTAGCCAGTCCCCTTCCTGTAGGTTTCTTCTACTCATTGCTTCGTCCACCTCATCTCTGAAAGATCTTCGGGGTCTGCCTCTCTTTCTTCTTCCTATCGGGCTCCACTCTGTTATTCTATTTATCCACCGATTTTGGTCTGCTCTTCTGTAATGTCAGTACCAGGTTAACCTCTTCTGTTCGATGTAGTCTATTATGTCGGAGTTCATTCCCATTCTCCTCTTAATCCCCATGTTATTTATTCTATCTCTTCTTGTTATTCTGCAGCTTCTCCTTAGGAATTCCATCTCTGTTGCTCTTATTTTGTTTTTGGTTTTCTTATTTATTGTCCAATTTTCACACCCATAAGTGAGGATACTTCTTGTCATGGTATTATATATTTTTTTCTTTGTTTTCTTATGCTGATGTTCTTATCCCATAGTACCGGGTTCAATTTTCGTATGCAGTCTCTTGTTTGTCCTAGTCTATTTTTTATATCTTCCTCCGTTGTTCCTTTGTTTGATATTATGAAACCTAAATACTTATACTTGTCTGTTCCTTTGATTTGTTTACCTTCGTCTATTTCCAGCTGTTTTATTTCTGTATTCTCCACGTGTTTACACTTTATAGTCTTTAACTGAATAGGTTGAAGAGGGGAGAACTGTTTATCTCAAGTTGGTCATTCAGAATTGTCTGTATTTTTTAATCTGTTAATTTCCATAGATTCTAATAAAGATAGCTTAAGGCCTTTATTTTGGATATGAAGAATTTGAAATTCGTCATTAAAAGAATGATTATGATCTAGAAGGTGAAGTGCGTGTGTAGAATATATTTTTCTATTATTGAAAGCCCTTTTATGTTATGTAATTTAAATATATAATGAAGTAATTAAAAGATATATAACTAAATAAGATCATATTTTTAATGAAATAATAAAAAAGGTATTAAAATCAAAATATGTAAATAAATACTAACAACTTTTCCAAACAAATATAATATCGTATCGATATAATTCGCGCGATGTGGATCATGCTAGGTATGATACCGATTTGCAGAATCAGGCGGTTGTCCGAAAAAATGTCACTTTTTTTGTTCATGAATTTTGTAAATCCTATATTCTCGTCTAAGAGTATAACTTCATTTTTAATTTTAGATCGTGCTAATGTAGATGATGTAGAAAAAGAACTGGAAGTGTATATAGCACACATCAATGATTATATGCAGGCGTTAAGGTCAGAAGTTAAACAAAGAGAAAATCTAATCAGCATATTAAAGCAAGCAGAAACACAACTGGAAGCCGATCGGAAAGATGTCAAAGTCGTAGCAAATGTAAGTTCATCAAAATTTAATAAACATATTATTTATTATTTCTGTTAAATACAAATAGGTAACATAATTAAAAATTCTCTTTTCGATTATTTGTGCCAATGAAAATTTTTCGGGTCATATTTTTGAATATTGAGTTTGAGGGAGAGAACGAGAAAGAGAGAGGGAGAGAGAGTGAGAGAGAGAAACTTAAATTATGTATGCAAAAAACTTCAAAACAAGTGGACAAAACATTTTAATAAGTTTCTATAAACATTTACATTGCAATTTTACTCAAGCTTTCTTTAATTCCTCACCCTGTAAAAGGTCCGAATTCCGAATACAAGAGAAATGGGTTTCTACATTTATTGTTATTGGCAGACATAGATATGCTTTGTATCAGATCATTGATAGCAATATGCACAGTATACACGAAATAAAAAAATAACTGGTTATTAGAGTATGTTTCAACTGTAGTGGCGGAACTTTCTAGGAGCAGTAAAGCCTCACCAAAAAAAGCAGTGGCGTTCCAAAAAATACTTACGATTTAAATAAAATTGTTACACACAATTTATTAAACAATGATATTAGATTATATTTTTGGCAATATTGTACTACATTTTAATACATATTATTATAATATATCACATACATATATTGTCTGTATGTGAAACCATAGATACATATTACAGATTACAGTATTAATAAATATTAATTATAAAGATTGTTTTAACTTTAAAACCTTTATTATTTATATTATTACTCACTTAAACTTCACAAAGTTAAATAGAAGAATATACGAAATGATTGTAATAAAGTAAAAAATAATACATACATACAGGACAGTTTGGAAAAGTTATATTCACATAGGTTACATAGGTACATCGTAATGTTAAATTATATTATTCACTTTCATAATCAGATGCACTGTCGTCGTCACTAGAATCATTTAAATCAATCCACAATTCTTCAGTAATTACATCTATGTTACGTTCACTTTCCAAATACTTATCTTCGAGCTTGACAACATGTTCACACACTTTCTTCCAGTTATCTACAGTTAATCTAGCAGATTTCTGTTCCACCAACACTTTTACGTCTTCTAACTTAAAATAAACGTTTTGTTTTGCAACTTCATTTTTTATTTGCGCCCAAACCATTTCTATAGGGTTCAAGTCTGGATGCTATGGCGGGAGTTTTAAAGAAACATGTCCACATTCTTGCAGCACTTTGTCAAATATATTGAATATGATCTTGTTTGTGTCGTTTGATGATTTCATACAATTGCGGTTTTAACATTGACGTTACAAATGGTAAATTTTTTTCTGTCAACCAAGATATCATATCCATTTTTTTAGAATTACTGGTGGGTGCTTTATTAATTTGTACATTATATGACGCATTATCTTTTCTTTCATCCATTTTTCATAATTTTCTGAATTCATATCATCATGATAATCTCCTGTCTTAACTCCTGACTTAAAAAAATCAAAAGGGCATTCTGTATGTAACCCATCTCCCCACCACCATGTACGATAACCAACCATACCTTGATATACATCAGTTTCGTTATAAAAATTTTTTATATACTCCATAACTTAGGCGTAATCAAAGAAAGCCATAGGTTTGGCCCACTCTGTATAAACAAACACAACACATAACTCAAGACGAAATTGTCTTTCGTCCTCGAGGTTAACAAGACCTGCGAGACCATCGATACGTTTAGAGGAAGTAGAGAGGACTCGCAGGTTTTGGTGTGCTAACTGTTTCTTCTCCCATATTTATGATTTGATCATACATACAGTCGTATGTATAAATATTATTGTTGAGGGAAGCTCTTAACATGAAAATATGAGAATTATTCATAATTAATTATGAAATTATTCTTTTCTGTATAAGTCAACTGGTGGAAAAATATAGAAATATAGAAACAAATCCTCGGTGTATATATGAATATTGTGGGAGATATTTATGGATGCAGTAACAAACACATACAAGGAAAGAATGACTGCTTAACAATCATATATTAACCTCTCCCAATATCAAATAAACTTTACTCATTCATTAACATCATTGGCTCTACAACCCATAGTGAGTCTTGGCCTGTTCTAGGATCAACTTCCATTCCTTCCTATCTGTCTTGGTTTTCCAATTTCGTACTCATAACACTCGCACTCCAGTCTTTGGTTATAAATGTGCTTCGACGGCTCCATCTCGTTCATTCTCTCTACGTGACCTAGCCACCGCAGCCTGTTTATTTTGATGGAGCTACCAATACTAGGTTCACTGTAAAGGCGGTAAATCTAAAAATTATAGCGTCTACGCCATAATCCGTTTTCCTATGTTTGATATTAAAAGTTTCTTTAATCTATAGTCTCTATTTGCTAGATATATACGTTTGTTAATTTCTGCAATTACTGTATTACTTTGGGTGGTTTATGACCCTAGATATATGAATTCTCTCACTCCTTCGAAAATATATGTTCCAACCGTTAGATCTTCGGGTTTTGCTACTTGCTTATTATTTGTCACCTTCAAATATTTAGTTTTACTAGTATTAACGTATAGCCCCATTCTTTTTGCTGCTGCTTACAAAGGCTATTTGCCTTTATTCTTGCTATGATATCGATGTCATCCGCATACGATAGCATGCACTCTTATACACTCATATTGGTTCCTCTTGTTGTTATTGCAGATTCTCTAGTTTACGCGTTACTTTTGTAATTTTTAGTTATTATGGGGAGATGTATATTTAAAATAACTATAGAAACCATTATAATAATTATAGTTTTATTTCTTTTATTTACTAGGCATACAAGATGTTTGGTTTGAGGGTAAAAACCTTCCAAAGGAAACTAGAAGAACACAAACAAACCTTGTCAAGTCCTATACCTTCACCAGATATAAATGCTCCATCACCTAGTCCAGATTCTGATCTTGATTTACCAGAAGAGTCTGCAGATGAAGTAATAAATACTATCAAAAAAGGTAATTTAAATATATACATATCAATCCAGGAGTTTACAATATTGAACCTTTAGAATCAGTAATTTTGAAAACACGAGTATAGAGAGTATATTAAATTCGAAAATACAGTATGCTTAAGGAAAAAAAAGTATTTATTGGAATAACGTACAGTGTGGCCAATTTATATTGGACACATCTCTATAAAATTTGAATGTAAAAAAAATAACCGATTTTAACCAATTTTTTTCCATATGTCATCTAATAAAACGTCTACTTAGAGATATGCTTTAAAATATTTATTCAAATTTCCAGAGCATGCTAAGATACTTTTTCTTAGTAGAAAATGAAGAATTTTTATTAGCGATTAAAAATATTTTCTATGCCACTAGATTTAGATGGTTTCAAATAGATATAACAAAAATGTCATTAAAATATATTTAATAATAACGAAGTTATAACAATTTGAAATTTCAAAAATTATCTTAGTTATGAGTCACCAAAGAACACCCTGTAGCATCAGATAGTCATGAAAATTATAATTTTTTTTAATAATTTTAATAAACCACCACTGCACGAAAAAAATATTTAAAATAGTATACAAATATGAAAGTAACGCACACGTAAAACTGCCAGAGAAGTTTGTACAATATTTAATGACAGACATGCCGATCGTCCTAATCTTAACTGTGGTACGGACATCAAAATAAATAGAACATTCAGTAAAAAATTAGTCATTCCAAAGAAGAAGAGGAAATGATCAAATTAACAGGAATATTTATACTCTAACATTATATTTCCGATTTCTGTCATAGTTTCTAATGTGTGATCCAGTTTTCCTAGTTCTTCTAACCATCAAACTAATTTATTGAATGATGAAAACCTAAGAAATTGCTAACCTAAAGCATACTTCTTGTCTTTTCTACATAAGTGGTAATACAACAAACGATCGAGAGTGTTTGAGTAACACAAAATGAACGAGGCTGCGTTGCTCAGAGTCGGACATGTTAGAGGTGGTTCTTAAAACATTCCCACTAGTACACAACCAAAAATAAATCATGAATGTTTTTCTTGTGTGAGTCCATTTCAAATAGGTAAAAGAAATAAAATAAGCCTTACTCACAATCAATTTAATTTTACTACCAAAACGACCGGTTTCGCTTTCTACACTTTGCAAAGCATCTTCAGGTCAAACGGTACAAAGTAAATTAAATGCTGAAATAATAAAAAGCCCATATTACGGTGCTGTCTTATAAAGATAAAGATCAAAAAAGGTTATAGTAATTATGCCAATATTACATGTCTGTGTTTATTAATATGCATAAAATTGATTTAGCAGACAAAGTGAAAACCCACAAATTGGTAAGAGATAAACTATTGAATTGTAATAAATTAGTAACAAACAAAATACTACTTACATTCCGGTACAAGAATTTTTAGTTATTGATTCGTGATACATAGTTCAAACTATCCTGTATTGTTGATGTTGGGTGATCTTCGGTTAATGTTGTAACTGTCTGATAATTAACGAGGAAGTTTCTTGAGGGGAGAGATGTTTACAAATGAAATAGGAGTTAAGTATATGTGATTGTTTGTTAAATGAAAGTGATGTTTTATATTATTTAAATTATTAAAAGTTATTTATATTTAAATATTAATAAATATAAATACTATAACCTTTTTTAATCTTTATCTTTATAAGACAGCACCCTAATATGGGCTTTTTATAATTTCAGCATTTAATTTACTTTGTACTGTTTGACCTGAAGATGCTTTGCAAAGTGTAGAAATGTTTTGGTAGTCAAATTAAATTGATTGTGAGTAAGTCTTATTTTATTTCTTTTACCTATTTAAACAAAAATAAACTTGGAGAGGAGAAAAAGAAAAAATATATATAAGATGATAACTACTACAGCCAAACAAACGTATCCAAAATATACCAAAGATGCCTATTTTTTTCTCCTGTAAAGAAGTGAGAGAGGAAACGGTCAGTGCCTTATTTACACTAAAACCCATACAATATAGTCTATAGAAAAATTATTACGACTCACCTGTTATAGGTTAATAGAGTAGTAAAGACTGCAAGAGACGGTTCCCCAATAAGAAGACGATCAGTAAAAAAACTACGAAAACGTTGGAACGACAACTTACTGGAGGCACATTGAAAAACAGACAGTCATGTCTATATAAAACGAAAAAGAAGAAGAATTTAAAACGCAACAAATTATACAGGGTCGCATAAAAATTACTGATTTCTGAATTAAATAGAAAAAAGGAAAAACATAAGTTCTTTGGATCGTTAGAAAGTTACACATTCATCATTTCTTAAATGACGCGTTTGATTTGTTTTTTAACGAATAATCAGCGAAAAAAACATCAGTTAAATATCTACTTTAAATGGTAAATAAAATTGCCAGGAATCAATTGTAGTCACAAGAATTAAGAATTGTCAAGAAAACCTACTTGACACGCTCCCTTAAATAATTAAAATAAATTGGAAAATATAAGTTGTATGATAATTTTGAACAGCAGTTTATATTTATAATTGTTAATAAGCAAATAAGACTTACAATTATTCTCCATTAGTAACAAATATTTTATCACTTTCAGCTCCACTTGCAGATTACAATCCCAAGGCTGAGTTGCAGTTCAGTGCAGGTTATTATACACCAAATAAAACCATCGACACTTCCGCTGATTTGTCGAACGTCTCGAATAGTTTCCTAAGCACTAATGGCTTTGCTAGTTTTATGGGATCAGAAACGTTTAATTTAGAGGTAAGCAGATATAAGTAACATAACCCGTCTTTACTTATTACCTTCGTTTTTCCCACTAATCAATATTTAGTTTAAGTCAGATTAGATTCTTTAAGGTGCGCGTTTATCAGTTTATTTTTAGAAGACACTAAGAACAGGGCTTTTTTTCATCTTCCTAAAGTGTTAGTCTAAATTTTTCAACTGGCTTAATATAACTATTTAAGTCTTTTATTGTCTGCAACCGCGGCAGACATTATCAAATGGCATTATTGAGTTGGCATTGTTCATGCCAAAGCTGATGATCTAGATGCAGTCGGTCATTCTACAAGTGACGTGAGAGAGATGTTTTCGCAACTCGAGGAGGAAACAGGTAGTCTGGGTCTTCGAATAAATGAAGAGAAGATGAAATACATGCTAGTAACCAAAAATCCAAGATTAAGAGTTAGGCAGAAATGACTGATGTAAATAAATAGAACATTAGATAATAAAAAAGATAAGACAGAAAAAATTATTTCTATAAATCTATGGCAGTAAGGTTAAAGAAGGACGTATTGAAATTAACAGGTTAATTAATGAAAATAGCAAACGATAAAATAAAAAATATATGTGATTGTAAAATAAAGAAAACACTTGGTAAACGTCGCGGCGAACAGTGCAACGATAAGAAAGAATTCTCACACGTTAATCTGGAGGTGCGCTCATCACGTCTTGTGCAGTTCTGCTTCGGTGCTCTCGGTGTCGACAAAACCCTCGGGCAAATCCTCTTAGGTGGTCAGGCCTATTTCGAACGAAAAACCGTAATAAATTAAAGCTTTTGTATTGCGTAGGCATCCTCATTTTAAAAATGCAATAAATTAACCCTTTCAGACCTGATTTTTTTATAGGAAAAATAATTTTGTTTCTAAAATTTGTAGTAGGCAGTGGACCTAAAAGTCATATTATATGTATATTTTTTTAAATGTTCATTTAGTTTGGAAAAAAATATTAATAAAGTTCATTATTATGCACATTGGGGTCCTATCGTAAATAAATTTTATCGATAGAGAACAAAAACCGGCAAGATTTAGTAAAACTTTCAATAAAGAAATTAAGTTAAAACACAAAAACTAGTTAGTAATAAAAAAATGTAAACACTAAAATGTGTTTCAAAACGTAATAAAGACTCAAAATATCAAAAATTCATTTTCTGTGAAACAAAGAAAAGCAGTTTCTATCTTTTTTTGTACAAAAGTGTACATTGCGTTTATCTCAAAAAAAGTCAGTCTCTTTGTTACAGTTGGCATGCTTACACCTTTTTCCTTTTTTGTTTCCATCCAGTTGGGGTATATGATCAACGGAGTCTTATTGAACTTCACGAACTAGTCTAGTTTCTTCAAGCATATATTTTAATTTTTTTCGTGCTATGGGTGGTGTTGAAGTACTTGGGCTGCCTCTTTTGATGCGAGAAATTGGTTTATTTGCTTGATGAGACTTTCAGCAAGCCTCGTTTTAAAATCTAGAAGGGTTAATCGCTCCTTTTTTGGAATTTTTAATGTGTCACATTCTTGTCGATATTCAAACCAACTATTTACTGCAGCCAAGTCTACGGCATGAAAAATGATCCGAAGAGTCCATTTTTTTGAACGAATATAAATTCTGTACACACTGATCCTTTGATGTAATAGATCAACGCCACCCATCGAATGATTATAAAGCTTTACCAGCTCAGGTCTTTCTACATCCATATACTTCTTTTCTTTCTTGTCCCACCGCTTAACTACATCAGTATTTCCAATTCCAACAAAGTTAGAAGCCAGAAGCACACTCCGATTATCCATCCATTTGACTAAAACTACATCGCCATCTTTACTTGTTACTTGATCTGTAGTTCCTCTACCATTTTTCGACATTTCTTTATCGGTTTTCACAGGAGGATTGTTGAACCTATTGCCTCGAATTGTTCCAGATGCTAATATTTTTTTTGATTTTAAGACTTACAGAAGTTCATACGAGGAAAAGTAATTATCGTAATATAACTTGTGCCCTTCCATTATTATTCTTTCTTTGAAGAATTATTGGAGCACCAAATCCAAACCGTTTTAGCAGCTGAGCATCTAAGCCAGTAGAAGCGCCTTAATATAAAACAAAATCATGAGCGATGCCAGACTTTCCGCATAAGACAAAATTATTTACCCACCGGGGTGTAGGCTCACCCTTTGAGTACTGAATCACAGACAAATGGCCCCTAAATGGTACCCATTTTTTCATCAATACATAGGTTTTCTTCTAAATTTAACTCTAAACATCGTTTCCTGATACCATCATACAAAGGACGACTCTATAGAACTTATCGGTAGTTATTAGGGATTGTCAAAGTATTTACACAATGTCAATTTGACCAAAGTTGAAAAAATCGGTCTATTGTTTTACTAAACATATTGATATGCAAATTTTTGTGCCAATATAAACAAACTGCTGGAAATTTTAGGCAACCGGAAATAATGTTTAAACTCACATGACATGTGTAATTTCATCTGCACATGTATTTTTGAACTGAGTTTTTTCGTTATGAAAAGCATACATATGGTAAAAGTGGCCATCTGCTCAAACTGCTGTTCGTCTATATATTCCAAAAAAAATATATAAAGGATCATGACGCTCTTCACTTGGAGGCGTTGTAGGAGTAGGTTGTTATTCCTTATTCCAAACCAAATCTGGAGGTTCAAAATCTTTCTTACGCCAGTTTACAGCTTTTTTAGTTGTTACAAAGCTAAAATTGCCTTTTTTTTTTAAGTAGATGGTCCAGCAAATGGCAAATCGTTCTCATAAGCCTCGTGTGACCCAGATTCATTCTCTTCGTCCTCGTGTGACTCAGGGATTTGAATCTTTGTGGGTCCTGTGTGATCAGTCCCTACACGAACTTCTTTTTTCTTGCCTGACGAGGGCTTTGAAATGTCAGCTTAATCTTTCTCCTCATTCCAGTATGACTCAGATAACTCATCAAGGGTAGGTCCCAATTTATCTACACCTACACGAACTTTTATTTCACTTGAGAAGATTTATTGAATATCTTCCTCCTCATCCTCGACACTAAGTTTAATATCAGAAACGGTATCCAGTAATTCCAATAAAATAGCTGCATCTTTTCATTTTCTGGATCGTATTTTCTCTCTAAAAATAAAAATATTTACATCGACTTCAGTAAATCATCTACTAAAACCCACATTTAAAATAAAAATATGTAAAAAAACCAAAATACATATTTTTTTAAAAATATGTGCATATATATTTATTATATTTTATTATATTATATTATTATATTTATTGAAGCGTTATTTGCTTTTAATGTGTTAGCTCAAAGATGCATGGATATGAATGTTGATGTGTATGTTTGTTACGTTGATTTTGAAAAAGCATTTGACAAAGTAAGACTTGAAAAATTAGTCCAAATTCTAAAGACAACAAACATAGACCATAGGGACTTACGAATCATAACAAACCTCTGCTTGAATCAAAGAGCACAAATCGTACTAGATAACGAACCCAGTCCAGAAATTGAAATCAGGAGAGGAGTTAGGCAGGGATGTATTATGTCCCCATTACTATTTAATGTATATAGTGAAGCCATTTTTGAAGAAGCATTACTATCTCAAAGTGAAGGAATAATTAACGGAAGATCTATTAACAACATAAGACATGCAGATGACACCGTGATTATGGCAAGCTCTGCTGAACAACTCCTATTACTGCTAAACAAAACAAACAGTTTCTGTGAAAAATATGGACTAAAAATTAATATAAAAAAGACCAAATACATGATAATAACAAAGAAAACAAACATACCAACAAACATACATTTGGGAAATATACCGATAGAAAGGGTTGATAAATACAAATACCTAGGAACCTGGATTTCAGACAATAATGATCAAACATGAAAACAATTCTCTGCAACAAAGACGATCTTTCGTCTTTGTTGCAGAGATGATATCCAACCTCCGATCGGGAGACGGCACTTAAAGAAGAAGAAGATTGTTCGTTAATTTTCTCCATGAACAGCGTACTGTTATTACTGCCAAATACTTGATTAAGTGCCCAAATTTTATTTACTTAACTAATAAATGTTCTACAGCGAAAGTCCAGTTCATATTTAATTCGCTTTCTTATATTTTTGTTGTTAAATTCGGGACTAGCCCATTCTCCAACAGGCACTAAAACCCTTATATTCGTATTTAAATAATTTGTTATTATTTACAGAGTTTTAGCAGCACTTTATTTAGCAACGTCAGCAGTTTCAATAATACCAACGATTCTTCGTTAGAAACAAGTTTTACTCCACCAATTTCGACACCGAATACCCAAGTTCCACCTCCACTCATAGAACCGACAACTCCTCAGCCTTCCTATGGATATGACACGAATACTATACCCTTACTTCCTCCACCAATGCCTCCATTTTCAAAAGCTGAATTGGAATTTGGAAATACTGGCAGCTATGGTTCAACAACGACGGAAGCAAACAATGCATATGGTAAACATTTTTTTTTTTAACTTTTAATAACAGTCAGAATATGTCTGGAATTATAAGAATAGTTTCATCGGATATTTTTGTTAAACTGTATTAGTGTGCTTAATAGTGTTTCAAACTGTGGTACGTACTTCAAAAACAACTGGAAGTCGCCAGAGGAGGCTGTATTCTGTCGCCAGAATTATTAATCGAGATCGATATCAAAATATTTAATAATATTTGCTGGGCATTGGCAAATTTATCTTCCTCTTCTGCGGTTCTTAATAACCAATGTGTGTTATGTGTATATTATAATATCATAGGTAGGTAACGTGTGGATATTGCTTTTGATTTCTCTGATTCATTTTATTTCCTTCACCTTCTTTGCTTATAGCTTGTAGTACTTGTGGAAAATATTCAATTATTTCAGGTATAATACCTGTGTCATCCGTGAAACTCAACTTATTGGTATAGATTATGTCTACTTTAATTCCTTTCACAGATGTGGTTTGATCCCAGTGTAGTTTCTCCATAAGTGCAATATTTTTGTAGCTTGTTTCATAATCTTAAGAATATCTACTAGCTCTTTGTGTTATGCTGCTACCGTCATTCAAGCGGCTGCAGATAGTTTGCGGACAGGGAGAAGGTCAACACACTCATGCTGCTAACATCAACCACCAGACAAGGACGCTATTTTTTAAGTTACTCGTTATATAAGTATTTTACATTTAGGTAAAAGAAATAAGAATAAGACTTACTCACAATCTTTTTAATTCTACCACCAACGACCGGTTTCGCATACTACAATTTGATATGCATCTTCAGGTCTTACGGTACATGGTAAATTAAATGATGCCGGTACAAGAATTATTTAGTGATTTAGAAAACATAGTTCAAACTATCCTGGATTAGCTGGTGATGGGTGATCATCGGTTTTATTGTAACTGTTTGACAATTAGAGGGGAAGTTTTTGTGAGGAGACATACTAACAAATAAAGTAGGAAGTAGGTATCGTATAATTGTTTGTTGAAAAGAATGTGATGTGTTATATTATTTAAAAGTTATTTACATTTATTCAATAGGTATATTTTGGAAATGTGTGTTAATTTATTGAATTATTTATTAAAAACAGACAGCTATATGATAATAAATGAAGGTAGATGTATAATTTCTGGGTGTGCAATAACTCCAACTTGTAATTATCAAATTAAGATAAATTGATTTGGTCTCTGTTAGGGCAGAAAAATGTTGTGATGTCAAAATATATTTAAATTAAAAATTAAAAACACTTAAAGACACTTAGGGACAAACAGAACACATTCAAAAAGACAAAACAGACATTTAATTTAAAAGGGGACACTTAGTGGTACTACATCACTTCTGGGAGAGGAAATATTTTGACATCAGAACATTTCTGCCCTAATAGAGACCAAATCAATTTATCTTAATTTGATAATTACAAGTTTGGAGTTATAAAAAATACACATATTTAATAAATGTAAATAACTTTTAAATAATATAACACATCACATTCTTTTCAACAAACAATTACACAATACCTACTTCCTAGTTTATTTGTTAGTATCTCTCCCCTCAAGAACTTCCCCTCTAATTGTCAAACAGTTACAATAAAACCGATGATCACCCATCACCAGCTTATCCAGGATAGTTTGAAGTACGTTTTCTAAATCACTAAATAATTCTTGTACCGGCATCATTTAATTTACCATGTACCGTAAGACCTGAGGATGCATAGCAAATTGTAGTATGCGAAACCGGTCGTTGGTGGTAGATTTAAATAGATTGTGAGTAAGTCTTATTCTTATTTCTTTTACCTATTTGAAATGGACTCACACAGGCAACACATTCAAGATATTTTACATGTGTTTTTTCTTCAACAATACAGTTTAGTTACGTGCTTTTGTTTTTATATTACATATTACACAACGTGAAATTCTAATAATATTTAAATACAACCCCTACAGTATGTATAAAGGTATTCCTAACATCGTCTCTCGAATTTTGCCTTCGTCGTCGTCTTTCCAATTGATGTTAGTTTGATTAGGATGTTTTTTTTTTTAACTATGACGGAATACTTCCAGTTATAAAATTTATACAAATTATAAAACCAACTAATATTATATGTATCTTTTGGTTTAATTAATCGTTGTGAATGTGTAATGCATCTAAAAGATGGTCCTTTTCATCGTACTTGTAACTTCTTTTTTTATGCGTAATCATATTTTTTTTTTTTTTAATTAAAACTATTTCAGGTCTTGCTATCTGCTGTTCATCCAATTTTCTTTTGCCTTTGGGATGAATTTTTTGAGTATTTTTGTATTTCGTTTTGTCACGGTTTTTATAAGGTTTTGTTATATCCATCATGCCATTATTTCGTCCATTACTTGCTTTTAGTTTTATTGTTGTTTTGTAGTTTTTTATTTTGTATTGTTACACTGCAACTTTGAACGTGTCCCAAATACTTATTTTGAGTGTGCTTTCGTTTTGTCATTCATTTTCTTAAGAGTATTATTGGAGATATTTTCTAGTTTTTCTGGTGTACACATTCTGTCCCTTTTTTATGGCCAATAAATCCTACGATGTATTTGAAGAAAATTCAAACAACGTACACACAGTGGTTCTCCAATACCAATGAAGGCAAAAACGGTTTCATCGTGAACAAAAGTTATGACAACTGTGTTTTGGGATTATTTTGGTCTTCTTCTTCTTTCTTCTTTTTATGTAGTCATGACTTCGTCTGTTTTTCAAGGAAGACCACGAAAACGATGAAACTACTTAATGGTCGTTCCATCGTTTTCGTGGTCTTCCTACTGATCGTCTTCCTATTGGGAAACCGTCTCCGCCGTCTTTACTACTTTATTTGTGGTCATTCCGCTTATATGATCGTTCCATTTTGCTCTTCTATTTCTTACCCAGCCCTTGATGATCTCCACCTTCCATCTACGTCGTATATCTGCACTTCTAGCTCTGTCCCATAGTGTTTTATGATTAACTTTTCTGTTTTCATCTCTGCTATTTCTAACATCCTTTTTGTCCTCTCTGTGTCAGGTCGTGTTTCTGCCGCATGTGTCATTATTGATCTGATGACTGTTTTGTAAATTCTGCCTTTGTAAATTCTGTTCACCTGATCTTCCACTTCCGTTTCGAGCTTTCTGTAGCTAGATAATGTGATGTCTAGAGATATTTAAACTCCATCTTCATCATCAACCTGTATTCGTCCACTGCTGGACATAGGTCTCCCTCAGCTCTTTCCATCTGTCTCTGTCTCGTGTGGCTTGCATCCAGTTATTGCCAACATGTTTCAGGTCGTCTGTCCATCTAGTTGGTGGGCGTCCTCTGCTCCGTATTGTTTATTGCCTTGATCTCCACTCTAAAATACGTTTTGGTTATCGGTTGTCTGATAATCTGGCGACTTGTCCTGCCCAATTCCATTTTAACCATAGTGATGTATCCCGATCTAAATCCAACTTGTTCTCTAGGCTGATAGAAGTCTAATTTAGCGTCCAGTCTTTTTTTGATAATTTTTGTAAAAAGTTTATATATGTGTGAAAGCAAATTGATAACGCGGTAGTTTTTTAAATCTGTTACGTCTCTTTGCTTGTGCAATAAAGTAATGACTACATTATTCCATCGAGAAGGACTTTTTCCTTGGTAGATGCATTCGGTGAAAAGCTTGGCCAAAGCCTGGATAATTTTATTTCCACCTATTTTGATCGCTTCGATCACTACTCCGTCATCGCCAGGGGATCTGATAAACTCCATCACTTGTTCTATTATCTGACCTTCCAGCTCCAATTTACATATTAGGAAATTTGCTGTTATAACCATGCATTTTGTCTTTTTTGGGGAAATTAACATGTTAAATTTTCGGACGGTTATATTGAATTTTTGCAGCATACGTTGTAAATTATGTTCACTTTGAGAGAGTAATATTGCGTCGTCTGCATAGCATATTATTTGAATTTGTTTTTCTCCAATTTGGTATCCTTTTTTAGTTCCTACTTTTTTTATTATTTCATCCATAATCAAGACACAATAGAGGACTCAAAGAATCTCCCTGTCTTATCCCATTGCCAGCTCCAATAAGGTCAGTCAGGTCTTCTTCTACTTTTACTTTTATTGTGATGTTTTGGTAGATATTTTTGATCGTTTTGATTATTCCTCAAGGTATCTCTCTTGCGTACAATAAGTGGATAACGTCCTGTAATTTGACACCGTCAAATGCCTTCTTAAGATCCAAGGTTATTTGTTATCACTTTGTTTGTTAATTTTAGTGTGGTGTTTAATGTTCTCCCTTTTTCAAGAGAGGTATTAGGAAGCTTGATCTGCATTCTTGAGGAGTTGTTTTGTTCTATTATTTTATGGATTAGTTTTTTTGGTAAGACCTCGTCCTCCGTACTTTAGTAGTTCGTTCGGTATTATGTCTTCTCCTGGTCATTTTCTGTTGTTTTAATTTTCTTAATACTTCCTCTACCTCTTTCTCCTCAATATTATGGTCGAATTAGAAAATGCGAATGCAAATGAGACAATTAAAGAGAAACAACTTCATTTTGTAAACAAGAAAGTATTTTTCCATAAGGATATTGCACATTCCCTAATGTCTGCAATTGTAAATGCCAAAATTCATGAACACGGTTGGTAATTAGTGTCTTATGCACCCTATTCCTTTCATTTGACTACAGTGGTTATTATTTGTTTCCAAATCTGAAAATATGGCTTGGTAGTAAGCAGTTATTTTTGTAATTATCACGTAACATTGCTGTAAGCTATGATCTATAAGACTATATGTACTAAGAAGTATTTTTGGCGAAACAAAGTTGCGTTTTATTTGTTAGGTCACGTCGTTATCAAACAATTCCCTTACGTTCAATAACTTTTTATTTGTTACGCAGTTACAGATACATTTTCAAACCCTTCCTATGAAACTTCTAACATAAATTACCAATCGGAGGACAACTTCAGAGAAGATATGTTCGAACCCCCTGTGGGTGCTAATCCCTACCCGCCCAGTGAGGAATATAATCCCGAAGAAGATCTAGCTACATGGGAACCAGACTCTGGTTGGAATCCTCCTCCTCCTCTAACAGGTAAGTTGATCTTAATTAATAAATTTAACCATGTCATTGTAGTATGTTTATAATATAAAGTGCATCAATTTTTCAATATGTAAATGATAAAGAGGCAAAACTGTTGCGAATTACCTCACTTTAAACAGAAACGTTAGTTACGATTTATTAATGATTGGAACTAATGAATTCTTCTTCTTTTGGCATCATAACCCTGGATGGGTCTTTGCCTGTCTGGCTATGTCCTTCCATTCAGATCTCTCTTGTGCCCTTCTTCTCCATTGTCTTATGTTCATTGTTTTCAGGTCGTCTTCCACGTCATCCAACCATCTCGTTCTGGGCCTTCCTTTTTTTCGCCTTCCTATGGGCTTCCATTGTAACATTTTCTTTGTTGTTTTTGCATCGTTTTGTCTCTGCACATGTCCCAGCCATGACAGTCTTTGACTTTTCACAAATCTTACAATGTCATAACCTTCATTTAACTCATTAACCTCGTCGTTTCTCCTGATTCTCCATGTGCCATCTTCCTCTTGTACCGGGCCATATACTTTCCTCAGTATTTTTCTCTCGAATGTCCTGAGTTGGGCTTCATCTTTTTTCGTCATTACCCAAGTTTCACATCCATAGGTTACTACGGGTCTAATCAGTGTTCTGTAGATAGTCATTTTGGTTCTTTTGTCTAATAATTTCGATGTCATCAATCTTTTATTAGCATAGTATGTACGATTCCCGCTGGAAATACGTGCATTAATTTCGCTACTTACGGAGTTATTCTGATTGATTTCTGTGCCGAGATATGTAAAGGCATCCACTCGTTCGATAGTATAGTTGTCTATTGTGATATTATTTTCATTGTCAGTTATTCTTTTGACTGTCATATACTTCGTTTTTGCTTCGTTTATTTTGGAACTAATGAATTAGTTTATGAAAATATATTTGAGCTTAATTTGTCTGTGCTGATGATTTAACTTATTATGAACGTTAGTTTTTGGTATAAAATAGTTTTCAAAATATTGCTACTATAAGAATGACGAACTTTTTTTGAAGAATTTCTTTCCAAATAACTTTTTTCACTCTTTTGTGTTATAGCTGTTTTACGTTACAAACTCATCAATATTTCTGTCGGGTATTACCTTATAGTTAATATTAAAAACGGGATGTGGCACTCTGGGCCTGACCGAAAAGGGGAAGCATAGCTTTTTTATCGTCTGCACACGAGCGCATGGAACGATTGTTTTTAATTTATTTGATATTATTCAATTCCGACTCGATTTGATTCGATTCGATCCCAATCGATTCGATTCGATCCTATTCGATTCGATCCTATTCGATTCGATTCGATCCTATTCGATTTGATTCAATTCTCCAATCGAATATCTAACATGTGTTTCCTGTTATCCTGTTTGGCCTTTTAGAAATAATTTGATACTGGACATCACCAGGTTATGATCAGAGTTGACATCAGCTTCTGGGTACGTTTTTACAGACTTAACGGGCTCCATATATCGGGGTAATTATATGAGTATTTAGAATAAAATCTTGTGTTTTCGGACCACGTAATCCTTATTATCTGTTGAAGACTTCCACATCCACAGCCTACGTTTTGGTAGATTAAAAAAGGTGCTTGTATAATAATAAGTTTTTTTTGCTTTGACAAAATTTTACCAGCCTGTCACCTCTTTCGTTTCTCAATCCCAACCCGAATTTTCCAGCACATCCCACTACTTGACCTTCACCAACTTTACCGGTGAAATCGCCCATGACGAGGTTAATCTCCTGGCTTTTCAAGTCCTTATTGCGTAAGAAAAGGCTAAGTTCTTATTGCGATGTCTAGTTCTCTATAAAAATTCTCAATTTCATCATAACTTTTGTCTGTTGTTGGAGCGTAAACTGGACAAACTAACCGTACTCTCCGGTTATTCTGAAGTATGTACACTTTTAACAACATTCCAAGTAGCAACTTTCAAGGCTAACCCGGAGATTATTGGCATTCTCTGGCCATCTAATGCCTGCCGGGGACTGAGGGTCTGTGTTAAAAAGTTTGCTTAGCCTTGATTGATTTTACAAGGAAAAAAGTCCTATAAAAATACACTGTGCGAGTGGGGAAACTCGCATCGGCCATACGCATTATAACAACGTTGTCATTTAACTGGTAATGCCTAATTCTAAAATTAATGCACTGTATTGTATAGTAGGTAGTATTGATATAGTAGTATAGTTCACAAATAGTAGTGTTTCTCTACAATCTTGACCATGTAGCGCTTATTTTACAGTGAAGAATATTGTATTGAATTAGTTTTAAACACTATTACTTGTTGATCTAAGTGTGGTATGATTTCTTTTTCATATAGTAGTTGACGAAACTTATAGAAAAAAATTTGTGTGGTAAGTACATTATATAAAATGAAAATAAAACATGTGCACATACATATAACAAAGTACATGGTATTTGATTTAACTTTTAACTTAAAATCTAAGAAGAAGTATTACACGAACATATTAGTAGTTGTTAAGGAACAGCAACTTCCATACTAACGCCGTTTAACCGAATAAAAATTTTTGTTTGATCTTTTATAAATCTACGTTGAGATCACTCAAACTGACGAAGTCTATTATTTTTTTATATTCTTATGTCCATCCATTGTTTAATGGTCCAACATTTATTGAATGTTTTTGTTGTTTCTTTCCCTCATGGGTTTCCGACAGGTATGTCTTCTGTCATTTAGTTTTTTTTTACAGTTTCTTTAATAATTGTTTGAATCAGACAAAATATGATTATATATACTCATGCTTTAAAACAGCGTAATAAGTGTTAAGCTGATATATATATTTCTTAAATTTTTTAGACACCCCAGAAAGCCCTCCTATGTTCGAAACACAAGGTTATGCCAATCCTATAGAATACCATGAAAATGTTATAAACAGCAGAGCTATCGATGTAGATCACAGGATAATTCCAGGAATATCTAACGATATGGGTAAGTTAAAAAATGCGTGGCATCGATTTGAAAAGCGTCGCAAACGACAACGTATTGGATCGACACATCAAAATTTTGCAGCATACAAACCAGGACATCTAATGTGTGATTCAGTTTAGTGGGAAAAAACTATATTATATCTACAAGTAAAATTAACTATCTCAAAAAATCTAAACCGATACAACGGAGTATCGAAAGACCCGGCAGCGCGACCAACTTTTGTTAACCTCCATAATACTAGTAATTTACACTGTGGATCTGAGACAATTTGACGATAATTGACGTGTATTTTTTGCGAATTCTGTACCTTTTGACTTCAAATTTAGCAAGTTGTATATTTATATCCTAAATAATCTATATCTCAAGTTTCAAGAGTTTGTGTCCTTTCTATCCGGAGTTATCTGTAACTTTGGTGACCTCTAACTTATTGTCCCCCAATTCGATATGGTTCTTCCTTGAACCAAGAGGAGCATATATATCTAGTTTCAAAAGTCTGGGGCTTTCCTTCAGATCACACAGGCAGACAGTGTTAGATTCTTAATAAAATATATTGTAGTAGGGAGTTGCGGGACAGGAAAATTATGTGTATGAGGGTAAATTGATTTTTTTTCTTTTGTTACTGTCTTGACTAACTAATATTAGACAATTTTAATATATCCTTAGATTGACTCTTCTTCTTGCATAATCAGTGATCTGTTTAGTGATTTTTTAGCTATTATATAATGTACTATAATAGTTCTATGTAATAAATAAGTAAAACTGTAGTATGAAAAATGTATTTATGTTGTAGTGTTGTTATTAAAAAAGAGATAAGAAGGGTAGAAAGCTTTATAGTTCCTCTTTTGTTTTATTATTGATGTATTAAGTAACAACAATAATTATAACACTTCGACAAATTTATAAAAACGCATGTATTCAGAATGATCAACTTTTGTGGCAAAGTCTATTATTATAGGAGATACCTAAAAGTTATTCACAAAATTAGGAAGTGACTATAAGCTTCACATTTTAAAATTAGTTACAAATATACAGTGTTTTCCGTAACACTGTACTGCATCAAAAATATGTTTTTTTTTTTAATGAAACACTCTGTATTTTATTTTAAATTTAAAATCTGCTTCACTTCCTCGTTACAAGAATACAAATTTGTTTGGTGTTATACAGGGTGTTTAAAAAGTTATAACCAAATTTCAATGCCAATCGTAACAAGTTCAACGCCCTGTATAATGCAAAAGGGGTACAAAAGCAACGACCTGTTGTAGCCATAGTTTTTAAATAATTGTCAAAATTCATAAAAATGATTGATTTTGCTAATATTCTGTAAATCTAATACAGAGTAAATCAAAATACAAAGTCATTATTTACTCAGTATTTTTAAATCCATTACCCTGTATTTTATACCACCATCATAAACTTAAGTCGATGTAGCTTAATTTGTACCAAGTATTTCCTATTTCTATACTTAATAGTTTTGAAGATGGTTTAAATTATAGTGATAAAAGGAGTATTTTATAAATTCAATTTATTATTTTTATTTATTTTGCTGTTTACAAATGTGTTACAGCAACACACAAAAAAATTAAAAATTAAATAAAATTTTCCTTGTAGAATGTGTTCGAAATGAGCTCGAATAACGCCAATATCATGAATGGCGTTACAAGTATTTGTGAGTGATTGCGTTTTTAATTGCCTTCCATGTTTGTCGGTCCTGTGCCACTATTTCTTATTGTCTCACTCCCATTTTTTTCCAGGCCCTCTTTGACTGCATCTATTAGGTAAAACACTGTAGACAAATTCACGAGAGGATTTCAGTACAGTGGTTATGAGAAGCGACGTTGCCGCTTAGGCCTCTAGGCACGTTCATAGTCTGCAGGTATGATACAGATGTACAGTACGCGTTGGCCCTCCTGTACGATAACATTAAATCATGCAATACTATTAGAAGTAAATGTAACATTATTTACAACTTCAAGATTTTGCAAATTACACAAAATTTAATAAAACTATTTTCTTTTAAATCTTTTTTACTAAATTATACAGGGTGTAATAACAGAACGGAGTCTACTAGGGAAACTGCTACAAAAAAAATCGTAACTCCGTAGTTGCTACAAATTTAAATTGTTAATTTATATACCGACAGGATATATACCAACTTGGATCAATTATTACTAATAACAGTATCAACAATTATTACAAAGAAAAGTGTGTATACACCAAAGAATAAAATTACGCTAATAAAAGAATAAAAATTTATGTAGCCTAAATGCTACCTAATGAATAAAGATAAGACTTGCAATAACAGTGTCTGGTCTCTACTCCATTTCGGAAAAATCGTCCTCACTGGAACTGCCGGTGTTGGCTGTGATAATCACCGGTAGGATATCTTCTTGTAGGTTGTCAGCTATCCACATTTCTTTTTCAATTCTGATGACATGCTGTATCTAATTTTGCCACTGTTCAGCAGAGACATTGGCAAACGCTTCATGGATGAGTTGTTGCACACGATCTTTTTTAAAGTCAGTGTTTCGGGCTGCAACGTAATGTTTAACTTGGCTCCAAACCATCTCTATTGGATTAAGCTCACAGTGATAGGGAGGCAATCGTAATACTTCTACGCCGTATTTCTCGACCAAAGTTTCGATGTTATACTTGTCGTATATATCTGCATAACTGTTTGCTACATCCAATAGTTCTGACTTTAAATAATCTTCTTCATAAAATATATCCTTCTCTCGTAACCATTCTTGAATTTGTTGTTTGTTCCAGGAGCTTCTTCGGAAATTTTGTTTGCATGAATGATATGGAGCATTATCCATTACTACCACATTTTTTTCTCCTTTTGGGAGGTTTGCGATTAGTTTATTTTCAAACCAGTTTTCGAAAGACTCGCCGTTCATTTCGTCATGGTAGTCGCCTGAATCTTTTTTTGCTAAAAATACACATTCTGAATTTGGTAGAAAACCTCTATCAGATCCAACATGTAACAAGACAAATCTCGGACCTCTTTGTTTTGGATCATTTAGACCAGTAGTCAAGCCTTTTAAAAATGCATCCTTATAACTGGTTATGGTTGAATTCATCCATACCTTATTTACTGTATGTCCGATATTTACCCAACTTTCATCCAAATAGAAAATATTGTATCCTTGATTTCGATAATTCTGTATTTTTCTAAGAAATTTATGCCTCCAATTTATTATGTCAGGATGTTCCATCATTACTGCTTTCTTTCCTCTTTTTTCATAAACAAACCCCATCTCTCTCAATAGTCGATATAGAGTACTTTTGGAAAATTTAGGCAAATGTTCGTGTAAATTAACGACATCCGGGATAGGTTTGATTGTGGGAGGTATGTTCTTTAAGAAAAATTCCATGTGAACAAGTCTTCTCAATTGGCTCCTGATATTCTCATCGTAGGTAAACTCCCGATTGGTTTCCTTCTTGGTCCGTTTACGTGGGTTTTTCAGAATTTTGGGTAAGTCTCCATTATGATCCAATCCTTCCTGACGAATTTTCCAGACTGTCCTATCGCTAACACCCAGCGCTGTACTTGTTGTAGAAACAATTTGTGTTGGAGTCAGATCGGAATTTGTTGTTGTTGTATATATCAACATATTCAAAATAATTTGTCGCGCAAATAAATCTAAGATTTGTCCTTGTTTGAAACTTTTCACCTCCAAATGCTCCATGTTTTTGACACAGTACATAAAAAAAGTTTAAAAATAAATTGCAATTATTTTTTGACAAGTTAACGTACCTTCTCGAATGCACACACAAAACAGTTAAACCATTTCTACAAACTGCAAAACTGCTATAGATATACGCACTCGTATAACAATTATTAGTAGATACTATTATCAGGAAAATTCTAAATGGGTATTTAATTACAACAATACCGAAATTTCTACACGGTTAAACCATTTCTACAAACGCCCATTAATCAGTAAGCTATTCTACGAATTCTACGACTTTCACTTCGGAGTTCATTATCGAAATACAAAATATTAATCAATTACAAAAATTTTGTTGTTAGTAAAAAAATTCTTCTAATAATTAAATTTAATCTTACTCATTCATATCGGCAAATCAGACATATTAAACATTTTAAAGTAGAAGACATCAAAATGATATTGCCAATATTTATGAGTTGCAAGGATTTTATTGGAAGATAGTTCATTCAATTATATGAAATCAACTTTAACTTAAAAATATCAGTCACAAAAATCATAGCATGTGATTAGTGTTTTAGGTTAAATCTTCGTATTTTGTGCTAAGGTATCTCTAGTTACTATATGGATAACTGTTAATGAAACACCCTGTATAAATAATACTAAAATACAAATGATGTATTCTCGATATATTTTTGACTTATCTACTCATCGTGGCATTTTCTTTCTATTCATTTCAATTCTATTCAAAAGGTCTCCAAACATCCATTTCCGTAAATATGACAACAAGAGATGTAAGAAATTTTCTATTCGTCAAATACAACAGTGCTCAACAATTGATAAGGACCGAAGTAATATTTTACTCCATAAATAGCCGAAGTTTGTAAAAAATTAATATAATTAAAGTAATATTAATACCCCGACCTTATTATCAATTTTAAACGAAATAAAATAAATTTTGCCATTATGGCCATTTTTTACTAGGGTCAGCAAAAAGTTGAATATTAAAGTCGTCTATTTTCATTTATTCTATTCAAGTCATCATACTAGGATCTCAACAAACTTTTAAAATATTTGAAATCATAATTATGATCCTTATCAATTGTTGAGCACTATATTACGACGACGTCCGAATATTTTCTGGAACAGTCATTAGGGCAAATCAGTGAATGTTAGTGCAAAATTGCAAGTGCTCCGTGTGTAAGAGAGTGTTAAGTTCGAAGCCGGCTCTGCCACGTTGAGGCCGACGATGAACTAGCAACGCTGCAGCGGAATAATGCTGCATATAATTTATATGGAATAACTCCATTAACCACTGCATAAAAATAAAAATTTTAAACACATTAGAAATATAACCTGACATAGCCTGAATATGACATAGCATTATACGTTAACAAAACCTTGTTAATTGCTTAGTGGGTAAATGTTAGATTTCATATCCATCTGTTAGGAAATTGTTCATTCAATTCACTTTGGATAAGTGCGATGTAAATGCCATAATTGTTGATGGAGGTTGAACGGCACGTTTTCAAGTAAAATAGCTAAACGATTTACTAAAAAGTCCACCCTAAACGTTTAAGAACCACCTGGTTTGACTCTTCGTAATTATGTGGTACGGGGTTGTTGTAGAGTTATAGTTGAAGCTATGCCGATTGACAAATCCGTTTTTGTGAAACGTTGCTTCATCTCCGAATAAAACAAAATGGAAACAATTTCTTTGAACAATTATTTCTTGTTGTGTTTATTTACATAAAACTACAATCTACAATGAATCTTTTGAAGACATGAGTGGATAAAGGAGCCATATCACATTTTTTGAAAAAATGACTTTGCATTAATTTTTGAACTTTCTTGATATAGATCTAACCTCCCAATAATAAAAAATCCTAGATTTAAGATTAGTTAAACAATTTTTTAGATGAGGAAGGCGCCAATTCACGCGTACAGTGTATATTTTTAGTGGATAAAGGTGTTATGTTACATTTTTGATACATAACACCTTTATCCACTAAGCAATTAACAAGGTTTTGTTGACGCAAGGGTGCTATGTCGATATATTTTAAGGTTATATTTCTAATGTGTTTAAAATTTTTATTGTTATGCATTGGTTAATGTAGTTATTTCATTAAAAGACGGTTGTAATATAAATAATATAATAAGAAGTCATAATGGAATGTAGAGGTAAACGAATTCTACAAGTATTAAAAGAAAAAGACGAGAAGTCTTGTTCTTCCAATCACGGTAGGGTATTTTTTGTTGTAAAAGTACCCAGTGTTTTACCTAATAGATGCAGTCAGAGATGATCTGGAAAAAATGGGAGTGAGACAATGAGAAATAGTGGCACAGAACCGACAAACATGGAAGGCAATAAATTATAAACGCGGCAATCACTCACGAATACTTGTAACGCCATTGATGATGATGATGAAGAATTTTGTAAGTGGCGTTTCTTGCAGTTTTGTTATAGCATTCAAATCGTACACGATTAGTTTGTGTTGGGTGCGGGGAAGTGCACCTGCAATATTCTTTTTATATTGAGCGGCCTTTTTTTGTAATACAAAAAAGAATATCTGATTTATATCCTCTTTTAATTGGCACTATTGAAAGAGGGGAGAAATTGGACATCGTGTATCAGTTGTAGTTATCCTTGATCTGCCCATAGCGCCAACTGTCTATCATTGCCATCAGTCTGACTGTAGCCCCATGCATTATTCTGACAATTAAAATCGTCGATAGTGGAGTTGGGGTTGCAGTAGTTAAAGTTATCAGGTGCTGTGAAAGTGAAATATTCCCCAGGTGATTGTACACAGAGACCACAGGGCAATTTAATGTGTAGATAGTGAGAATTCCTACATTGTGGAGTTCATTAAGAGCAGATGATAATATATTCAAACCAGGTTGGCCAAAGTTAGCACTTCCATATTTTTCATGTGGTCTTGCAATGGTCAATTCCATACCAGATATATTAGGCTTGGAGGAAGTCAGCCCTCTGTGGATATCCTGTAATAAAACACACATTTGTATTTCTCATTATGTTAATAAAACTTCCTTGCCTCTAGATATTCCCTCAATATTAATTGAGGTTATCAAAATGGTGATTCTGAATAGGACCATTTTCATAAAACCATTTAAAGGAGTGTAGACGAAGAATAAAAATGAAATTAATGCCCAATTTCAATAGTGTCTCTGATGCGATCTTCGTGAAGGTTGCTTCTTTATACCATATTAGCGATAGATGAACAAAATAGATATTGATGAACACATAGATTTTTTCGAGAAAAATAAAAAGTAACCTTTTGTAATAAAGCTCGTATTCGCTCTATGCAAGTATTTGGATGGGATACGAGAAACGATCGTGCGTGTGAAGCGGCGAAACGTTGCATTTTTATTAGCTCATTTCATAAGTACTGTCATTGAAGAAAATGTGATTTCGCAAATATTGTATTTTAAATGTTAAAAATATGAAAAGAAATAATCAATTAAAGTTCTATTCATGTCCAAATTATAAGTAAAAATTAATGTAAAGAGAAAAGTGGCTTTCTAATATAAATTACAATAATTATTGTACTAAATAAACAAGTTTAAGTCATTTTATTTGCAGTTTACTAAAAACATCGTTTATCTATGACACTATGTGTCTCTCTTTCGAAATTTTTACCTTTTAATAACTTCTATCTTTAATTTTTACAATTGTATTTATTATTTATTACATTTTTACAATTAAAATTTCATTAAAAATTTTTCGAAGTAAAATGTTGATATAAATTGCAGTAATTATTGTATGAAATAAACAAGTTAAGTTATTTTGTAGTTGTTTGCAGTTTACTAAAAAGTACGCTGATCTATGATACTGGGTGTCTCACTTTCGAAATGTTCTCCTTTTAATAACCTATATCTTTAATGTTCAAATGACGAAATCTAAACGTAAATAATATACCTATTTACCAATTTTTACAATTAAAAATCTATTAACAATTTTTCGAAGTCAAATATTGATATAAATTATAATTATTTTACATAGTTTACATACGAGTAATATATTAAAAATGCTAATAGTTTCGTTGATCTATGACACTAGATGTCGCTCTTCCGAACTTGCACATACCGAATAATATTGATACAGACTGGTAATATTACATTAAAAAGGATTAACATTTCAAAGATAAATAGTTACATTAGAAATTAAAAAAAATTTAATCGTTATTCGTTTCTATAATTCGATATGGTAAAAATTGACAATATTTTAGTAATAAAAAAATATTTCGGAGTCATAAAATGTCATACATTCGATAAATTTGTCTTAAAAGATAGTGTAGTAGTAGATGATATTAGTTTTTGAAAATACATAATAATAATGATAATTATACAGCTGGGCCATGCAAAAAGTGTTACTGCTCGCGACGTCCAGATGCGTGCGGAAATTTTTGGGAGATACTTCAGAATACCAGTTCCTCTAAACACGGAAAGAGTCCTCAGAGCTCATTCCTTTTGATACCGCAGATATCTGGGATGAATGAATTTTTCGCAAAGAGTGAGAGCCTTAAATTTCGATCATACAAGAGTACTGCAAGTAATGGAGGCTATATTGCTTACTGTCTCACTCATCCATCAGCCGACTCAATGGGATTTATTCTTCTTCTTCGTATGTATGTTAGGCTTTAAGGCATGTTGTTTCCGTACTGATTTAGCAGTATTTGCGATGTTGACTGCCAGCTTCCTCTCCATCTTTTAGGGGGTCTGCCTTTTGGTCTTTTACCATTTGGTTTTCCATCTCTTACTATTCGGGCAAGTCTCTCTCTTCCCATTCTGTTAAATGTGTTGGTTCCATTTTCGTCTTGACATCCACATCTGACGATATCATGTACTTTACACATGTCTGTGATTTGTGTATTAGGGATTCTGTCTCTTAAAGTTTTACCTGCTATCGCCCTCAGTGTTTTCATCTCTGTTGTTCTTAAGATTTACTTTGTAATTGTTGTTTCTGCTCTTGTTTCTAAAGCATAGGTTAATATCGGTCGTACACAAGTCTTATATATGCGTGTTTTTCCTTTTATTCTCATGTTCTTATTTCTCCATATCACGTATTGTACACATCCTGACACGTACGCTGCTTCATTAGTTTGTATGCTAGTTCCTTCGGAGATGCTGCTGGTTTTCATAATACGATATTTGAGTTCTCAGATAGTTGAATTCCGATACTTGTTCTATTATTTCTTCGTTTATTATAATTTTTCATCTCATTGGCTCCCTGGCAATAACGAGGGACTTTGTTTTTAGTGCTGATATTTTCAGGTTAAACTTTTCTGCGTTAGCTTCCAAAGCGTAGATCATTCGTTGTAGATCATCTTCATTATTGGATATTACTGCATCATCTGCGTAGCATAAAATCTTTATTGCTCTGTTGCCCATTTTGTACCTTGTTCCAGACATTGTTACTTCTTCTATTAGTTTGTCTATTATCCAGTTAAACAATAACGAGCTCAAGCTATCACCCTGACCACCATTAAATGTTGACTTCCTCCGTTAGTACGGTTCCTATTTTTATTCTTGTTTTGTGATCAGTTAATATCCTTTATTATCTGTATTATAGTGGCTGTTATAGTTTCTCTATGTTAAAGTTTAACCACATCTTGTAGTCTAATACGACCGAATGTTTCAATGAGGTCGATAAAACACATTAATGCAAGTGTATTAAATTCTACTGCTTTCTCTCCTATTTGTCTTATTGTGAATATGGCATCGACAGTTGATCTGTTACACCGAAACCTTTGTTGCTCTTCACATATTTGATACTTTTCAATTATTTTTTCAGCAAATATCATAGTCAATAATTTCAAATTGGTGTCAAGCAACGTAATAGTTCGATAGTAAGATGGGTCATTTTTGTCTCCTTTTTTTATGCTACTAGATTAAAAATTTTCTGGCTGGACGTGAGGCTCGAATCAACGAATGCAACTATTCTGCTTCACAACGAAGGGAGCGCTGCTAGCCCGTTGATAAAGATAAACTTCTATTTTGTGTTTAAATTTTTCATCTTATTTTCAGATGATTCTCAAAGTAGTCTAGGAACAAAAGATGTTGATCACCGAAACTTGATAAGCCTTACAGGATCTCCTGGACATTCCAACTCTCAAAATTCTCTTTCTAATAGCCTTTGGAACAATCAGTCAGATCAGGTAAGTTTTTTTATATCTTGGTGATATTTTTATAATTTTTTATATTTTTTCACGCACTTAAGTATATTACTTTGTTCGCGTAACACATTCAAAGCACAATCCTAGTAATACTACAGTATTATTTCGTAGTATTAAGAGGTCAGTGCAACATAATCAGCATATTTAGACTGCCTTTTTTTTAAGTTGTGAAAATTGGTTTTAGGGTATGCTAACAACAACAATTTTTGTTATTTAAACATTAAGATCGTTAATAACATTATTTTTTATTAATAACAACATTTGTGTATTATTGCAATTTGCAAGTAGATTATAGATTGTAAGTAATACCTCGTATATCTTATCACATTGCTACTGACAAATATTTTGTACGCACTCTATGTGGCTATGTTCATGGCTTTCGGATGCGTTGTAATACCTGTTGTCGAGCCGTTGCTTCACAAGATAATTAAAGTTTTCAGTAGTTCCTCTTCATCTTAGGAACTACGACCTGTAACGGGATCCAGTTTCGTAGTTGTTGTATAATTTAGTCCCCTTTGTTCGTTCCTGGTCCATTCTTGTCTCATGCGAAGCTAGGTAATGGAAAATTACTCCTGACAGAGCCCTTTCTACTAGAAGGAGAGAGATTTGCAAGTAACTTACTTTCAAATGAAATAGTAAAACTAGAAACACCAACAACTATAATAACCCATTAATCAGGAATGAAGAACATTATTGATGTTAGCTATCAATATGAGCTGTTTAGATTAGATGTTTAGATAGTTTCCAATCAAAATTTAAAAACCTCTTCGTTTTTTTGTAGCCTTGAAAATATCATTAAACATTATCGAAAGTATGGTGTAGTGAAACAGGAGTACTCTATTTTAAATCATAGATATCTAACTTATTCCCATAATATAGAGTATTATTTATAAATAAAAAATGTTTTACAAATATACTTAATTTTAGTGAAACTTTACATTGCTTTCTCTCCCACCTTCTCTCTCTATCCCTCTCTTTCTCTCTCTCTCCCTATGTATATATATATATATATATATATATATATATACATATATATATATATATATATATATATATATATACATCCTACTATCATTTTCGCATCGATACATTATGCTTTTACCATCAATTTAGCATCGTCTTGCAAAGTAGCATCTGTATATCGACGCTACTTTACAAGACCTTAATAACTGTTTTCCCGTACTTGTTACGAGAATTTTAACCATCTCATTGATTAGAGTCTTGATACCGTGTTGGTATTTTAAAATATCCGCTTTCTCTTTTTATCCCTTACTGAGTTATATAAGTTTATTCCAGAAAATGTTTGAGTCAAAAATGATGGTACAGTGAAAATATTATATATATTTAGTTCAGGGTTTTACCGTTTACTCGCTGCCATTATATACATGAAAATGTATATCCCACTTTCATTATCAATCATTTTAGCATCAGAAATTTGGCATCGTTGTTGAATATAATATTACCCACGACGAAATAGTAAATTTAAGAATATATATATATTTTTTTCATCTACAAATCATTCTGGCATCATGTTTGGTTAAAAGTAACGGGTTATGATATATTGCAACTACCTATTGTATCTTCGCTCCAATTCGTCCAGTCGCGACGTACAGCACCTCAAATGATAGGATTTAACCAATAAAATACAATAAGACAGAAAAATCAAATATAGCAGCATGTCAAAAAGGCCTTAATTATATATCTTCGTTTCTATAAGTCCAATCGTGACGTACAGTATCTCAAATGACAGGATTTAACCAATTAAAAACAATGAAATAAAAAAATTAAATACAGCAACATGTCCAAAGGGCCGTAGTCACGTATCTTCGGTCCTATTAGTCCAATCGTGACGTATAGTACCTCTAATGATAGGATTTAACATAAATAATACAATGGGATAGAAAAATCAAATGCAGAACAATGTCAAAAGGGCCTTAGTTGTGTATCTTTAGTTCTATTAGTCCAATCATGACGTGCAGTACCTCAAATGAAAGGATTTGACAAATAAAATACAATGAGGTATAAAAATTTAATGGAGTAGCATGTCAAAATGGCCTTAGTTATGTATCCTCGGTCCTATTAGTCCAATCGTGACGTACGATACCTCAAATGATAGCACTTAAACAATAGAATACAATGACATAGAAATCAAATACAGCATCACGTCAAAAGGGCCTTAGTTACGTATCTTTGTTTTTAGTGGCCCAATCGTGACGTACAGTACCTCAAATGATAGGATTTAACCAATCGAATACAATAAGATAGAAAAATAAAATACATCAGCTTGTCAAAAGGGCCTTAGTTATGTATCTGCGGTCCTATTAGTCCAATCATGACGTTTCGTACCTTAAATGATAGAATTTAACTAATATAATACAATGAGATATAAAAATTAAATAGAGTAGCTTGGCAAAAGGGCCTTAGTTATGTATCTTCGATCCTATTAGTCCAATCGTGACGTAAAGTACCTCAAATGGTACCATTTAACTAATAGAATACTACGACGTACAAATCAAATACATCAACACTAAAAGGACTATAGGTATATATCTTTGCTCCTATATATGTTATGTCAAAAGAGGCTTAGTTGCGTAAACGAATTAACGCACAGAAGTGTGTGGCATATTACGTGACAGGATTATTAGCGAATACCATACGATTACGTCATACATCTCTTTGCATACGTCCACTTTTAGTTAACTACTTAGTATGTATTCAGTACTTTGCTTTACGGTTGTTGAGGCATTAACTCAAACAGAAGAATGTTAAAAATCTTGAAAGCTTTGAGATGTGGTGCTACCGCCGTATACTAAAAATAAGTCGGGTGGATAAAATTACAAATGAAGAGGTAATACGCAGAATAAATAACGATCCAGAAGTTATACTGAATATAAAAAAGAGAAAACTTGAATAGTTTGGCCACCTGATGAGAGGACAAAAGTACACATTCCTACAAAATATAATGCATGGAAAAATCCAAGGACGCAGAAATCCAGGCCATAGAAGAATGTCCTGGATGAGAAATTTAAGAGAGTGGTTTGGCTGTACCACTAACGAATTATTCAAAACAGCAGTAAATAAAATTAGAATCGCCCTAATGATATCCAATCTCCGATAGCAGAGGCACTCAAAGAAGAAGATATGATAAACTCGAAAAATCTCCAACGTTCACTGTTAGACATATGCCTCCCGTTCAGTATACACATTTACTGCTCCTTGACGCTGTGACGAGAATGAGATAGGATTTAACAAATAGAATGACAGAAAACTAAAAAAGACAATGTGTCAAACGTGGAATGCGTCGCAGAACGTGAAATATTAGCGTAAAATTATATGATGCCATAGACGGTTCTTTAATACCCAGCAAACTCGCTTTGTAAAGTTACATAGCAGGGATCTGTGCGAGAAAAAGTCGATCATTCGTTTTATAACCCAAAGGGGACCATAAAATATTCAACGTTAAAATTTGACATAATGTAACGGTATGACAAATCTTTTTTCTCCCGCATGTGCTTGCCTGTGTACCTATACAAGGGAAGTCGTGCATAACCTTTAAGTTGATCGTAATACATGCAATAAAACATAAATGCATATAAAACTGGAACAACAAGTATGTTGACGACTTGGGTTAGTATATACAGTGCATTCCGTACGTTTTTTAAACATGGTTAGGAAATTGTTGACTGGAGGCTATTAAAGAAGTTCTTAAAATAATTGCGGGTCACCGCCTTTTCTGTAAATGGAGTGAATATTGTTATCGATTTAATTTTTTTCTTCAGTTGAATAATTCCTGCTGGTATTTGGTCTAAGCTTACTTCTTTTTCTCATTCAAACTGTTTCATAGCTAATTTTACTTCCTCTTTATAGTGCCCTGTTCACCTGTTTTGGTAATTTCGGACTATTTCATCTCTTATAACATAAAACAGTTGTTTCAGATATCTTTATCGCGTTTCCTTTTTTTTATGGATGAATATGCTGCCGTTTTCATCTCCTACTATTTCATATGGAGCTACACGATTAACAATTCCAAATCAAGAAAAGACAAATAACACTCCGAATTATATTATACAACTAATAGTCGAAAAATAAAGAGCAAGAGGTAGATAATCAGACAATTAAGATGAGCGCTACATGATGTACGCAATGCCACATTTGAACACTACATTAGTACATTGTCTAAAGAAGATCATTCACTATGGATAGCAACAAAACACTTAAAGAGACCTGATCAATACAACCCACCAATTAAGAAAGATGACGTTAGTTGATGGAGATCAGACCAGGAAAAAATGTCAACATTTTCAGAATACCAGATAATAATAATCAAGCAATAGAACACTGAAAACTTTTGTTTTTAACTGTACGCCCGTGAATGACTTATTATTTTTTAAATAACACTTAATATTGCACTTTTTTATTGTATTTTTTTCCATCTTTCAAGATAATTCTTATAGGAATATATTTATTTATAACATACGGTCTTATGGGAACAAGAGTTGCAGTAAAAGATTTTTCTAAATATAGAATGTAAACCATATTTCCAATATATTTGTGAAAAAGAACCAGTTTATAATATTCCGGACGACGTAATAAAACCTTATTTTAGACTATTGGTCGATGAATTGAAATCATTGTTCAAGAAACGAATTATTCATGTGCAGATGTTTTACTATAAAAACATGTAAAACCAAAATCTCGATTAAAAAAATTGCAACCAGTTACTCACGATGAAACTTAACCCCATTATTGATTTTACAAGTAATAAAATGGGTCGACAAAAGACCAGTTTTAATCCTTACAACATTTAAACATAATAGTTATATCTTGGTTTAATCAGATGAAAAGAAAAATTATACACAAGTACTAAAACCAAAAACTATTCTCGATTATAACTTGGTGAAAAAGAGTGTTGATTTTAGTGATTAAGTGGCTTCTTACCAAAGACCAATACGCAAAATTCTGAAGTGGTACCGGAAAGTGGCAGTGGAATTAATATTTAATACCGCATTTAATACCGCAGTAGTAAATGCTTAGTTGCTAAATAATAGAAAACGTAAAAAAGCGACAACCTATCCTTGAGTTCAGACTGGAGTTCGCGAAGGCATTTGCAAATAAAGAAATGTTGTAACCCTCACGAACAGTTACACCCAAAAATACCATCTCAGGCAAAGCGATGTAGATAATACAAAGAGAAGAAAGTGTACAAGATGTAACAAAATTTTAAGAAGAAGCATGACTAGTAGAAAGGACGATAGAAAAGTTAAAAAAGTTAAAATATACTCTGAAGAATGTGATGGCAAAACTGGAATATGTCTAGTGTGCTTCAATGGAGCACATTAAAAAACAATTTTACTTATACAGGAACTATTATTGAGTAAAAACGTATTATACCTCAAGTGGCCTTATAGTATTGGAAGTCGTAAGTTGATAGTTTTAGTAGAACATTTTAATTGTTAATTACCTCCGTAAAAGTGAGTTATAGTATTTATAAAAAGATGGATGTAAATAATATGCCTTCGACATCTAAAAAAGCTAAATGTGAATATAAACATAGATTGACCACTGCTGAATTACAATCATTGTTAGAAGCATCTGGCGAGGACGATGTAGATTAAATGAATGGTGGAAGTGACTCTGATTGACTCTGACGAAATATTTGCACAAAGTCGTTCAGAAAAATCGAGGATTGCGTTTTGGAAAGAAACAACACAAACAGAATTTAAGACTTTTCTCGGACTTATGTTCCATATGGGGACAATTAAGATGAACCGTCTGAATGACTACTAAAAAAGTATGGGTAACTTCTATAATAGTGTTGACTTGACTAGATAATTGCTCATAGCCCATATTAAGAAATAAGCGAATAGATAATCCTCACTTGTCAAAGAAACTGAAAAAACGTGAAGTGGTCTAAAAACTAAAAAGTCCCCTATTCAAACTGGTTCTTAATAAAAAATTTAATAATATGTTAAAGTTTTTTTAATATACCCTAAAACTAAAAGCGAAAAGAATCGATTGCAAGTTACAAAATACTTGTAGAGTCATACTGTTTGGACAAGTACGGTTGTTTAAATAATCGCTTTCTGTCATAAACAAATTGAATAAATTGTAAAATATTTTTGGATCTGCTTGATATTTAGCACACTTTAATAACTCATCAATTGCCATAATTGCCTGTCATTAGGCCAAAAACAAAGTTATTAACATTATTTATAAATTACTACAAACATAATATCAGAGTTTACGGTTTTTTGGAATTATATCAATTATTTATGTATTTAAATTTGGTATTTCTCTACATAAAAAACTTTTTATGGTCTACAACTATTATTTGAATTATTTTTCTTTAGAATGTATACAAAACGTTTTATAAGCAAAAAATTATTTTTTTTTTGCCTTTTAAGATTGTTTAAAAAAACAAAGCAAAATCAACTGTACGTCTTTACGAATTTTTCGTCAGCTACCCCTCATACTATTTAGAATTTAAATTTCTGTATAAGATTTTTTTAAATTATTTAGCGAGGTTCCGTGAACTACTTTCTTATGGCATGGTCAAAGTCAAATATTATTTTTTTATGTGATTAAGCCACAATTATTGGTCGTTATTGAGATGAAAATTACATTTTTAATTAACTAATATTTAACGTTTTGATTTCCACTATTATTTTACAATAGCTTTGTTTATTGTACTAATTATGTAAACATGTGTATACACATTTTGTACAGAAAAACGTTGTTTGAGAACGATTTCCGGAATGGAAATCAAAATTTCAAACATTATCACAATCACAACCAATAATAAAGGCCTTAATTCCATAAAACCATAATATTTATCTCAAACTATTCATCGATAGCTTCGACTAAACAGGTTGTAAATTAAAATTTATGTAAAATATTCCCCTACACGATTCTCTGGGCAAAAATATCTAGGTTAAATAAATATAACATCTAAACGAAGAAAAAAACCTGTTGAGACTGCAACTTGTGAGCAGGTAGTTTCAATGTCGTCATTCGAACTTGACCCAAACAACCGATCGATATTTAGGTATCTAAAATATTATTTTAAGGATTAATACCGGCAACATCTACTGGCTCTAAAATGATGCCAAATACAGTGATTTTACCGCTCGATGTTAAAACGTAGGTTTGATGTAAAAATTAAATATATAAAAAAAATCGGGATATTAAAAAACCGACAACAGTGCCAAGCCTACAAAGGTACCCTAAACGAACATACACAATTTATAAATAGAAAATGATAGCAATTCTTGGTGATGCTAAATTACTGCAACGTGAAAAGAGTTCTAAAGGATAGCGGGATGTATATATATATATATATATATATATATATATATATATATATATATATGAGGCGTTCAGAACCGTAGTGGATCATGTCCATAATACTTAAGTCAGAGATATTTAGAGTTTAAGTTAACAAGCTCTCTACTATTACATAATACACCAACCAACCTAATCTAAGTGACAACCTCTTATGTAATATGCTGTTTCAATAATTAAACTATGTGTAATATTAAATAAACAACCTTTTTAGAAATAATTGGAGACACTTCAAAAACATTGGACTTGATCCATTATTACTCTGACATATTTGGTGAAAAAAAAAATGGATTAAATAACGAAGTATGACAAAACTGGAATTTTAGTTACAAAAAATAATATTAAATAAAAAACTTGTTACAACAATATTAAATAATACTCTCACAGCTTAAGTGGCATTAATTTTAATCATAATAGACCAGTTCATGATCGTTTATGTCGTCTTCTTCACCCTGTTGCTGGATTCGTGAACGGGTTCCTCTGTTTATGCAGAGATTGTTAAAATGATAGTGTGTGACTGGTGGCAGATCATATGGAAGGAGAGACAGCATATCCTTTTCTTTGCTTCTGTCAAGAGTCTAGGTGTGGGGTACAGATGACTTTGATTACCAATGAATTTTGAGACATTTATTTTGACCATGGAGACAGTAAAAAACGGAAAATATTCATTCAGCGTAAGTTTGTACTTCAAAACCCAAGGATCTTCTCCCTCGTACCTCATCCATTTCATTTCTAACCACTTTACAGTTGCTCCATCACTAGCTTTTTTCCTATTTACAAGCACATCTCCTATGTTCTTTGTTGACACAACGTCGCACCTTTTTATGTTAGTTACTTCAAAAGGCACTGTCAATTTTGAAGTTTTTATTACATCAATCCAGTCGTCTGGTCAAGACGTGAGAAGATTTTCTGGCAGCCTTTTCAATAACCCCAAAATCTCGGTCGTTTGACAAAAAGGAATGGCCAGATACAAGAAACTTGTGATCTATCGTTCTTATGTTTATGTAAGGATCTTGAATAAGATTTAGTAACGTGGCAGCCACTTTAGAATTTCTGTCTTGTCCTGTACATGAATCTGAATAGAAAGTTACGTGGTTATGATTTTTGGTGTTTTTTCAGATGCATGGTCAATATTGAAGATATTTCCTGAGATCCTCTACCACCATCTGTTTCATCCCACACATACATAAAGCCGTTGTTTTTGTTGAAGGAATGAATTCCTAGGTTATAGACATACATATTTCTTTTGTAATATGCAATGGATGTAGACAATTTCGTGTATGGCAGTGCTTTTTGGAGGTCAAAAGTAGCAACATAGTGTTCATCTAATGCGTCATCACTGTCATTTTAGTACATCTCGAGCTTGTTTTGCTTTTGCTAGGTGAACATTCTCTCTCTCTCTCTCTCTCTCTCTCTCTCTCTCTCTCTCTCTCTCTCTCTCTCTGAACCTTGTTACTAATAGCGATTATGCAGCAAATTATTGTTAAAAGATGCTTACCTTCTTTTTATTTCACATCCAATTCTTCAATCTATATTTTTGTAAGGATTGAAACACCGCACAAATGTAATATTCTTCAATAAAAATAATTATTTTACATAACTTTTATTACAAATTATATATTATTTTATATAATAATATATTGTATTGTTTTTAATAACAGGATTACAGAATTGCTTCAATCCAAAGCTTGCCGGCTGACGATCCTGGAAATGTCTCCGGTGACCAAGACTACAGATTTGATTTTAATATAGATCAACTGAAACTCCCTCCTCCACCACCGCCGCCACCAAAATTCCAGGAGCAGCTTCTACCGCCGTTGTTGTTGGAAAGAGATGATCCTTCACCACCTATATCTCCAGACAATGTCGATATGGATCTGAGCGATGATGAAAATTGTAGAGTAAAGAGTGAAAATTTAAAGGTAAATATTATCCGAAAGCCGTGCTATGCAACTCATCTGACATATCGACAAAAAAGTTTGATAGTTTTGATGTTAGATCTAATCTTCCCACCGCCAGTATTGTATTGTTGGTTTTACATTTGAAATTTATATTGCTTACAAAGGAGAATTTACAGTGTAGCCTATAAAATATGTTGTGGTTCCCTTTTTTGGCTATTTTCCTGATGAACTCATTCTTTCGTTATCGTATTCTTTTTATAAAAGGTAATGGGTTGTCTGAGGTTGAATGACAATATTAAATTATTACATCTTGTTATGTTAAGTTCGTTTTCCTTAATTTTTTTATTACTTCTTTCCATTTTTTTATTTTGTGCTTTTCTCTACCAACCTTCTTTATATGCACTTTTTTCAATTCGTTGTGTTGGTCCTCCTTTTTCTCTTCCTGACTAGTTTTATCCGCAAGACCAATTTTTCCATTCTCTCTATTTTCTGAAGGCTCATTTAAAATCTATGAAAATTGCATGGAATGTACACACATCAAAAATATCTAAGGACCACCAAGTTTTTTTCTCAGATATACATCAATATTGATTGGATTATAAAAAGTGACATACCGTTATAATGCCTGATTAGTCAGCAACGAATTTATCTTAATTTTAGTGTAATATGATTTCTCTCTGATGAAACAATCAATCAAAAGTTAAAAAGTGCAGCAATTTAATTAAAATGTTTATTTAACATAAAAGTCAATATAAAACAAAAATCTAACTCGACTATCTTTAAAAAATTTTTGTTGTATAACACCTGTACTTTTTCTTTACAATCTGAAGCAATTAATCGTAGGAATTTGAGGCGCTGCCACTTTTGTCTTAATAAATCATTTGACAGATTAATTTTCATGGCATACCTTAATTTGTAGAGAATAGGTTTTCAAATTGACTGGTATGTATTAAAAAAGTTTTTATTTAAAAAAGGGGAATAGTAGGGGTGTTCCTTAGACATTTTTGTTGTGTGTATTATATACATATAATAGATATACCAACGGTCTTTGTGTTAAATAAATATTATTTCCAGGTTATTATCGATGGAAGTGAAAATGATGATCACTCTTTTTTGCTAGAACCACCCCCACCGCTACCTGAACTACCTGATGATGACACAAACAATTTCTTCGATGATCTCACTCATGGCGACGAAGTCAATGAATTTGGAAATATATCTGATAATCTGGAAGGTAATCCCTATATGTAGATTGGTTAATCCTAAATAATCGAATATGTAGTAAAAAATTAAAATATGGAAATTAAAGGAAAATACAAATTAATCTCTCATTCCATTCTTTAAAATCAGACACCGGGTTAAAGGTATTTCCCACTTTTTCTTATTCCCTTTCGTGAGTTTTAAAAAAAATTTGCAAAAAAAATTTTAACATCTTATTTTTGTCGTTAACGATTTTTCATGTTATCAACAATAGATAGCGTAGTGAGTAGAGCTGAATCTGCAACAAAATTTATTAGATATTGTAACGTACAATAAACGTGGATGGGTAAAACGGAAGCTCAGAAGTTGGGCGCTTTTTGGGTAAAGTAAACATTAACCCATCTGTCTTTGAAGTTAAGTTAAACAAAGAAGCTCATTTTTAACGATGTGTTTTAAAGGAAAAAATATCTAGCGTTGGGTGGGGGTTCAACATATCTAGACTAGGGACACTGAAACGGTTTATTTAAAACCAAGTCAGAAAGAAAATAAAACAAGGGATAATATTAACTGAAAGGAAAGTAGATTAAAAAAATTGAAGTAAATGAAAAGGGGAGAGACATTATCTTTTCTCTGAGAAACATGGAAAACTCGACGATCCTCGATATTAAAGGAAAATAACTCACAATATGCAGCAGCAGGTTCTTTCACCTCTGACTTATACCGTATCACGAACACAAATATATCACAATCGAATGGTACTGCTTACCAGAGCCTTATATCGCATCATGAAAAGGCTTAACCCGAATGTTAGGTCTAATAAACTATATTAAAAGACCACTAAAATGTCAATTCCCAATATCACAATCGAATTCTCACCAGAGACTTATATCGAATCATGAAAAAATACATCTTGAAAACAAAAAAAGAATATAGGACTATAAAGATGATATTACAGATTTACAGTTTTTACAGATTACTAATCTGTTAAAAGCAAATAACTGGCTGAACTGTTTTCCAGGACTGGTTTTCGCCTAAACTTGCCACAAGAAACCATGGAACGGGGGGAACCTGTTTCAACTGTGTCTCCTGTGAGGAGACAGCTGGATATGTTTCATCATCTTGATAACAAGAGATAAATCAGAAATTAAGAAAACCATAATATAGATCTCTTAAAAATAGAACACAAACACTTCCAAAGAAACACATATGTCGACAAAGATGTGCTCAAGCAAGCGAGGCCTCACTTTCACCGAGATCAATACTGACCGACCCAACTGGACTTTCTTGTGCCTATTTGGATGTTTCGTTCGGATATTATTTTATAACGAACGTGAGATTGGGAGAGAAGCGCGAAATAAAAGAAAGACAGTACCTATCCCATTAGAGGAATCGGGCGGTACAAATAAATACTTACATTATGCTTATTCTCCTCTAAAATTATAAGAAGCAATTTTCAAAGTGGTAAATAAAAACCTTATGAAAATATTGTCAAAAGTTTGGAAAGAATACAATAGTTACATATTTGTGTATATATAAAGTATGACCTTCCCTACACTATTACTATATTACACTAAAACAATTTTGTCTCTTTCGGTTAGTATTTTAAATAGTAGCTGTAACAAAAAGTGTATATACTGTCTATTTACTAAAAATTTAAACATTACAGATTCATTGAGCAATAATTCTATGAGCGTTCCACCACCGTTAATGATGAATTTTAATGATTTGGTAGGTCCACCAATCATACCTGCACCATTGAACACTTCCCTACCCCCACCTCCTCCGCTCCATCCACCGCCAATGATGATGGGACAGCCTGGACCGCTTGCCCCGCCTCCGAATCCTTGGCTATCGGATGATGATCTAGACAATTCATCGCACAACAACCATGATCAAAGCGGTGGAGAAGATTGGGGTCCAGACGATAATTGGATGGGACCACCTCCTCCTCAAATGCCACCGCCGCCATATATGAATAATCAAGGTTTCCGAGGAAGAGGACACAACAATAGAGGCAATTTCGTTAAAAGAGGTATAATAACATCTTTTTATTTGTTCTAATTTACTGAGTTCTTAATAAATTACGGTTTTGAAAGATCGAAGGGTACTTTTGTACATACATTGCAGTATTTGGTATTAACTTTTATAATAATATTAATCCTGATACATTTTGCAATATAATATATTTAGACTATAGGGATAAAGGTCCTTTTCATTGTAAAAAATATATATTGTTTATAGTGATAATCCTAATAACACATCAGGATCATTAGTGCTTTCTATTATAATGAGATAGCTGTGGTAAAGGAGAACAGTGTTTTTTTTAGAAGAAATATAGATTGAGAGGGGTGTCAGACAGGGCTATATCCTTATTCTACTCTGTTCAACATATTTGCTATGCGCACGATGACAGAGGTATCTTGTGTGGTCACGTCATTTCTTATGTCACGCACTTGTAAGTAGACTCACTGAAAAGATGATGAAAAAACACAATCTTAAAAAAAGATTTCTTTCTATAACTAATAAAAACCAAGATAGCATTTTTTTTTCTTGAAATCATATTTCCATTGTCTATTAACATTAAGATCTGAAAATTTAATAGATTATAAACGAAGATCTAAATTTTATGATCCATTTCATGGGTGGCTAGAAGTCTAAGAAGGAGTAAAAAGGTATAACCCATTAAAGTAAGCGCCTGTCCGAGATCCTTTTTTTTTTTTTTAATTGCGTTAACTTGGTAAAGAACTTTGCTATTTTCACCTCCCCGAAGAATCGGAAAATAACGAAAAGATCAAATAAACACATTTGGAATATTAATTTATAATTATTATTATATGTATATATAAATAATATGCATTAATTATTAAAATTTAAATATTTCTTACGAAATAATAGTAAAATTCGATAACTTTAATGGACAAAATGAATTTATTTTTCCGGGATTATCGGATTTTTCCGGGAGGTGAAAATTATTTTCTCGGGCTTCCACAGTTTAATAAACAATGAATATTCTGCGTGCCATAAAAGGTGGGATATTGCAATTTTTTTCCAGCGCGCTTCAATTTAAAGTTCCATTCTAAAGATGCGGAGTTCGGAAAGTTCTTCCCTTCACTTTAACGAGGCGGTATTTTACGAGTATGATCACTTTAACGGGCTATAACTTTTTACACCTTTTCTGTATATGTCATCTATACATTAGATCATAAAATCTAGATCTTCACTTATAGCCCGTGTCATTTAATCTAACCCGCACAGACTTCTTTAATTAGGGGCTGCAAAACATTCCGTTTTATATCTTTATTACGTTTTCATAATCTACTCTTAGGAAAAATATAGTATTAGTTTTATATGTTGCACCAAACATGTTGTAGAATGGATTAATGTTACCTCTTTATTATATAATTCATTACTTTGTTCTTTTCAACTACTAAACGCATTTTCTATTTATAGGAAGGGGCCGAGGAGGGTCCCCGGGATTTAATTTCATGCCAGATCAAAATTTTGGAGGAGGCAATTTTAGAGGAAATTTCAGATCAAGAGGAGGAAACCGTGGCAATAGAGGATTCTTCCCAAGAGGCGGTAACTTTAGAGGAGGATTTAGAGGTGGCTTCTGATAATACTAGATATTTTATGTTATACATTGCATAGTAAAATGTTTCATAAAGATTCTTGATCTATTAGTAAAAAGTGTGATCGGTCATATTCTTGGTGATAAGAAGTTCGCGTAAACGATTTTTTATTTAAAACATGTAATGTTTATTAGAATAAGTTGTATCTTTGCACATTTTTTTTAATGTACGTAATTGGTTTTTCTATTTCCCTTAATAATCAAAAACAGTTTGTTCAGTTTGTTTACAATTTACGTTAAATTAAAATAATTAGTTTTGCGACGCGTTTCTATTTATTTGTTAAGCGATTTTCTCTTCCTTAGGCTTATATATTTTATTCTCATTGTTTCAAATTGTTTAATTAACTTCTCCCAGAGGTCCAGAGAAGCTTTTTACAATATTCCTAAAAATAAATCGTGAGAATGTAGTAATTTGTAGATTATGTGAGGGTGTACAGGCTATGTAGCCTCGATGCGAGTTGACCTGACTAAATCTTTTGTGCATAACCCTAATCTAGTTAAATCCAATAATCTCGAAAATGCCATTATTTCAAGTTAATAAGTTTTAAATGTTTGTTACCTCCAAAGGTTTAAAAAAATACCCCTTCAGTGAATTTAAACTTTATATTTGCAGAACAATGCTGCAATCGCATATTATATATTGTACCGTTTCTTTTTCATGTTCGCAAAAACGACGGTTCCAATTTCTAATTTGCCCATCTCATTAAGATGCTTAGAGGTCCCTCTCCCTCATGTATTGGCCCCATTTTTATATTAGACCTACCATGACTTACGTCCAGAGATACACCAATAAAATTTATCTGTAGATCCTCTTTTCCATTTTAATAGATAAAGTACACATTAGAAATTGTTGCGTCTAATGAATGACACGAGTGATATGAAATAAGCTGATCAGTTGAATCAACACCAGATATGTTAAATCTGGTATATCTCTATAAACTGCTCACTTCTTTGTTGTAACTGCTCTGCACAGCACTGACTAGCACCAGCAATGATTATGATTAAATCGATTGATACTTTTTATCGATGTGAAATAGTAACGAATAGATATATTGGAGACATCCATGTTTGCTTCCCTTTTGGATATAAATATTAATAACAGTCTTCTCCAGATATATTGTCGTTTTCTTGGTTTTGTATTGTTTACAATTTTTTGTCTTCTCGTATATAGGTAGATAAAATATGATAAAAGGTGACAAAGTTTGTAAAAATAATTTATAAAACCGTGTGTAAACTCACAATAAAATGAATGGTGTTCCATTCTAATTAGGAAATTATTTATTTGAGATTTGTTTCATTTTAAATGGTCTTATACAACTGCTTGTGTAAATATTGTTTCACATTTACGTTTTTGATCTACATAAGTAGCAGTTGAAATGATTGGTTTGTGTATCGTCCTACATCGATTTCCATAGTCATAAAGTTTATTATAGGACGACACCGTGTACGAAAAGATTAACGTATTTTTTGGTTATTTACATTTTGACGTTCAAGGTTAAAACGTTTACAAAACCTTTTTGCTTCCTTCACTACTGCCGAAATAAGCCAATGAGATCGTAGAGGGAATCTTAGTCAGATCAGATCTGCTAGTCTGCTATGTATTAATAATTTTTTTATTTACTGGTCAACGATAATCATTTTCAAATTATATTCTGCGGCTGTTCTTCATGAGGACCTGTTCAATTTATACCTTGATACTCATTTGTGTATACTGGTTAATATATAATTATTTCAATATGATGTTTCCAGAAATGGACTATATCTTAAGAGTGTGAAGGATTAGGTTTAAGTTGTTTGCTGTATTTTACCGCTGCTACAACAAGCACCATTTGTGGTCAAGTCACGTCTCTTGGATTTTAAAAAGCTCATTTTAGTGGAATTGTGTTATTAATTTTTAGCAATGAAACAGTGGTGGGCGCAAGTCTGTCTGAAAAGTTGATAACACTAGCTAACACCTTACAGATCTACCACTAAATGAATGCCGATCTTCCGATCGTTTCACCGAACGGAGGATACCGGTAACTCGAGGCAAAAATTTATCATTTCTTGCACATCAACATAATTGACTGATAAAATGCGTTAGGCTTTCACGGCCATCGTCTAACTTGTTAAACTGTTTGTTCGGGCTGTTAGGCCGTTGTCTTCTGAGATTAGTTCTCGACGTTTCGCCAACACTAGGGGTTAGCATCTTCTGGAGATGTTACTGCTTCGCTTGTCAAGCATCAATTTCAGCTACTGATCCCGTTCATTAATTTTTTAACTAGTTTTAATACGTATGGGTGATGAAGTTGCTTATCTTGATGAAGTTGATTAAACAATTTCTCTGTTCTCCTTCCAAACTTTTCATTTTCATAAAATATGGAAATAATTTCAACGTGTTCTGCGAATACCATTTACCAACGAATTAAAAAAAATTCTTATTTAATATCGCTGTTAAACGCTACCAACAACAGTTCAAATATCTAAACTTTTTGATTTTTGCAAATTTCCTGCAAGGTTACAATTACGGATATCTATATCGTTAAAAGATATCCCCTTTGGAATAAAAATTGACCTGTTTCAGAATGTTCACTCATTTGTGTGTCTAACCTTGTATAATTAGGAATGGGTTTTATTAAATTTTTTCTATCAGAGGCTATGGCGTATTGTTGACTTTTTTTAATATTTGTAGTTATAATCAATATATCATCAAAGTAATGTACTGAATTCGCAAAATACATGTAATATTTAATATAACACAAAAAATCTTCAAAAAATAAGTATAAGCACCACAAAAATCGCTAATACAAAAATCAAGAGAAGGAAATAGAGCCATAAATCTGGATGTAATTAAAAAAATATTGAAATAAAGAATTGGACAGAGAAATTAGGAACAAGACATAATGAATAGTTTTAACCATTTCCTTATAAATCCGTTGTATGTAATCCAATTTGACGTTGATGTTGGATAGTAGAATATGTCAGGAATTTTGAAGCGATGAAAATGTAACGTTATTATTATAAATTCATCTTTTCGGAGGTACATGATGAAATATTGAAAATAATGAATTTTAATGAAAAATTTGTAGTATTAAATTTAAATACAAAACAAACTGATACTCAAAAAAATATTTATAATGGCTAACGTTCTTGTATCTCTTAAAACATTAGGTATTTACAGAACTAATCGATCAATTTTATATTTCTAAACATCAACGTCTTCTGTACAAGCTGATTAGGAACAATGACTATTGAGCTGTTAAAAATACAATAAATAATCGTTTATTCGCAGTATATTAGGTTTGTTAATATTACACAAAACAATAATGTCTAAACAATAGTGGAAGTTGTTAACTGTCACAGTATTGACAGGTCAATTTGCTTACTGATTTTTCAGTGATATTTAATGTAAATGATTACTAAACCTTAAACTTTTTTTATAATTTATATTTTATTGAGAATGTAAGGTATATATCTATTGGTAAAAATTCTTAAAATAATTATAAAATTATTCTTAGGAAATTTCGAAGTAGTTGTATTGCCAGGGCGTACAAATGTTATTCATGACGTGCAACGGACTTAAAAGGAAATACTGTCATTAATCGATACAGCCGAGCAGGACTTGTACTACTTGAATTATCCGTAAAAATAAATGAATTTGGGCAGCATTTTTTTTAGATATGTATGTAAGTTAATTTAATCATAATTATTACTTCTATTATTTTTTAACTAAAGATATAAGTTTACAATTTTTTTATTGTACTCATCTACTAATTAAAGTTTGATCAACTACAAGTTGTGAATGGAATTTATGTCATCAATTAATGTCAATAAAATGGTTTGAAATGAAACATATTTTAAAACGATCGGGTTATGCATATATGAAAAAATACAAATTGTATTATGATTGTAACAAATGTCATTGGGCATTTATGAATTGTGGTTAATTTTCTTTTTTGAAAAATAAATGTTAATACAATGCTTAAATTTTCTTTTACTGCTCATTAAAAAGGGTATTTTTTGTTTTCAAAAAGGCATTTTGTGTACGAAAGCAAAAATAAAGTATACTGTTATGTTGTGACTTTATAGTTTGTGATTATGTTTGATATCACAACTAAAAAAAATAAATGGCATTAATTTATTTACTAGTTGTGTGAGATTGCAAATGATTTATCTTAGTTTATTTATAGAAAAACAGGATCGTGACAAAACTGATCGTATTAATGTTAAAGATACAAAAAGATATTGATATTACGTTCATCGTTATCAGAGACTTTATATTTTTAACACAACAAACAGGACTTTAGACGTTTGTTATTTACTATGACAGGAATTAGAATAATTCTTGAGGAGAAGAGAAGCTAGACTGTTGCGGAAAATATTCTCGGGGGCCCTTTTTCCTGAGTAATAATTAGATAATTACGAAGTAGGGATGGTTAGTAATTTGCAAGTTAAAAATTATTAAAAAATCAGATTACCTTGAACCCCATCCGTCTTAGAAGCTATTGAGAATAAAGAGTCTGTTTTTCACGAATAATTTAAAGTAATGAATAATGGTTAACTTTTTTTTCTTTTTCCATTGTTCATGCAAGCCGTCTGTTATAAACAGGTCGTAATGCAGTCAGTTGGCTTATTGTACATTTTCCATTCCTATAGGTCTAGTGGATGGCTACCATATATTGTTGGAGTCACTTGGTTGTCTACAAAAAGTGTTTGTCGCCTCCGATCTAATGTCTCGGAAGATATTGTTTACTATGTCAGGTTCTGTGCTACAGAGTCTGCAGCTTTAGTCTTCATGAAACAGTCCCATTGTATGCAGGTGTGCCTTGATTGTCGCATGTCTGGGAATTCTGTTATGACTCTGAGCTGATTCCTGTTTGTTTTCCGCAGTACCTCAGCCCTATTAACACATGTCCGTCCAATATACATTTTGCCATGTGTTTAACTTGGTATATTTTCCCAGTGAGAATTATGTTGCCTTCGGATCCAAGCTTTTTTCTGTTCGCGGAAGTTCCATTCTGATCAGTACATCACCCTTTCCATTGCCGTGTATTCTCCGGTGACCTGGGACACATACCAGTATGATACTGTTATGTTCCGCCAGGCTGTTAAGCATTCCCACAGTAGCCTAGAATCCACCTTAGGACTTGTAAGAGCCCCACTGACCGCTTGACTATCTGTACATATATTGATCTACTTCAGTTCGGAAAGTCCTCATGTTGATATTTTTTGCACAGCAAATTTGCATATTTTATGGCGAAATTAAATTTTCGTCTGACTTTTTTCCTTTAATGTGCAAGGTTGGCATTCCATCAGGGTACTTTCCCGTTGGAATTCTCCAATATCTCCAGACAATTGTCTTCGGACGCTGACATGACAACCTCTATTGCTCGGTGTCTATGTCTTGGTCCAACGTATGCCTTATCATCCTTTTAACCCTAACAATGATCCAAATCTGCTTGATACGCTTCCCAGTTTGTTTTACGAAAGTTGTGATAAGTTTCCTTAATTGTCTCATTACCTGTAATTTCAAAATAGATATGTCGATGGTCTGAACCAGACACCTCATCAGATATATGCCATTTTTGACAGTTCTAGCCACGTGAGTCGTGCCACTGTTATCTCCTTTCGTTGTGAAGTTACGAAAGTTGGTTCGTTTACTATGTCTAGCATGTCTAAATTATGTTCCATAAGAAACTGTAGCAATGACTCACCTCTTTCATTAGTTTTTGTACTGTTCCAAGTCAGAGGGTGCGCATTCGTAATATAACTGATGATCAATTGCAGTCCATTTTTCCTGCAATCTCCCACGAGCTGTTCCAACTTCCTTGGTTGTGGTTGTTCGGGATTGTTCGGCGTTATCATATGGGAGGTATGAGAATTATCTCCTTTATATATTCTCCTATGATTTTTATCTTTGCCGTCGTTGAAGCCCTGAAACAGATTCATTAACGGCAGTGTTTTGTCATATCGTTTGACTATTTTACAGGTCCTCAGAATTTCGGTTGATATACTATATATAAGCTCTCCATCAATGCCCGATATAATTCTTATATTGCCCTTGTAAACCCAGGGCTCTTATATCAAAGCTATATTAAACCTTATCATATCAACAGTAAGCTCTGCCGAAGCTGCCTTACTATGCTTGATTTTGAAGGATACCTTTCCAAGTCTGTAGTTTGCTCTGAAATTAGCAGCCCTCGTCGATTATGTTGACTAAGATTTACCTGTCCTTTTCGATTATTCAACAACCCGTCTTTCATCTTAAGGTCTTGATTTTGTTTATTTCGACGGGTTCTGAGAATTGCTTCGACAGCCCCGTTCTCGGGAACGCGGTTGAGAATTATGGAGCACTTGGGCATATTATTGAGAGTGACTACATAGGCTCTCCATAATCCTCACCACCTCAGTAGTCCATCCTCAGACTTACGATAGGAACCTCATAGTCTCATCTAATCAAGTATGGTAAAACCAAGAACAGTTTTTATCCATGTGTCCAAATTATTTAGAAGGGATAGTTTGAATTCAAAATTAAAACTCAGAATGCTTCGATATTGTCTATTTCGATCTTGTTATTCGGAGTAGAGCCTTGCAGCTTGACTAAGGAAACAGCAGATATAATGGGAGTATTCGAGATGTGAACAGAAGTTTTTAAAGTTCACATTTGAGTACGTCTGGCTACCAGTAACGCAGCCATCGGTGTATTGGTTATTATGTCTATCTACTGATTCCAATTAAGTCTCGATTCTAATTATCCAAAGGTAAATTAACTACTTCAATCGGATCTATTTTATATTTTTACCATTTAGGCTTAGAGCCTTAATTATTTAAATTTCCGTAATAAATTTCATAATTTGGGACTTTTGAGGGCTTATATTAAACGCTACATTTGAAGTCCATGCTGTAACTAGTCAGGATCTGTTGCATTATATCTCTGACTGTGCCATTAAATTTGCCGTTTGTTAACATCACCAGGTGATACACATAGCCCTGAACTTGATGTCTGTGGTTGCAGAGTCTAGCTATCAACCTATCTATGACCCTGTGGACATCCTCTGGGTATATGTACTAAAACTGTATCTCCTAGTAACATTACGTATATCACACGGTTCCTCAACATGCAGTACTAATTGTTACTCCATCATACATATATCTATACTCACCGTAAATTTTTTTCAATGCTCACCACAATACCTCTGGAGGTACTCTATCGTATACTTTCTCAAGATCAATCAATACCGTATGCACGTTTATTTTTTACTATTATATTTTTCCATTGGCGGTTAATTAACATATCTGTCGTATTTGTTACTCTCCGATATTGTCATGGTGTGACTAAATAGTTTTATTGCCATATAGTTTGTACATTGTTGAGCATCTTTGGTTTTGTACACAGACTCTAAGATAGTATTTCTCAATTCACCTGGCATTTGTTCTACTTCCATAATTTTATTAAATAAACCTGTTAATAAACTTGTTCCTGTCCCTCCCATTACTTTTCCAGAAATATAATCTGGTTCTAATACTTAAGCGGTCGTCCTGGTAGACGACAAATATCCTGACTGAAAAACATTCGCGACTGGACCGGGTCAAACACACAAAAGCTTTTAAGCAGAAGATAGAGACGAATTTGCGATGGTTATAGCCAACCTTCATTAGTGGAGACGGCACTAGAAGAAGAATACTTAAGCGTTTGAGCAACTTGGTGGTTTGTTATTTTGGTAACCATTACTGTTAGAGGTAATGGATTTTGACAAGAGCTATGAGTCATGCCGATGCAGTACACAAATTTACCTGTTATTTACAAGGTCATAGCTCAAAATCCATTACCTATATTGTCTCCGATGACCTATATAATATAATTACATTGTTTTACACTATTTGCTCCATCTTGGTGTTAAGTTAATTGTATAAATTTTTACACGCTGTACTGCTTTTCTGACAATTTGTTTTCATAAATTCGTAGTACCATCAGTTTATATGTACGAACTTATATTATTAAGATAATTAAAACCAAGCTGTTAACGCATTTAGATCAAAATCAGCTGTTTATTGCCATTTTGTTTTTGCTTTTAAACACCTGATGCCACTGACTTATTTCATGCTGCAAAGTCCACCTATTTAGCTTACAAACTACTACATTTTCAACAACAAACAAGCATTGTTAATAAGATTATTTCATTATTTAATACATAAATAATAATGTAAATTTATATCTTGTATATTCATTCAGATTGACTTCTATTGTTACAAAACCTCTTTCATCATATAATACCAAAAGCCAACATGAATTGTGTGTTTAAAATTAGTTATTAATCAAAAGTTTGCTTTTGTAACCTATAAATGTTATTTTGATGAACCACCAATTGTAATTAACATTTATAGGTTAAAATAAATTCTTTCACAATTTTTTATTTCAGATTTTTTTGAAAACGATTTTCGCATCGAAAATGAAAACATTAAACACAATAAAGAATGTAATTTTTATTACATTTAATTGTGGTTTATTCATTCATCCATTAACGCTAACTTAATATTTAAATGCTGTATTAGCATATATTAAGGTTTAGGAGTCAGCAATTTAACCTTTTATTTAAACATACAAAATTATTTACTCTTTCTATTAAAACTAAAATGTCATTAAGCGCTACCACTACAAAAGCAAACTTTAAAAAATATGTGGATCATGGTAAATAAGAAAATTATGAAATGAGCTCGAGGAAAAACACTTTTGTAGAGTTGTGTAATAAATAAGAAACCTGTAAATTTGTTAATTTGTGTTTTTAGTTAAATAAGAACTAAAATACATAGACAAGAGGACAATGTTTATACATAGTCCATAGTTTTATTTATGAACCATACATCAACAAAGATGAGTTCTTTCAAAAAATGACGAAATTACGAAAATCGAAATAGCTCTATAATACAAGTACAAGACGCGAGAGTTTTTGGAGGAATAACATGTGGTTCAGATCATTATATAAATCAAATTATCAAAGATAAGAAAGAATATATGTTGGATTTCTTCATTTGTGATTAATTTTGTGAACCCGAACAAAAGAAATTTGGAGGAAACAATATAACGTGGATAGGTAACTATGAGAGTATACGTATGCTATATCAACCAAAAATTTGATGAAAATAGAACTAAAACATCAACAATATAAGATAAATTCGAAAACATAGTGGACAGCGTTAAAACAGCCGCAGAAGAAACACTCTGCTTGTAGTCTCGAAAGACAAAGTGATAACCTATGGTGACAAAGAAACAAGACCTCATAAAAGAAAAAAAAGCGTATATGATTGACTAGGCAGTAAACAACAAAAATATTGAGATGAACTATCTGGAGTTCAAAAGGATAACAAGAAGAACAATAGCAGTAATAAAAAGAGAAATGTGGGAGAGATTAATAACGATCTAGGGCGCTGAAAATGTGCAGAAATAGGAAATTTTGGAAAATAGAAAAAATTCGAAAGTGTCGAATTTTTATTTCCACTATCAACGGAAGAAAACACTAAAGATGAATAAATACTTAACGATAAAAGTTACAGAAATACAAAAAGCTATAAAAAAGGTAGATCTCCAGAACCAGGGGATATCCCTGCTGAACTTAAAAATCTGGAACATAAAACTTTTGCTTAAGTCAACTTGAATGACTCTCCCGTCCATAACTGATGGAAAAATTCTTATATTTTGTCTATATAAAAAAGGTGATAGGCTTAAGCGTGCAAATCACAGACCAGAGGAATGTCAATGAATTTAACTTTGAACTTGAAAAAAAATTAATTTAATTCCAAATCAAGAAATTCACCTCGTATTTATTTGACCTACAGTTTCTATAAACAAACTGAAAGTAACAGTGACTTGGCTAAAAACCAACAGTGGCTTTACTCTAAGGGAATTCTATTTAACGGAATAACATCAATCAAAACTGGAAATAGATAATCGCAAAGATTTCTAGTCATCTCTGCGTCAGAGATGTATATTCCCAGCCTTGTTTAAGGCACTTTTGCGAAAGCACTGAAATAGTGGAAAGGCAAATATGAGTCATGGGTGTAGATCTTGGAGAGATATACTTATATATTTTGCAATTTCCTGATGAGTAGTCATCATAGCGAACGATAAGGACGATGTAGAATATATGGCAAGGAAAATAAGAAGAATCCAGAAAATGAGGATACTGAAAAATTGAATGTACAAATACAAATCTAACTAACGAACATCACATTAAAAAATCATGTCATGCTTTTTGTGCAGTATACATAACTTTGCGCGGTTTTTGACACAACTGAAAAAGATGACCAAGAAAAAAAAATAGTTTCCTATGAAAAATCTTGCTAAACGTAGTCTATTATACAGAGCAGAAACTTTGAGAATAACTCAAGAAAACTGGAAGCAGTCTAAATGGATACTTTTAGATTAGTTAGATGATAGTTGAAGACTCACAGATTTTAAAAGGAAATAACTCATAAGATACGAACACGCCGAAAGGATAAATAATGCAAGAAAGATTATCGAGTGGATACCGACAAACCGCAAAAACTAGACGAAGACTCAAGAAATGTTGGAAAAAGAAAGAATAACCAAGGCGATATAATGACGAAAAAGGCACTAAATAGGATTTTGATTGGACAATGGAATGTTGAACATTTAAAACAGATCCATTTAAAAACTTTCCAAAAATCCTACAGAAGTACGATATAGATTTTGCAGCCATCGAAGAAACCAAACAAAAGGGAATTTTCTGCACATAGATTATGAACTACTAAAAATTTTACAAGTACTAATAAATCAGTTTAGCAGATGAATAAGGTTTTTTCTTAGTTCTTTTCTTAGTGGAAAATCGTGTACAGATGCAATATTCGTTATGAAGCAAATTACTGAGAAATCACCAGAGTATAATATACAAGTATTTCTGTGTCTGATTGACCTAAAGAAAGCGTTTGACAGAGTAAGACTCAAAGATGTAACCGATCTTCTCTGTAATAGAGAAGTTCTTCTTAATATTATAAAAACTATCGAAAATATCTACCAAATCACCAAAATAGGCAGCGGAATAAGACAAGAGGACTCATTGAACCCCATGTTCTTTAATTTAAATGAAATCATCAAAAGCGTTAACAAAGGAAGAGGATACAGAATGGGAACAAAGAAATAAAAATACTCTGTTAGACAGACGGCGCAATATTAATAGCCCAAGATGAAGATAGTCTGCAAAGACTGGTCCACAGATTGAACATAAGAGCAAAAGAATTTAATATGACAATCTCATCTCAGAAAACTAAAACAATAGTAGTCAGCAAAGAACCAACCGGATGTAAAATTGAAATTGATTACATCAGTATTAAACAAGTAATGGAAATAAAATACCGTTGAATTACACTGTACAGCTATGGAGACCTGGACAAAGAAGTGAGAGATCACAAATGCAAATAGACTGGTAGGATGCCTTAATAACACTATATGCCGAAATAGACACATTAACACTGAGATAAAGTCAAGAATTTATAAAGCCAGTGTAAGATCAATAATGACATATGCCTCAGAAACAAGACACGACACAACCACGACGCAAAGGGTACTGGAAACGGCAGAGATGAGATGAGAATACTGAGACGAATTACAGGAAATACGCTGAGACATCAAAAGAGAAGTGAATACATTAGAAGAAAATGTGACGTACAGTGTTTAAATGAATGGACACAATATAGAAAAAAAAAGAATGGAATAACCAGAATGGAGGAGACCCGTGTCATCAAAATGGCATTGACGAATTGGTGTACCCTCTGATGATAAAGCATCATACCTGGCCTTTCGGCATACGACCATTAGCCAGCCACTAAACCCTGCGAGTCCGACACTATTTGAGGGTTGCGCGTTGCATGAAGCATAGCGGGACTCCACCCTCCCCGTAGTATGCTAGGCTATGCCCAATACACAAAAAAGGAAATGTTCCGGGATGCAAAAATTACAGGGGTATAGCATACAAGACACAACGTATAAAGTTCTAGCTATGTCGATCAGAAATAGAATTACTGCCAAAATTGAAGGTAACCGTGGTCAATACCAAGCTGGGTTTAGAGCAAACAGATCAGTAATAGACCAAATTTTTACAATTAAACAGATCCTGGTTAGTTCATATGAATTCAATCTGTCATTAAACTTATTGTTTATTGATTTTCGACAAGTATATGACACAATAAACAGACAAATTGATCGACACATTAAAATATTTTGACTTTTCGGATAAAATAATGCGATTAACTAAATCCCTTCTGAATGAAACCAAAAGTAAAATTATGATAGAAGGTCATGTCTCCGACAGCTTTATTATTACTAGAGGCTTACAAGAAGGTGACCTGTCTACTGTATTTTTCAATCTAATATTGAAAAGAAGTTTAACTTCTTTAACTAAAGGCTTAATCTACCACCACATACATCAATGAGTAGCATACGCGGACGACCTTGCCCTGATTACAAGAAGATCAATATAATTAAGAGAAGTCTTTAAAATACTCGAGAGGAAAGCCAGAGAGTATGGGATAGAAGTAAATGAGAAGAAAACAAAGTATGGAGATGAGCGGAAATAATGAACAGTTAGGACAGTTTTGGAAAGTGTTTGCCCTAGACAAGGATATAAATTTGAGATAGTTAACTTTAACAAATGGAAATGAAAAGGCACAAGAAATGGAAAAAAAGAATGGCTAAAGGTAGTAAAAGTGCTGGAAATCATAAGATGCTGAGATCAAAGAAAATATCCAGAGGAACAAAAAGAACAAAATATGCTAGCGAAACCATAGAACTGAAGCTAGATAGATGGAAGCGGAAGATACTCAGAAGAATATATGGAGGTATAAAAATAGACATATCCGGAGAAGAACAAATAATGAAATAATGTAAATATATGGACAACAAAAAATTTCAAACACTGCGGAAGTTCAAAGACTGAGATGGCTCGGACACGTAGCTAGAATGCATGAAGGAAGAGTGCCCAAAGAATTAATAAATACTAAAGCTGATAATGGCACAAAAAAAGATGGAATCACTAAAGGAAGACTTGGGATTATGAGCAGTACAAAACTGGAAAAACCTAGCACAAGATAGCAAGAAATGGAAGAACATAATTGAAGCCTTGGGCCTCTAGGTCCTGTTTGAGCTGATCTACATACATAACCAAGGCGAGGAGAGCAAATATTTGAGAGTGCCAATGCAGTGATAGAATATGGAAACTAGTTGGTCTTCATCAGTACGATGCAGCCATGTTATAATAAATAAAATTAACTTGTACTCGACAAAAGTAACGCCCAATATTCTATGAAGCAATAAGAGACGTGAACGCTAGTAAATAGTTTCACTAAAGTATAAGGATAACGACATAAAAGGATGCAAAAATGTGTAAAGGTAACTGTGATTACATATTTCTGACTTATTAGTCTTCATCAGTGTGATGCAGCCAAGTTACAGTAGGTGAAATTAACTTAGGAAACGATGTCAAAAGTTTTTCTTTAGAATTTCTGTTACTCCTCAAAGCGATCTGTTATACACTGGTGTTTGTGGAGTTACTGCTGCATGCGATCTAGTGTCCCGCAGTCTTGCAAAATAGAGTTCACTATTCACTAGGTTCTATGCCAAATAGTCTGCAGATAAGTCTCAATTCCTTTACAATTACTAACTAGCATATTTTCCTTTTCTCAGTCAAATTTCTGTTTACATTTAACTGCATGTTGTGTAATATTTTAGCCTGAGAACTTTGAGCAATCGTTAGCCAACCAGCGATATGTCGCACATTGACCACAAGTTTTAGGTATGTGAAGGTGGTTACCTTTTAATGTCCTACATATATGTATACTTTTTGTTTTGTTCAACACCTTAATGAATAACACAATACCCCTGCCACGTTAACAATCGGTATAAATAAAGATCAGACCATTTACACCGCTTAAAAATTGTATTTGTTTTTTTAGCAATCAGTGACGATGCTCTCCATTAACTAATTATAATTTTTATTTACAGTTTTTTTAGTATAAGTTAATAATGTTTCTTTCTCACGTGCTTGTCATTGTTGTAATTTTAGGAATTGTATTCATTCAAATTACCCATTCCAGAATTCTGGAACCCTGCACCAGCTTGTACAGTTCTAGTAGATGGTTGACTGTTTCAGGTTCTCAGCTACAAAGTCTGCAGCTTAAGTCTCCATGAAAATATTGTATGGAGGTGCATGAATGTATCTAATAAGGAAAGCTACTATGACTCTGAGCTGATTCATACATATTTACTACTGAACCAGTACTTCATTCCGTCCAATATACATTTTCCCATGTAGCTTTCGGCTCTCCTACGGCTGAAGTACTTTGTAGTGGATCCTCTACTGGCAAGTTCATCAGCTTTTTCATTGTCATATATTCCCCGGTGACCAGAAGCCCTTACCACTTGATACTGTTTCGCCGATCTATTGAGTTCCTTTTGGCATTCCGCATGCCTGCTTTACTATCTGTGCTACTTTCTCTTGCACAATACAATGTTGCGTATATCTCTGCCCAGAACACAGAAGAATATTCTCCTAGTGGAGTAGAAATGTTTATTACACTTTCACCGCTACTGAATATTCCTACATCCGACCCATGTTTTAGACCCGACTGTGTACAAGTATAACCGTCCAGTCTGGGTTGTGTTTTCTCTGTCCCATTCCTCTGGTGGGATATGTCCACTTGGAAAAGTTCCTTAAGCCTATATCTTGCTACTATATAGTCAGAAGTCGTCATCCATTCGGTATTCCTGATTTCATTTATGATATTCCTGTTCTGATCTAATCATTACGTTACTCAAGATTTTCTCGCATCTATAGTATTCCATTCCCGCTTCCACCTTAATAAAGATGTGCAGAGAAGAGAAGTCTAGTAGGGCGTCCATAGCTGCTTTTAATGTGCTCCTCAGAGCCTCTGTGATTCCAAGACACGCAAGTTTTTCCACATTATTTCTAGTTTTTTAACCGTGGCTTTTATTGTGATTATGCTTTTGCTCCGAAGACTATCACAAAATATACTTCAGTATTCGGATCTTCAGATCCAAATTTATATCGTGCTCACACAGAGTTTTCTTTTGCTTAAAGAAAGCTGTTCTTATTCGTGCAAGGCGACAACGAATTTCTGAATTTTGCAGTCTAGGTAAGTTATATTGGGAATCCTTTGAAGTTAACTTGTACAACTTCTCTATCGATAATTTGATTATTTTTAGATACCATATTGTTGTGAGTCACATACCCCTGACCGCAGCCATGTACGTTAAAGATATTCCAGAAACCTCTCCGTCTCGAACTCCAACAAAAAGGTGACCTTCGAGAATTTCGAATTTTCTCAAGGATTCGACCGTCATTCCAGCCAGATATTTTCGAGAACATTTCGTTCTCATTATATAAGCCAGCAGAGGCAGGCATTAGTATTGGCGTTCTACGTATCAGTACAAATTTTTTTTAAGCGATAATTATTAATTGTAATATTTGTAATTAAGTAAATTTTTGAGTTAAATAAAGTCAGTTAAACCATATCGTGCTTCACTTCATCTCTGAGCCCACAGAACAACGTAACAATTCTTATCAAAAGTGGGATTAAGTTAAAGAAGTTATTTTCGAGAATTTGTCTGGCCAAAACAAGAAGAAGAGTTACTCATCTTATGTCAAAAATAGAGACCTGAAATGTGAGTAAAGACGATATGAAAAGAGACATCGAAGAGACAAAAGAAGATATAAAAAAAAACGAAGAAACAAAAGAAGACATGATTAAAGAAATTGAAGTAACAAGAGGTCTATTAGAGAAAAGATATGATGAGGTAACGAGAAATCTTGAAAATATCCGCCTAGAAATCGAAAAAACCAAGCAAATGGGTGTCGAACGTAAACCAGAAGTGATTTGTTCCCCCGTCAACGGAATAATTAAGCCTCCTACATTTACGGCGAGACCTTCTGGCCAGTGTACAGAAGGCAATTCGAAGCCGCTGTACAAAATAATGGATGGTCAAATAAACAGAAGGCAACAACTCTCATATTAGCTCTTCAAGGTAAAACTGTAGAGATATGGCAGCCAATTTACCAGAGTCTACTGAAAGTGCGTAACCAAGGCTCCAACGGATCCGTGGAAGAGTTTCTGCACCAATTCACCATACAATGCTTCCTCGATGGTCTGATCTTTGTAAAACCCAGCAGACATTACGGCTAGAGATAGGATACTACCAAATATTGAAGGACGCCATTGTAGCAGCCTTAGAGTATGAAACCATAAATAATGTGTACAGCCATCAAAGCAAATTATATTAAGTAGGCGATGTTGCCGAAGTGGAAGAAGATGATCTAAATACGCTGCACCGGATGTTGGTCGCTCAATTAGAGAATTTTCTCTGCCCAATAGCTTATTCTTTAAAACAAAAACGTCAAGGGCGGAAAACTAGAAGAAGCCAACGTCAAGGAAAGCACGTTGGCTGCTCTGCACCAAGCCCTAAGATTCTTAATATCCACAATAAGGCGAAGTACTGACAGTTTAGTTGCCGATGGACTTGTCAATGGCCGCAGGTTTAATTTTACCATCAATTACACTGGGGCAACAAAGTCAGCGATGAGTAAACGTTTTTTGGACCAGTAATTTATGAGGACAATACTACAGTGGGTGATCAAATTATTATGATCAGTCACAAAAATTTTTCAAATTTGTTCAAAATTTTTATAATAAAATCATATGCTGCTATACTATTAAGGTAAGCCAATGTATTTTGTCATTAATAACCTTACTTTTTTGACGTTTACAGCTCTAGAACTGTCATTTTTGTCAAATTACGTGACAGCATACACATTGTGGTGAATTTGCGCTTGGAGTTTACAACTGAATTTGTATGTTTTTGTATTGTTTTTGAAAGATTAGTATCGTTTTATCTTTGTAGTATGTTTTATTAATGTATTAGTGGTGATTGTGAGTGAAAAAAAACTATTAGTTTTAATTTCAAAGACATTTTCAAAACATTTCGATTTTTGAGAAGAACGTCCCTGTGTGTAAAATGGTGGAGATAAAGACACTTTTATTAAATACAAAGCTTTCCCAACGTCAGATAGCTCAACAATGCCAAGTAGCGCAAGCAACAGTGAGCAATATCAATAAAAAAATTGATACCAACAAACCCCTGACTCACCAGCGTGCCCAAAAATGTGGTCGAAAGCGTGTCACTACGCCCAGAGACGAAAGAAAAATGAGGGATATCTTCGTAAACAATAGAAAAAAGCCAAGAAGAATCCTCACGGGACTTATTCGTGAAGCTGGGATGCCAGTTTCTGTCATGACAGTCCGCAGAAGGCTTGCTGAGCAAGGTTTAAAATCATGTTGCCCTACCAAAAATCCAAAGTTGACCATCGCAATGATGAAAAAGAGACTGGAATGGGCCAAAGAACACCAAAATTGGACAATTGAGGATTGGAATAAGGTAGATTACGTCACTACTAAAGTTTAAATCCCTATAACCACTGTTTTTATCCTAAAAAAAATATCTTATAGTTTTTTTTATTCGCAGGTTTGTTTCTCCGATGAGTCTACAGTGAAGATTCTTTTTCTTCTTTAGGTACCGTCTCCTCTAAGGAGGTTGATAATCATCACAGCTATTTTCACTTTTGAGATTGCAGCTCTGAATAAGTCGACGGAACTGCAATTATACCACTTTCTCAGATTGTTGAGCCAGGAGATGCGTCTTCTTCCAATACTTCGTTTTCCCTGTATTTTTCCCTGCATTATGGTTTGTAGCAACACATATTTATCCCCTCTCATAACGTGGCCGATATATTGTAACTTTCTTATCTTAATCGTATTCATGATTTCCATTTCCTTTGTCATCTTTATGAGGACCTCAACATTTGTTATTCGGTCTACCCAACTTATTTTTAATATTCTTCGGTAGGTCCACATCTCGAATGCTTCAAGTCGATCGCTCACCTCTTTTTTTAAGGTCCAGGCCTGCACTTCATACAGCAGCACCGAAAACACATATGAACGTAATATTCTTATTTCGAGTTGCAAACTAAGGTCTCTACTGCATAATACATTTCTCATCTTATTAAATGTTGCTCTAGCTTTTCCAATTCTCATTTTTATTTCTTCTGTATACTCGTTATTTTCATTAATAATTGTACCAAGATATCTGTATTTTTTAGCTTTTTCTATTGGAACCCCTCTTATGTTTAAAATGTCTTGTTGTTGTGTTTTGGAAATTGTCACAAATTTTGTTTTATTAGCATTAAGCGTTAGTCCGCTTTCCTCACTAGCATTTACTACATTATCTAAAAGTGTCTGTAGATCTTATATATTATCTGCAATTAGTATAGTATCATCGGCATATCTAATATTGTTGATGGGTCTGCCGTTGACTTTTATTCCAATTGTTACATTTTCGAGTGATTTTTTACTTATTTCTTCCGAATATAGATTGCACAATAAGGGGGATAGTATGCAACCTTGCCTTACGCGTCTTTTTATCTCTACTTCCTCCAAAAGTTCTTTGCCTACTCTGACTTTTGCTGTTTGGTTAAAGTAAAGATGAGTTACAGTGTTATAGTTACAGTGGAGATACTCATGGATGAGTCGGCCTTCGTCCGAAGGTGAGTGGGTGAAAAATATCACAAGGATTACATAGTGGAGCGAGTAAAGCATCCTCTCAAGATCATGGTATGGTATGTGATCAGCAGTAAGGGCACAGGAAGACTGTACATTGTGAATGGAATGATGACTCAACATCAGTATATTGAAGTTCTGTAAAGAAAGCTCATGCCACAAATCAAAGACTGGTTTGGCGAATTGGAGGATTTTGCCTTTATGCACGATTCAGCACCGTGCCATAAGGCAGAAACAGTAACATCGTACCTGGAAAAAAAGAAAATTAAAGTACTGAAGTGGCCAGGTAATTCCCCAGACCTCAATCCGATCGAAAATCTATGGGAGCTTATGAAGAGGGAGATTGCCCAGGAAACTGTCACAAATAAGCAGCAGTTAATTGAGAGACTCATTGCCACCTGGCACAGAAACGGTAAAATAAAAGAAAACTGCCTGAGAAACATTCAAAGCATGCCAAGGAGGATCAAAGCTGTCATCGAAGCTAAAGGAGGTCACACAAAATATTAAAAAAAATTGTTATTTAAAGGTCAAAGAAAAAAATATTTTAAAATTTTTTTATATTATATTCCCATCATTAGACGCTTATATGCAGTTTTATTCTTTATTAAACAGCAAAATACAAAGTTTTTTGAAGTGATCATAATAATTTGATCACCCACTGTAGATACAGCGACAGACGAAAACATAACTGTTTATGGGGAGAGATATGTAGATATAAATTGAACAGTGACACGTCGAGATAGAAGTATTAGTTTTAATAGCCGGTATCGTAGAAGAGTTTATCCTGGGCGTCGACATCATGTCCGAACATGGGTTTATTATAAATGTTAGAAACAGGACCTTAGTTGACGACAATAAAGAAGTTCTACTCTCCTTCCTAACAGCGAAAATATCTTGATCGCACAAATTGATAGATCTGGTGGCTTGGGAGTTATGAGAATCAGAAGAGCAGGGTTATGAGGGTGTCTTTTGGCTAGGTGTTTGGTAGATGGTGAGAAGAAGACCCTTCCAGTAAGAGGGGCCAACCCAAATGACAACAAGATCACCTTCAAAAAGAGCCGAGTACTTGGGATATGCGAGCCAGTTGTTACCAGAATACAAGAAATTGTGTCAACAGGCAACAGTACACACCAACTCTCCTATGAACTGTTGGAAAATCTAAAGAAATCATGAAGCCATCTGTCTGAATATGATTACCAAAAAGCAGTAGAATTAAAATCGAATAAACCCTGACAATCCTAACAAGGGGCTATTGGCAAGTTGCAGTCCACCCTAAAGATAGAGAGAAATGCCGGAAATGGGTCTATCAATTCAAAGTGATGCTATTCGGATTATGTGATGCGCCTGTCACGTTTGAACAATTAATGCAGATAAGTACTTTTCGAGGGATTCCTTTGGATTGAAGGGATTTCGACGAACACCTTGCACTTGAACACCTTTTAAGACCAATAATGACATGCCTCAGAAACAAGACCCGACACAGCCACAACGCAAAGGCTACTGGAAACGGCAGAGATGAGAAACTGAGAAGAATTACAGGAAATGCGCTGAGAGATCGAAAGAGAAGTGAAGACATTAGAAGAAAATGTAACGTACAGTGTATAAATGAATGGACAAAATATAGAAAAAAAATAATGGAATAACCACATAAGCAGAATGAAGGAGACCTGTGTCGTCAAAATAGCACGAGATAAGTCACAAATCGGTAGAAGAAGTATCGGAAGACAGCGCATAAGATGGAGTGATAACCTTCCATAGAGGTATTAATCCGCCAATGAAGAAACAGAATTGTTTATAAAGAGGAAGAAGAAGAAGACCTTGCTAATTTGAAACAAGTTTTCACCAGACTTAGGAACCATCTTATTTATAGGAACCATCATTTTAAAAAGATTGCCAAACCTCTCCATAACCTGAATGAGAGGAAGCTGTCATTTTACTGGATACCAGACTTCCAGCTTACCTTCACCACACTCAAGCATAATGCGATGGAGCACTCAAGGGCTCCAATTCCGTCATATCTTAAAGAAAAGGGCACAAATCATGGGAATTCTGAGGGCCTCTCGACGAGAATTGAAAACCATAGAGGGCAGAAGAGATGAAGAAGATCTAATCAAAAAAAAACAACGGAACTAGGCCACAGTGGCAGGAGATTGCCAAATACGGGCAAGCAGTGAAAGGTCATTGGTTTCAGTGGTATTCCTTGTGTCTGCGAGATGTCGTCATCACCCGTAAAAGGGAAAGTCAAATGGAACCAGAACAGTGCCTCAATTTGTTCTCCTATGGGAATATGTAAAGGAGTGCTTGAAGAACTACATGATAGCTGCTGCGGGACACAAACAATACATCACCGGGCTCCATGGGAACGAGTTCCTATCGATATTCTGGTACTATTTCCAGTACCTAACAACATCAGGAAATAAGTATTTGATGGTTGCTATAGATTATTTTTCTAAATGGTCAGAAGTAGTTGCACTACCCAACCAAAAAGCAATCACAGTTGGTGAGTCCTTCTTGAGAATGTCGTTTCTCTACATGGGGTTCCTTTTTTGCTCCACCGCTTCTCCTCAGTCCGATGGTATGGTATAAAGACATAACCGGATCATCAACTACTACGTGTCGCTGTTTGCACATGAAAACCAGAGAGACTTGGACAAACCGGTGGCTCTGTTTCTGCTAGACTACCGAAATTCCCAACATGAAGCAACTAGTTACACTCCAGCAATTCTATTGACTGGTCGAGAAATGAAGCTCCCCATCGACCCCCTACATGACAACCTATCAGACAGAGAGGCGGAATAAGAGACACACCCAGAGTATGTCAGCGGCCTAAAGGATCGACTAGCTGTCCACGATTTCGCCAAGAATAAGTTGCAACTCACCTGTGACCGTATGAAGCTAGATTCGATCAGAAATCCGCTTTTGTTAGCTTGAAGAAAGGTGATTCAGTCTGGCTCTACCAACTAACGAGAAGGAAACGTCTGAGTCCCAAGTTGCAGTGACTCTGGGAGGGACTGTATCTGGGAAGAAGATAAACGTCCTTGTATATAGGGTGCAACTTACTCCATGGAGTAAGCCGAAGGACTTCCACCTGAAGAGACTGTGTCCTTATGACCTGGTCCATGTAAGTACTGTTCGAGGCAAACAGCCTGAAAGAAGGGTGCGATGATGTGAGTCATACCCCCGATTACGTCCCTATGCGTTAGAGAAATTCCAGAAACCTCTTCGTCTCGAACTCCGATAAAAAGGTGGCCTTCGAGAATTTCGTATTTTCCTTAGGATACAGTCGTTGTTCCGGCCACCTGTTTTCGAGAACATTTCGTTCTTATTATTTAAATCAGCAGAGGCGGGCATTAGTATTGGCGATTCTACATACCAGTGTGAATTGTTTTCTAGGCGATAATTATTAATATAATTAGTAATTGTAATATTTGTAATTAAGTGAGTTTTGAGTTAAATAAAGTTAGCTAAACCACGTCTTTCTTCACTTAATCTCTGAACTCACGGAAAAATGGACCAATATATTTAGTTTTCATGATATTCAACTTCAGCTTGTAGTCACCAAGTACTGTCACTACTTAGTTTAACACATATTACAAGTTACTGTCACGATATACTAGCAGAACCGTGTCATGTGCGTGTCGTAGGCTGTTGTTAGTGACAAATTGTCGCTATTAATAGGGTAATGTTGATTTTTATTCCAATTTGGTTATTCTGTGGTGCTTGTTCAAAAAATTTCCGGATATAGGTTAAACATATGAGCGGAGATAAAATGCATCTCTTTTTTATAAAAACTGCTTCCTAAACTCCATGATCTAATAATTGAAGTCTTTTGACACCAGTAGAAGAGCAGTAATTTGTATATCTTTTTAATCAATGTTTCCAGCTTTCAGTTCTTGTATGATTGCGCTGTATCTAACTTAGAAGTGAAGACTGAATAATGCCTTCCTCGTTCCCCATCCATTACTAAATCCAAAATGGCAACTACCTAGCTCTTCTTCCAGTTTTTTTTATACATTCTGACATGGATTACCTTCAGAAATACTTTCAGTGCCGGACTCATGACTCATTACTCGTTATGCTGATAGTTCTATGAACTCGACATATTTTAGCATTTATTTTCTTTGACAGATGATTAAAGATTGATTCCAGCCAAGCGTTCGAAATAATGCCAATAGTATAAATGGCGTTCATGGGAAAAGTCATGCCTACTGACTGTTCCAAGGAGTTTTATAACTTATGCAGAGATTTCATCTGGATTGAGGGCTTTTCCTGTTTTTTGTTAGTTTTATCCACATTATTTGATTGATGGTCCCGAGCACTATTCTCTTGTGCATATTTTTGAAACTGTATAAAAATCCCATCCTGCGTTCCGTTTCCCCGTTGGAACTGTCGGAAGAGCCGCTAAGGTATGGGCCTCCCGTGTGCAACTTAATATTTGCCGCCCCCCTTCCAACACTTTAGACATACATACTATTATTTAAAGAAGTGTGCAGAAGATGCATAATATAACAATAATAATTTGTAAATAGATAAATACTTACTTGAACATTTAGACTAATCTCCATGATCCAACGTCCATATATTATCCTAATTAATATATATCCTAATATCCCATCCTAATATCCTAATTTAAACGTCCATTATCCTAATTTAATAACCATGATCCAACGTCCAGAATATGTATATCTTAATATCCTAATTTAAACGTCCATTTAATTAAAATAAACCGTGAATAGAAACATAAACACATAAAAAACTAAAAACGCACTTTTCGGGCTTTCGTCTCGGAAAATTTTTTGACAATATCTTTAATGTCCAATGTCGCACACACTTCATGTTCTATAGATAACATTGCATAAAGCAGAAACACATCTTACTACGATTGTTATTTGTTCTACGTGCGCCCCAATATTTTTTCTCCATTTCATATAATTTTGATGAGCACAGTCAACTGTTAATCCTTTTTTTAATGTTGTAGATAGTTCAAACAGTTTTTGAGAATATTTTATATGAGCTGCACCGGATTCATGTCTTTTTAAAATAATAGCTAAATGTTGCCAGATTTAGTGATAATGAGTAAAGTAACCACGGGCGATGAATTTGGTCTTGATTAGGTAATGTGCGATAATAATAAAGTTTCTGAAAATTTCCTATTATTTGTATCTCTGGGGAAGTTAATTTTTGTAATTTGCTGAACAAAATTTTCAACAACAAATTGAACTTCACTTGGATTCATATTTGCAGGCCATTTTTCGGGATCATCTGAAACCAAGTATATGCTGGAGCTTCCTACACTGCAATCCAGATTAACTGGAACATTAATTGTTCTGTCTTGGTTGGTGGTTTCAGGTTCAGGCGTTTCAGCATCAGCACTCGCACTATCGCTATTATTGTCTGAAGCGTTGTATGGTTTGGACTTTGCTTGAAGTTGAAGGTCCTAAATTTATATCCGAGCCTTCTATATTTTCATGTATGTTTTTTCATCAAAAACGATTCCAGTGCACCGCTAAGTTTTTTTTTCTCCTCAGTTTTTGCCTCTTTTATTTTTCTATATTAAAAACCTGAAAGTCATTATCTTTTTCTTTCGGACATTTTGAAATTATCACTTAAGAACGAAGGGTGAATTTAACAAAATAAATCCAAAAACACTGCAAATAAGTTGTCCAAATAATGTTTCTCCAAATAATATGTAGCCGTAACGCGTATACGAATAAAATTGCTCTGATCTCGACGTTACTTCGAAATACAGTACCTACTGTGCAAAAGAAACGGGTACACTACTATATTTTACAAACAAAATGGTTTATCAAAAGCGTGTCTAAATTCATCGAATTCTCAGCTAAGACTGAACATAAGACACAATAACCCATCTATAAACATAACCATAGGAACAATATTATAACAGAAACTTCACAACCACTTGCCTAAATTCTTGTAAAGTATCTACGTGTGAAATCTCAAATAACTGAAGTCCGAAAGCCGCCAGCCGCTTTGAATTAAAAAGTATTCCGAAACTGCTTTATGGCTGTACCTGCAAAAGGGCGGCAGTTTATACAATAAATAATATTTTCTGACATTTTTTTTTGGATTAGGATGAAAAAAAGAATTATGCATGATAAATGAAACGCATTTAAGTATTATCACGTACTGAATAATTATTATTGTTTGGAATATTAGAGTTCACAGAATTATCTGAATCATTACTATTTAATTATTTGAATTTATTTTCGTTTTAAAAAAGTATTATCATCAGTGGACTGCTTTTGGCCGCCCGTGTGCGATGCACACTTGGCACACATGGTAGCGGCGGCTACCACATCCACATCCACAACCACATCCAAATTCAAGAGGTAGAAAGATATGTGTTTGATTGTCGATTACTACTATATTTTTATTTTCAATTGTCTGTTGTCAGTATGTGAACTTTCATGAACTTTTACCGTTGTATAATATTGAAAAATAAAGGTTTAAAATCACAATCATAAAAGCATTTAGTATCTAAATGTAAACACTTTTCGTTATTTATTTTTAATTTACTGCCGTGTAACACTTTTTCATTTTACAAATAAGTGTTTTCTGGGTATTTAATAACCTTGCCCAGTCATGGCAATATAACAAATTGTTGGACAGCTATTTAAGAAGACATAACATATATAACATGTTTGATTTGCTTTATATTAACTTTATAATAAGACTTCTTATCACCTGGAATGTAACCTTTACAGAAGAGTTTTTACACTGTGTGATAGTTTAAATAACAAAGTTGAGTTTCACTATGTTGTTTAACTAGGATTTGTACAAATACGTAATTATAAGATTTAATCGTAACTATTGTTTTTCACTTTTTTGCTATTTTTTGTGTATATATAAATTTGTTTCTTAAAAAAGTGGATTTTTGTATTGAAATCGTAGTTGTTAATAAGAAAGAAAATTTAAAAAGAACTGTTAATTCATAGTGTCATATTCAAATCACTATTTTAAGAAATAAAACAGTAATATAATTAAGGAGGAAATGTACAAGATTGTATTTGTAAATAAATTAATAAAATAATTTTTGTCTCTGTTTTACGTTTGGCCGAACGTCATTTATAATAATCACAAATAAACGCTTACAAAGATTAACAAATCTAATCAGAGACAAAGGGTCAAAGAGGGTGTAGCCTTATCAGCAGCGGATACACGGGGGAATGGGGAACTTCCCCCATTCCCAACAAGATCCAAAACTAAAGAAAAAATTGTTGAAACATAAAAATATATTAACTGACATGAAAGCTAAACTACAGAGAGGCAAATTCAACCCAATACACCCGTTACTGTTGGGAAAATTAAGGGAACAATGGATATAATGTCTTTTATGTAGTTTGGGTTTATCTTTTTTATGTCTTTTGGTTGGTGTGTCATAGGTAGTTACCCCCTCCAGAAAATTCGAGATCCGCTACTGAACCTTACAACACATCAAACATACCAAAATCACATCAAAGAGTGTCAACTTAACATCTACTAACCTTGGTCAATACGTGTCACAAAGGACTGTAACAGCAAAGATAAAAATGGAGAAGAAAGGCCTGCACATCATCGGATTATACAGTCAATATACAGAAAATAACAAGCGTCAAACAACAAGGGAAACATTTTATGATGAGTTACAATACAAGTAATAGATCAAGTCAGAGGGAAGATGATAATTTTGAGGGATTTTCACGCTCGAATAGGCAACTAAGTAATACCTGGAATTAAGCAAAAATATAACGAGAATGTTAAAAACGAAAATGGAAAGCTGGTAAACTTCTGCACTTAGAATAAACAAAACATTTTTGGACCACAAAGACCAACACAAATATACATTCAATAACACCCGTGAAATAAGATCTATGATAGATTATTTTATAACCATCAGAGATATACACCCATTAAAAATAATCGATGCCTCAACTCAGCAGATGTAGGTAGCTACCATAGCTTAGTAATATGTAAAATTAAGAATTATGAAATACATCACACTCAAGAGAGCGGCACCAACACAAACAAAATCAAAGTCGAATGACTAAATAAGCAATTCACGGACCCGGAGAATTACAGAGAAATTAATTCATTAAACACAACACTAGAATTAACAACCAAAGTGAAAACTAAATGAAATTATAACAGTAGCAGAAGAACAACAAGGTTTTGGGTCGGGAAGATGCTATATTTATAATGAGGCATAATACCTACATACTATTTATGTTACGCGGATCTTAACAAGGCATTTAACAGGGTCAAATTAAAAGATGATTTACAACGTATGCTGGACCAATTTAGTATAACCGGCAGAAAATTTAACATGTTAATTTACCCAAAAAAGACAAAATGCATGGTTATAACAGCAACTCTACTAAAATATAAATTAGATCTGGAGTTTAAACAGTGAACGGCTAAATTATGGAATATTATCATTATTTCGAGAACCGTCGAGTTTTGAGGGAAATCCCGAAACAAGTCGATTTTTGTTATAAAATACCCATCTTATAACGTACATGGAGTAGGGATGACGTCACCGGTGTGGGTGTAGTAACATACCCGTAATTTTTTTTTAAAAGAAATTGGTATAATGCGACACCTCATTTGAAGGAGAATTTAATTCTCTATTTAACGACATTACATTTTTAACTAAAATATTTTTTTAAGGGTACAAAATTTTTTTTTTAATTTAAATTACAACTAATGATTTAATTCATAATGTACTTTAAAGTAACCAAATTATGCATAACAATTATTTTAAATTAAATGTTTGAAATGCCATCCATCGGTTCCTGCCATGACTTTCTGAAGTAAATACTTCTGAAAAAGCAAAAATAAGTAAAAATAATAATGGACACAAAAATTTATCTCATAAACACTGAAACTTTTTGTCAAATGTTAATTCAAGCAACTGATAGTGGCATAGTTCCTGTAATATTTATTGACGTAAATGTTTCGATTTTGCGAATTGTCATCAGTTGTCAATTGTAATTTTTACTTTTGAATACTAAATTAATCCGACACCCTATTAGGGTAAAAGGAAGGGGAGAAAGAAAGAAAGAATACTAAATTAATCCGACACCCTGTTAGGGTAAAAGGAAGGGGAGAAAGAAAGAAAGAATACTAAATTATGGCTCACCTAAATGAAACACAACGCATAGAAATATTAATTCTTAGCGGATGAGGAGATAAAAAAAGAACACAGAACGAGGTATGCAATTTATTCAACGCAAAATATCCAGACAGACCCATCAGCCAATCAACAGTAAATAAAATAGTCCGAAAATTTGGAGAAACTGGGCACGTTAAACATATTCCAAACGCTGGGCGTCCTAAAATTGAAGACAATGTGAAACTTGATATTTTATTAAATGTACATAACATTCCTCACAGTAGTTCAACACAAATGGGTGAAAATACTGGAGTTTCCCAACGATCGGTATTACGGATTTTAAAAAAAGAAAAATACCATCCCTACATCGGGAATTAAACGACGACAATCCTGATCGCCGGCTTCAATTTTCTGAATTTATGAAGGATTTATGTATCCGCAATCAAATCCTTTTTTCCTATGAAGCCACATTTTTTATACATGCTACCGTGAATCGTCAAAATTGCAGATATTGGAGTCAAGAAAACCCACATTGGATGACTGAGTCACACACGCAATATCCTCAGAAAGTAAATGTATGGGCAGGGATAATTAATGACAGAATCATTGGCCCTTTTTTCTTTGAAGAAAATCTAACAGGAGAGCGTTATTTAACTTTTTTGAGAAATCAACTTATACCTGTCCTTGCTAACATGTATCCAAATGACAATAATCCAAATTTACCTAGCGAAAATATCTGGTTTCAACAAGATAGAGCCACTTCGCATTACGCACGTGAAGTACGTCAATTTTTAAATCATTGCTTTCCCAGGAGGTGGATCGGAAGACGAGGTTTTATAGAGTGGCCAGCAAGGTCGCCAGATCTAATACCTCTAGACTTTTTCCTGTGGGGTTACATAAAATCAAAAGTTTATGTCAATAGACCCCAAAACTTACAGGACTTGAAAGATGGAATTAGGCATGAAATGAGTCTTATTACTCCAGAAGTCATCCGCAATGTACTTGATGAATGTGTCCGTAGATTCGCATGTTGTCAAGAAACCGATAGATGACATTTCGAACATTTAATTTAAAATAATTATTATGCATAATTTGATTACTTTAAAGTACATTATTAATTAAATCAATAGTTGTAATTTAGTTGAATTTAAATTAAAAAAAAATTGTTTTTGTACTCTTAAAAAAATAGTTAAAAATGTAATGTCGTTAAATAGAGAATTAATTTCTCGTTTAAATGAAGTGTCGCATTTTACCAATTTCTATTTAAAAAAATTAACGATTACGTCACTACACCTACACCGGTGACATCATCACTACTCCATGTACGTTATAACATGTATTTTATAACAAAAATAGACCTGTTTCGGGATTTCCCTCAAAACTCGACGGTTCTCGAAATAATGATAATATTCCATAATTTAGCCGTTCACTGAATATATAGGTATCATACTATCTAGCTATGGAAAGCTCGAACACAGTATAGATAACAACTATTTGTTGTTGTCTATACTGTGGCTCGAAACAGAAGTGTAAATCAAGCTAACATAGCCACAGATGGCCTGAATGAAACAATAGGGAGAAATAAAAATATTGGGAAAGAAACGAAAGACAGAATTTACAAAACAGTCATCGGACCAATAATGACATACGCGGCAGAAAAGAGATTACAAAAAGAATGCTAGAAACAGCCGTGATAAAAGCTCTTAGAAAAATCGATGGTAAGATACTATGGGACAGAGCTAGAAGTACAGATATACGACGGAGATGCAAGATGGAGGACATAAAGGACTGGGTAAGAAATAGAAGAGTAGATTGACACGATCATATAAGCGGAATGACAACAAATCAGAATAAGGATATAGAAAGCTCGAAGCGCGTTCAACAAGATGAAATATACATCTAAGTAGACGAAACCTAAGCATCGAACAGAATTTATAGTTGTCTAAATGTTATGTTTTCTCACTACATTATTGTATATTATAGAAACGCGGACGCTTAACAAACAATGCATGGATAAAATGAGATGAGATAAAATATCTAAAATGCTGAACATACTGAAAAAACTGGATTGGGCAATAAATTCTTACAAACGATTACAAATGTATGCTGGCATCAAGAGACAAGAATAAAAGTTGAACAAGGTAAAATAAATATAAAAAAATAAGTGGAAGGAGTTCAAGAAACATCTCTAAATTTATGTAATGACAATGATATTGTAACTAAAGAAAGCTTTAAGGATGTTGAAACAACATACTCTTTACTTGTTTCGCCTATATAAAGTTTCATTATTATGAATAAAAAGCTAATGTTTTTTATCAACTTACAAAAGTATAGACTTTCTCAAATGCAATTCTGATCATATTCTTGAAATTGTATGGAGTTTGAGAAATAAGTAATTCGCCTGGTAATAAAACTGAGTATTATAATCTAAAACTAAAATTCTAGTATTTTCAAAGATGTCAACAAACGTACATTTAAATGCCAAGGGACAAATAATAGAACAGGTAACTTCCATAAAAGATTTGAGAGCAATTATCAACAGCCAGTGTAACCCAAAAAAAGATATTTTGTCAAGAATTGCATAAGCTAGTAAAACACTCATGAACATGAAAACATTTTTTATAATATCAGACCTTAGTCTAGAGCTCAGAATACGAATGATCAGATGTTACGTTTGATCAACCATCACCAGTGTCGGGAATATTCCCCTGGCTGTGAGCGAATGGATATTCAGTATGCTCTCTAATAATAATAATAAGTACATGTAGAAGACGTTTCTGTTAGAGGCATTGTTAAGAGGGGGTGTCTACAGGGAAGGGTGCTATCACCACCCCTCTTGAATATAGTTCTAGACACCCTGGTTGGTCAACTCTATACAACTGCAAGCAGCAACGGGTTCTACACAATAGCCTATACAGACGATATGGCTGTCCTGCAAAGCGGTAAGTTTGAGAACACACTATGTGAGAGACTACAAGTTGCTCTTTGACTAAAAGAAACGTGGTGCAAGGAACACTGTCTATAAAACCTAAGAAGACATAGATGGTCCTCTTCTCCAGAAAAAGAAGAACCACGGGCTTAATACCCTCAAGGAATCTAAAGTACAGTCTAAACTTTTCTGAAGTGGTGAAATACCTTGGTATTACCCTTGACAGGAAGTTAACATGGAACTCCCACTTAGATGGTAGAGCTAAAAGAGCATATATTGCCTATGAGCAGGCTCGACGGACGGTCGAACGCACCATTAGGTCAATGGTAACTTACGGAGCTATTGCTTGAGTACCAAAAGTGCTACAGGTAACAGCGATTAAGAAACTAAACCATATTCAGCATATGGCTTGCATCAATCAACAGGTGCCATGAAAACAACCTCAACGACTGCAATGGAGTTGGTCATTGGCATCACCCCTCTAGACATATATGTCAAACCGGTGGGGCTGGTAACAATGATGTGACTGCCCAATTAGCTAGGAAGGCCGCAGGTCTAAGACTATTAGCATCTGTAGATCTTTTTCGTTGGTCAACTACAACAGTCCAACAATCGCGGAAATTGTCAAATGTCACTCCCACGCGCAAACCATGAAAAGATCGAAAGAAGGGCAAGGATGTAGATTTGCCAGAGTAACACTAAGTTACCTTGAAAAGTCAGCATCAAAGAAGTACTTAAGAATGACCACGAAAAACCCACGCTTGGCGGTTGGCTTTTTAACTAGTATTATCAACTAAGCAAACATCTCCACACACTGGGGCTAGTAGACACACCTCTATTCAGGAAGTGTGAACGTGATATCTGCCCACATAAGGAAGATATCCCCTGGTGACTTGTCCGCCTTCCTAGAAATGGCAGATGGACAATGAGCTAAGGACGACATCTCCGTGGGAGGATGCACAATGGGTTAATTGTGGCCTAAGTGCTGTGGAACTTAACTCTCCCTCCCTACTCTACAGATAAAGAACATTGCATATTTGTAATGTATGCAAAAGGTAAATACAAATTTAAAAAAAGATCACAATCCATTATTAGAACCGGAGATACAGAAATTTACCATATTTTTAAGTTCATTCTCACTTTTTGAACGCTCGAATTTTTCATTTTCTCTTAACATGATCCGTCTACAGAGTTCTATTAAATAATGTAGAGGTTTTCCCTATTATCTTTTAAGACAGAACTGAAGCTGGCTAGAGGGCGCCATTTTTCGGCGGAAAAAAATAAGGGGGCAAGAATTTGAAAAGTAAACGATTGAACACAGTTTATCTATACTGTGGATTGAATGTAAGGAAATTTTTAAAGATCTCGCTTAGGTTAGCTTAATTTATGAATTTTATGATTGAATAATGAAGTTTGGGACTTGTAAGTAAGCAAAACAATTGTTTTATGTCAAAACGATTACAAAACATATACCTATCCCGCGGGTAGATACCTCATAACTCTTAGATCTAGATGGGTTAGATGATTTTAAGGAACTTTTCTTCTCTATTTTCTTCCACGTGTGAAAGTTTTTATTTAATTAATTACTGCGTATATACTTACGTGTATAATTACATTAACAAGTGATCAGCAATGACATAGTAGGTATATTCTTATTCATCCATATTTCATTTTTCACACACATGATTGAGACCTGAATTTAAACCTCAGCAATGACAAAAACTTTGTCATTGGACAGACAGACCACGGCAGCATTGTTTCAACATTCTAAGCTTTTATCAAGCGGCTTTTTTAATATTAATTTTACAACACAATTTAGTAAATCAATTTTAAGAAAAAGAATTGTTGATTGGTTAATTTGTATATTTATTATTTGTATTATATATTATAATAATGTAGATATCTTAACAAAATAAAAACCGGTTGCCTGTAAAGTCGGTTTTACGGGCGAAGATTTTACGTGACAACGTCTTTTTCTCGGTAGAATATTTATTGATATGAATATTATTAAATTGCACAATAGGAACAAGGAATTGAATGAAAATAAGAATTGCACAAATTTTAACTATAGAAATATATTTTGTTTACTAAAACATTGTACATGTAAACTTAAACTTAACTAATTTCTATTTGAGTGATTTTGTTGAGGATAGGACGATGATAGGAGAAATAGCATCGCACCAGCGGACCGATCATGTTTGAGTGGGAGAGAGACGCAAGGCATTCGCCGGTCCGGCGGGCCTCTCTCTCGTTCGGTGACTCATGGTAACAGACGTGAGCGGGCGTTACACTTTTTCATGAGTGACTCCGAGTCAACCTAATTTAAGACGTTGTCACGTCAACAATTAAGGTTTTTATAGAAAGTTCAAGAATGATTGAATAAGATATATTTAGTAGGTAGTCCATGCCTTTTTGAAGTAGAATTTACTTTTTCAGTCCTTTGTTTTCCTGGTGCTTAGTCTAACCCTAAGGTATTCATGGCTAGCCATCTTAATGATCATGAGCGTAAAATTTCAAACATTGTTTACATTTTGCCCCCTTATCTGTCCCACCTAGTGGACGACACTCGCACTAAACTTTAAAAAATCACATATTTTTCCCTAGTTCTATTATTATTACTATCTATGGGTCCAACTAATCTTTATTTCAGCCTAATTTTTAATAGCCACAGACAATGCAGTTTAAGTTTAATATCATCCTTATTTTTTACGTAAACGTCATAGAATAACTTCGTTTTTTGTTTAAATTCGTGTAAAACTGTCAGCTTATTACATATTAAAAAATGTTTCGTCTATGAGTACCTAATATATTACAAGGAATTTTAATTTTTTATAAGTTAAAAATAACACTAATTTTGCAAAACGATTTTCGGTTATAAAAATGATTTTTTTGTGCATATTAAAAATAAAGTCTTCACCTTTCATATGGCACCAGAAGAATTACCATATCTTCATTATTTTATGTCTTATGTTATTACAAAAAAATGACCTATAGGGTAAAACTTAAATAACTTTCAAACTAATTGATGGATCGAGCTGAAATTTTGAGTCTGTTAAAAACCATGAGCAATTACAAAAGTTGATGTTTAAAACAGTTATAAAATTAACGACTTTGCCTTCTTTTGCTGTTTTTGGAACAGAATAATTTAAAAAAAATTTATATTAAGCCATTTCAAAGGTTTTTCTACTTCTTAACATATAAAATATTTATATTTAGGTGTAAATACCTTTTCGATGGTAGGTATGCGAAAATTCGAAATAATCGGATTTTCGCCGAAGTTTCTACAGGAAACGTTCCGTAAGAAACTTTTATATGCATTTACGAATAGGAGAATACATTGATAATATGTTGCCAGTTAAAAATGGCAGCAAATAGTTTTATAAGTCAATTAATGGTAAATAATTTTTGAACAAAAGTTTCGTTTATTAATTTTTTAAATAAAATACGCTGTTAATAACGTATATGTATGTTTTTTAATATGGTGATAGGGTTGCCAGCTGTTAAAACGCGGGGTGTCAAAGGGGATGTTAATAATATACATATTATCACTGATCAAATCAGTGTCGTTGTGCGCTAGCTCTATTTTACTTTATACTTGATACCTCTCGCGTTTTTAACAGCTGGCAAGTCCAATTTGAACTCCGCCTATGGTGACAAATGGGTGGATCGAGTAGCTCAGGAGTCAACACTGCCGGTCCTAAGCCCTGGTAAAGGAAGTAGGTTGGGCAATGGGCTGACAACTCACGCTACCCACAGAGACACTAAAACGCACACAATTCTATATAGTGGAAAGGAACAAGGAAGCAAAGAATGTAGAGTTGCATTTGTGGTGGATAATGATTTTAAGTAAACAATCATAGACTTCCAGGCAGTCAGTGAAAGGATATGCAAGATAAGAATTTGCACCCACTTCTTCAACTTAACAATGATAAACATTCACTGTCCAACAGAAGAACAAGAACAACATACAAACGAAAGCTTCTACCAACAGCTGGAGATAGTATATGAGGATGCGCCCAAAAATAACATCATGATTATAATGGGTGATATAAATGCTAAAATAGGCAAGGAGCCGCAGTTCTGAAAACACCCACTGCACAATGAAACAAGCGGGAATGGGGAGTTTTTGATAAATTTTGCCACCAGTAAAAATATGGTTATTTTCCAGTTCCACTTGCTTCCCACATAAAGACATACACAAAATGACATGGATTTCACCAGATGGAACCACAACCAATAAAATCGACCATGTGCTGATAGACAAAAGGGCAGCCAGTAGTATCTCAGATGTAAGAACACGACGAGGAGCATGCTGTGGGTCAGACCATCTTTTATTCCAAACCAAATTTAGATGCAGAGTTAACAAAGAAAGAAACGAAAGACAACAAAGAACGAACAAACTGGACCCGGAAAAACTGAAGATTCACGAATGTAAAGAGAAGTTCGAAGAAGAAGTCGCAAATGAGTCAAGGACGCTAGAACCGCACTCCATAGAGGGCAAATGGAATATCAAGACAACAGTACTGACAGCGGCAACGTCCACCCTGGGAAACAAGAAAGAGGAGCATGGTTTGATGACGAGTGCAGACAAGCAATAGAGTAGAAATACAAAAGATATGTAGAAATAAAAAAAGAGCCTATGAAAATGGACAAACAGAAAAATGGAAGAAAATTTCAAAAATAACGAAATTAGAGGGGCTTACGAATACCTAAAAAAGATAAAAAGTGGGTATAAACCTCAAACAAGTCTATGTAAAGATGAAAGTGGGCAAATAATCAGTGACCAACTTAATGTCACACAATCCTTGTAGCATTATTTTAAGACCATACTTGGTACACAAGTAGACATGTAAGATGAAATGGATACGAACTACGTAGAAGAGAATGAAGTAGAGAATGGAGTAGAAGCTCTAACCATAGAGGAAGTTTCCGAAGCTATTAAGGCCTAGAAAAACAATAAAGCCCCGAGAGTTGACGAAATACCTGCAGAACTGTATAAGGTATTTGGCGACCACCTAGCAAGTCACATCCACGCGCTCATCAAACAATATGCATAGTTAAAAACGCAAACAAAAAGGCTAGGTCTGGAAATTAACACAGAAAAAACAAAAATAATGATACAGACGAGAAGAAATATAGCCCCACAAAACATTATACATGAAGATGACATTGAAACAGTTGGAAAGTTTACATACCTGGGCTGGGAGTAGAAATATATGCCGACGGATCAGGAGAAATACGGAAGAGAATAACGCAGGCAAACAGAGCTTATTTTGCCCCCTCCCATATATTTCGATCTAAAAATATCCACCGAAATACAAAGATGAGAGTCTATAAAACCTTAATTCGACCAATAGCATGCTATGGCAGTGAAGCATGGGTCCTGAATGAAACATCCAAAAGCAAACTCGATACATTCGAAAGGAAAGTACTGAGGAGAATAAAACAACGAGCTTTATTAACTTCATAAGGAAGCACCATTGTCAGACTTCATTAAAATACAAAGATTGCAATGGGCCGGACAAGTGATAAGAATGGGAGAGGATAGGCTACCAAAAAGAGCACTGAATGCTAGAACGCAGGGAAAGAGACCGGTTGAAAAGCCAAAAAAGCGCTGGGAAGACACAGTAAAGTGGGAGTCCGTGTACAAAGAATATCAGCCACAGACAAGCAAGGGTGGAGGCAAAAGCTAAATTTGGGCTGTAGTGCCGTAGAAGAAGAAAAACCCCAATATGCGACAATTTTTTCTCAGGCAAGCTTATATCATCATATTAAAAAAATTAGCTTCAATTTGATATAAAAACATGCATATAGATTATGACCAGCGTATTTTATTTAAAAAATAAATGAACAAATTAAGTACATACTTACCATTAATTCAATTAAAAATATTTGCGACCACTTTTTGACTAGCAACCTGTTATTAATGTATCAATGTATTATCCTATTCTTAAAAAAATATGAAACAATGTGAGTTTGATTAACTACGTTATGAACGTAGTGATCTTGCAGTAGGATCGTAGACTAGTATAGATTTGCTTACTGTTAAGGTATATATTATCGGAAAAACTCGTCAAATACTGAGAGTCAAATATTGAGATGTCCTGAAAAAAACTTATTTTCCTTGACTGTTATAATTATACCACGATATTAAGGGCGACAACAGATCTGTCAAACTACATACAAATACTCAAATTTTACTCAAATACTGAAAATACGGCGTTTTTACTCCGAGAAGAAGCAATACCAGATTTTAGAAAATTTACTATTTAATGTGCAAACATCTTTATTTTAAACATTTTTAAAAGTAAACCAAACTATAATTATAATGAAGTATTTGTTCAAATGATTTAAATCGTATTTGAATATTTAAATACAAAGTGTAATTCATACTTTTTGAGCTGCTGACTAAAACACGGACAACTTTTCTAATCGTTCATTTTATGGCGATCATTATTATAATTTGCAATATAAAACCACAAAACAGGGGAAATAATAAGCAGAGAATAAGAGGGTTTATAAACAATCGACATATTTATTGTCCAGTTTCTGCCATTTTCCTCTTTTTAGCGTCAGTAGCTATTTTAATTCATCGTTAGCGTCAATTATTCGTTTTAATAACTTCCTTAAAAGTTTACCTACTTTGGTATTAATATGAGTTTCAATCAGTCTAATTGTTTCTTGTATTTGAACATCTTCAGTAGATTTAAGTTTTTTCAAAATTTTATTTATTGATTTAATTGTTGTCAGTTCATTTGACTCTAATGTACTATCTGTTGGTGAACCGATACTTAAAAGATCACTATGCAAATAGTTGACTTCCAATTTATTTTGTATGGGTGTTGGATCATTAGGTATTTCTAGTTGTAATGTACCCTCAAAGGGTTTTACTTTTGTTTTTACTACTTTTAATTTTTTCTTCGTTTTTGATAATTCTTGGGAACGAGATTCCCCATCGAGTGACGACTTCTTAATAGTCAGGTTCACTGGAAATTCTACTTGTTTCTTTAACTGTCCTGTAGACTTATGCTCCATTTTTAAGAAACCTGTATTATTCTTCTGTTTTATACTTCCCAGTAGTGATGTATTTGACTGATTGAATGTATATTCTGTTGTATTAATGGATTTGTCCGAAATATCTTTTGAAGTATTAGTAACGCCAGACATTAAAGCTTTTGCACTTTTCTCGATTGTATTTTTAACTTTTAATTTATGGGTATCACCATGTTCGGAGTTAACCTCGTTTGATAGATTTTCTTTTAGTTGACTTTTGGCGATATGTGTTAATTTGTTCTTTTTGCTGGAACTAGCTTGTGAGGAGGGTATAAACAGTTTGTCGTGATCTAATTTTGTTGACTTATTTGGTACAAAACTTGGTTGAGAATGTACAGCTCGTTCCAACGGAATTTCTATTTTGTCGGTAGTTTTTAATCGAATAACTTTTTTACATCGAATTTTTAAATTAAAAAGTATCCGTTTTTCTTTTTTAGTGAGATTTTCTTTCTTAAGTAATAAGTCAATTTTTTTTCTTAATGTTCTAACGTTCCTTTTTGCGTGCTCCTCTCCTATTTTCAATTGCTTCAATGCCGTTTTCATGTCAATAACTTCTGGATGAAGCTTTTTCTGCAAATTTTTTTTTAGTGGATTGATCTTTTGGATTTTTTTAGGTTGTATTTTATCTTGTTTCTTGTCGCTATATGTATTATTCAAATGCAGTTTAGTTTGTTCTGTTCCTGAGTTATGTCTGCGAAAAGTAGACTTTTCCACACCAGAAGTGTTTTCCTTTTTTCTAGTAGATTTCATCGTGTCTTTAGGCTTATCTGAAAACAAAAAAATCTTATTTTTCAAGCTATTTAATTTTTTTTACGAACTAAATCAAAAACTCAGTGTAGAAACAAATTTATGCAAAAATAAATAAATAGAAGTACAGATGCATAGAAAACATGTAAAACAAGCTGTAGATAAGATAGACAAAAAATTATTAAAAAATAATGACAAACAAGTTAATTTTCGACGAAATATATCTCCGAGCAGATGAAAATGGAACTAGAATGAGAAGACTATAAATCAATGGAGGAAAAACAAAAGAATTGTGGAAAAAAGAACAAAATTTATATTAATAACTATAGGTATATAACTTGGGAGAAAATGAAACTTTTAAGTATTTGGAGATACTAGTTAATAGAACAAATTAACGATCGTGATAATATGAAATCAATAAGGCAAATATGTTTCAGATAGATAGGAAAAAATATTTGAAGTAAAGGTAGCAAAAAATAGTAAGACCGAGGGTATCAAAGGACAGTATTCAGGCTATATTCAGTGCCAGTCTACTCCATGTTCTCTTTCCCAGTAGCTATAGATCTGCTTTCACGTATTTTAGGAAGCGTTTTCTTTTATTTTCCGCGCTGTCTGTCCCACAAATTGTTCAAACATTGATTTTCGAGCCAGGTCTTCATCTTTCACGGATGAAGGCATGCGTCATTCATCTCAATATGTAGGTTTTATCTGCTTTTATATTTGGTTCTCTGTATACGTGGTAACCTCAAAAAAAGTCTCTGAGCCATATTTTATAAATTTTAGTTTTTATAATATTCTCGAGATATTATTTGGTTTTGGTTGTTTTGTTAGATCAAATGGTTTGTGCACGAAGGATTCTTCTCGTCGAGACACGACGAGAAAACTCGCATATAGCAACTCTTAACAGCTTCGATGGTTTGTCATTTACAATGGACTGTTTTCATTTTTTTACAGAATCTTTCCGCTTTTTGCAATATCTAAGTATTCTAACACTTACTACAACAATTTTACAAGGTTGTGTAAATAATAAAGCATGTTTTATAAAAATAGCAATAAAATGCATGTATCAATAAAGTCAGGTTAGAATTTCTTTAATTTAAACTTTTAAACTATATTTCATAGAAATACAACACTAAATTATGATGGCATTAACGTAAAACACACTATACTTAAAAGAAAAAGCAACAGAGGAAGCAAACTGTTAACTTTATAGAAATTAAAAAGTCTTGAGATTGGGCATTTCAACTTTTGTTTGGAAAGTAATAATAACAATATGACAGCCGTGACGTCACACTCCGGCTGTTCATTAAGTTCTGCATCTCTAAAGAATTGCTGGGAAACACATATATTTATTTTCTAGACGTTTATTACAAGTCCCATAGTTTTTGAAGCTTCCTATAGTTGTGAAAATGTTTAACTGCAGATTCGATTCTCTCTATAAAGAAATTGGATGCTCTTTTTAAATATTGTGCCGTTGGATAGTTTGGTTCCAGAAGTTCATATGACTTTCTCCAGAGATAAGTTAAAGAGAGTGCAGAAAAGTGTGTTACTTTGCCGAACGTCATACTTAACCCTCAATTACTACTACCCGTCATGCTTTTATTTATGGTGTACTTTTTAAGTTTGGCAACACTGGATACTCCCCGTTTTGGTAGTCTTTTGCAATACCATGTGCTTCGTTTGCCGGTACTTTCTAGTAATTAAGTATTGTTTATATAGACGTGGCGTGAATTTTATGTTTAACTGGGTCCTAAGGACTCATCAGCAATAAATGCGCGACAATTTGATAAGTGTCTACTAGATAAACTAGTTAGATTTCTGTTGTTTTTGCAAGGTAATTATTTTTTTATTTTTATGTATGTTTTATTAGTACTAATAAGGTATTCGCTAATATATTTGTTAATTTTTATTATGTTTTCTTTTTTAGATAATAAAAAACAATGGCATTTGACTTGAAGGCCATAAACAGAAATTCTCCTAGCACAAGTATATCCGGAGATGAACCAGATATAGAAGCTGCGTTGGAGGAACTTGAAATATTGTCAGAGGAGATTGATGAGTATGATGAGGACAATGAAATATTTAGTGACCACGGCTTCCAAACAAAACCAGAAAATTCTGACTCAATACAAGAAGAGTTGCCTATCAGAAATAGTTGGTATGGTAGAGATAATTTCAAATGGTCCAAAACGCCTGCTATTAGAGGTAGGACTCCTGCTCATAATTTAGTTACAATCTTGCCTCGCCTTGCTGGTCCAGCTGGTAATAAAGAGAAAGACCTACTTTTTCGTGCCACTATGAGCCTGGCAAAAAAAAAATTGGCTGCCGTCTCAGAATTATTTGATAAATTTGTAGCTAGATCGAAGTCATGTTATTCTATGGGAATTTATCTAACTGTATACGAGAGGCTTGTACCATTTCGGGGAAGGTGTGGATTTCGGATGCATATTCCGAACAAACCTGCCAAATACGGTATCAAAATTCAGTGTTTAGCTGAAGCTAAAACTCATTATCTGGTAAATGCAGAGATTTACGCCGGAAAATGTGTAGCTGATGCACCTAAGTCTATATTATCCAATCTGACAAAGGTTCCACCAGAAACATCACAGGAGACAAGTGGTACAGTTCTGTGGAACTTGTCGATGAACTCAAGAAACATGACTTGTCTTACGTGGGGACTTTAGGAAAAAATAAAAAATTCATACCACCTGCATTTTTGCCGGACCGAAAACGTGAAATTCCTTCATCCGTGTTTGGTTTTGCAACCCCTATAGTAAGCCATGTGCCAAAAAAAGTAAAGCCGTTATATTACTTTCCAATATTCATCATAAAAATTATATTAACACAAGAAGCAAAAAACCAGAAATAATTAATTTTTATAATGAAACAAAATCCGGAGTTGACGCTTTAGATGCAAAATGTGCGTTATATTCGTTGCCCAGAAGAACCAACCGTTGGCCAATGACCGACCATTTTTTTGCTACATTAAATATTGCAGGTATATATTCTAAAGTACTGTACCAATTTGCATCCAACGATCAAGAGATAAAACTATATTCATGTATAAAACTCTAGGGAAGCAATTACTGGATGAACATTTGCGACTCAGAATGGCCAACAAAAAGGTGACCTCAAAAGTGCGAATCCTCATTGCTGAAGTATTGGAAGTCTCAAATCCTGTTTATTTGCAACCTAAAGCACCACCTGAAAAAAGCAAACGAAAAAGATGTGTGCCCTATGCCCCACCAATAAGTACAGGAAAACTGTTTTCCAGTGCGAAAGCTGTAAATTGCCTATTTGCAATCAATAATGCAAAAAACTGTGACCCAAGTGTTTTGAAAATTAATTTTGTTTTTTTTTTAATTTAAGTTATTTCAAGTAATTAACAATTTACGTTTTTGAATAAAAATTTGCTTTTTTATTAGTTTATTGCGATTGCTTTAAGGTATCTCCTGAGGACTCTTAAGTAGTAGCTATGTAATAGAAATGTGTCGGTAGTAGCTCAGGGTTAATTATGATTGAGCGAGACAGGTCTCCACCTGACCGAATCTTAATTTCTACTACTACTACTTGTCGGTATATAACGTTCTCCGCCGTTTTCCGACTTCCAATCGCCACTTAGTCCGGTTGTTCCATAGGTCTTCTTCTATGGCCCTCTCTCTCAGTTCTTTATTTAATCCTTCGCTCCAACTTTTTCTCGGTCTACCTCGTTTTCTCTTTCCTTCTGGTTGCCATTTTAATATTTCTTTTGGTATTCGTTGTTCATCCATTCTTTGTATGTGTCCGAACCAGATAAGTTGTTTTGTTGTTAGGTCATCTGTGATTGTTCGTTTGATTCCCATTATTTCTCTAATGCGTTCGTTGGTAATACTTTTTCTTCTAGATCTTCCTGCGGCACTCCTCCAAAAATCCATTTCCGTCGCTTTCAGCGTTGCCAGTGTTCTTTCTTTTAGTGGCCATACCTCACAGCTGTAGAAAGTGATACTTTTTACTATGGTCTCATATATCCTCTTTTTATTTTCTTTGCTGATAGATTGGTCCCATAAAATGCTGTTTAACATTATGATTGCTTTTCTCCCTGGCGTATTTCTCTCTCTTATGGCTTTGTCTATGTGGTGTTATCGTCTAATATGAGATCTTTTTGTTCTACTTGCATGCACAGGTATTCGGTTTTCTTTTTAACCTAACCCAACCTTACTTTCTACATTGCATTTTAAAGAGTTTTCCTGTTTATGGTAGATTACAGGCAGATTTAACATCAATTTGTCTCAGTGTTGATATTTTCCTATTATACGAGTATCTTGTATAATAGATAGTATCCTGTAGTTAAGGTATTCAAGCAAATGGCCATTTTTGTGGATGGAACATATTGTTACAATGATCCACTCCTCTGGAAACGCTGTTTCCATTAAATATATAATTTTTCCGGCTGATCCAAGCAGATTTGCTGGTAAGTTGTCTGTTTCTGGAGATTTATTGTTTGCAACTAAAAGTTTGGTAGATTATGTTGTTTATTTTCTTCATATTCTTCTATCTCTGGTTGCTCGTATTTGTTTTTAGATTGTCGAACCTATTCTAGAGACGGTGTTAGCTTTTTTTGAAACACGCTGTAGAAAAACTAAAGTAAATCCTACCTAAAAGTAAATGAAAATAATTGCGCAGAACTAGGACCAAAATATAAAGAAAATAATACCTTTAATAATAAAAAACAAAAATATTAATGAAAATGAAAAAACTTGGTTAAACAAAGAAAAACACTGTAACATATGGCAATAAATACGATCAAATTAATAAACACATAAGAAAAACAAAAGTAATTTGAAGCAGCTAGTGAAAAAGAAACAAAAAAGAACAATACTCCGATTAAGATTAGGAATAACAAAATAAAATAATACCGGTACTCAAACGAAGGGCAAAATATATATGTAGAAAAACAGCTAATGTAATGATGTAGGTTAAAGTCGAAAATAGAAAAAGAAACATGTGAGGAAATGGTGTTTGACATTTACAAAAATATGAATGTGAAACTATCTCTCGGCGAATATAGAAATTTGGTAATGTAAAATATAAATTAATGTTTTAAAATGGCCATAATGCAAATGACACTACATTCTGTAATATTTTAAATTTAATAAAAATTGAATAACATTTATGTCAATTTACACGATACCTGATGGGAGATCGATTTATAAGACTAAACATCAAACGAATAAATAATTCACTTAAATACTAGATTAACTATCGCTTTCGTTTTCGCTAGCATTTGATACAACGTCAGAAGATTCTTCTTCACCTTCTTCAACTTCATCGGCGGATTTTTCCACTATACTTTCGGGTTCAGATAATTCCTTCCCTATTGATAGTTCTGTTTTGTTTGGTGCCACTGTATCTTTATTTGTTGATGCTGCAATTCTTCTTTCCCGTCTCTTCTCTGTTTTTGTTTTACGATTTGAACTTTTTTCTGGTGGAGGATTTAGTTGGCCCCCTTCCGCCAATTTTTTGTATTTCTTTAATTGTCTCAATTTTCTTGTTGCTGTATTAGTCAATTTACCCCTGCTTTCAATAGCATTGATTTTGTTTTCCAATTCTTTAATAACTTTTTCTTTCTCGTAGTTGTCTGAAGAACTTACTTTTTGTTTGATGATAAAAAACTGGTCTTTCTTTGGTTTCTTATCAGAATTTCGTATAAATGAGCCAGTCTGTTCCATATCATTTTTAATTTCATTTTTCTCTATATCCGGTTTAACATGCGGAAACTGTTTTTTTGGTAAAGTCTTATGAATATTCGGTCCCCCTCTATTTGTTTTGTTGTTTTTAAATTTCGGGTGCCTCTTTCCATTCTCTTGTTTGCGTTTTTGGGAAAACTTACCTCTATCAGTGAAGCTTCTCTTATTCGATTTTGGTTTAGTCATTTCTGAAATAAAATATACATTTTTACTGGCCAGTATACAAACAATATTTATTGATAAAAAGATAAGCCGAAACTAAAATGAAAATTTATAAGATAATAAGACCAATAATGTATACCTTTTTAGACGAACACACTTACTGTAACAGATACAGCAATTACAAATCTTCGAAACAAAAATAGTAAGAAAAATATTAAAAGCGAAGATATCGAACGTACAGTTAGGGCATAGATAAAAATGAAACCAGTAATAAAATAGAAGGATGGACACCGGAAGGTTGGGCAGAGAATTACAATCAGATTATGGGACATACCGAAAATAAGTAGGGAACAGGTGGAAAAACATAAATACTAGAATAGAATGGTTTGATGCATCACATAAAAAGGATTTTCAAGAGTAAGCATATATAATTTTAACAGAAAGATACAATTTATGCATGAATTTACTGACCAGTATGGGGGTGTATTAGAAGCCTCTTCTTTACATAAAATAAGCCAGTTAGCTGCAATGTGACTGGTACATATCAGATAACTTCCAAAAAAAAAATAGGACTACTCAATTGAGTGATTTGTGGAAATTTCATTATTTCATATGAGTAAGTTTACTCAAATTAAGTAAATTTGAATTTCTTTCAGTATTTAAAGTTTATATATATATATATATATATATATATATATATATATATATATATATATATATATATATATACATATATATTATATGGTATTGGATTCCTAATCAATATTATAATAAAAATACATTATTTAAGGAAAAATCTAACAGAAAATAAACTTAAGTAGCACCAAATGGAACCATTAATAACTTAATTTCATTCTAACCAGTAAGATTGCTACAATAAAAGATGTCAGTGTAATAAATAAATTTCAAACAGGCAGCGAACATAGACTAATCAGAGCAGAAATTGTTCAAATCTGAAACTAGAAAGAATAAAATTAATCACAAAACCAACAGTAACCGGTACAAATATTAACAATCTAAAAGAAAACTCATCACTACCAAAGGACAATTGATGAAAGATTATATGACCAAATCGACAGCTCTCAATTAATGGAAATCATCCTTGATAGTGCCAAAGAAATTTGAGGCCCGCAACTACAAAATGAACATAATAAACTGTTTGATAAAACCAAAATAATGCTAAAACAAAGAAGGTAAATGAAAGTAAATAGTAACATAAAGAGAATACAATACACAGAACTTTGTAAGACAATAAGGGCATAGTATTAAAGAACACATAAGAAAAGACAATGAAATACTGATAGAAAATGCAATCGAAAACAAAAAAAAAACTATAATAAAACAAGAAAAACATTAATTATTGTGAAGAAGCAAATCGTTGCTCTAACAAACGAAAGCACCAGAATAAATGAAATGATACAACTCGTGACTAAATTCTACAGCGAACTATACCAAAGCCCCCGAAAGACTTGAAGTAGCAATCAGTAACCAAGAAGATGTACCAGAAGTCCTTCCGGAAGAAGTAGAATCGATAATTACAAAAATTACAAGCGGTAAAGCAACTGGAATAGATGGCATAACAGTGGAACTGCTTAAGTACGCTGGCAAAAAAAACTGGAAAATCTTAGCAGGCATATTAACGAACTGCCTAAGATCAAGATGCATACCAGATCGCTGGAATACAGCAAACATAATTCTCATATATATATATATATATATATATATATATATATATATATATATATATATATATATATATATATATATATATATATATATATACTCTATGACTAATTAACACTACTTTTTTCATCTTCTATATTCATAACATCCTGATATTGTCCCGAAGCTATTTTCCTGTGACATTTTAACACAATTTATGATAACTATTGGGAATTAACCACAATTTTAGTTTAAAGTTTATTAAATGTGATCCAGTTTTCTCTCCTTTGCGTCTTAATTCCATCTTAATCTCAGCTGCTCTTACGACCTGCTTTGACCCTAAGCATCACGGTATTTTGTCTTAACAAAATGCTTGCTATAATAATGGCAATTTGATCTTATCCTAACACTAACTTTTTAGTCCCAATTTACTTTAATTGTATTATTCATTACATTTTTCTATCTAGTTACTTTACCATATTTTTTCTAAATATTTGATGGAAAACTTACAGTATATATTACATAAATTAAAAGAACTCATATAAGTAGTAGATATAAACTTGAAAAATAATACACAAATTGACAATTAATATAAGATGAGAATAAATAATAAATTCACTTTTTGATATCACATAAGTACTGTTTCTTTCATTTTGCTATTATATATGTCGATTGGCACATTTTTACCATGATTTGTATTGTGAAAGGTAGTGTAAAATGTATTTCTAAGTTGCCTAGAAGGTACACACAGATTAACGGCATTTAAAAGTTAGGGACAGATAAATTGACCTAGAATTAGTTTGAATATAAAATATATACATACATAAAATACATCATACATTAATCTGTGAGATTTAGAGTAGACTACTTCAATGGACTTAAAATTTCCTGGTAATCATGTGCCTGCCTAGGTATAGTTCATCAATATGAGCAGAAATGAAGAAATATGTGCTGAATATTTTTAATCAACTTTTTATGTAGGTACCTCATAATTAAGATCTTACCAACGCATAATATAACACTACTAGGCCTTTTTGAATTACGAGGCTTTTGGAGATGACTATCCAAATTATACTGAAACCTCTACTACCACTGACTTCAGAGGTCTCCATACCACCAACGCAGTATAAGGAGTCAATTGGTTTCTTAATTTTATGAAGTTATTTTATGGCATTTCTGAGTTTTTAGCTGTAAATAATTTTCTGAACACCACAACCATAGAGCATTCAAATCATCCTGGATAAAATTAATTATTATCTGACATTGTATTAACTTTTCTAAAGTTAATACAACTTTTTCATAGTTTGTGTTTTGAACGTTTAAGACATTTGCATTCTAAGGAAAGTAAAACTTATAAAATAAAAAAATAATGAATTACAGGCTAATGCTTTACTGAACAATCAGCTATGCAATATTAGAGACAAGTATGCAAAAGGGGAGAACAATAAAAATGAACATAAACCTAACATAAGTTTAATTAAAACTAAAATTACTTAATGAATATCAATTATTTAAACCGGCAGTACAAAATTATTTTTATATAAAACATGATGTGTGACATACATCTTATATATAGTTTTTAATCAGACTCTTCCCCTGACTCATCATCACCATTATTGTCTTGGTCATCATCTTCATCACTGCTTTCTTCTTCCTCACCACTATCATCTTCTGACACTATTTCCGGAACTTTAGCTTTACTTAATTTATTTTCCTCTTCATCATCACTATCATCTTCTGGTTCATTTTTCACTACTCTCTGGACTTTAGCTTTCTTTACTTACAGCATTTTCTTCTTCATCATCACTATCACTTGGTTCTTTTTTCACTATTTTCTGGACTTTACCCTTTTGCTGTTTGGTCTGTTTTCTTGCTGCAGCTTTCTTCATTTTTGCTGTGCCTTGGGTAGGCTCAGATTTAACACTTGGAGCTGGTGGTATGAGAGATTTGGCTATTTGTTTATACCTTTGCAATAATGCCAGTTTACGTACAGATGTCTTTGTTATCTCTTCTCTACTTTCTATGCTTTCTAAAATTCTTCTTTCTATAATCTTTAATTTTTCGTTTATAATTTTTATGGCTTCAGCTGTATCTCCTGACTTTATTTTGACCAGTATACTGGCATATGCTTGTCTTCTCTTCTTTTTTTTCACTTGGGAAGTACCTTCAACAGGTACCTGTTCAGCTTTTTTACATGCCATATTTGAAGCTACTACTTGCTGCTTAGCTGTCTGTTGTTTTTTCTGCCTATGTTTAACAGATATTTCTTGTTTAGGAGTTTTGACTTGCTGTTTTGGTGTTTTATTTTTTTCAGGAGTTTGTTGATTCCGTTTAGGAGTATCTAGCTTTGTTTGTTGCTTAGGAGATGACTGACCTTTTTGTATAGTTACAGATCTGGTGTGATATTTAGGTGTCTGTCCATTTTCCACTTTAACTTTTTTGGCAGAGTTATTTTTAAGACCTAAACTTTTTCTCTTATTAGGAGTTTTTGGTGCAACATCCATTATTTCTGAAATAAGAAAAAAGGTACATTCAATTCTTGTACCCAATACAGCTTGTACTTAATAACTCATAATATATAACTATTAACATTTGTTTTTGCCGTTTCAGTTTCCAATGTAGTGATAGGCGAAATGATTCATTTGAATGTTTCGAATCATTTGAATTAACTCACTGGGATGTTTCGAAACATTGAAACAATTGACACATTTTACCTGATACTGTAACTTCATATATTTCATATCATAACAATTCATTGTCAGTCGCTATGCAAAGATACAATATTTTGTGCAGATTCATTTTCTGTAAGGCACTTGACAGCAATGTCATTGTTAGAGTATTGTTGAATGATTAGGGATTTGAGCTTGCTAAGCACAAATTTATTGTTTTAGGTGTAGGTTAGATATGTTCAGTCTGGTTTTATTTAATTAGGTTTTTTTTCTCGGTAGTATAGATTTTTATTACCATTTTTAAATGAATACTTATCATTATCAGATATGATACATACTGACTCAATGTTTCAAAACAGTAAACATTTAAGGTCTCGAAACATTGAAACAGTTCTGTGACTATATTAACCTTTAATGTTTACCAATTGGCACTCTGTGGTGATTGTAATGTAAAATATAATTGTCATTATCGTCAATTGTCATTTAATCCCACATGTTTACAATATTTAATAATTCTTTGTTACTAAGGTTAGTAGTATCTATGCTTTGGTAAAATGGCACAATAGATTTAAGGATGGTAACAAAAAATATATTTAATCTACTTATAATCCACAGTACTTGGTGATTCAATGAATATTTGATATGTTAGTTCCAAAGTATTGTAAGTCAAATTGTTATTGTTCTCATTTAAATACTACAGTAGTTATACTTGCTATAATAATTACAATTAATTTTTTAGTCCCAATTTACACTTTTAATATTACATTTTTTTCATCTAGTTACTTTTACATATTTTTTCTGAACTTTCCTAGTTTGTGTTTTGAATGTTTCAAACATTTCCATTGTAAGGAAAGTAAAACCTATAAAAAATAATGAACAACCAGCTATGCAATAAGAAACGAGTATGCAAAAGGGGATAACAATAAAAATGAACATAAACCTAACATAAGTTTAATTAAAATTAAAATTGCTTGATAAACATCAATTATTTAAAACGGCAATACAAAATTATTTTTATATAGAACATGATGTATAACATATACATCTTATATATAGTTTTTAATCAGACTCTTCCTCTGATTCATCATCATCATCCTCCTCATTATCGTCTTGATCATCCTCTTCATCACCACTTTCTTCTTCACCACCTTCCTCTTCCTCGCCACTATCATCATCATCACTATCATCTTCTGGTTCTTCTGTCACTACTTTCTGGACTTTAGCTTTAGTTACGGTATTTTCCTCTTCATCGTCACTATCATCTTCTGATTCTTTTTTCACGACTTTCTGGACTTTACCCTTTTGCTGCTTCGTCTGCTTTCCTGCCGCAACTTCCTTCTTTTTTGGTTTGTCTTGGGTAGACTCAGATTTACCGGGTGGAACTAGTGGTGGGAGACCTTGAGCTATTCTCTTAAACTTTTTCAACAATGTCAATTTACGTAAACCTGTCTTTGATAACTCTGCTCTACTTTCCATAACCTTAATTTTTTCGTCTATAATTTTTAAGGCTTCAGTTTTCAAAGCTTTATCTCCTGAATTTAGTTTGACTACTATACTACCATATTGATGTCTCCTCTTTTTCTTTTTTTTATCATTTGGACTATCAGAGGACTGTGGTTTTTTTTCTTTTTTTGATTTCTCTTCCACTTGGGAAGTGCCTTTCAAAGGTACCTGTTTAGCTTTTTTACTTGACTTATTTGGAGCTACTACTTGCTGCTTATCTGTCTGTTGTTTTTTCTGTTTGTTTTGTTTTGGGGTTTGCTGATTTTTTTTCTGTTTAGGAGTTTGAATCTCTTGTTTAGGAGTTTGAATCTCTTGTTTAGGAGTTTGAATCTCTTGTTTAGGAGCTTTGACTTGCTTTTTAGGTGTTTTATTTTTTTTAGGTGTTTGTTGATTCTGTTTAGGAGTATCTAGCTTTGCCTGTTGCTTAGGAGATGGCTGACCTTTTTGTTTATTTGCAGATCCAGGCACTTTAGGTGTCTGTCCATTTTCCACTTTAACTTTTTTGGCAGAGTTATTTTTCACACCCAAACTTTTTCTCTTATTAGGAGTTTTTGGTGCAACATCCGTCATTTCTGAAATAAGAAAAAGGTACATTCAATCCGTGTACCAAACACTGCTAGTACTTAATAACTCACAATATAAAACTATTAACCCAGAACAAATGTAAATATATAAAGAGGTTCTGAAAGTGTTTTCTTGAAGCATGTTTCAAGTTAAATATTGTATTTATAAGAGATTACTCCAGAATTAATTGTCGTGAAAATTACATTAACATTTGTTTTTGACATTTCTATTTCCAATGCAGAAACTATTTTCAAAAAAATTTTATGAATTCAGAAATTATGTTAACCTATAATGTTTATCAATTGGCCCTGTGGCAATTATAATGTAAAATGTAATTTTCATTATAATCTATTATGGTTTAATCCCATATGAATATAATGTTTAATAAACATTTGTTACTAAGGTCAGTAGAACCTATGTTTTAATAAAATGTCACAATAGATGTAAGGATAAGATAACAAAAAAATATATTTAATCTACATATAATCCTCAGTATTGGGGGATTCAGTGAAGATTCAATATGTTTGTGCCAAAGTATTGTAAGTCAATTTTTTTCTAAAAATCAAATTATTAGTCAACAGGCAGACATAATTTTTGGTATTATGAATTGGATAAGTGTCCTTAGTTAATATGGGTACATTGATTCTGAATATGAATTTGGTTTGAACCCATCAAGTCAAGATTTTTCAGAAGATTAAAAAGACCTTGTGAGATATTTTGTACTAGAGCAAAGTATTGATATTTCAAATAGGTAAAAGAAATAAATAGACTTACAATCAATTTATTTTACTACCAAAACGACCAGTTTTGCTTTCTACACTTTGCAAAGCATCTTCAGGTCAAACTGTACAAAGTAAATTAAATGATGCCGGTACAAGAATTTTTAGATAATGATTCATGATACATAGTTCAAACTATTCTGTAATTGCTGATGAAGTGTGATCTTCGGTTAATGTTGTAACTGTCTGACAAGTAACAAGGAAGTTTCTTGAGGGTAGAGATGTTAACAAATGAAATAGGAGTAAGGTATATGTGATTGTTTGTTAAATGAAAGTGATGTTTTATATTATTTAAATTATTAAGTTATTTATATTTATATTTAGAAATGTGTGTTAATTTATTGAATTTTTTTTACAGTATGAGGACAGTTATATGACAATGAATGAAATTAGATGTACTATTTTGTGGGTGTGCAATTTCTTTGACTTGTAATTATCAATTTTTTTTGATAAAATGCATTTAATTCATAACTTTTTAGGAAAGGAACTAAAAAAGAGTAGATGTAGTGCCAATAAGCCCCCCTTTTTATAAGTTTTATGTCTGTTTTGTCCTTTTAATTGTATTCTGTTTGTCCTTAATTGTTTATTTTATAATTTTAACATATGAGATCACAATTTTCTGCCAAAACAGAAATTAAATGCCTTTTATCAAAAAAAAATTGATAATTACAAGTCAAATAAATTGCACACCCACAATATAGTGCATCTAATTTCATTCATTGTCATATAACTGTCCTCATACTGTAAAAAAATTTCAATAAATTAACACACATTTCTAAATGTAAATAACTTAATAATTTAAATAATATAAAACATTACTTTCATTTAACAAACAATCACATATACCTTACTTTTTTGGCTCCAGGACTGTGACCCCATGCCAAAAGCTTAGATGATGTGTGAATGACATAGTGCAAAAAGCCATGTTTTAGAGTGAATTGAGATACACATTCAGAAAGTTTCCTTATCAAAAAAGTTAGATCCTAATTTAGTAACAAGGGACCTTGTATGAGCTTTCCCACATAGTTCTGCACCCAAATAAACCCCTAAAAAAAGTTTGGGTTTTATTGAGGTTTAGAAGCAACATATTTGCTGCAAACCATTGTTCTGCATTAACTTGTGCTTGTTGTGAAGCTTCTCTGTCTGCATTAAGATCATATAGTGTCCTCAGCAAAAAGACTAAATGAACTAGTGAGGTATGTCTGTTGAAAAACATTAATAAAGATTAAAAATAAAAGTAGTCCCAATATTGGCACCTGGGGTAATCCAATATTTATAGCTCTCTCTGCTGGCCTCATTCCACCCACCTGCACACTCTACTTTTTATAGTTTATCACTTATCATGTTTACTTCAGTATAAAGCTGGGTGATCAGGACAAACCTTGGGCTTCACACAAAGTGTGCTTTCAGTGTGTTGAGAAAATGGACAAAAGATACACATAGCTCTTTGCCCTTAGGCATTCCTGTGGTATGGAGGGAACCAAAAACATGGAGACACCTGTTACTTTTGCTCCTGCGATGTCAAGGGTTTAAATTAGAAAAATAAACATACAATTCAGTATCCTGATTTAACACCTGCTAAATGACCTGTACCTGGACCAGGAATCCTCATTTTCCCAGAATCCCAGGAAAACTGGGATGTAATATGAGTGCCAAACTTAATTTTCTGGATTCCCATGTTGACTATTTTCCAGGGAGATGAAATATTAGGTTATATTATAAGTTACCAAGGAAGATGGAATATTAGAATGATGACTGATTACTGCTGTACCTTGAAGAGGGCTTCCAAAAATCCACAAAAAGAAAACTACAAAACTCAGTTTTCACGAAAAAAAAAAAGAACAATTTTATTCAAAAACCAAGGATTATATAGATTATAAGTACTCCATTGTTTTTTTTATAAACAACTCAATTTTGCATGTAATTTTGTATTAAATATAGTTACAACAAATATTTTCTCAGTATTTTTGGCAGATTCTATGAAAAATTTTAAACACAATTTCTCTGAAAACCTGACGTGCTGAAAAAAATTAAGCACAGATCACAGATTCGTGATCAGCACACCCCATTTACTATATTACACCTATTAAACTTAAACCACTTTTTCATAAAAAAAATTTGTGTTTGTGTTATTAGTACATCATAAATATTACAATTAAGTATATATATTATGTTCTGGGCAAATATTTAGTGTGTTGTCAAAATTAGAACTGAAAGAACTGTATATAAAATTGAATAATTGAAACAATGTGGCTTATATTTTGATAAAAACGTGTAGATGTATATTTCAGAAGGTTGTTACTGGATTTAATAAAAAAGATGCTATGTTGTTAAACATTATGAAATAAAGAACGGTTCTTTAAAGAAAATGTATATATACCAAAAGAAAACAAAAATATTCTAAAATAAAATGAAACTTACTTATTAAATTTGTTTTCTGCAGATATTTAAACAAAACGTGTACTGGACTCAAGCTAAACTTTGAGGTTAGATATAATTGCGGATGTACCTGGCAGCGTTTTGCGTTTTTGTAAAACAGGATCACCAACAATTTCAGTTATGTATCATTGATACCAACATCATTAAAGCTATAATATCATGGTATTAAAGTTTTCACATAAATCTATGAGAAAATTCAAAATTGGGTTCAATGATCGATTGCATATATATTTAATAATCAGTTTTAATATAATGCTTAGAATTTAATTGTAATTTAAGTAAATTAAAAAGTGACCATTCGCTAGAAAATGCCCTGCAACGTAAAATGACCTTTTCACAAATTAACACAACAAATTTGACGTAGCCAAATATGTTCTGATTCTGATTTCTGATGTACAGATGACAGCAAAGAGTAGAACTCGTGAAGTGAACAAAACTGTTATTAGACATTTATGTCATGCAAAGAAAGATATTCTGGGATTTGGAAGTTAATTGAATGTTCTAACATAGTGCAAATTTACTGTGTTTTGTTGTATATAAAACTATTAATAAATATATTTAGGTGAAATATAATATATTAAATTTAAATACAACATGTCTACTCCTGCCCGAAGACGCCTTATGAGAGACTTCAAAAGGTTGGTGATTCATTAATTTTCATTGGTCTTGGTCTTGAAACTAGTGTTTGGTAGATATTATTATTAGCTTTTTGTGAATAGATAAGAGAATATTGATTAACAATTCGAGAATTATGGTGACAGTGTAGGTACTGGTACATTAAGTGGAAATTAAAAAAATATTTTCCTTTTATGCTATCAGAAAAATAAATATAGATCTTTTGTTTAAATAATCCTAATTATAAATGTTGGAAAATTATTTAATTATGAGACAAAGAATGCAAAAACCAATTTGCTTTGTTATTAGTTCCCCATCCAAATTAGCAAATTTAGTCATCTTATGTAAAATAGGTATAGGTGTCAAAGAAAATTATGTTTCCATAAACCATTATTGCACATAGTTCTGAATAATACCAAATTGAAAATACAAAAGTCAATCTCTTTACAACACAATCCTTAAAGTAATGAGTGTATATTCATTTATTGACTAATTTTTTAAAATTCTTTGTGTAAATGTAAAATGCATAAATATTTAAATGTTACAATATTTTATTGTAACTTGTCACCAATACTTGTTTCATTGGTGTTTCTGCATATATATACTTTCTTTGTTTCAAACTATTACTACAATAAAACATAAGACAAAACAGTTGGGAAGTTTTTATTTGACTTGGAAATGTTCATTGGTTCAAAATAAGTAAATGGCATGTGTTTTAAGTTTACTACAGAATTGTACATAATTTATTAACATAGTTGCTTTAAAATTTGGATTCTTGAAGATCTTCCACAATATCTGGATATGTGTTACGCAAATTTTCTGTTGAAAGTAAATCTTTATAAAATTGGTAAAAAATGTCTAGTATCAGCAGCAGTGACAACAAGTAGTTTCGTTTCTCATTAGAAATTGGAATTGGCTGATTAGAAATTACAGATATTGTAGAAGGGATCATCTCTGTGTAAGCAATCTTTGAATAAGCCTTTGAATAAAAACACCAAAATCTTGTTCGTACCTTAACCACTTTGTCTGTAGCCATTTAAACTGTTCATTATTTACATCTTTATGTTTTTGAACTAACAGACCTTGAAGAAGAGAAGAAAAATCAAAAAAGTCCATTATCTTCATTTAAACTGCATCAAATTTGGGAATGCTAGATTTTATTAGCTGCATCCAGTCATGGGGATGGTAAATCTGTATTTTAGTTTTTTTCTTTTCAATTATGCTATGGTCAGTGTCCACTTCTATGTCATAGCATAGACATAGCAACAATGCAGTTTTTTCTTGACCAACTCAAATATGACTCCTTTGTCCCACCATTGCAACGGATTGTCCTTTCTAGCCTGTAGAGGTTCACCAAGGTACTTATCAACTTCAGTTATTGCTGACACTTTTGGACTATTTGTTTGCATATGATTACTTACTTTTTTGTCAAAAGTGGCCCACACTGATTTATATGTCTCTTCCACGCCATGATTTTCGGTTTGTTGTGTAGGATTTATTGAATTTTGTTCTTTAGCTAGACTTATTAAAGCAGTCACTTGTTTCACTAAAGATTGCTTTACTTGTTCAAAAGCGGATTCATTGTTGAATCCATGCCTTTTAAAACAAGGATCTAATAAAGTGGCTTCTGCATCTATTTTAAATTCCTCTATAAGGTGGAAACATTGGTTTAACTTATCCAACAACTGTTTCCCAAAGTCTTTAACTTCTGTTGGAGCATTTACCGAACATTGGAGAAAATCAGAACAATAATGTTTAAGCGCATTGCTTATGACCTGAGGCTTATGATTGCAACATCAAAATACTTTTGACGTTGTAATCTATTGTTCCCATTTCATTTCCTCGATAACATCTCTCTTTGATCAAAAAAATTCCACATAATACTTTTTTTCTTTTTTTTTTCCATTTTACTTAAAACATAACTAGACTAAACAATTTTAATTGTTAAACTAAACAGAACAGAATACGGGACCATTGACTCGACAATTCGAATGTATATAATTTAATTAATTAATTAATTGAAAAAAATTAATTAGTTTGTTTAAAAAACAACTAAAAAGTATCTTACGATAAGTTTGTTGTACATCTGTATTATTCTTATATGTTTGTATTATTCAGAGGTGTTTGTTATTTTAATAATTTATTGTTGTTAAGGTTTGATTGTTATTTTAATAATTTATTATTTTTAAGATGTAACTTTGTAAAAATTGTAAGTAAATGGATGCCATATATAAATAAATAAAATAAAAAAAATTTACAGTTTTGTAGCATAGGGGCTTCCTGTTCCAATTAATTTAGGAGCTCCATGAATTGACCAATCAACATGTTCATCATATCACATAGTTCGTTTCTTAAACACTATACAGCATCATTCATAGTCATAGTGTCATTCAAACGATAGGCTCACAGAACGCGATTATATCAATCACGGGTCTTTGAAAGGATTCAATCTTTGTGAACAGATCGTTCGTGACCTACTCATCACTATCCCTGAATCATAAACTTATGTTCTATTGAACATGTCAGGGACATAGAAGTACATTCATGTGAACATTGTACTGATGTGGGAGTTTCTATTTTGACCAGTACAAGTGTCAGTAGAAGATGATGTATTTTACATTTGTTGACAATTAAGTCTGCAAATGTTTGTATAAACAAGAGGAAATTTGGTTAGCCCTTCGAGCAGCAATGGTTTGGTACCACACATAGCACAAGGCTTTTCCAGTTTTGTTGTCATGTATTCTTAGGTCTTGTCCACAATTGCCTTTTATAAAAAGCAATTAAGGAACTTCAGACACTGTTGAAAATCAAATGTGAATGTCTGCACTGTGATGTCATCTTTACTTAGTTGTGTATTAAATCTGTTCTCCCTATATGCCTGATCTGCTGAGATTTAATTTCTGTCAAGTTCACTAACAAGTTCAGCTTTAGATTGTTCATCTTTACAAAGTTGTATTTGCATATGAAATTTGTCACAAATAAAATGAGTATCAATTCAAGGCTTTTTAAATGATAGTTTCATTTTATGGAATTCTTTATTTATTTATTTCAACAGTAGAACAGTAGCAGGTGAGATTTATTGATACCAATTTATCAAGAAGTTTCGGGAGTGCTTATTGAATAGTTATACCTCTATAATTATTAACACACTCATAAGTGCCAGATTTATAGATAAGTGTAAGAAAACTATTTTTTAATTACTATGGAAATACAGATAATAACAATGATAAATTGAAAATTTGTTGTAAAGGTTTACAAAGGCAAAAAATAGTTTTTAATAAGTGCTACAAGTATACCATCAGGTCCCAAAGAATATGTAGTTTTTACTCTCATAATCCCCTCAAAAACATCAGTCAGACTAAATTTCAGAATCTGGAAATCAACACTATAGTTTAATTCAAAATTAGGTAAATTATACTCACTATCATTATATGTACCTAAAAAATAAGTGGCAAATATATTGACTATCTCCTCACCTTTACTAGACATTACATTATGATAAGCACTAGACCCACGTGTAGCACTAATGTGTCTCTAAAAAGAGCGGGGATTACTTGAAAGATGTGCTTGAATATTCTCTAAATACTTCTTATAACATACTACTTATGATGATGATTATAATGATTTACATCTTTCCCTTAACACCGAAAATTTCTCATATGAGTTGCTTGATGCTTTAAAATTCCTATGATCTATTTTTTTTTGTATGACAAGCTCATACAAGGAATAGGAGCTCATAGGAACTGAGCACTGAGTGAAACTGTTAGTATTTATAACCATAGCACAATAATTATAGTAAAGAATGTCAAGTCCATTCTCAAACCAATGAGGATGAAGGAGAGAAAGTCTTAAAGAGGTCAAAGATTCAAGAAATTTTTCCTTTCAAAAATTATTGCATTTTCTGTAGTTCTGATTATGTATACTGTGTAACAACAATGATTAGTGTAAATACTTTTGTGACTGAACAGAGGGGGAACTGGCACTATTTACAATTACAAATATTGATGTGTAATAGATGTTTAAAGTGTTGCATTCCCATGGATGCTCTGAAATGTAAATTTTTGTATGTCAAATTAGTCAATTTTCTAGAAAAAAATTAATGTTTTTTTTCTTTTTTTTTTAGATTACAGGAGGACCCACCTACTGGAGTCAGTGGTGCTCCTACTGACAATAATATAATGATCTGGAATGCAGTTATATTTGGACCCCATGACACACCCTTTGAAGATGGTACTTTTAAACTAACTATTGAGTTTACAGAAGAATATCCAAATAAACCACCTACAGTCAGATTCGTTAGTCATATGTTTCACCCTAATGTATATGCTGATGGTGGTATATGTTTAGATATATTACAAAATAGATGGAGTCCTACTTATGACGTATCTGCTATTTTAACTTCAATTCAAGTAAGTGTTTTATATTTTCCTTATTGGATTTTTTAAAATGGGGAAATATGAAACTGGGTTCAAACTGAAATAAAGGAAAATTCAGAGAATATATGAGGCCATTATTTTCAACACTCGCTAATCGACAAAATCAACCTCTTTTTTATTAAGTTTATTTCAATTTTAAATAGGAATCAAATGATAAAATCAGAATTTCCCAAAACTTATTCTTTAGCATACAAATTCTGTCGAGAAAATTACATTTACATGCAGAACTCGCTCTTTGCTTTGAGCTTTTACTTGATAAACTCGCTGCTTGCTCTACCGCCAATGAAATTTGCTCGTTGGTTCATGTAATGAACACACTATTATAATAGCTGTTGAACCGAATCTTCTACACTGGCGTTATAATACTTTTTTTCTATACTGTAAAATTCTGAGGCACGCGTCACGGAACTAGCGCCACAAGATGGTGTTGTCACAAGTGACGAGTAGCGTCATAGAATAGCGGTTCTTGACATCGATTCACTAATCTCGATCAATTCGTCTCTAGTCATCATATATTTACTCTAAGCAGGTTTAAATTAAACACTGCATGAAAAACAACTAACAAAATATAGACATTGAATCATCTGTTTAAATTTTTATAATAATTCTCGTTTTACAATAATTTCAAGTAGGTAAATACAATTATTATTTTTAATAATTAAATTTACTATCAAATAATATTTATTTATATTTTATTATTAGAGCGCGGAATATATGCAACATTTTTTTTAAAGAATATACATATACAGATTGAACGAATTTAAAACGGAACATACAATTTAATATATGTCTGTTTGAACTGCATTTGAAATAGTGGACCAATATAAAACTTGGACAAAAATAAATCCATACCCGGTGATAGACATTGTATAAAATATCGTTCAACTATCTGTCTCCTTTAAAGGAAAGAGGAGCTTGCCTAATAGTCGGAGAGATAGAGCCGAAATTTTGAACTGATCAGTAATAAGACATTTCTCTATTGGAATATATTCATTGTAACTGGGTTAAGACTTTGCCTTACAGGCGGACGCCCCTCGTGGTACATTGGGTGGCTATACAGGGATGAAGTTCTCATTTTTTTCGGAAAAATTAACGATCGATAATATGGCTGAAAATTTGCCCAGAGTAAGATCTTGGTATAACTAGACGAAATCCCAAAGGGCGGACGCGAGAGTGGATACATAAGGGGTGGCGGACAGGGGTGAAATTGCAATTTTTTGGGAAAAAATTAACGATAAGTAATATGTCCGCCATTTTCATGGCTCATTATTTAGCCCCTAAAAACTCTAAATCGAAAAGAGCGGACAGCTGGGTTGTTACAGGGAGCCATAAAACGGGATCAAATGTATCACTTGCCTGCGCATTTTAGGTCTCGGTAACAATTTTCAAACTGATTTTATTATGATATTTTTATACCGATTGATTTGAAAATTTGTATGCTCACTTCTGTTACTATTCTGAAAAGCGTCAAGTAGAGTTTTCCTCAAAATTTTCCAAAAAAATTTCCGTAAATGAAAATTTTCGTAATTTTTTGAGGTAAAATCTAAATTGTAGAATCCTTTCGATTTTCTGTCAGTTATACCATGATTTTTTTCCAAAAATTTTCAAACGATTTTTCCGATAAGAAAAAAAAATTAGAAAAACTTTTCTAAAACATCTGATAAAACTCTACGTCATCGTCTGAATCTTTTATAGAATATTTTGTAGTTTTAAAATGATATTATGATAATGTTTTTTTTTTTCAAACTAAAGTCATATTTACTTTACAAATCACATTTTTTTCTTAAATATACCTCTGGTCAAATTTTCAGCCATATTATCGATCGTTAATTTTTCCGAAAAAAATGACAACTTCATCCCTGTATAGCCACCCCCTGTACCACGAGGGGCGTCCGCCTGTAAGGCAAAGTCTTAACCCAGTTACAATGAATATATTCCAATAGAGAAATGTCATATTACTGATCAGTTCAAAATTTCGGCTCTATCTCTTGGACTATAAGGAAGCGATAAGTGGTTTGACAGCATAATGACTGCTTGTGTAGTCTAGTTTTTTCAGTGATTCTAGGCAACCTATTTGGGTGGAGTTTTGACTTGTTCTTGAAAGAATTCAGAATCCAGCAGCCCACTGAAGTATTGGATTTTTATAATATAATTATTTGACAACCTTTTGTTGACCAACCACCTAGAGCGGAGTTGAGCCGGAATACATTGTTTTCGTATGTTCCGTTTTAAATTCGTTCAATCTGTATATGCATCTTTTTATGAAAATATGCACAAATATTGCAATCCAATATGTAATAAAATTTAATGATTTAATACAACAAAATAGGGTGCAAAAAGTACTATGTTCAAAAATTGGTTTTTATTTGGAAAAATACACATACTAAGTAAGAAAAACATAGCCAGATACAATTATTTACTATTTTAAAATGGTACAAAAAAGTATTACAATATTATACAATTTCTCGTTTGGAAATACTATAAAACGCATTTACAACAAGATACTTTTAGAAATTTTCCAGTAAAAATGATTGTCTTCTATCAGTAAAAATGTATTTAGACATAGAAAAGGTTCTTTCAACGTCTACTGACGTAATTGGAAAATATTGAAGTTTTGGCAGTATACTATAGTAATAAGGCCATGGTACATGTTCGTCAGAAGACTTATTTTCGTAGATATTTTTGACTATTTGTAAAAATTAACCCTTCATTTTTTGTTAAAGACACTTCGGCTTTGCGCCTTATTTGATCTCCTGAGAGAACTTTACCCGGTTGCCACACTTTGCCATAAAATTTTCAATGGTCCTAATGGACTCTCTTAAACTTAATTGTCCACTATCTAACGATGCGATCATATCTCGTATAAAGTAAAAATTAACTTTAATAAGCTTAATGTACTTTGTAACGAGTCCTTACCTTGAACTACACTCTGAACGTCGTCCTCTATGTCCAAAATTAAGTCCTTAACGGCATCAAAATGTTCCGCGTGGAATATAGCTGCGTTAATTCACGTTCCCTATTTGGTAATTACAGGTTCTGGTGGTAAACTAACTCTAGACAGTCTCGCCCTATACATCTGTACTCTTAGAGGGGCTTTGATGAATACTTTTTTAACATTTGAAATTAGCTTATTTACTAACAGAAATTCTGTTCTGATGGTTTCTGCTACTCGGTTTATCCCGTGCAGAAGACATGTAACATGCACCAAATTGCGGTAAAATAATTTAAGGTTCTGTCCTACTTTTACCATATAGGGTGCGGCATCAGATAGAAGCACAAACAACTTTTCTTCTGGCGCTGGGTTTGGAAGAAAGCTTGATAGAGACTGCTGTATGAATCTGTATACGATCACATTATTGGTTTTGTCCAACTGCTTCGAAGCTATTAAGTATGCGTTTGTAGAATTATTTTTTTGAAATGCTCCAATCATCAGATGTGTGATTTCTCAGCCACAAGCATCGGTACTTTCATCCACAACGATGTAGAAGTTTATCTCGGCAATTGAAGATTTTATTTCCTGAAGAACTATCTCATATACTGAATGAACATTTTTCTTTCTGATGGTCGGACTCATCAGGAATGGTTTGGTTGCAATGCCTTTGTAAAAAACTTCTAAATTGGGGATGCTGAAGTTTTCTTAGTGGTATTTTAGCTGCCATCATAGTTTTACACAAGTCTTCTTGAAAAAGTTCCTTATCCGACTTAGATTTTGCACCCACATTTTGAAATGCGTTTTTAAAATTCTGTTGAACAGGCGCACATTTCATTTCTGCAAACTTCCCGATGTGCAGCGCTCTTTTTAAAAGCTTATTCACTTGAAACTTTTTCTTAAAAACAATTATTTTTGAACAGGCTTTGAAAAAAAACTTTTTCTCCACTAAATTCTAAATTAATTACTATTTAACTGGGAATAAGCCACAATTAAAGGTTAAAATACGTTTATTGACGTTTCAATTTCCACTTCGGAAATCGTTCTCAAAATACAAACATTAGTAAATTAAACAATTTTTTTTTTTTTTTTTTTTTTTTTTTTTTTTTTTTTTTTTTTTTTTTTTTTTTTTTTTTTTTTTTTTTTTTTTTTTTAATGTCAATAAACGTATTTTAACCTTTAATTGTGGCTTATTCCCAGTTAAATAGTAATTAATTTAAAATGCCACAAGAAAATAGCTTCAGAACAATACTAAATTCTAACTTAGAATACCCTTAATCCACGTCGCACTTTTTACTATTTTCTTCATTTTTAAAATCAATCAAAACTCTCTCTCTCTCTCTCTCTCTATATATATATATATATATATATATATATATATATATATATATTATATTTTATTTTTATTTATATATTAATATTTTATATATATTTATATATATATATATATATTTATATATATATATATATATATATATATATATATATATATATATATATATATATATATATATATATATATGTTAACACACCACAAAGCTTTTCGACAAACTGAAAATACTAGCGTGAGTCTAGTAATGCCTACCCAATATTTAATGTGCAAACCAACAACCGTATTATAAGATCATAAGAACCTCCTTAAAATGGTATGAGATTGTCCATTTTGTAACAATAGTAGAATTATTCACAAATACAGTGTTTCATCCATTATTATAAAAGTCATTTCAATAACAGTAATAAAAATAAATAGTTCCTTGTAAATACTCTATTGTTGTCTAATGACCACAGTGAGATCGGGTTAAAAAAAATTATCTAAATATGATCATTCAATTTGGAAATTCCTTAAATTCTTCGACCTTATCAGAGGGAACTGTTAAATATAATTTTTAGGTGTAAAGATGACCATAATATGCAAGTAAATTAAAATGTTCTCAAAATATGCAGTTTTTTTTTTAAACTGACAAAATATGCAACAAATGCACGTATATGCTATTTGCATATAATCCGCGCTCTGTTTATTAATAATATTTGTTCTGAATTTGACAGGTCTGTCATAAGTAAACAACGTATGGTAGGTTAATACGTTAATAGGTGGCGTTAGGAGCAAACATAATAATATATTGAATTTGTTTAAAATATAAAAAAAAAATAAATAATAAAATTACTTTATTTAATTTTAAATATATTATTTCAATTTTAAAAGTACAGAAAACAGTATGAAGCTCCTCACTAGTCTACAGTACCGCCTACTTCCACTTTTTTTTTGTTTGCTAGAGTATAGCTTTTGGTGAAGATGTAAAACGTTCTTATATATTCTTTTTGTTCCAGTCTTTACTGAGTGACCCAAATCCAAATTCACCGGCCAACTCCATGGCCGCACAATTGTACAAAGAAAATAGAAGAGAATATGAAAAAAGAGTGAAGGCATGCGTGGAACAGAGCTTTATTGATTAGCAGTTGTCTCGTCGTCATCGTCGAATTATTTATTCGAACTGATTCTCACTTTGCGCTTCAAAATTACAGCTACTTCTTACAGAGGCCCTGCCTTCTCAGTAACTAATAGTTTCAATCAACTCGTTTTTACTTTTTTTTTTTAATAAAGATTGTTTTACAAAAACTTAACTGTATATACAATGTTTCAGAAAGTTCTATTCCGTTTTACTGCCTGATAGAAGTTATTCTGGTGTTGGCGATAATGAATTATAAAATAGTAAACATAAAATATTTTCAATATTTTAAAAAACTTAATTATTTTATATAATCTCCAAATGCCCCACAAGTGCACAAAGATATTAAATCTGTATTATATAAAGTAATATGTATTGTTGATATAGTAGAAATGTCACCAGGACTTTAATCTGGAGTGTCGGTTGAATTTGATGCTGTTGAATTCATCAACCTGATAGATTTTTATTTTTTTAAAGCTTTCGTTATTACTTTATTATATTTTAAAGAGATTTGAGCACATTTACATCATTCAAATGTAATATGTCATTGTTTAACACTCAGATATTCTACAATGAGTTTATTTTAAAATATCTTCTACCATTTAGACAGGAATAGAACTTATGAAACACACGATAGGAGCTTTCCTTTACAAAAATTTCGTTAATACATTAGCAGATCTTGAAAGTACCAGTGCAAAAAATGTGGATTAGTATAAATTGATTTTTCTTTCTAGTAGGTGCATGTTTTATGTTTAATACAATTGTTAATATTTAATGTGTACAATAAAAAATATTTTTTTGTAGATAATTAAAAGTAAAACGCGCAGTTTTAAGCTAGCAAAAATTGTGACAGTAATTTTGAAAACAATTTTATTTACCACATTTACAATAGATGGCAAATATTTGAATCAAGTGGCAAGCGGGGTACTATCTTAATTTTTTCATATCTGTACATGATGACGTTATAATTATTTACAGTGTGAACCCTTATTGTGTTAATAAATAATTTTACTAGACGCTAGTCATTGCAAAAAAAATTAAAAATGTTCATACATTATAATCTGACACTACCAAAGGACAAGGTGTTGGTGGAACAAAGATATGTAAAGGTTTCAGGCTAATACTAGGATAGTATAAAGCTCACTCGAATGTTAGAAAGCATATACATAACTATTTCGTACATTTTTTTGACACCTTTGCCTGACAACTCTTTAGAAAAAAGTCCATATGTTGAAGTTTCTAATGAAAATGAATCAAAAACTAAAAAATAGATTTTCAAATTTTGTTTCAGTTAAAAGTGATAAACTGATCATACATTGAGCTTTTGCAGACTATGATTCTGATTCAAGCTCGATGAAAAATTGAATTATATATATCTAAAGGCTTTGGCCTTTATGTATTATGTATTGGCTAATTAATTAATTATCAATTAACTCACACGTTACATTTACGTCTAATTTACTATTTTAAATCTAAAAAAGACACAAAAAAATCTTGGGGTAGTCCGAAAGTACAGGATACTTTACTTAAAGTTAAGTTAACAACACTTTTTTACGCATAATTACATGTGAAATACGGTCAGACACAAGCAAAATAATGTCGAAATCCACGGAGATACTTAACAGTTGATTGATATTCTTCACGGTTTTAGTAAAATATTTATTAATAATGATACAAAATTGGTTAAATTAACTTTGCTGCAAAAATATGCCAAATACACTACTCATATGAAAAGAATACCAATACCGTTGGTAGGTTAGGTTTTTTGAATCGAACTTGTATTGAAAAACAGCTTACAAGGTGGCACCACCGCCACATAAATGTTCCGAGGTATGTGACGTCCCAAAGTAATCCATCGGTCAATAACTTCCCGGCCTAACTAGTAAAGCAACAGTTTTTTGCAAAAATTATTCTTTATTCATCAAAATAATCTTAAGCGGCAATACAATCATTCCAACGCTTTTATAATCCAACGATTTATCTTTGCCTTCAAAATAGGCTTCAGTTTTGGCGATTACTTTCTCATCGGAGCGATATCTCTTGACACGGAGCATTTGGTAATCGCTGGGGGCCAGATCTGGACTACATGGTGGTTGTAATTCAAAGCCCAATTCGTGCATTTTTGCCATCGTTTTCATTGACTTGTTACAGTGTGCATTGTTTTTGTGCAGCAATGTTTTTTTCTTGAATAAATGAGGCATTTTCTTTACGATTTCGGTCTTCAAACGCTGCAATAAACCAATGTATTAGTCGTTGTTGATTGTGTTTCCATGTTTCAAATATTCAATGAAAATAATTCCTTGCGGGTCCCAAAATACAGACGCCATAACATTTCCGGGGGTTGTTGCGTTTTTGGACAGCTTTCTCCGGGTGCTGTCCATTCAGATGACTGCCGATTTGATTCCGGAGTGAAGTGGTGTAGAGTCACTGTAACACTTTTCGCACAGTCGCTCCAAACACTGTAACTCGGTAGACAATACTACGAATAACATGAACATTTTAATAGTATGGTTTTGAAGATTAGGACTACCGAAATCTCGTGAGTCGCCGTCGCCATCTCATGGTTAGGCCCGGGACTTATTGACCGACGTATTACGGTACTCTATCCTACCGTTACAGTATCATTGTTATCTGAAACAAGCTACCAGCTAGTCTGGTATCTTCGGTACGAAAAAGCATATACACAAAAACGATTTTTCCGAAATTAAGGAACTAAACTTAAACACTTAAACTTTCAAAAAAGGACAAAATGAAAAGTAAGTTATTACTGAAGAGACTAAATTCCACAATGGGTTTACTTACCTTTTACTAAGGGTCTGCTATTACAAAATATGTGTAAATGGAATTAGCTGTTTGATTAAAGACACTTAATTTAATCTCTATATTATTTAGCTACTGAATAACATAAAAGGTGTCGACACATGGTGAAACTTAAACGTTTCATCAATTTCTCATTTTGGCTGGCCAATAATGATTCATATGACGTTTGCAGATTAGTGATATCACTGTTAAAAGTATACATTTCAACGTATAGCTTGCCCTTGCTTGTTAATCGTAGCTTTACATGTAGTTAAGTTATTTTGTGTACTGTTTTTGTAGAATTTTATCATTCTAATCTAAAATGTTTTCATTGTGGTATGCGTTTTTTATTTTTAATTTTCAGTTCTTTACTTCATCTAGTTTTTTTATTTGTGCGTTAGACCATTCTCTTTTCCGTACTGCCTACCTTCGTTTTTCAGGTAGATGGATGTGTTATAATTAAATATACTTAAATAAATTATTATAACTACTTGTTTTTTTATTAAACCTTACTTTGTAGGTACAATTCGAAGTGTTCGAAGGTTAAAACCATATTTTATATTAATAATACATAATTGAGCCAGGTTCGTCATTATCGCCATTATCAAGACGTACCAGTATATTGTTATGTAGAAATACAACAACCGTTAAACGGCACTGAGGTCTCAATCTGGGTATTCACTCGACACTAAATTATCCACAACTATCATCCGAGCTATTGGTGGAAGAGCTACTTGATGGTTTTATTGTTCGGCTTCGAAGCAAACTATAGGTTTTACTTTGCACACCAGGAACGGATCTCGGTCGGAATCAACGTCGCTCTGGTCTGAGTGTATCGGTGAAATGTAATATTGCTTTTGGTTGGATTCTGTAATCGGTTTAACATTACTGACCTTACTAAAGGAACTGATTACGTCAAAAGTACTTGATGAATCGTCGTAAATGGTAAAGGTATAGGCAGCAGTTGTACTTTCGCAGCTTCACTGTTTTCTATCTGGGTACCAGGACAATAACGACGATGAAGAGTTTTCCTGCTTGCGATCCTCAGCATTTGTTGCCATAGCTACAAGGAATCACTCACGACTCAAATTATTTACAAATACTGTATTAGCGTTGTATTTTAAATCATTTTATTTTATTTTGAAGAATATTTATAATCATAAATACAATATTTAGTGAAGTTTAGTTATGACATCTATACATTTATGACTAAACTAGATTGTAGAACAAAAGTAATTTCTTTTTAAGTTTAGACATTACTCCGTAGATGTCGCATGAATGTAGTAGATATAACTGGTTGCCGTATTATTAGTTCATTACAGAGATTGAATTAAATATATCTTAAATGAAACCATACTTTATTTAATATTGTGGTATTTTTGTTTATTATGTTTAAATTTAATAGTTTAATTATGCGTTTTTTGCATGCCATAGAATTCTCCGTTTTTTATACAAGTGATATATAAATTCGCCAAAAATTTACACTGTCAAAATCGCTCCCGCCAAACTTTTAACTGTCATTTTTGTAAAATGGATAAAATTTAGTTTGTATACTTGATAGACTGATCCCATTTACAAATGTCTAGTAAATTTAGTATCATATTGAACAAATTTTACCAAAATTTAAATGTTTATTTTTGAATTTTTTAGTCAATTATGAATTATTATTTACAAATAAAGTTCATTCGTTTACCAAATTCCCATCAGTAAACATGAGCACGTGTTGATATTCGCCGTCTCATTCGTCAAGAGGCTATTAAATATAATTTATTACCTTAAGCGAGACAGATTCTCATGTTACAGATCCCAACTTGCCGGCATTTTAAATTCAAATAGTATCGTGTTGATTTTTAAGATAATATATTGTGTTATATTTATGTTGTAGTTATTTTTAAGTTATTTACTGGTCGTGTTATTTTTTAGAGTTTAGTTTAATTGTGATATAATGATTAAATTTCGTTTACACGTGGTTCTATTGACGATTGGGAATTTGTAAAATGAATAGGGTATAGAAAGCCAACTTAAGTCGACTAGGATGACCTTTGTACGTTCCTAAGATAGAACATCAATATCCACAAACCTTGAAGAGTATAATAAAAAACCCTAAACAGAAATAAATACCATATCATGTTCTAATCCTATTTTATGTAAAGTTGCTATCCTAATTCCTTATAGAACATCCACATACGCGAGTCACGTTTCGACTGTAATCGATTTCTAGTACCCCGTTATATAGTATGTTCCATAGAGTTGGCCTTAATACAGATCTTTGCGAGACCCGGCCATGCAGTTGCCATCTATTCAGACATTGTCTTAGGGTCAGCAGCAACCCCTATTGAGAGTCTTACGTTGCCATTTAGGATATCTGTTAAAAACTTTAACATCACACCATCTTTTTCTACAAAAATGTAACACATAATATATTTTGTACCATTTTGAGAGTTTTCACCCAAATATTTAGTGGCTTGACTCATTTACACTTGGTAATACATTGATTATGGACTTTTTAGTCCGAAAACGTTCTGTGATGTAGCCCAAAAGTGTCTTTTTATTCATATACGTTTTATAAAGGATTTTTAAATAACAAGAATGATCCAGGTTTACCTCGATTTTTGGTTGTGTCGGATATTAACTTGTCCGCATCTATTGTCCATATATTCTTCCGGAATTCGTATTGATTACCTGCAATGATTTGTAATCGTTCCAGGTTGCAGCGCATCTTCTAGGCGATTCTTTATCAGCGTTTCTAGAATTTTTCTAAGCAATTTGACAGATTGCTCTGAAAGAATTGGTTTCATCCGGTGGCCCCCCTGGATTACAAAGGAGTATTAGCTTTTCTTTCTTCAAGTCTATTGGAAAATTCTGTTCGTCGAGTAACTCGTTTATTTAGGCTTCTAGTTTTTCTCTAATATTTTGAGCACCTCGGAGGTACACCATCCGGGCCCGGGAATTTATCTACGTTGATTCTTTCGGTAGCCGTTTTCAGTTTTTCTTTCTGTGGTGAAATATTCCAGACGTATGTTTCGTATGCTGATGGTAGTAGTAATCTTGGCCTTCCTAGTAGGAAAGGGGGGGGATATTCGCTATTTCCTGTTTTTTATTGGTGGCGATATGTAGGATTCTCCTCCACATATGACCTCCTTCAGAGCTCTTTTTTTGTTTTAATTTCCTTGCAGTTGCGGTTGGGCCCTACCTTATAATTGCATTATACGCCATGCTTTTAAATATTGTCGACTTTTTTAAAATTCTTCATTAATGCTTTGAATACGGCACAGTCATAGCCGTTTTAACTACACTGCTGAACATAGGCCCCCCGTAAATAGTTCCATTGCTTCCAGTCCTGAGCACTTTAAATCCAGTTGTGGTCCGACCATCTTGTTGGTGGTCCTCGATAACAATACGCGTCGTGGCTAGGTCTCCACTCATAAAATTTTGTTGGTCCATCTTTCATCTTTGACTCTGGCAACATGGCCTGTCCAGTTCCATTTCAGCGTTGTAATTATTTTAAGTACGTCCATAAAACCAGTTTTTCCTATTTAATTTGAAAATCTGTCTCTGAGTGATATATTCAGCATTGACCTCTCCATCGCTCTCTGTGCCAGTTGTATTTTATTTATTACTTTTATAGTAAGAGCCAGTGTTTATGCTTCATACGTTAGAATCAAAAGCACACACTGGCCAAAGAGCTTCCTTTTCATGCACATAGGTCTGATCTAAGATCTAATCTCAGTTGTAAGCTGCCCATGTTAGACCTATTCTCCTGTTTAACTCTGTTGTTTGGTTGTCTCTTCCTAATTTAATCTCGTGGTCCAGATACGAACACACTTGTTTTATTTGCGTGCCATACGTTGAAATGATTTTGTCCAGTAGAAGGTTGGTCATGTATACTGTTTTAGAAAAGTTGAGTTAATTTTAAGGCCAACTCCTGCACAAGAGCTCTGAAGGTCTTGAAACAATAAGGATTATATCGTGTGCAAACCTCAAGTTGTTCAAAAAAAATCCAACATTTTCCCAATTATTGTTTCTCATAGCAGTCTGCAAGAAAGCGGTGAGTAGGAAAGATGTCATCATTAGCTGCGTGGGTCCTAGCCTCAAGAATTTCTCTCCAGTCGTCCCTATCCATCGCCTTCCTTCGCCAAGCACGTATTTCCATATGTCTCATTGTCTTCATCGATGATATCAATTATCCTTGTTCTAAATCTTCCTCTTCTTCTCTGACCAATAGGTCTATCAAGGAGCGTTTTTCTAGCTGGATCATTTTGCTCTATCCGCATTACATGCTCTATCCACCTCAGACGTCTTATCTTAATATGTTTTACCATATCTGGTTCCTGGTATATTCTATAAAGTTCGAAGTTGTATCGTCTTCTCCACATTCCATTGTCATTCACTGCTCCATAGATTCTCCTTAGTACTTTTCTTTCGAAATATCCTAATATGTTTTCATTACTTTTTGTTAGAGTCCAGGTCTCTGAACCATAGGTTAGGACTGGGCGTATTATTGTTTTGTAGAGTTTTATTTTGTATTTCTCTTTATAATTGTGGATTTAAGGAGATTGAGCCAAAATAGCATCTGTTAACCGTGCAAATTCAGCGGTTTATCTCTGCGGTAGTATTATTTTCAGTTTTAAGGAGCGCTCCCAGGTATACAAATTAGTTCACTGCTTCGATGACATCGTTTTCTATAACAAGCGGTCGTAGGATTTTTGGTTGCGTGCTTATTTTCATATACTTCGTTTTGTTGGTGTTTATTATCACACCCATTTTTGTAGCTGATTCTTTTAATGCTACATATGCCTCTCGTATAGCGTTTTCAGTTCTACCAAAAATATTGATATTGGTCACTTTAACATTTCCGTTAAGACCAGAAGCCATTCTCTCTCCTAATGTCACCCAATATGTAGCTTCGTCGATTTTTATAATTTTCAATGTGTTTGTCCTTGTGTCGTGTTGTGTTAATGTATCATTTAATGTTTATGACATTCTCCATATATTGTTGGATAGCCCAAATTTGACGAAATGCCCCTGAAGATGCTCTAGGATCGAAAGTACTTGGGCAAGATTTAATAAAAACTGTGCTCGATATCTGCCTTTTATTTGATTAAAAAAATATTGATATCATCAGCATAGGCAAGGATTTGCACTGACTTATTATATATTGAACTAATGATTGTGATTTGTGGCATACGTATTACTTTTTCCAGAGCCAGATTGAACAGTATACAGTATACATTTGCAGAGAGGGTCTCCCTGGCGCAGCCCGTTATTTGTTTTTAAAAGGTTCAGATAGTTTCCCCTGAATTCGTACTCTACACTCAACGTTTTCAAGAGTTAGTTTTGTTAAATTTACCAACTGGTTTGGTATCCCCTAGCTCTTTCATTGCTTTGAACATTTCTCTTCTATTCACAGAGTCGCAGGCTGCTTTGTAGTCTATAAATATGTGATGAGTATCAAAGCCATATTCCAATGCTTTTTTCTAAAAATTTGTTTCAGGGTTACAATTTGATGAATTGTCGATTTACCACTTCTGAAACCAGCCTGGTATTTTCCTACTATCCGTTCTGCATGTGGTGCCATACGGTGACATAATACTGTGGACAATATTTTATACGCTGCATTTAGAAGCATAATTCTTCTATGCTTAGAGCATTCAAAGATATCTCTTTTTTTGTGAATGGTGCAAAGTATTTCAATGTTCCAATCATTGGGGAGGGATTTCTGTGTCCATATTTCTTTTATAAACTGCTGTAATGCAATTATGGTATCGTGGCCACCTTCTTTATATAGTTCAGCTGGGAGATTATCTATTCCGGGTGATTTGTTTCTGGATAGTTTTTTAACTGCATCTTTAATTTCCAAGAATCGTGGGGGTTCCTCTTTCCTCTCGTCTGTTCCACTTACCTCATCTCTTTCGTCTTCCAGGTTTTCTTCTTCCTGCTCTATATTAATTGCCTGGTTAAAGTATTCCGCGCATATATTCAATATCTTTCCGTGTTGTTAATAGGTCGACATTCTGACTTCTGCATTGTCTTGTACCTTGAATTCTTTTCTGTTGATGTTAACTTTATTATAGAATGCTCTGAACCCCTTCCCTCTGTTGAGGTTTTCTATATATTTAAGTTCCTTATTTAAGTGGTTTCGTTTTTTTCTTTTGTATATCCTCTTTTCTCCTCTTGTCTTTGTTTGGTAATTCTCTACAGTTGTTCTAGTTCATCGGGTAAGCATCTTTCTGTAGGCTTCACTTTTTTTTATTTTTCAAACCAATGATTTTTTCGGGCACATATTTCTGTTCCTATTTCATCATTCGCTGCTGCTTCAATGTCTTCCCTTATTCTGGTCCAGTAGGAGTCTATATTTGTCTGGCCCTCTTTATTTACATTTTGATTCATTAGCCTGTTGGTGATGTTTTCCGAGTACTGTTCTGCAATTGTCGCATCTCTCAGCTTTTGCACATTTCATTGTTTTCCATCCATTTTATTTTCTTTACTGGTGTTTGAAATTCTAGCCCTCAATGTTTACATCACTAGGCAATGATCTAAGTCTATGTTTGTGCCTTTAAACTTTTGCAGTTTATTACGTCTGTTCCATGCCTTGAATCTATTAAGATGTGATCTGACTCGTTGTTCTTCCACCTGGAGAGGTCCAGGTTACTTTGTGTATGTTCTTGTGTTCAAGATAGGTGCTAGCGACTATCATATTTAGTGCTGCTTGTAAGTTTATCAGTCGTAATTCATTACCGCTACTGATGTTGTGTAGGCTATGCTTTCCTGTCGTGAGCATGAAAACTCGCTCTCTTCCTATTCTTGCATTCATTTCACCAAATACAATCCTAATGTCATTTCTGGGACATCTTCTGTAGGCTTGCCTTAGGTTTTCGATGAACTGTTATTTTGTTTCCTTTGGTTTGTCATCAAAGAATAGCACATTCTTTAACTGTAGGAGTCGCCTAATACCCGTCTCCAAGGGAAATGTGTTTGTGTCGCTACAGTACGTTCTGACTGTACTATCTAATCTGACATCAATACTGCACTATGTAAGCGCTCTTAACATGTGATACAGTATGAGTGAAATATTCTGAAATTAAAATATTCGGGCAAAAAAAAACAAAAGTTGATCATAATCATATATTATTATGGTTGATTTCTACAAGGATCTTTTACATTACATGGAACTTAAAAACTAAATGTTTAATTTATTTTATACAATAAATGGTCAAAAAAGGAAACAGGTGTTTATGGCACCCACTAATGATGAATTGAAAATGAGGGTTAAAACGAAAGAATTGTTCCCAAAAATTGAACTTAGCTTATCGGAATATCGGTCAGATCGTTCGAGTTGGACTTTGGTAAGGATTATATACATCACATTAATATCTCATCCTTCGAATCCATATATACAAATAAATAAGGACAACAATATAATAAGTCTTCCCCATATATATAAAACCTATCCATATTTATTGAAAAATAAGACTTAAATTTTATCATATGGAGACTTTTACAACTTCGTTTACAAATAAAGACCATAAAACTCACACAATATACATGGATTTTCTGTCGTCTTGAGTTTATGAATGTTATAGTCATTGATTGTACCACAAAAGCTGTAATATAGTTCAAACTACACAAATATCGAAAATTTACAATCAAAAGGCCACCGTCACAAATATTTGGTAAATTTTTACATCAATCATTACTGTGTAAATATATACTCCTATAATACTTCTCATGATTAGTATTTACTAGTTAGAATAAGCAAAATATTTGAGATTTTTCTATCACAATAGTTTAAACTGTATATTCATAGAAAATGTTACAAGAATGTAATAGAAATATGCCTATGATGAAGTGATGAACTTTTTTCTTTTTTACATTACATATTTAATTCATTAAAAAAATTAAAAAGTAAAATTTGGCAAAATTGAAGTAAAATGTTTAAGAAATATAAATGCATAAATAGTAAGTGAAATAGGTTTTTAAATGGAGAAAGTTCGTATAAAAATTACCAATATTAATGTTTTTTGCAAAACACGCAATAACTTAAATATAAATGATCTTACTGCATGTATAAAAAATTAGTAGTATCAATTCATATTTTTATTATTATATTAATTATATAAGTTATTCTCATGACAAATTTCTCCATTTTTCAAAACAAAAAGGTGATTTGAGCTGTTAGGGTTGGATCCTTGGGTATTCCAAAAATACTCGGCCCACCAAGAAGCTCTGGTGCGCAAAAAATTTAAAACTTTCTATAGGTGCAAGTTCACAACAAAGTTTAAGTTCAATGGTACTTAAACCTCTAGTGGACTGTGACATGGTGCTTTTGTATCGAATTCTAATGTAGTTTCTAATCTATTAGCATGCAAGGAAGTGAGAGTGGATAGGGTATATTAATGATTGCCTAAATTACATTAGAATCAAAGTGAAATCAAGAGTAAGAAATCGGAAAGGTAGGTGGGATCATTTGTTAGTAAGGGTGTTCACTTTCACCGATACAAAAACTATATTTTCGTAGAAAAGTAAAGACCCAACCACCAGGATGAAAATAAGCGAATAAAAATCATTTTAAATAAAAATATTTTTTTGGTTGTCTGTAATTTTAAAACAAGAAATCTTGGAGATTTGTATGGTACATACAACGTTGGTTCTATGTTTAATCTCAAGCGCTGTTTAATGTATGATATTTCATTCAAAATGACTTTTAAAATTGGAAAACAAACCGTTTAATTGTCGGTAAAATTAAGAACAGTAACTACTATGATGAGGTTTATTGTATCAATCTAATAATGTTTCTTACTAATGTAATCAATATTGTATAAATCTAATTCGTCTCTACGATAAGAATGTTTAGCAATGAGAGTAGGCTCTCATGGTTTACAAGCCGTGGCCTACAATTATTTCGTTCTGACTGCCTAAGATGAGACTTACGAAGAAATTATTTCAGATCACGGTCGATAAATCCCAAAAACAATACAACAGGAACAGGTTTGTTAGCATTGGGGCATATATCACCCTTTTATAAGTATAAAGATATGAATGCATCAACTAAAAAGTTAGAATCATTCGAAATAAGGGGTTCAAAAGAAGAAGAGTTATTACATCAAATATTAGCAGCACAAATTTATATTGAATAGCTTAGAATATGATCATGATCACCATAATACGCCAGAGACGCTAAGAGAACTGTTAAAACCATAAATACATCGGCGGTTTTATCTACAAATATTTGAGGATAATTTTTTTTATGCAACAATGTTTTCGTCTAAAAGCCTAAATAATACAAATCTTAAAAATGAATACAAAAAACATAGATGAATGAGAAGCAAGACGGTTTTTCATGGTCGGTTATGGACAACCCATTCTCTAGCTTCGCGTGTTATAAGAATAGACCGGAAACAGATAAACAAAACAGCCTCAGTTATCCGATAATTATGGAACTTAATTCCGTTACAGATTATACTTTCGAGGATGAAGAGGGAAAGAGGTTTGATAGCAGGAACGAAAAACTGTTCGAAAATCGCAGACATAGATATATAGGGTATAGATAAAAGATCTTTCAGGATACAGTACGGAAAAGTCTAACAGGACAAACGATCACTTTATCTACAATATACAAGAAACAACACAATTTAGACTGATCTGTTTTCATAAACCTCACTATCATTGGAGTTTACTGTACTACTATATCGATCAATGTAACAATTTCATGAATATACCTAGAACTAAATGTTAAATGTGAAAACCATTTAATACAAATATGGCCTCTAATATTAAGTACCTAGTATTTTTTAATACTATATCACTTAAGGGCAACGAAACTTTGTATCTAAAGCCAGCAGTAATGATCACAATAACAAGCAGCAACAATATTTGAATCTAACCCCTAATAACAAGTTACTATTAAGAATATACAGGGTAATACGGCTACTATCGGCACCACAACTTTGACAAACCATGTATAAGTAGGTAAGGTCAGGGAGCTCTAGGTCAAAAATTGTTATTGTTATCCTTTAGTAATATAACAAAATACAATACTGTTTCTAATTTCCACTGAATATAGTCAACATCTTCCGCTGATTCCTCATAAAAGTGATAATTTTAAACTGCCTATTTTTGTATGTGAACAATTTTGTATAAATAAAAAAGATTTTAGTACCCTTTCCATCTAATTAACTCCCCGTTATAGATATACTAAATTCATTCTGAAGTTACCACCGGAATAAACAGATGTCACCGCGTGATATTCGAATCTGAATGTGATTATTATAAGATATTCATATTATTATCATGATTAATATCTTATAAGATAGTTCGATAACTTTTGTGGCCAATGATAAGACGTACACTTCCCATCATATAAAACTGGTACACTTTTTTTTCCCAATGTAAACCTGTGTTCAGACTGGATACAATCACGATACAATGATCCGTGAATCAATTCGTTGTTGCCATCACAGATAACGGAATTGCACAAAATCTAAATATAAAAAATAACGTTCAAAAATGTATAAAGTTTTTAGATAGGTATTATTTTTATCATTAACAACAAAAAACTGTATCTAATAAATTTAATAACCAAAGATAGGGTTGAGCTAATATCCAAAATGTTTGAAGGGAACATTGGAATGCATCTACTGTAATTTTATACTTCAATTACCTACCGAACACGAACTGTATTTTGTGTCAATAAGTTTAGTAACAGGCAAACTACCAAGATTAAATTATTATTTATTACAAGAACAATAAATATGAAAAATTAACATTATACTTTCTCCTACGTATTATAAACTATAAAATATCCGGGACGAAAAAGCGCTTTTCAAAATGTGACTGTTACAATCCAATATATCACTGTAATGTTTTATTATAATAAATTAAAGTTATGTTTAGATTAATTATCTATCACTATTTTTAAATTGAAATATTTTCATAAATTATAATAAAACACAAATCAATGTATGGGTACTTAATTGAGATTATGGAAAATTACAATAGTAAAGGAGAATTTTTTAGGATGCATGTTTAAATAAATGTGACTGACTGATAGACAATCTTCGATAGTGTTTTAGTTTTTAGTATACTCAAAACTGGCGGTCTGTCATACAGCCCTGCTTTTAGCTGGTTCCATATAATATTTTCGTTGAACTGGCAACAGTGCCCTAGAAATTAGAATGACACATGTGACAAGATCAACGTACACAACTTAAAAAACACGATTTTTTGTTACAAGAGTTGTACCGTTCGCGTCATAAAAAACTGGTACAACTCTTATTACCGAAAATCATGTTTTTCAAGTAGTGTAAGTTGATCTTGTCACATGTGTCATTCTAATTTCTAGGGCACTGTTGCCAGTTCAACGAAAATATTATATGAAATCAGCTAAAAGCAGGGCTGTGTGACAGACCGCCAGTTTTGAGTATTCTAAAAACTAAAACATCGAGCATTCTCGATCAGTCAGTCACATTAAATTTGTTTAAACATGCATCCTAAAAAATTCTCATATTAATTTTGTAATTTTTCATTATCTCAATTAAGTACTCATACCTTGATTTGTGTTTTATTATAATTTATGAAAATATTTCAATTCAAATATAGTGATAGATAAAATCAATCTAGACATAACTTTAAACATTACAGTGAGGTATTGGATTGTAACTGTCACTTTATAATCTACGTAGGATAAAGTATAATGTTAGTTTTTGTTAATGTTATCGTTCATATAATAAATAATAAATTAATCTTGGTAGTTGGCTTGTGACTAAACTTATTGATACAAAATACAGTTCGTGTTCGGTAGGTAATTGAAGTAAAAAATTAGGTACAGTAGATGCATTCCAATGTTCCCTGTGCCAATAATCCAGGTTTAAAAATCCTTCAAATATTTTGGATATTAGCTGAACCCTATCTCTGGTTATTAAATTTATTAAATACGGTTTTTTGTTGTTAATGATAAAAATAATACCTATCTAATAATACCTTTATTTTTTTTAATTAGATTTAGTGCAATTCCGTTATCTGTGATGGCAACAGCGAATTAATTCACGAACCACTGTATCCAGTCTGAACCCAGGTTTACATTGGGAAAAAAAAGTGTACCAGTTTTATATGACGGGAAGTGTACCAGTTTTTTATGACGCGAACGGTACGTGACATTCAGACTGGAATATCACGCGGTGACTTCTGTTTATTTCATCGGTAACTTGAGAATGAATTTAGTTTAGTAATACTGACCTAGCGATATCTATTTGTTCGTTGAAAATTAAGTCTATATTTTCAAGACTGTTCATTTGTAGTATTTTGGACAAATCTCATTTAAATCTAATTTATTAGAGGTACAAATTCAATTCTCAACGAACATATAGATATCAGGAGGTTAGCGTTACTATCTCTAACAGGTATTTAATTACGTAAAAATAGTAATAAAATCTTCGGTTAGTTATGCAGATTGTTAACTCACAAACATAGTTTAAAATATTCATCTTTCTGAGGAAGCTGATGATTCAGTCAAGTTGACTTATATTCTGTGAAGTTTGAAAACAACATTTTGTTTTATATTTTATGTTATATTATTTGACATAAATTTCCATTAAGTAACCATCAATTCTATAAATAGTTTAAATGCATATAGTAAATAGCCAATTACTACCTAATTAATAAAGATTTAACGCAGTGTTTAATAAAAATTGTTTTGTGTATTTTATAAATATTTCATAATATCAGATAATGTCCACTATTTAAGGATACTTATTTGGAAAACATTTGCAAATAATTCAAAATAATATAATCCTAAACAAGATGCCTTATCTCTGCAAGATAAATTAAAAATAAAAATTCAAAAAGACAAAAAAAGTTTAGAGTATCTATAAATTATAATTAATAAATGAAACTTAAAGAAAAACCTATGATAAAGTATACTAGATAATAATTAAATATAAAAAATCAAAATATCTTTAAAATAATTTATGATCACATTAGATTGTATAATACTTTTTTTTAATAAATAAAACTACGTGTAAAGTTTAACATATAAGTATAAAGATTCTTTTCCTTATTTCACTTTAACAAGCTTTGACCTAGAACCACGTTCACCTGTCTTCTCTACACACTTGCGAAAGCAGTAGCATCCTTTATAAATCTTCTTAACAACTCGCCGATCGCAGTTAGTCTTACGTTACAAGTGCAGTCTGTATAAAAATTTACAACTCAGCATTATTTAATCTACTTATGATTTATTTACAATCAGAAACGTCCCTTGTCCGCAATAACCGCCGATTTGGGCACCAGTCCTTTTTGAGTGCCTCTGCAACACAACAGCCATTTCTCGTCGACTTCCAAGACTACGCGAAGTCTCTCACCTTCATTGTAAGAGAGATGCCCGCTTTCTGACGGTAATCGATGACTTATCGTTCGCACAACCCTATAACATAGTTTGAATATATAATTGATACACTTTTAAGATGTTTAAAGAATGTAATCTGGGAAATGCGCATCCTTTATCTAAAACTCTTATATGTCAAAAGAAGATATTTTATTTCTAAGTTTGCCCATTTATTAGGTTTTCAGTAACAATAACAAAAAGAAATAGTATCACGATAACAGACTACAAGTCCATGGGACATTTTTAAGGGGTAATTTGATAGAACATGAATCACATATAAATCAATACTTCTTCTTCTTTTGGTGCCTATCCTCTGTGGATGTTGGCAATCATATTGGTCCATACAACTTTGTTGACAGCTGCTCTAAATAGATGTATGGTAGTCATTCAAATCAATACTACAATATGTAATAACAACTTAAGAAACTAGGCCGCCAAGTCTTATCGATACTCAAAGCATGGGAGTTGAAATTAAGGATTGCTTGCACCTTAGATTTCTCATCCCTGTTCCAGCGTTGCAAAAAAAATTATTCTATACACCGATCTGAAACTTTGTGTATGAATGCCGTACCGTGTCAAATTTCCTAAAATTGGTATAGGTCGGTTATATTTATTTGAGAAAAAATGCGATAAGCAGCGCTATATGACTGGTGAAGAACAGGATAGTACCGACCTACATGAAACATAATATGGTATATTTTATAAGAAATTGGTTCTATAAATTTGTATTGTTATACACAAAGCTTAATTTTATTTCTTGATGATTTTGTGTCAGTTTAAATTACTTTGATCATATTTCTGCAATGCATTTTCTATAAAATGTTTAAAAAATAATTGGTTTGTATATAAAAACTAATTAATAATTGAGCAAACGGTAGGTAGTGAAAGATAAAAAAATATATATTTAAATAATTTATAAAACCTTAAAGTAAAAATTAAAAGTTTATCTAGTCAACACTTACTTACATTATTATTTTCTTTTAAGAACTTATTTTCAAAGATATAAATATTGCAACAATAAGTGAAGTTTTCATAATAATTCTAAATAATAAGTCCACGTTTTTCTTGAAAAATTTAAGCAGTAGTTTGGTGTTGAACATAATGTCGATAATCCCTACACCTGATTATGTAATAAAATATTTCGGGTAAACTCGGTATTGAGAGAAAGTTGTCTTGGCATTACACTTCGTCACTTTCTTTCTCTGAATCACTGTTCTCCACATTGATAATAATTTTATTTAGAACAGGAATGTTTTTAAGATATTCTTTTTCGATATTTTTTACGTGCTCAATTGCTTTCTTCCAGTTATCCTCCGATATATTTTTAAATTCAGAATCTATTGAAGTCACGACAGTGAGACATTTTTTTGTCTCACATTATATTTCAGTCGAGACCATAACAACTCTATTGGATTTAAAACGTAGTAATATGGTAGTAGTCTTAAAGTTGTATGTCAATTTTTACTTGCTGCATCATCAATAATATATTCCTGTACAAATAATTTTGTAATAAGTACCTCTACTAATTGGTCTTTAGTGTACCAATCTTCAAAATATAAATCTTGTGATAATAAAAAATCTTGCAATTCATCCTTTCTAAAGTATTTATTCGGAATTTTTTTAAGTTGTCTAGAATGATAGGATGCATTATCTAAAACAATAACACTGTTGTCTGCTAAATTTGGTAATAAGTTATTTTTAAACCACGATTCGAAAAGTTCACCCGTAATATCTTGATGATAATCCAAACAATTGTCTTTAATGTCTTTTGCACTTAATAGTAAGCCATCGGTTGCCCAACCGTCTTCCCCTCCACAATGTAAAATGTATATTCGTTTCCCCTGGAAACTGGTACATTAATTTTTTCACTTTATATTGTCATTACTCCAACCTTAGCCAATTGTTTCGTTAGTGTGTCAAACCACGTTTCATCTAAGTAATAAATTTTTCTTCCGCTATTTCTGTACTCGGTTATCTTTTCCAAATATTCATTATGCCATTTTATTAAACGGACACTTTCCATTATAGTATGTCGTTTATTGATTGTTTTATATTTAAAACCATTTGATAGTAACAATTTTCTTAAAGTTGATTTACAGCAATTAATAATATTTTTAGATTTTAATTCAACTAAAATTTGGTTAAGTGTGGGTATAATATTACCTGCAAATTTATCATAAATGGTTTCTGAAATGGGACCTAAAAGATGTTGCTCAATAGATCGATGTAGTCCAAAGTCGCTCCTTTTTTGTCTATTTGTAATGCCCTCCTTTATAATTCGATATACAGTAGTAAATGAAACTTTTGTTAAAGCCGCAGTTTTTAAAACACTCTCGTGCCGTTCCAATTCTTCACATAATCCATTAAACACAATTTCTTTAGCGTCTTTCGATAAATGTTTTTTTTTCTGGCTTTTTAATAGTTCCTCTACTTGGTCCAGCAACATTTTCAGGATTATTTGGTCGTAGAATTTCCTCATTTTCTTCAACAATTTCTACTTCATTATTCTCAACAATTTCTAATGCACTATTCTCCCATGGACGCCACATTTTTATTTAGGTACTTAATATTTTTCTGATAGCGAAATCGTCACTAATAAATAACGTAACGATACCGAAAGTCACATCAGTCTTGTTATCGGTCGTTCAGAATTTCGTGGAAATTTAAGAACCTTGGTCAGCACAGCAGGGCTGTGACAAGAACCCGACAATCGAGTAATAAACTCATAAACTTTTATTGATAGGTATAAAAAGGGGCTTACATCGTCAAATTTTAGCAGTAGCGTAAATAAAAGCATTATTGTGACTAAAGATAAAAACATTATTTTGATTAAATGGACCTAACACGTATAATTATTTAAATATAAGATATTTATAATTGTACCTAATAAAATTATATTTTACAGTAATTATTTTTGCGTTTTTCTGAATACTATCCTGTAACAAGGCAAAATATTAAAGAGGAACTATTAAAACAGATGTCATTTGATCTAAGCACATGGATATTTTGTTCCGTACCATTTTTACACCAATTGGTCTATCTCTTTAAATTTCTCAATTATCTGTAACCGGGCTATACCAATATTTTTGCACGGCCTTACGGCATAGTCGTTATTACACATTGTAGTATATGTGATTCATGCTGGGTCAAATGACCCATCAAAAATCTCCCATGGGCTTGTAGCCTATAAATACTTATTAATTGATACTTTATGACACTAGGTATGAGCACAGAATAAGAATTGTTTCTTATTCTATGATATGAGCTAATTTCCCAGATTGTAAATTGTTGATATAAAGAAGACAGTTGGAATAAGTCTTTAATGCAATGATTAGAGCATTTCTCTTCGTCAACAAGCAAAAAGATTGAGATAAATACTTAAATAACATAAAATATAAATATTAGTTTATCGACGCTATGTCGAAATGGTTGTCTTGTCAATCAATATTTTTGTAAATATTAAATAAATATAGTATCATCTAAAAAGTATTTAACAAGGAAACTAAAATGTAAATTTTAATAAGTTACTTTTTTATGTTCATTTTACAAACTAAAATTCATCACACCACTGATTTGTTATTGATTTATAATTTATGTAGCGTTAAATTCTAGCTCAAATCGTGAAAGTAGGTATATAATAACTTTAGTTTACAATACCCATATTTATATATATACAGGATCGGCACTCTAAGAAATTAATATACGACCGATAGATTTTGCAACACTGTAAGCTTAGTGTCAATTTCATCTCTTTAAGCCTCTATTCCTAAATAATGATAAATAAAATGACAGTTCATATTTTCAGCATGACTACTGCTGTTATCGATCACAAAACTTTGATAATCTTCAGTAATCTTTACCATTTGAAATTTTTTTTAGAATTGTTTTATTATTTAACTAAATCTTTAGTCGAGAATGTTAACTTTCTGTTAGTTGCTAGTTTTTTAGTAACATTGAAAAAAATATCCATTTCTTCGAATTCCGAGCCTGTATATTAAAATTTAACATTTCATTTTACTATGTTGTAAAATTTCCTTTATTATATCACTCCTCCTTTTGTTAATTATGAGACTTTTTACCGATTAAGCCACAGCTTTCAGTGTTTATTAAACTTTTTAGTGCATTTTTTCCATAATTTCTAGACTTCTTTTTCTCGAACCTACTCATATTTTCTATCCTTATGCTTTGATTATTTGTATGAATGGTGTTGTCCATTTACATAATATACAGCACCTTTTAAGTCTTCTTCATATATTCTTCAATAATATGTAGTCTATATTCTCTAAAACTATATGACGTCTTTCGGCCTACCCAAGCTCATCAGACGTGGGGGCTGAATACCAAATCAAACACAAAAGACAAACAAACCTCTTCTAACTATTTTCACTCAAGTGGTAAGCATACCAAGCTGCCATTTTCGCTCAAGTTTTAAGCGTACAAAGGTGCCATCTACTTGTATGTATCTAAGACAGTACATACATTGATAAACCGCAAACGACAGAAAACAATATTAATAAATTATTTTCATTTATGGCCATTAAAGTATATGGCATCTTTGTACTCTTACCACTTGAGTGACAAAGGGCTAAGAGAGGTTTGTTGGACTTTTTATGAGACTGTAAGGCTGAAATGACGTCATAACGCGGTTGTTTATCAATTTAAACACAGGCGTACTTTCTTAAATAGTATATATATATATATATATATATATATATATATATATATATATATATATACTCATATTTAAAATAAAAAAACTAGTTCATCAATAAAAATGGATTTTAGTAATAGAAATAGGCATTATTTGAGTTTTACGCCACACAAAGCACGATGATTGGTTATTATTCTGCAACAAGAGCAAACAGATGCTTAGATACTTAATCTAAATGAAATGTTAATTTTAGAATGCCGAAAATGATTTCATTCTCTACTCACTCAGGGGCTATAGAAACCGCCAAAAAATTTTTGCAAAGGACAAGGATTGTCCATATAAGACGGATCTATTATTACTGTCAACCTAATCGTAAAAGAAATTTTAATTGTGGAAAATTATAGTTCGAGCTAAAAAGAGCTCTACAGATCATATAAAAGTGTAATAAAAATAACATATTGTGTCGAAAATGCATAGGTACAGTTTTAAAATTAATAAATTTTTAAATTAGTTAATTAATTTTTGCACCTTTAATTTGGACACCAACCGTTAGCTAGCACAACTATAAAACGTCATAGAACGGCCATTCTTTTAGTCTTTCTTCGATAAGTAATTTAATTTTAACCAATATCAACGTATGTAGGGACAAATAATGAACAAGTATCACCATAAACATCGTAAATTTTAATTCGGAAGCGCAAAGTAACTTTTCAATTTAAACTAGGAGGTTTGAAACGTTTCTTTCTGGCGTGTGACAATAATTAGTACCCTCTTTACTACTCACAATGAAGTAAGTCCGCCAGCCTGTTGAGCTATTAAGTTTGACAACATCTTATGTTTTTCACATAAATTATATAACATAATATCACTTAAAATAGGTCAAATTGCTACTAAATGGTTTACTTATTTGTGTATTTAATTTAATTTTCCAAAACTAATAAGAATATTATATGCAGTATGCTAAACTGACATGAAACATACCTAATTAAAAAAGTAATGCCAGGTGATATTAAATTAAACACATAAAAAAGGTGTAAGGAACACGATTATTATTTCTAGTTTTTCAACATAAAAATAAAGGTAAAGATGCCATCAAAATTAATCAATCAATAATTACACTCCTTTATGAGTTATTGTACTCTGTAGGAATAATCTGTAGGAATTTAGAAATATTGTATGAATTGTGACCAAACTGTAAGAAATAGACTACATGATGCTGACCTACACCTCAGACGCCCACTGCCCATACACTGCGAGTTACCATTTCTACTTCTTCGTCTGAAATTAGGCAGTACCAGGGACACTACTTGTCATGTCATTTGATAGTGAGACCCCTGTATCAAGAGGGTTCTCACGTTTCGTCATGAAAGTCATAGATTAAGATTAAGATAGGTACAGGTAATGTGCATTAGGACTTACAAGTATAGACAAGAAACTAGGTTTTGTCTCTATCCTAATTTAAAAAAAAGGGAAAGTCTTTAGAGATCCTGGTCGCCAAGAGAGATTAAGATCGCTTCTCATTTGAAGAATGGCCAAAGTCGCTAAGATGTTCAAGATCTTCTTAAACAAAATTGAAATATAACTTCAAAACAAAATTGATAATTTAATTTTACGTAAGAACAGTATGGTGTCAAGTTGCAATTAATGCCACTGGAGAAAATACGGATTATTAGAAACATATTTTGTATAGATTTTCATGCTTTAAATTCATTGTTATATTAAGAATTTTAATTAAATTAGTTGCCTTTAAATAATGTTTGATTAATTGGTTATATTACACTGAAATTACAATGAATTCATTGGTAACTCATCGGACATTATAATGGTAGATCACTTTTGAAAATACAACTAAAATGCATGGATATACTAAGGACAAATTTGTGTTCCTTGGATTTAGACATTGTTTATGCGAATATTTATAGTATATACTTTATATAAAGTATTTTTTAATTAAAATCCAGAGAGTTGCCTGATTTTCGACACAAAATGTTATTTTTTTAATAATTAATTTAATACTTACTTCGGTGTTGACTGAGTAAGTGGTTTTCTGCTTAATGAACTTGACGCTGCACGTCTGGGTGGTGTTATTTTGGACGTTTTTCCATTTGCTTGTGTGGGCTTGTTGTAAGGTAAACTACTGGGTCTTTGGGGGTGTCTCACTGCATCATGCGGATGGTCCAGTTGGTCCATTCTGCTCGCCCTTTAAAAGAAAATAATTTATTAAATGTGTTACGTGATTAAGTGTTGAAATTTGGGAAGTTCGATCAGTATGATCAGATTGTAAGTACATCTGATATATATCTTTTTGGTATTATCTAAAATAGCGCAGAACTCATAGCTACATCGTCAGTTTGCTTGTACATTTACCCATTGTAAATAAATCAGCCCTTTTGATACAATATGGTGTTGAGTCTGTTGTAAAACTTCACATCTTTTTTCTACTGTTATTTTTATAAACTCTATCCACAACGATATCTAATTCACACAACAAGGACGTCTCTTTAGAGCATACCGTTTATTTTAGACAAATCAACACAGACAGTTAGTTGAAGCACTCTACAACATCATCACTCATCGCGTATACAAGTAGTTGCCAAGATCCTTATTATAAGATAATTAAGTGATGACTACAAAATTAAAGCAACAGGCAAAACACATCATACATAATACAGAACAGTAGCGCCAAAAAAAGATTCTATTGAAATTAAGTCAAAAACCTTCTTACCTCCGGAATCTTTATGTGCATATGTGGATTTTTATGTATATATTGGAGATGATTCACATAAAAAGATCAAAAATCTATCAATAATAAGACCAATATAAAAGATCTTTCTAATATATATATCAATTTAACAAATTGAGTTTGTTTCGTGAATGCACCATTAGCAGATACTTTAAAAACCCTGACCCTAAACCGGGTGTATTTTAAAGTTCCTGCCATGTGGCATTAGTCTAGGCCTTAGTAACAAGAAATATCATACCACCTATTAGCGGTATGAGAGGAGACTATTACAGTATTAAGTGGATAATATAAAAATAGCACAATAAAATAGTTTAAGAACCATATTGAGCACTTAGCAATCTTAATTGGTTAACATTATTGTAAAATATACCCTATAATTTAGCTATATTAGAAGCCATACGGAAAATAATATATACTTAAATATTTACCTTGCATTGGGCACGTTTCTTTTCATCGGTGAGCTTTTAACATTCGGTAAAGATTTGCAATGCATAACTTTCCCACCTGGCGGCGTGGTAACTTTTTTCACAGTCTTTGCAGTACTCACAGGTATTGGTATTCCAGAGGGTTTGATAGGGGAAGTGATAGGTCGGGGAATTTTTGATTTTGTCACATGTGTTGGCGATGTTGGTGGAGATTCTGTTGAATTCTGCCCGCTTAGCATTTCCCAACGTTGTTGCAGTTTCTTAAATCTGAAAAACATGACATAGTTGGATAAGAAGAATAAGGTAAACAAGCATGTATATAAATATATATAAATCTGTTGATATAGTGATAATATTTACCTTTTGCCATTTATGGGCTTTTCATCAGAAAAGTTGGAATCCAATGACTCAGGTTCCTGGTCATCGTGCAAGGGAGGAACATTTTCTTGTGAATTTGATTCATCGCTCTTATCATTTCGAGGATTTTCTAAGCTATCTGTATAATCTTCATCCTCTTTGGCTAGTCTGTCGTAAGCTTGGTAGAGTTTAGAGGTCAAAGAGATACCTGACCAGCGTTTCTTTGCTATATCATTTATGTCTTCCCCTAATTTAAAGCTCGGATGAGTTCCACTGCTCTCTACACACGACCGAGGTCTTTCTTTCTCCGCCCGTAGCTTGGATTTTGATACTGGAGAAGTGCTTATCAGATCGGGCAGATCTTGATCTCTGCAGGAGAAATTTCTTACGGTGTTTGCTGTTGATATTTCCTCGGATTCTGAATTAGAACGTGATCTTGATAATTCCAGTTTTGCTGAGGTAAATTGTTTGAAATTGGGCGACGGAGACTGCTAAAATACATACACATATGTGTTAGGGTTACTTTACTATAAAAGCTATTGTCCAATTATTAAATATATACAATATACATTAAATTTACTTTAAGGCAAGTGGCTTTCATTAGAATAGAAATTAAAGTTAAGGATCTTTGAAATAAATATACTATTACAAATGTTTGAAGCGGTTTTTGTAAACGAAATATAGAAAAACAGATATGAATTTCAATTTCAAAACTACAGTGGGTAGGACACCAGGCCCAACATTGTAGTATGATAAAAGAATTTCAACTGCATAACAAGTGAAAACAGAGTAGACAAAGCTGTATAACATTCAATAATGATGACATAATAACATAATAAGTGGAAATAAGAACATGGTGTAGACCAAGGTGTATAGAAAATAAGAACAGATTAGACCTAACTATATAACATTCAATAATGATGACATAATAAGTGAAAATAAGAACATGGAGTAGACCAAGGTGGATAGAATTGGTAACACAAGATACCAGAAGATCGGCGATCCCAACTGGAAAACTGAGATATAGAACATGATTAAGAGAAAATTGTCAATGATATATTTAAATATTAAATATAAATAATATTCAAACCAGAAAAAATGTAAAAAAAGTTAATGAGTACTGTTAATTATTTGGCAGCAATAGAAAAAATAATAATATAAAAAAATAAAAATGTAACATCGTTCTTCAAACGTGACAATCTTGCAAGATGAGTGAGGCCATAGATGTTGTCAATAAACTAATAGGAAAGTAGTGCATAAAATATTAAATTTATATACAAATCTATATCATTATTTCTTTTACGTATAATTAGAGAAAAAAATGTGGATTCAAATTCATGTCTACTATAAAAAATAATGCAGTAAATGGTAATATCGATTAGGAGTATCTGTAATCACTTTTGCTTTATGGTGATACGAAAAATGTAAGTGCAAACGTAGCAATAGTGTTTTTATGTTAGTATGATTAGTTAGAACAATACTACTAGCTTTGTTTAGTTACTAAGATGCTATCGCACGACGACGTGACTCGAGGTAACACTTCTTGTTACATCTGCTAGCAGGATATAGCTAGCCCGAATCACAAACAAAATCTAACAAGACAAAATTAAACACACAAACTATTTTCACGTAGCATCTACCGATGGTGTATCATTTTATAACATACATCCTAGAATTGTATTTCCGAAAAACAAACTTATTATTTTTAATATCTTAATTTTCGTATTGGAAAGTATGTCTGAAATTATCTGTATAAATATATCATTTTCTGAAAGTCAAAATAATTTTTTTTCAAAAAGTTCGTATATTTTCCATGGGCTGAGAATTTCGTGGAGATCGGGTGATTACTAATAAGATATAACGGAAACATGGTTTTATTCGATATAGTAGCATCTAAATATTTATTTTAGATAATTTAACTAGTTGTTCTCCAAGCCACAGTTTTCTCTTTCGGGAAATGTAGCAAATAAATAAAAAATCAATATATTGAAAAAAGCTTCAAAAATATTTTGTTTTTTTTTTTTAAGTAAAATATTGTAGCTTGGAAAGAAAGCAGTATTAGGTTAAGTGGTCATGCATACCTTGTGCGTAGGACTAAACGGTTGATGATACGAATCCATTCTCTTAAAGCTCTGGTGTAGTTGTTTGAATTCAAACAGCAAATCCAACTGGAAAGGCAAAAAGGCAAGTGGCTGCAAAGCAGCGATCATCGTATCCAATAGAGATCTGATGTTTGCTCCTCCTGTATGCGACATCACCAACAACGAATCAGCAGTATAATGTTTCTTTAGTACACTTTCTCTAGTTCTTAGAAAACTAGCCCAAGCATCCAAAGACCTGACGTTGAGCAATCCGAAGACGAAAGCGTTGAATTTGACCAATCCTTCCGTTATGGCATCTTCGCTGTTAATACGCATCACTAAATCATGCAGTGCTTTGGTAAGAGGCCCTTGCTGCGAAGAAGCCTCTACCACCTGCCAGACAGAATTATGTATAGCCCCAAAACTTGTTTCAAGGCTCGGCTTTAAGCCGTCACTTAATATTGCGTAGAGTGCCGGACAGAGCGTGGTTAATGCCAATTTGGCGCATGCTGGATTTATGCTCGAGTCTCCCAGTGCATTTAGTTCGATCTGATTGGATGCCAGTGAGAAATGGTGCATGATTTGCTCGACTGAATCGGTAACTGAACTAATTAGAGAACGTTTTTGAATAAGGTTATCGGAAAGGGTTTTGTTGAGGTGAATTGGGGTAGTTTGAGGACTAGAATAATTGGGACTGTTTTCGTTCTCTTCGCAGATGGGCATCTCGGTAAGGTTTTTAGTCTATAAAAAAATTGTTTAATTTTAAAAATATAATTTACATTTTTCAAAAGAATATATTACAAAAATTTTATTATCAATAAAGGACAAGTTCAGTACCACTTTTCGTAATACTTAAAAAATATATTCCCAATTTTCTAATTCTTAATCTTAATTTTCAGGAAACAAATTGGCAAAACAATAACATTTAGGTACCTACTTAAAATACTTTTATGACTACATTATAGTGTTCTAAAGTTTGTAGGTCCTAGTCTTATTTTATAGACACAGATATCAGGAAATTTAAAAAATTGAAAGATAATAGAAAAACAATATATATATATATATATATATATATATATATATATATATATATAAAATAACGGATATTAGTGACTGTCAATATAAACAAACAACACAGTTTATTAGGGTTGCAGTCAGAAAATTGGCCGGGATGTTAATGAAACACTCTTATGACTTTTTGTCTAGCTTTCGGAATGGTTTTATTCCTTTTTCAAGACACTGTAATAAGAAAAAAAATGTAAATATTTATAAAATATCACAAATCTTCAGTGCAACTTACTAGTCGTTGAGATTATTTATAAAAGCATAGACACTCAACATTATTAACACACATATAAAATATAAAATAGTGGACAAAATGCATTTTAAAATTCTTTAAAATTTAGGTACAGATAGTAAAAATTTAGTTTGTCATCTTTTACTGGTGTGTTTTAACTCTGACACATAGAGAACAAAAAGAAAAAATCCTATGATTAAAAAGTAATTAGGTGTACTTAATATATTTCTTTTTAAGAAATACTAGAGGCCCATCTTAGGTGATTTTAATTTTTAAACCTGTCTTAATGGTATGCAACATGTTATGCATATAAGTGTAATTTGTGTGGGTACAGGTAGATATTAATTTTATTTTGGATGTTTTTCCAGTAAGTAACAATAAATGTTGCTCAGTTTATCTATGTCTGACTTTTTATTGATGCAAGATGTACTAGAATATATTTCCATAAAATCTATAATACATAATACATGCAAAAAAAGTAATTACAAAAGTAATGTTTTTTTATATTTTATTTTGAGTGACTTTAGTGTCATAAAATTAAAAAATACTGTCAAATTAAATATAAATTATTGTTTCTGTCCATTAAATTCCCCTGAATGGCTACAATAGTCCTCTGTCACACGTGTGCATAAAATTGTCCATAACTCAAAAACCAAGAGGAAAACGTGTGGGGTTTTTTAAAGATATATATTTAATTTACTATTGCCTTTCATTTTAATAACAAACATTCTCAACATTTAATAAAATTAGCTAGGGACAGTTTTGTATAGAAAATTTACAAATAGCAGAGAAACATCCATAAACAGAACACTTTTAAATTAAAAAAGGCAACGAAGCACTCGAAAAAATAATGGACAGAATGATTCAAACTTACTAACACTAGTAATTTAAAAAACAGAGTCAATAACAATATGAATAGAATAATATAAGGAACAGGAGAGACAGGAGGAGACAATGGAGAATGGAAAGTACTCACACAGTACCTATTATTCTATCTACTACTGGTTTTATTCCGAAAAAGCTCATAGAGAACATAAAAGAGCTAGGTCTTAATGAACATCTTGCGACGTCCAGATGTGTACGAAAATTTTTGGGAGATACTCCAGCATACCAAGTTGCCTAGGACTCGATAACACGAAAAGAGTCCCACCAGAGCTCAATCCTTTTGATACCGTAGGTATCTGGGATGAGTGAATTTTCCCCTTAGAGGGAGTGTAAGCTGTACTAAATCTGGCTAAATCTGGATAAGGAAAACAGAAGACATCACATTTCATCTCTGAAGATCTTAAAATCACTGAGAAAAAAACGTATGAGTATTACTGGATTACTGATTACTAATTACGAATGACTAATGAAAAACTTACATTCAAGATCAAGATATGACTAAACTGAGAGGAGAATTCAAGCTTCAAGATGAAGCAGAACACATATATTGCTATACTAAAATTTGAAAAAGCGACACAAAAATTGACGATGTAATGGAAAAACAAATGTAATTGTAAAGCTGTGATAATGAAGACACTCTCTGTTCTCAAAGAACTACGACATAGACAAGCACATCAATTTCATTGACTTTACGATGCCATGACAATTTTCAGGTATACCCATGCAACCAGCAACCATGCAACATCGACCAGAAAATCCGCAGTGCAAGTGGTAAAAAATTGGGGTGGTTTTAGTCAATAGACAGTAGTTCAAGTGATACACTGGATCACTTTTCTCTGAGAAGAAAAGCAGACATTGGCACATTACCTTGAATCCGATAATATCTAGGCTATTCCAGCAAAAAATATATACAACAGGTTTTCATAATGTTTATGCGATATACGTATGCGTTAAGATATAAAATTAATTTTTTATAATAATCCAGTAAAATATTACAAATATTTGTGAATATAATTGATGAAATAGTATTTTAAACCAACTGAACTTGTCCATTCTCTTTCATTTAGTGAATATAAAAAGAATATGCTTACCTGGTAATTTTTCTGTTGCACAAACGCAGAAACATTCGGCGAGTTGTTAGGTGGAATAAACTGTTTGGTCTCCAAATGTTTCGGTAAAACATTAACTTTTTCGGCAAAACTGACACATTTCTTTCCTCCGAAGTGTTCACTTCCATCCTGATTGATTTTCAAAGCCAAAAACTTGCTTACATAGGATCTTAGCTGGCCAAGACTTTTTTCTGAAATATCTTCTTGGTCAGATGATGAAATTCCGCTTAATTTCAAGAAATCTTCCAATTGAGCCAGTTCGTCGTTGCTGATATTTGATAAGTTGAACTCTGTATGATGGTGAGGTAGACTGTCTGGATGCTCATCAAGGCTACTACTAGACGTGCCAGCGTCCACACCTTCGTCTTCTGTTTCAGAAAATCTTTTGTTTCGTAAGAGATAGTAGGGTTCTGGGAAAGATTTTCTCTTGTAGTTAATATCTTCCACATTCTCTTCCTCGCTGGTTTCATACATGCTGTATCGTTTGTTAGCGTCCACCTAAAAATAAAATTATTTTCATATAATCTATTACAAAATTTAAGACATTGTACATTAAAAAAACTAAGAGTATCAAAAAAATAATTTTACTTGAGGCGAAGAACTCTTCTATTAAAAAAAAAAGGTTGAAAGGTTTAAAGTTAACTTAATTTTTATACCGATGAAATATTTTTAACTGTAACTAATATGCAATGCGTGATATAATTAGTCATTTGCAATGCGAATTGGAAATTAGACAAGCTTATCCTGAAAATAGAGACTTTTGACGGAATAAAAGTGAGCTATCTATATCACTAAATGCAATACTCTGGATGCTCTATCAAAAGGTACCAAGAATTTGTCTAAAAATAGTATAAATTATAACGAATGGAATATATATTTCATTTTCTTTTAACTAAAAGAGTAGTGATATCAATCAATTAACATTTTAAGATAGTTAAATGATTGTCTTACGATAAAAAAAATATAAACATACCTTTTCTAAACCTTTTCTCAAAATTCCTCTTGGCAACGGTGGTCTAGGAGGCAAACATTCCTCCTGATGAGAGTTAACACATCTGACTGGCACTCCGGGTGCAGTGGTGGTAATGCTACGTTGCTTTTCGCTAGTTAACAAACTTGCTTCTGAGCTGGTAACACTATCATAACGATATACGAACAATGGATTGAGGTTGTTATTGGGCACAGGGCTGTTTTGAGAGTCAGTCAGTAAACTAGAAGAGCCTCTGTATCCGGAACTAGGTTGGGTGGCGGTGCTTGAACTGGAAGACTGGTTGATTTCGCAACTTAAAGGTCGTCTTTTGGCGAATTTATTTTGGATAAAAGATGGCTTTTCCCTTGCGGACATTTTGATATGTTCAGATACTTCCGGTACTTCGGATAAAATTTTTCGATACTCCTGTGGAAGGAGCACATTTAATGAATCCCAGTCTTGCACGTGACCGAATCCCTTCTTTTTCAAAGATTCCAGATCATTGCAGCTAAATGGTCTGCGTTTATTGCTCACTACTGGAGGTTTTTGAGGAAGTAGCAAGAGATCAGAACCGACGTTTTTGTCGTTTAGAAAATCTAAGTCAGGCAGAACATAATTAGGATACAAAACATATACTGGTTTCTCACCTTCACCCTCCTTCTTCAGTTTGTTTAAAAAAGAAGGTTCTACTACTTTGATTTGTTTTTTAGTATTATCGAAGCAAGTTTTGTTAGCGTTTTTAAGATTAGTTATCTCTGAAAATTGTGAAGTTTGTATACTTCTGTTCATTAGCATATTCTTAATATTCATCTTCATAGATTTTTCGGCACTAAAACTATTGTTATTATTCACATTTTTAGGTAACACTTTTTCGGGTTTTTGAGTATTTTCTTTCCCACTCAGATTCAACTTTGATAGACTTTCCGCAAGTTGATCTACGACTTCGCACTTTGATGGTTCCTCCTCTGGTTCTTCTGCTATTAAGTCATAGGTTCTCGTACAATCATTTGTTTTGAGATCTGCACTTGCTTTCAAATTTTCATTTTCTTTGGATTCATACGAAGAACTTTCCGCGGAATGACTAGGTGGCCAGTTTTCTGAAGATGACTGAAGTTGATCCATGGTAGTTGACATTCCTAAAAAATGTATATAATTACTGCACAATTCTTAAGAGGAGAGTTTAACTATATAAAACACACGAGAACTTGCATTGATGGTGATTTATTTAACACTAAATAGTTTACTAACCATTACCTTTCTGATCAAAAACATGTTATCTATATTGACTTAAAAAAACCTTTTGACTGTGTTTTCAGGATGTGCCACTTTTTTATACAAACTGGCACATTCTGAAAACTCAATAAAATTTTCACAACTGTCCCGCATTATAACATGATACTAAGAGCTTAAAAAGAGACAATCTTGTTCGAGCAGATTAGAGGAAATTTTGCTCATTTTTTTCATTGTTTCTACTCTTTTCTAATTTTGTTGAATTTTTTTGGTACAATATTTACTATGTTGTATTATATCTATATTGTTTCTTGTATGCATCCATACCAATATAATTGGTTACTTCCATTTGATTCAATAGTAATACCTTTTGCAAGTTGCTGGTAAGCCACTGAATTTTTAGGTGAGTTGTAGCCTATGTCTCAACAACCTCTAAATATCTAACTTTTATATTATTAAATTCGTTCCATGTTTATTGTTTGTTGTCCATATTTTTTATTTCTCTTGTTATGTTTCCAAGGCCTTTGCATGGTTCCAAAGTAATGCTTAGACTACCTTTTAAGATAATGAAATTGTAATAATTAAAAAGTTCGGTCGAATTAGCAAAACATTAGTAAAACATGACGCCAATTCCATCTTCAAAGCAACGAAGATGATGCAAGAAAGTTCAAGATCGGGTAAAGATTTAAGAGAACCGTTGTCAACTCCAGGAATTTACCACATTGCCTGTAGTTGTGATTCAGTTAGATACTTCTTTCATTAAACACTGAGCAATAAAACCTGAACCCAGAACCATTCGATGTCTATAAATACCGTAAATATTAGGGGAATATCATGAGCTAAAGGTAGAACGTTAGCGCTTCGACTTTGATAACATCTGTCGCAGTTGCAAACGAAACATCAGTAACAAATAATTCCGAACCACGGTTTAAAAACTCCAAAAACACGAATACAATTTAAAAATCTCTTACCTTCTACACTCATGCTTTTCTGTTTCATAAAAAGTTTGACCAGATTAAAGTTTGGTTGTTTGGTGTTGACATTATCACTAAAACTAGCATCTACTGAGGTCGCCATTTCTGAGACGCTACCGCTGCCGCTGCCGCTACTGTTAGCCTGATGTTGAATGTCAAACACTTTGACCGGACGTCTTTTCACCGTGCATGTATCAGTCTGAAACCAGATAAATATGTCACAAAACTTACACAAATGCATGTACTTAGTTTTAAAAAAATATAAAACGTATAAAATACATACAAACATTATTTAATTAAGATAGAGACGATATTACCCTAGTAATCAAAGTCTGTCGATTCTGACAAGTGGCGGACGTAGCATGGTGCTACGTCCGGATAGCTAACGTTACTGGCTTAACAAGCTGGAGGGCCCGGGTTTAATTCCCGCGAACGAAAAATTTTGCAACTTTTAATATAACTGAGCCGCCACCATGCTTTGGAAGGCACGTAAAGCCGTCCGTCCCGGCTACGTGAGTGGTCTTTAGGTCATGTTAAGGGCGTTTGCGCACCTGAAAACTCTAATACTAGACCTTAACCAGAAGGTTACACGAACTTTACCATTAGGCAATTACATGCTAACAAAAGTCACGGACCAGACAAAATTTACTAAGAAATCCTAAAATTAATAAATAAGAGAAGGACTGCAAATTTTGGTTGATCGCACTACGCAGTACTGAGAGAGTACATTGTTATTTGAGGTGCTAACATAACGAACCTAGATATATATTATTTTTCACGCTTTTGCAATGTTGAGCATCAAGTAAGAAATGCTAAAGAGAAAAGCTTGTAAGTATTTATAAGGATTTACAAAAATATTTTTCGAATATTAATAAACTTTGTAGGAGTGAATACGTAGTACTTGATTATTCTTGAAAGACACAAACATTTTGTAAAAACAAACCTTTGTATCAATAAAAACAAAACCAATAAATAATTGAAACAAAAATAGAAAGAAAAGTTTGTTTCTTATTTACCGTCTGAAGTTTCATATCGAATTTTTGGCAACGGTTTACAAATTTAAGACGCCGCGCCAGGTCAATAGTTTTGGAATAACACATGTCTCATTCATGACTGATAAAATATAACATAAATTATTTAATGGTAGGTATAGGCTCCCAAAATAATTATACCAAGAACATAATTTAAATGTGTATTCATTTGATAGCAATGTGCATAACTAAAATACATAAAACAGGGCCAATTTTAAAGTTCAAACTATTATGACGTACTATAAGCAGAACTCGTATTCGAAAAGATTACCTACTGATCACACTAACAAGATAAGTTTTGAACCGAAAAAAACTCAAATAAATTTGCCAAGATCTAGACCAGTGGTCGCCAACCTGTCGATCGCGAGCTACCGGTAGCTCGCGGAGGCAATTCTGGTAGCTCTCACAACGATTTTAATTTAAAAAATACAAACTGCAAAAATTAGAGAAACTTCCGAAAATTCCACAAAAAAATCTAATTGTCATAATATTAAACATAAACAGCGGCAACGTTGCGGTGAGCGATGTGCCCCTGACGCCGTCAAGCTTGAATCGGCTATTTATAGAACCGACCAGCCGGACCAGCGCGTTAGTGTTCGAGAACGATCTGGATTGCTTTGAACGGGATAAATACGCACGGCGCGGCGACATTGCGCTTAGTTTAAAACTGAACGCGTAACCAACGTCCAGCGGTTAGGTTAGTAGAGAACAACAAAAATAATGTTATGGCAAGCAGTTGTAAGAAGGTAGACATACCACTTTCATTCGGAATGGGAAGAACAATACTTTTTTACAGAAGTTAAAGATAAAAATGTGTGTTTGTTATGTAATACTTCGGTCTCCGTTGCTAAAAAAGGAATTATTGAGAGACATCATAAAACTGTATATTCTAATTTTGAAAAATCATTCCCATTACATTCTGCCGCCAGAAAGGAGAAACTGAAACAGTTAAAAAACAGTTAATTGGACAACAATCAATATTTTTAAGAACAGTCGACAAAAATAAGGCTGCAACTGAAGCATCGTACCGTGTGTCCCAGATAATTGCACAAAAAAAGAAATCTTATGAAGACGGGGAAATGATAAAACAGGCATTTTAGAAGCTGCTGATTCGTTATTTGCCAACTTTAGAAATAAAGGCGAGATAGTTTCAACTATAAAATCTATGCAACTTTCTGCTAATACAATGATGAGACGTGTAGAAGTAATGAGCAATGATATTTTTTTACAGTTAAGAACTGACTTAGATAACTGTGTTTATTTTTCACTTCAACTGGATGAATCAACAGATGTCGTTGACACTGCCCAGATGGCCGTGTTTGTCAGGATGGTTTTTAGTGATTTTACGATTAAAGAAAATCTTTTGAAGTTCATTCCACTGAATGGACACACTACTGGACAGGAGTTGTTTTCTCATTTAAAAAATATTATTTCTTCCGAGAAAATTCCAATATCGAAAATGGTAGGCTTGACAACCGATGGCGCTCCAGCTATGGTGGATTTTGATAAGGGTCTGGTGGCATTATGTCGTAAAGATGAAACTTTTCCGCAATTTCTCTGTTACCACTGCATTATCCGTCAGCAAGCATTATGTGGAAATTTCCTGGAACTAAACAACGTTATGAAACTGGTGGTAAAAATTGTGAACAAGATTAGAGCTCAAGCTTTACAAAGAAGATTATTCAGAACCTTGGCCGATGAAGTTGACTGTCAATACGGGGACCTACTCCTTCACTCTGAAGTCCGATGGTTAAGTAGAGGACGGGTGCTGAAACGTTTTAATGATGTCCTATCTGGCATAGTTCAATTTTTCAAACAACGCGATGAACCGACTCCGGAACTAGAAAATTCAATCTGGCTTAGAGATTTTGGTTTTCTCGGACATTACAGAGAAATTAAACGAACTTAATTTGTAGCTTCAGGAGAGAGACAAAGAACTAGCGGAAATGATTTCTGATATAAAAGCATTTATCAAAAAGCTGGAGTTTTGGGAACAAAACCTAATTGTGACAACCTATGACAACAAACATCATGTAGAAATAATTTCTACCCTGAAGAGTAACTTCAAAAATCGTTTTAAGGATTTCAATGAAATGGCTTTAGTAGCGCAGTTTATTGTTTCACCCTTTATGGAAATTGATATCCAGCAGTTTGCAGCTTGTGTTATGCAGAACTTTGGCGAAGACATTGCTGCAACAGAAATGGAAGTCATTGAGTTTCAAAATGATTTAACCCTAAAATCGTTAGTCTCAAGTACTGAATGTATCTGGCCTATTGTAAGTAAAGACAAATATTCAGTTCTATGCCGTGTTGCCTTGAAAGTGAAAGCATTATTCAGTTCAACCTATTTCTGTGAATCTTCTTTTCCAATATGAAGTTTATTAAGAACAAATATCACAATCGACTTACAGATGAACATTTGGATAATTGTATTCGAATGGCTGCATCAAATTATCCTGCAAACATTAAAAAAATTATCGATGAGTCTGAGTGTCAGCCTTCTCATTGAACGTGCTTTTTTATTTTTCAATGTTTATGTTTATGATAGTGCGTTACTTTTTTGTTGTTATTATTAACTATTTTTAAATCATACGTGACATGCCGTTGTGGCTGGATAAAAGTTTGTGTTTTTCAAATACCTAAAAGTTATTTTTCAAATACCTTCGTTTGATAGGTAGGAATGTAGCTATGAACAAGTACGTACTAGTAATATTAGTTATTTTGTTATTAGTTTATTATTAGTACCTATGTATTATGTATTACCAGTTAAACAGAAAAATAAATACATATAATGATAGATTAACTGTGGATTATTTCATTTACGTTGCGTTACGTGGCTTCCGTGTGGGTAGCTCGCTGTTTATTCTAAAATTAACAAAGTAGCTCAACACATTGAAGAGGTTGGCGACCACTGATCTAGACTATATATTGTAGATAACGAAGTCGTTTGGATTCGTAGACTGTTCACACTACCACCTGATAAGTCTTTTGTGTATACCCAACGTAATAGGGTATGTTTTAATTACTATTTAAATGGGAATAAGCCACAATTAAAGGTTAAAATACGTTTATTGACGTTTCAATTTCCACTTCGGAAATCGTTCTCAAAATACAAACATTAGTAAATTGAAAATTGAAGTGGAAATTGAAACGTCAATAAACGTATTTTAACCTTTAATTGTGGCTTATTCCCATTTAAATAGTAATTAATTTAAAATGCCACAAGAAAATAGCTTCAGAGCAATAGGGTATGTTTTAGTTCAAAACATATAAACTTCTAATAATAATTATAAATAATTAAGTACTCATTTCGCTTCGGTTTAATTCAGTTCTGAAAGCCTAAAAAGCTAAAAAATAAGGGTCTTTATGTGTAATGGATCTTAGGTAATGAGAACTGAAAATGATCACGAAGATGCTGAGTGGACACTGTAAATAAGACCGTAAGAGTGAATAAACCATAATTAATACAGGAAATTTAGTGACATGTGGCAGGTATGGTAAACACATCCCAGCATTAAGAAATCCAAATGGCCCATGGGTGAGAACATATCAAGAAAAAAATATTTGAATAAAATTTGAAAAATATCTTGAAGAAGCTTTTAAACCTCTACTCTCCGTTAGTACCGAAGAAGATGAACCTATTTACGAAAGTCTAGCAACAATCCAAAAGCCAAGTGAGCAAATTAAACCAGTATCAAAAAGAGAAGTAAAAATACTATTAAATATAGATTAAAAACAAAAAATCTCCAGGCTATGAACTTGATAACAGGAACTATCTTAAAAGAGTTAGCCGATAAAGGAATAGTTATAATAACACAACTTTTCAATGCCTCGTTAAGGCTCAATAACTCAATGGAAATTTGCTGATATAATAATGATCCATAAACCGGGTAAACCGCCTCACGAACCTATCATTATATCAGTCTCTTGACCGGAACAAGTTTTTAATTGGTTAATTAGCTGATCCTGAGCAAAAAAGACTAGAAACTTTTCTTTAAAATGCATCCTTTTTGGAGTTATTAACAACTTAAGGTCTGAAAAAGTGCCAGAATGGTCATTTCAAGGCTCGATAATTCAGTGAAAAATTAATATTTTTATGTTTAGCAATCACCAAATTAAATCTACGCGAAGAGTTTTTATCGATAATTCTATTGCAACCCATTGTTTTTTAATTGTTAATTTCGCGCCAACCGAGTTCCGCGACCGCTATATACATGTAGTGTGGAAACCAGTTATGGAATAAAATTGTTTGTATCTTTATTTCAAAAAATTATAAAAATACTGAGACCCCTCAACTTTTAAATATTAATTTGTCCTGTATATTCTGTATATTTTTATGCTTTTAAAAGCTACTTAACAATTTGATCTCAACCAACTATATTATGTGGACTCTAAACAATAATTATTATGAATAATACAATCTGAAATTTTGAAATCATGTATAATTTTCAATATATTGAGTTTTGTATTTAATTCCTTGACGAAAAGTATACATAATTTCACTTTGTATTATTCATAATAGAGCCTAAACATCGTAGTTCGTTAATCAAATTGTTAACGACATTTTAAAACATAAAAATATACAGGGTTTTTATTAAAACTAAAGATAATGGATATGATAGACTTGCGTGAATCGCCCTGTGCGTTCAAATTTATATTTAAAAAGCGCATTTGAATCTACAAATTGACAAGTTCCAGCGGTTTTTTCTATTTCCCAAAATAAGGACACAAACAATTTTATTCCATCACTGATTTACACACTATGTGGTATATATAACGGACGCGGAACTCGGCGCGGCGCGAAAGTAACAATTAAAAACAATGGGTTTCAATAAAGTTATGGATAAAAGCTCTTCGAAATCTTGTAAAATGGAGTTTAAGGTTTAATTTTACGATTGCTAACCTTAAAAATACTGATTTTCAATGTGTCATCGAGCCTTGAAAATGGCAATTTTCTCGTTTTTTCGGACCTTAAATTATTATTAACTCGAAAACGATGCATTTTATAGAAAAGTTACTAGGGATCGTAAAAACTAAATTTTACAATTTGTTTAAAAAAATTGTTTAAACAATTTTTGACCAAAATGCACTTTTGTTATAAGGGGACTATTTCCAATTGAACAAAAATATGGAATGAGAATATTTTTGCTTGTCGGTGGTCCCTACTACCCGGACTAATTTGAATTGTGATAGGGCAGATATACAATTGACTGTATATAATATTTATTTGTAAATATCCAAGATTTCAAATTGATGAAAATATAACGTATAAATTGACGTGTTTAGGGAAATGAAGTAAATGCAATATAGTCCAGTCGTCAGAGATTTGATTTCCAAATCTGAGACGGAGACGAACAGACTGGATTTTGCTGTGAATGTCAATTTTAGGTCCCCAAAAAAGTTTGATACTCCTACCCCCGTAGGGAGAAAAACTACCCTCTAAAACTCCCCTCGTAGTGGGAAAACGGAAAACATCGATTTCCTAAGAATCTGTAAGCCGTAGAAAAAAATGTTTCCAACAAGAAATGTAGCTGAAATAATTTTGAACAAAAATGGTCGTTAGCACTTTTGTCTAGAATGAAGCGTTCTCTCAGAAACAACGCTTGAAGCGACCGGCGATTTTAGTTACGCGCGCGAAATCAATTTATATTAACCCGATGGTAAAAATTCGATATTTTTATCAGAGTGTATATCGACAAAAATCAAAATGCGTTTTAAAGTTGGAAAGTGCAACTTTCTTACTCAATTCTTGCATTTTGTCGCAAATGAAGACAGTTTCTATAAAGCTATTAAATATATAAACATTGCACAACTTTTTTACTATTGATTGCAGGTGAGCTTTATGCAGGTGAGTCTCAGCGCTCAGCTCGAGTACTGCCTGTGGGTTACAATTCTCGCAGCGGCCTTATATTCAAATAAAACGTTTAAAACTGCTTTTTTTCGAATGTACAAGTACGAGTTTCAAAATTACACAACTTCAGCAATAAATTCCACCTAATGCAGTCTTCGAGGAAGCATTTCCCGTGACGCGAGATCGTTTTTAATGTGAAAGTTTAATTCCGCGCTTTTTAGGCATAATTCAAGTGCCTCATATTTGTTGCCAAAATATAAAGTCAAGATTTCATGTTATAGGTTTTGAAAATTGGGCTCTAACAATTGAAATTCTACAGCGGCCGGTCAATAGAGGTAATACATTTTATTGATCTCATGAAAATCATAAAAAATGGCAAAAATCGCGCAACGTTTATTTATTTAACAGCTGCAAATTTATTTAACCTGAAAGAGAAATCCCTCCAGGCCTATGGCTGAATAGAGAAGAATGGCGGTTAGGAGTCGGAAGGCGTCGAAGAACGCTGTAAACCGATAGTAGTAGTAGTAAATTTATTTAACATGCAAAAACTGCATACGAAAGCTGCACTCTCCACCTTTAAAACGCATTTTGATTTATGTCGATAGGAAACACTGGTCAAACGGTATCAAATTTTTACTGTCAAGTTAATGCGAATTTTATTTAACAAATTGCTTTCGCGCGCGTAACTGACATTCAAAATCGCCGGTCGCTTCAAGCGTTCTTTCTGAGAGAACGGTTCATTCTACAGAAAAATTACATTTCTTGCTTTAAACATTTCTTTCTACAGCCTACAGATTGTTAGAAAATCTATGTTTTTAGTTTTTCCTCCCTACAAGAGGGGTTTTATTGGTAAGCCCTGGGGTAAGAGTAGCAAACTTTTTTGAGTTCCAAAATTGACATTATCAGCAAAATTCAGCTTGATCGTATGATTTTTAGAGGTTGAGTGATTTTCGTCTCTGACGACTGGACTAATACAATTAATTTTTAAATCAATGCAAACAATAACAAAAATTAGTATGATATAGATCACGACCATGAACATCTATTAGTCCCATATTCTTAAAAATCCACAATATAATAAAAATTAATAATATTAAAGCTATCATAAGAGATAATTTGAAACAATTTGACCCAAAATAGATAGCAAAGATCACGTAAGCGTATAAAATGTTACAGGAAAGAAAATATTGAAAGAAGTTGGTTTCAGCTTTTATGAAGTATGTATATAGTTCTGTAAAAATATTAAATATGTATGTATTGTATATATTATTGTTATAAGCAATAAAATGTATGTATGTGTATGTAAAGAGATCAGAAAGTTGTATATAAATGGCGGCCATGACGTATTGAAATTTCCATGGAAATACAGATCAGTGTGTTATCTTACTTGAATATTTAAAAAAATTATATTACTTAAACATCATAAAATGTACTCACCGAACTATTTTTGGAATATTCACTAACGAGCGACAGATTTTTCAGCTTCTGTTTGTACAAATTGGGCATACTTTGGCTCTTAGCTCCCACATCCGTTAAACCTAAATGACTAGCTTCACTTCCTGAATTATTATTGTTTCCCGAAGGATGTCGTCGAAGAAGGTTCTCGCTGCCGCGCTTCTTCAACTTACTCCACGTGGTAAAACTGCTCGAGTCCGACTTCGTCATCGAGTTGTCTAGCACTTTCAGATTCTTTTTCGGAACGTTCAAGTTACTCGACCAGTGTGCACTGTCTGAATGATGGGAATTCGGGCTCTTATCTAAAAGTAATTAAGTCATAGAACCCTTGTTATTTAGAAGACGATATTAGAAATGTTTATTTAAAGAGATAAATTTGTAAACATTCCTTTACAACAGCTGTAATGAGTCATTAGGAGTAAGTTCATAATAAGTTACCCGGGGTTTCAAATGTGCATTGTTTATGAAAGTACCTGATGCTCATTTGCATATTTTTATTAGGCTATTTCTTTAGACAAACAAACAAATATATACCCAAATAAAAAGATTAAAAAAGAGAAAGTGGTTGTTGATCAAAAACTAGAATATAATAGAAATATGCTTCATTGTCACTGAAAATTGTACAATTTTATGGACAAAGCTTATAAAAAGTCAGAAAATAACAATAACAATTAAAATTTACCTTACGAACTAATAAGTTACAGTGGCTGCGTATGATATCCAAATATAGATAAAAATACTTTGGTTTCTTGTACATAAAGGTACTGTAATTTCTTAATTATTTGATGAGAAACTCTTCTACTGAATAATATGGTCTTTCAAATAGATAGACTTTTGCCATTTTACGGAACTTGAGGAAAGATGTTGCAGATTTAAGTTGTAAAAGGAAATTGTTGTATAGTTATTTTGCCGAATATAATATAGATTTCTTTACTAGCTCAGTGGACGAGATCGGTAAATAAACATCAAAGGTTGAATTTCTGATGGAGTAGTCATGATTATGTCTTGCTGAAAAAACATGTAAGTGTGGGTGTTTACGAATTAAGCAAACAGTTTCTAAAATATATAAGAAGGGAACCGTTAAAATCCCGTGATTTTTTAAGTAGCTTCTGCAATGTGTTGTTCTTCTGATGCCAAACAGGCTCGACCAGAGGGGGGGCAAGGGGGCAAAATCCCCGGGGCCCGGGCCCCCTTGGGCCCCGGGCCCGACCGTTAGCAAATTTAAAAAAATTCCTTTTATTAAAATATTTTACAACAGATTGAATTTGCTTGCGGTTTTAATTATGAAATTATTATAAGGAATATTATGCATTTGGAAAAGGCAATATGCAAGAAATTATTTCTTTGCATAAGTTACAATTAATAAAAATATATCGGGAATACATTGCGCGTGGGAGCATTGCATGAGAGCAATTGATGTTTTGGTGGCCAATCTGAAAACGAGGTTCACAGCACTGAGAGAAATCGAAATGAAATTTTCATTTTTATGGAAGTATAACGAAATGGACGAGAATACGATCTCAGAAAGTTGTGTAAGATTCGCCGAAGAGTACAATTCAGATGTAAGCAGGGATCTAGTTGATGAAATGATTTACTTGAAAACTGTTAGTAAATCAAACATCTCAGATACGTCGCTGAAACCAGCAAAACTTTTGAACAAGCTCGTGTCCCTTAATGTGACAAATCTTTTCCCCAATGTGTGCATTGCTCTTCGCATATTCTGTTGCCTACCAGTATCCGTTGCTCAGGCCGAGAGATCATTTAGTGTTTTGAGCCGAATTAAGTTTTGTTTAAGATCTACTATGGGTCAACAACGATTATCTGATTTGGGACTGTTAAGCATGGAGTCGAAACTTGCAAAAACTCTTGATTTCGACCACGTGATCCAAAACTTTGCGGATATGAAAGCAAGAAAAGTTATGTTGTAACTAACAGTTCTATTGTAAATAATTAAAAACAAAGTTTAAGTGTTAAAACTGTTTTAATTTTCTTCCTTCCTGTGTCAATAGTATGAGTGTTCACTATTACATATCCCAGTTTATGAGTTATCAGATTTTTGGGAATTTTCGTTCAACTGGGTTTGCGGGGGGGGGGGCGGTTCTCATCTCCGGGGCCCGGCCTGGCTCTGGGCGGCCCTGATGCCAAACAGATATCGTATTGCTCTTTTTTTTTTAATTAAAAAAAAACATTAGATTCGGAAGCTATACTAGAACTCCAAAAAGGAAGACCATATCAAAGATGAGACTCGAACAAAGAAAAATATATTATTTTGGAAGATGTTAAATTGATATCCTTCGAAACATCATGCCTATTGCATGGTAGGCTGAGGCTAGTTTCAAATCGATATGAAGGGACCATTTAAGGTTGCAGTCTATAAGAATACCATGAAATTTTACATTAAATCAACTGATACTGATCTGGCTGTTATTAAGAAGCAAGTAAAGAGCTTCTTAATAGTAAAATGATACTGTCTTATCCACGTTAAAAGAGAGTAAATTAGAGTCGGGCCAGGTTTTTATTTTAAGTAGATCAGAAGTTGTAGTAACATAAAGAGTTGTGATATTAGCGATATATAATAATTAATATTGAATCTCATTAGTTCTAACTGGTTTAACGGTTGTATTTTAATGTATTAGTAGATTATGAAAAATCAAAAAATACAATGTGAACCATTAAAAAAATAAATAGTTTACGTTGTCTTGGAGTAATGGCACACCCGTTATATTTTTAATTTACTTATGGGTATATACACTTGGGTATATGTATAGATAACGATATATAAACTGTATAAATGTATGAAGTAATATTGTTACAACCATGAATAAAAGTGTTATACCATTAATAACATAGATAAACCCCATTCGCTTAGCTCGGGCATATTTTGCCCGAAAAAAAGAAGAATTATTCTAAATAGTCGAAGTGTATACTAAACCCATCAAATTTTATGGGTGGTATGTATTTAAAAAATATATATTTAGTTGTTATAATTTAACATAACTATTTATTATATGGTGCAGATAAATAAATATTGATTGTCGGTAATTCGCAAAGTTCTATTTTATTTACTATTTAGTTTGTTTACTATTAATATGGGCTATGAGTACGGGTGCTTGGTTGTATAGTAATTTCCAGCCACTTTTAGTCTGTCAAAAAGTAACTAACTTCGCAAAAAAATAATTACTAAATTCACTAGACAGTTCGGACTGGGATTAGCGAACCGAGTTTACTAGATACACAACCAAAAAAAGAACAGACTTGCTTTCAGGGACAAAAAAAGTGAGGGAGCCCATTTATTTCAGTTTAAAGCTACCCTAATATAAAAAATGGTACCATTAACCCTTTTAATTGGAGCAACTTATCCGCACATTATTTGGGAAACTCACCTTTTTCATTGTAATCACTATCTTCCGAATACATGGTAATTGATCCTTCAAACGCAATGGTATAGTTATCTTTATTAGCCTGGCACGTTAACATCATATCATGAAAGTCACAATCCAAAGAATCTACGCTAAAATTCACAGGCACAGGTGTTTCCTTGACTGGACTAAAAAGCAATTCCGATTTGCAAATCGACATGGAGTTAGAGTTGGCTGAACATTCGTCACCTTGAGAGCTACTGTGCGGGCTGATGGAGCTGTCCAAGTCGAATTTAGCCATCATTGAGCCCGACACGCTGGCGTAGCATTCTCCTTGTCGATTATTCTAAAACAGAAAAATATTTTTAATAATTATCATTAATCATTTTTATATTAATCACACTATTTGATATAAAAGACGGTTTGTTATTATTTTTTCTTTTTCCATCGGCTATTTTTACTTGATACCATTGTCTATTAGTTACATGTTAAAGAAATGTTACAAAAAGTCATTATAATGTTGTGTCAGCGAAATATACAATATATTGCATTAGGAAAAGATAACGAAGGTATGATTCACTGAATATTGAAGGAAAGCTTGTTGAAAATGATTGTTTTTCCCATGATTGTATATCATGGGAACCTGGTAACAGTGAGCAGATGACCAGAAGAAGATGTATAAAGTAGATTAAGAGAGGCAAAATTCTTTTTGGCAGAAGTTACACTATCTGTAAGAATAAAAGCAAAAATGCTCTTGGCGGCCGACCATATATTTAACATCCTCCTCTATCTTTTCTCCTTCGTAAGGATGTAGTGGCGTCATGTAATTTTTTTAAAACTATTTCTGTCCAATTATCTCTCTCCTGTACGTATTATTTTGCTTCGGAGAATCAGTAACCAGTCATGTCCTTTATTTGGTCCGACCATCGTACTGGAGATCTTCCTCTGGATCTTTTACCCGCTACGTTACCTTCAACTATCATTCGCTCTATGCCTTCTCTTCTTCTAGTTGTAGTTATATGTCCAAAATATCTCAGTATATTTTGGATGATAGTTGTGATAAGTCTAGTTTTTATGTTAAGTTTTGCTAGAATTGAGTTAGTTGTACGATCAGCGGTCCATGGTATGAGGTATGAGCAAACTTTCTACGGTAGACTCACATTTCAAATGCCATTATAGGTGGCGATAGGAAATAGCAATGCTCGAACAAGGCGTAATTTTTTGTTTTTTCTGATGTCACTGTTCTTCAAAATTTTTGTGAGTTTAGCTGTTGCCGATCTGGCCATTGTGATGCGTCGACGGATCTCTTCTTCGCATCCTCCACTGTTAGTAATAACGGAGCCTAAGTAATTAACCACTTGACCACTTCGTAACCTGCCATGTTTCTTATCTCGGCTTGGTTGTTTCTGTTTTCTGCATATTTATTTTCAAACTATATTCCGTATTCACCGTGCCTAGCCTATTCATAATTTCTTCCAGTTCTTCTGGTGATGACGGCAATATAACAGTGTCATCAGCATAACGTAGGTTTTTAATTTTTCTACCTCCTATCGTAGCTCCATCTTGCCATTCCTCAAAAGCTTGACGCATATGTTCACTATATATATTGAATATAATAGGGAATATTATGTATCCCTGTCGAACTCCAGATTTTAATTTGAAGTTTTTCGAAACCACGTTATTAACTCTTACATTAGCAGTATTAGTTACATATAGTTTTTGTAATAAATAGATTAGATGTTCTGGCGTACCTATTTCTCTAAGTATATGCCACATTCTATCCCATTTTACGGTATCGAAGACCTTGGAATAGTCAACAAAGCATAAATATGTTTCTATGTTAAACTCTCGAGATTTTCGATAATTTGACGAATATTAAGAATATGTTCTCTTGTTCCTCTACCTGGAACGAATCCGCATTGTTGTTGGGGAACTTGTGGTAAGAGAATTGATTTTAGTCTTTCATTGATGATCGTTAGAAGTACTTTGCTTTTACCATATTTAACGTAATCTTCACCAATTCTCTTTTATACTATATTCTGAATTCGAACTTATTTTTCATTTGATGTATTTAAGACACTGTTGTTTGTTATGCTAGCCATTGATTTCTTGGACATGCTGCACCTCTCTTTGAATATTTGTATTTGAGAGCTTTTAGAAATATTTCATCTACGCATTTGACCTATTTCTGTATTGGCACGTTCTTTCATTTAGATTATACATATTTATAATGTAAATACTTATACCATTTCTTATCCCACCCGGTAGAGAACAAACTATAAACCGTCTTAGAAAATATCATTTCTTGTACCCGTACCTCCCGTTAGTATGTCAGGGTTGGTACAGAAATTATTTTGTAAAATTTTATTTGTTTGTCCTTTCTTGTTTTATTTCTTATACTTTTGTTAATAACTCCGTAGTTACTACTGAATTTTGTTTAATTTTTTTTTTGATACCCTTACTCTGTAATCATAGATTAGGTCACACTTTGAGTGCTTAAACTTTGTTATTTGTTCTATTGTTCGATTATTAATGAGACTTTTTGATCTAACTGGGATTGTGCCAATAGAACTCATTTTTTTTTGCTTTGTTTGAGATAATTTTATTTCATAGGTCTTACAGATAAATTGTAGTTGGTAATTCCTTTTTGCATTTTATCTTCAGCTTCGGTAACCAATATCAGATCTTCTACATATACAAAAAGATTTGAAAATATTATTGTTATCAAGATACATTTCTTCGTTATGTTTTATTTTAGATCCTTTCTTTATGTTGTCTACAGGTTATTTACAGTCTATTAGGTTATTTGGGCCAAAATATAATGTAATTCCCTTCAACCCATAAACTCATAGGGATACAATACCCATTGTCTTATGCCCAATGCCTTAATAAAATGTGGCAGTGGGAAAAAATACAGTGTGTTGAAGATAATTCTTTTTTTCGTTTTTTCATAATAATTTCACTGCATATTTATAATTTATAAATTCTTACCAAACTTTGAAAAAAGTTATAACTTTAAATAAAGAATATTATTTTATATTTTGTTATAGGGGCGCGCCACTTTGATGATTTCTGATAACGTAATTGAGTCTAAACTTTTTAGTAATATTTATTAGAAAATAGGAGGTAAACACAAAAAACACAATTGAATATTTAAAAGAACCACAAGGCATATCTAATAACAAAAAATAAACAAACTTGTGTTTTTCAATTCATATTAAATGGGTGTAATATTAAATATGTATATCTATTTTCATAATATTCATAATAGTAATGAACGAATTGATAAGAAACACTAGAGTCAGAACTAATCAACTACAGACAATAATAGGTTACCGCAGATTACAACCGGTAACAATAGAGTCCTTAATGTATGCAGACGACATAGTACTAATAGCAGATTCCGAGAATAAAATGCAGAAACTAATGGATATATGGGTAGAACAAATAGAAGAACTTAAAATGGAGATAAACGAGGAAAAAGGTAAGATAATGATAATCAGCGGCAAAGGAGATAAGGAAGATAATCAAATAAAGATAAAATGTAAAAACTCAGAATTGGAAATAGTAACAACTTACGAATACCTGGGAAGTATAATAACTAATGATGGAAAAATAGACTGGGAAATAACAAATAGAGCAAAGAAATCAAACAAGTTATATTATGCGTTAGCCCCAATAATGGGAAAAAGAGAACTTGCACGAGAAACAAGAATAAAAATATATAACACAATAGTGATACCGACTGTGCTCTATGCAAGTGAAAACTGGACAATTCTGGAAAAACATAAGAGCAGGATAAACGCAATGGAGATGAGACATCTAAGAAGGATAGTTGGAAAGACAAAATGGGATAGATTAAGCAACGAGACTATTAGGAGAATGGCCAACCAGGAACCGATAATGAACAAAATAGCAAAGAGACAAATGAACTGATATGGGCATCTGATGAGGATGCAATCCAATAGAATAACAAAAAAAATTTATGAAGCAAAAAACATCGGAAAAAGAAAAAGAGGCAGACCAAGAAAAAAATGGATACAACAAGTAGTATAGGTGGGAAAACTTAAACAAAAATCACTCGAGGAATTGAAAATAATGGCAGGAAACAGAAAGGAATGGAAGTGGTGGGTAAATGGAAATTAAAATAGCTAGCCCAAATCCGACACCCTGTTAGGGTAAAAGGAAGGGGAGAAAGAAAGAAAGAAAGTATATCTATTTTCTCTTTATGGTCGTACGGTTCATTACTACGAAGCAGATGAAGCTAAAATACTACAACCGGTTTTAACATTGGAATTCCGCAACTGTTAGACTAGCATGCCATTTCCAAAATATTGTCTAAACAATTTTAATGTAAGTTTATATGTGAAAATATAAATAATTTTTACCTCTTGACTTAAATGATCCGTGCACATCGGTGGTAGATTCGTCAACAAAGCGTGGATATCTTCGGTTCGGAAGCTTTCCATGTCAGCCTCTGCCAAATTTGCGTCCATATTTTTCGAGAAAGCGTCGTAATAGTTGAGATCGCCGGCTTCGTATGATTCGGGTAGAGATAAAATACTAGTGTGGTTATTGGTTCCTCCATCTCTATACCTGAAACAATAATAATTATTATAAATGGATGATACACAGCATTTGATTGTTATATGATGTGTGTATACCTATGTGTAAATTTGTATTTTGTTTGTAAACATGCAGAATAAATGTTTTATTTTTATTTCTAATTGGGAAAAATAAAATTGGGCGTAAAAGTGACCCAAGGCCCTTCTGAACCCCCAATCGAATTCTTATAAAATCGCCAGATGTTTACTGTTATCACATAATTCGGCTAAAGAAATAAGCCCACAGTAAAAAAGCGGACATCATACACAACCATACAATTATTGAACTTGAATTTTTTCGTTTTTAATTTACTTAAATATATAAAAAAAGTTATAAATATATAATATTAATATGAATACACATAGACATTAGTTATGAAACATATTTCGGGATGTTTGTTTAATTTATGTGTTTTTATAAAAAATTAATGAAACCCAAAATTAGTTTGGTAAACGTTTATATTTTGTTATATATTTTAAATAGATAACCACTGCAATTTGGATTTAATTAACATGTTTATATCAGCATATTATATTTATTAATATTCTCGAATATAAAATGATAAATATTAAAGTTAGATTATTGGTTTTGTTAACATAACTGCTTGATTTTCAATCATGAATATTATATAAGAAATGACATATATAAATAAATTATATAAAGCAAAATTTATTAGAATAGTTGTCATTACAAGACATTCAAGAACTGCGCACCTTTTACTAGAAGAAGTAACACAAACGACAAAAGAAATGTTCTCATGGGTTTCAAAAATACGACATAAGGTCTGAAACTATTTTTTTCTTGTGGCACGTTGTACATTCATTGCTATATATTTTTGTGGAAATAACCACAATAGTTTTTATTAAAATTATATATTTTTTGACGTTGCTAATTAAAGTTCAAAAATCGTTTTCAATTATTTTTATTTGAACACAATTATCGAAAAATCATCGAAGACAGAAAAGTCTCCGTCTCTTACAGAGTGACCCGAAACGGCACTAAACAACTCGCCCTAGCACCTAAAAATTTCCGAACCAACTGTCATGTGGCAATAACTTGTCAACAGTAAAAAACACCCACGATAATAACAAGGTTAGCGTTATAGAGTCAAAATTCCAATAAGTCGCCCGCATAACAGCAAAATCCAGGAATATCCACACAATCTTCGTCAGAGCTTTTACAAACTCTGAAACCAATAATTACAACGAGAAACTCAGGTAGAAAGAGGTATGTATCATTTTCTACGGGAATAAACAAATATGCGCTCCCTCTTCGGAGCGCATATTTGTTGAGAGTAGTACATCATCCTCTTCGGATGATGTACTACTCGAGATGCCGCCAAACTGGGCATTACACACAGAAGGCACACAAAAGATCACAATCTGCGAACAACATCATAATCATGATTCTTTTTAACGTCTTCCCTGATAAAAGAATTATGACGGAGCTGTAACGAATTTGCTCACATGTTTGAACAAGCAATTTCATAATCAGCCAACAATAATAGAGTTTACCAAAATTTCTATTAAATCCCCGTTACACCAATCCATAAGCAAGGTACCCCCTAGAGGGCATCCATTCTTTTGAACCCTAAACTCTCTGTCCTCCTACCGATCTCCGTCGGCAACATGCTTCCTTAAAAATGTAACTCTCCCGAATACACTCAAGAGTATTGCTAACATACAAAGGAAAGCGGAAGTTTAGTTTTCCAATGTCATTGTACAATAAAACCTGCCCTAAGTAAGGACATAGCCACAGCTATACTAGATGCGTTTACTAAAGCAAACGGAACCGTCTCCGTTGTGATGTATCCGGAGCAGTAATCTTATTGCATGAGCCTTTACAAATCAATTCTCCAACTTAATCCAGTTAAGGATTCCATTATTCGAAGGTGTTTGAAAAAGCTTAAAACAAGGACCCCCTTCTTTATCAGCCACTCCCGATTACTCATCTATTTCAAAAGCAAATATTAACCAGAGCCGTCGGGAACTATTTTCGGACCGAAAATGGAAATATCAAAAATATAGTAGTCAAAGATATTAGTTGTAGTACAATAACATTTTTTAACGACTAAAGGTAGTACATATTAACAAATCAAGTGGAAAACCCTGAAACCTGGCGCCACAAGTCTGGCGATATTATAAATAATCCATCAGGTTAATTTAAATTACACTAACTTAATATCTCCATCCCGTTTGATTCTGATAAAGCTTTAAGTTTCGAATGTATTCTAGTATTTGTGTGATGCTAAAGAGCAATCCTTGTTTGCTGGTATAAGTGGCATAATGCAAGATTAATTCTGCTATTATTGCGTTTTTCACCTCTCTCAGTATCATTATATATCGCTCGTCAAAACTCTAGCCCATTCAAAGGTAACCGCGTATAATTAAAATTTTATATGGGTACTACTGATTGCTAATAACTAAGATTCCCAGAAAGCATAACAGCATATCCCAGACAAGTTCTATGAAATTAAGGTCAGGACTACGTGCTGGCCAGCTCATTGTTAACTTCAAAGAGATAGTCTCAAACTTCTCGGGCTGCATAAGATCTAGCATTATCGTACACATTAACAAAAAAAATTTCGTGAATATCAGTACATGTCTCCACACACCATAAGCAAGCCTGCACCAAATAAAATGGTATTCGTTATTTTAAATTGTGCATATCGTTCATTGTATCTTCTAAAACATAAACTCATTGTATGCCAGCAAAAGCATGAATTATCTGTCCACAGAACTCGTTTCTAATAAGATTCAACCTTCAATTTATAAGCTCTTTACCAAAATTTCACCGTGCTCTACGTGCATAGTTCCTTCTAGTCGACGCAACGTTGTTGTACTATGCTCAGACGTAATTTGTATGGCACTTGTGTTTTGAGACTCAGATTGCAACCGTCGGTTTGTTACAAATTGTTGTCTTTTGTGTCTTGCCCATCTCTTCTGGTATTATGTTCTGATATTCAGTTACCCTGTATCGTTCAATCATTCGCGATACTGGGGACGCATGGCGATGTATGGGACACATCGAATTTTTCAGCTATTCTGCTATAACTCCAACCTTCTTTGTGTACCTAATACGACGGCAATCCGCAGGTGTTATATTTCTGGATACTATCAGTTTAAACAAAAGAATTCCGAAACGCGTAACCATCAAACCTTAAACTGACATAAAAGTCGATTTACCATTAATGGAAATTTTATTGATAATGATAAAAATTCAACAGCAAAAAATTATCAAAGCCGGTTAAAACGCCTTTTATTATTAAAAGGAATATTATACAAGGGACTTTTAAAATATAGTAAAATACTGTACAGTTGATTTAAATTGTTGATAATTTTCTAAAAATATTAATTGGTGCGTTAAGTTCTTGGAGCAGTGTATACATTTTATTGTTGAACAAGTAATGACTAACATTTCTAGACGTCTCAGCTATCATTATCTTCTTAGCTCTTTTAGTGATACCTTTTTTCAGGTGAGAAGTCAATTCTAAAACCTTTCTAATTTATCATCATTTTCTTTGCCTTTATTCTTGTGTGGGTTGCCTAGGTTAATTACATTTCTCGTTAATTACACTTCAATTAAGTTTCTATCTAGGGATGGGATATACACCCGTCTAGGAAAAAAAAGAGGTGAAAACATTTATTACTGGTATTAAAAGGTTTAACGCTTTACGGGGGGGGGGGGGGGGGTACATCGTTAATGAAAAGTACATGGTTTTTCAGGATAATAAGTTACCCCAGTTTTAAAAATCTAAATTAATAGTAAAAAAACTTTCGCTTCAAATAAGACAAATTTTTCGGACAAACAAATTAAATTTTCTGCATAAACAATGCAAACAGATAAATATTTTTTATAAGGTATATTCTAGCTGTCGAGAGCAACTGACGCAACTACTAATCAATCAATTTGACCTCTTCCATGATAAAGTTAAATAAAATGATTTTGCATTATAATGTAGTAGCCTGTAGTTGACCGATAAATGTTAAATTAAAACTGCCTGGTTTTGCACTTTGCAGTTACAGTATTGTTCTGAAGCTATTTTCTTGTGTCATGTTAAACTAATTACTATTTAAATGGGAATAAGCCACAATTAAAGGTTAAAGTACATTTATTGACGTTTCAATTTCCACTTCGGAAATCGTTCTCAAAATACAAACATATAAATAGTAAATTAAACAAATTTTGTTTTTTTGTTACTTGGTGAAAAATTCTTCTAATAATTTAATTTTATCTGACTCATTTATATTGACAATTCAGACATACATTATACATTTTAAAGTAGACGACTTTAAAATGATATTGCCAATATTATTGAGTTGCGTTCCTGGGACGGCTTTACTTGTAAGATAGTTCATTCGATTACATGAAATCAACTTTAACTTGAGAATATCCGTCAGAAAAAAGCATAGCATGTAATTCGTCTTTAAAAAGACAAACACATGCCATGATGACAGTAAATTTTTATAGATGACAAGTTTTTATATATCTGTATCTTGGATTGATACAACACGATGTCAATTTTTTTCAATTTTGACATTTTTACACATTAATAATCAACTTTTATCACTTTATTTAAAGGAATACACCACAAGGTCCTAAACCATTTGCTAATAGAGACAGTGACCTTTAAAAGAACACCAAGTCCATTTTCACTTAGAGGTATAGAACACCATGTGGTATGTGGACTTACAGTTTTATCCTTCTACGCATGTGAATTACCGCCGCACATAGTGTTGCGTATCTTTATGATGGTAACAGGTAGACTGTTCATCATCATCAGTGGTATTGCAGCTCGTTATGAGCCAAAGCCTTCTTCAGAACAATCTTCCATTTGCCCCTGTCTCTGGCAACTCTTCTCCATGCTTTAACTCCGATGGATTTTAAATCATCCTCTATGTTATCTCAATACCTAAGTTTTGGTCTTCCTCTGGCTCGTCGACCTTATTAGTGTTTTATATATGGTAAGTTTAATTTTTCTGGGTAGCTTTGGGGCCATCTGTTTCCTCAAGCCATAATAGCACTTATTGGCAAGCACTATTCTTCTTTTAATTTCTTCGCTGACACTGTTGTCTTTAGTCAGCAGCGAGCCCAGGTAGACGAAGGTTTCCACACCTTCCAGTTGCAGATCATCAATTAATAGTCTAGATATCTGGTTGCCTGATCTAGTATATTACATATACTTGGTTTTCTGTGCGTTTAATTTTAATCCCATTCTCAGTACAGACGCCCTTAGTGATCGAAATGCTTCGATCAGAGATTCTGTGGACCTAGCAATAATGTATATGTCATCTGCATATCCGACCACTTGTACAGATTTATTAAAGATGGTGCCATTCGTATTAATATGGCACTCTCGAATTACTTTTTTTAGTGCAAGGTTAAATAAGAGACACGACAGTCCATCTCCCTGTCTCAGTCCATTTTTACAATGGATGGGTCTTGAAAAGTCGTTTTGGATTCTACACTCTCTAAACTTGTGAGTGTAAGTTCCGTTAATTGAACAAGATGAAGCGGCATTTGAAATTCCACCATAGCCTGTAGAAGTTTTTGTCTGTTGACTGAGTCGTATGCAGCTTTGAAATCGACGAATATGTGGTGGGTGTGGTGGGTGTCGACTCCGAACCGAAGCGTTTTCTCAAGAATCTGCCTGACTGTGAAGATTTTATCCGTTGTTGATTTATTGGGTCGGAAACCGCACTGGTAGTTCCCAACTATTTGTTCAGCATATGGGATCAATCTTCTGTACAATACGTTGGACAATACTTTATATGTCACGTTAAGTAGGGTGATGCCTGTATAATTATCACACACCATCATATCTCCCTTTTTGCGAAGAGGATACATTACACCTAATTTCCAGTCCGCGGGCGTTTCCTTCCGTTGCCAGATTTCGGTTACTAATTTATGCATGTATTTAAAAAGGGTGTCACCACCATTCTTAAAGAGTTCAGCAGGAAGATTGTCCAAGCCGGCTTTGTTATTTTTCAGTTTTGAAATGGCGTCTCTTGACAGGTAGACAGGTAGTGATCTAATAATAGTACTTTTGCCATTTATGATGTGTTTACAGTTGTTTGTTACTGATAATAAGAATAATGAACCATAATTATCGTGGGAGAAAGATTCTTGCACTACTGAAAAATTTCTGCGAATCCTTCTACTGCATTTACAGGTAAGCTACCTTTTTTGCTCATTATTTTTAAATTATTAAAAAACATAACCTCAAAAAGTGATTGTAGTGATTTGATACCAACCTTAGACTAGCTTATTATTAAATATATTTTACAAACCAATATTATAAGCCTTGTTTTATTTCAGAATCAAATAATACACCAAGCAATAATGTTTTAAATGAAGAGCATATTATTAGAGATGCCTTGAGTTTTGATGAAGAAGATGAGTCTGATATAGACAAAAGTTATGATGAACTACTCATGCTGGAAATGAAATCGGATCTGCATTACTGAAATGGTCAAATGGTGTTTCTTTTGCATACTCAATAAGTATCCTCAAGTAAAAATCATCATTCAGAAGTTTCTACTAAACGGTCACACCCACATGGAGGCGGACACTGTCTATGCGCTGATAGAGCGAAAGAGAAAACAAAAATTTCTATTTTAACGCCCTGGGACTGCCAGCAGTTAGTCAGACAAACCTCAATGAAATATATCGTACATAATATGAAACTATAAGATTTTACAAATTTTAGGTCTTTGTATGATGTCAAAACATCTAAAAATTTGCCTTTGATTAAGAAAAGAGACATTAACAAAAAACAAGTTCTTATGTCAAACTGTGTTTAACTGCAAGTAAATGAAAACAGCATGGGAACTCTGTTTTTGAAAAGTAATTTTCATGATGAAAACCAGGAGATTGACCTTGTTAGATTTCGAAGGTAACATATAGCCAAAAGATTTGCAACTGGTATCACAAAGTCCAATACCTATATTACAACAAAAGTATAATGATCTATTGGCATTACTGCCATATGTTCCTACATTTTGCCATGATTTTTATAAAAACTTAAAGCACACTAGTAATACTAATAGTGACTATCCAAAAGGAGACTTATTTGATGATGACTGAGTGGATTGTACCTAAAATTCCATTTTGGTTAAATACATAGATATATTATTTGTATTTGTAAAGGTGAATTGTACGGTTAAATAAATTTTGTAAGTCAAATAGTGTTGTAGTTGTTATTGAATACCCCATACTAAATCTTACAGTACAATAACTTTATTAGAGGGATATAAACCCATGTCCATTAAAAGGGTTAAAAAACACAGGCAAAAATTTGTTTTTTAATTAGAACAAATGAGTTATGTAAATAACAATAGATAGAATGTTTTATTAAAATATTGTTTCACTAAAAAAAAGTTGCTCTCTAATATTAACTTAAATTATTTAGAACATTACAGTAAATAATGCTTAACTGTCCCGTACCTGCCTTGTAATTTATTGACTCTTTTTCTTTATTGTTGTGACACATTTCCAAAAACAATCTTTTTTATGAAACTATTTTCTTGCCTTAAAATACTGACATTTGGGTAGTCAAAATGCTGCCCAGTTTTTAAATTGTGGTCAACTGCACACGTATTTGTCTTTTTTGTACAGTCACTTTTTTTGTTGTTTTATTCTCTATTTGAGCCATTGTGAAGTTTGGCCGACATAACAACTCTGACATTCCGAACAAGGCAGCTTGTAGATAACATTAGTTTTATAAAAGAGTTGGAGTCCTGTCTTTTACTTTTGAAAACTGTTGTCAACGGGTTTGACAAGTTAAAATGTGTTATAGTAAATTAATAAAAATGAAATACCCATTAGAAAAAATTATTAAACAACTTTAAAACCAATTCCGTTTAATCCATTTTAAGTAATAGTTTACAAACAATCGGATTGGCCTTATCTTGGGAAATCCTTTGAAGAAAGTATTTTTATAAGTACATATTTTATGTGATAATAAAGATAAAAGATTTCATAACTTTTTATATTTCTAAATAATCCTTATAAAATATCTTTAAATATTTGTTTTGTTTCACAGGAACACTTTGACAAATTGAATAAATTTACACACCACACATCTCACCAATCACGTAAGTGACAAAGTACATCCAGAATTGTGGGACACATTTACATAATGTGGTAGTCCTTCATGGTAAGTAAAAAGAGTCGAGGTAATGCAGTTTTTAAATGTGGATGATGCATCCTTGCCGTATGAAAGATGGGGCAAGGATGCATCATCCACATTCAATTTTGCTCCACATGTGCATCCACAATACCCCAAAATGTTCTTGACAACAGGCTTACTATTTGCCTGTGTGAATCAAAGTGACTAACAACTGTCAAAATTGTTTGTTTTGATTTATTTAAAGTAGTCTTTATAGTTGCATTGAATGGACAGTGTACAATAGAGTTAATTTGTGTTTGTTTCCATGGCAATTAATATTAAATATACCGTTTATAAGTGAGTTATATAATGGTTTTAATGGTAGCGAAAAGTTTTAACAGGACGACAAAATGCGTACGTATGTTATGATTTTTATGTTCACTAAACCAAGCATAGCTTCAAAAACTAGTTTACAATTTATTGTTGGTGTATGTTACTAAAACAGTGATAACTAAAAAAGTAATATTCAAATTTTCTCCCATCTGCCATTTTCTTATACGTATTTCGGACTATTGCTTTACAAACCAATACAAACAGAATTCCAGATTTAGTCGATTTTTGTGTCACTACTAAGGGAATTCCATCCAAATTTCAAGTAGCACTATGTTGTATTAAACTCTCATCCGACCACTCACCAAATATAATTTCGATATCTATGTATATATCTATGTATCGTATATTTCGATTATGTATCACCCCTCGTATTCACGATTTATACACTTTTATAAACCCGTATCATTATCACATAATTATGTCATACGCCTTTTTCATATTTTACACCTTTTTTGGTAATTGATATGGTTTTGCCAAGGTGTAAACATTTGAAAAATGTATTCTGGTAAAATTTGGGAAAACGTGATTTATAATGAATCGTAATTTAATTTCTGAGTTGGACTGTGCAAAGAATTATAGCTGTAGTTGAAGAAGGCCATTCACAGCGGTTCGCTTAGAAAAGAGTGGGTGTTTCTCAGAGTGATTTCTCATGGATATGAAATAGGTTTCTGGAGACAAAGTCGATACAGAATAGAGGTCGCTCTGGTAGACCCCGAGTAACCAATGAGAAACAGAATAGATATATCAGAATTTCCATTCGGAGAAATTTTTCTGTCTGTACCAGCACTCCAAAGAGATTTCAGGCATAGTTACCAATGAGCAACAAAATAAAAAAAGCAGAATTTCCATTAGGAGAAATTCTTCTATGTCTATACCAACCCTCTAAAGAGACTTTTAGAGAAGAAGAATTTTAGAGTCAGGTTTGAGGAGGCGTCGACCAAGAGTTCCTCAGCTACAACCTAGACATGTTTTGCATCGTCTCCAGTGGGCTTACGAACACATACAGCTCGCTCAACAGTTTTGAAATTTTGTACTTTTTTTAGACGAGACCAGAATTTGTTTAAATAGTAATAGCCGGCGAATTCGTGCCACCAAAAGGTGCACAACTAGCATATGCCCGTCCCATACTTCCTTTCGCTGGTGGCAGTGTTATGTTTTGGTCAGGTATTATGGCAGGTGGACGCATGGACGCACGGTTGTTGACAGTACTCTAATACGCATAAAAATTACCTGAAACATTTATCAGCAAGAGTACTAACTTTAGAAGGCAAAACGGTTACTCAACCCTCCTATTCAATTAGATAGATCATACCCTCCAGATAAAAACCTTGATATTATGAACGAGATACACTTGTAATTAGAACCTACATAACAACTTGAAGTATCCAGTAGACTCTACTGGTTCATAAGTAAAAGATTACAAATGACTCATAAAACCAAAATCTTTTTTTATAAATCAGTCATAAAGCCAGTGTGGAGTTATGGAATCCAACTATGAGGATTAACTCGTGAATTTCAAATGACAATAATTGTTAAAGAATACAATTTCTAATTACCCACAAAAATATTGCACAGAACCTCACGAGACCTCAACCAAATCCAAGACTAACACACACTGCCAGTGTTACCTTACAAGATTTTTAAATTGAATTAATTATTAGTTATTTATGAATTTATTTTATTTTACTAAGTATTTATTCTATTTTTTGAACATCAGAAGCTCAGAAATATTTCTTATTAAAATTAAGAAACAATAGGATATTTTTCCGTTCGTATATCGATGGCTAATACTCAAATTTTCATAGTATGTTTTACTTGCAAATCTAATATAATATACCCTATTTTGAAGATCAATCGATGGGGTCAGGTATTCTCATTTGAAATATTCAAAACACTCGTCATATAAAAATAATTTTTTTATGAATATGAAACAATTGAAATCAAGATCTGGGTATAAAAAAACCATTTAGAATTTAGACCATAATAAAAATTTAAATATAATATGAGTTGTATCCTAAAAACTTAATTTAGTAATAGTAATTGACATTAATAATAATTTATTGAATGAGATAACCCAATTGTAAACATACCACATACACTACAGTCCAAATCGCGTACACACACGCACACGCACCCTACGTAAATTGATAAAAAATACTATGTAAACTCTTTACGTTTTGGCTATAAGGAATATGTTTACCTTTTCTTGTTCACCCCGCCCATAATCAATCACTCTTAAACTTTTCTAAAATCATTTAAATTTTATACTACACAGATCGTATTGAAGTTTCGTACTAAGGATGTGATGCATCGTCTCTTATCAGCATTATATGGATGGAAACCCAGAATTTATAGACATATAACCTTCATAATAATGATATGATTCACACAAGTATTTTTACGTAAATATCACAATAATTATTATAAAGACAATCATGTTTGTGTTTATACCGACAATGTAAAAGATAGTTGACGGTTTCTTAAAAGTTGGGAAATATCTTCGAAATAAATATATACTGCTGGACAAAAAAAATTGTTTTGGGTTGGGAACTAGAGAAGCAGTTTTTTCATGTAATGTTTTGCTACAGAAATATCGAGATAAACGTAAAATATGTCTTCGCTGTTTATTGATTATGAACAAGTATTTGATGCAGTACATCATGACGAGTTAATTACAATATGAAGAGATAAAGGAATTGATAGCCTCGACGTCAGGATCATTAAAAAATTATATTGGCATTGACCGTTCGTATTAATGGGTAGACAGAAGAGTGTAAGATTCTAAAGGGAGTCAGGCAAGGTTGTGTGCTATCCCCACTGTTGTTTAATTTATGTTTAGAGAGAATCTTTAAACATGCTTTGGACAACTTGGAATATGTGTAAAAATTAATGGAAAACTGATAAATACCATCAGCTACGCAGATGATGCAGTTATATTGAGCGATGACTTAAAGGGTTTTAAATGTTTTTTACAGTCCATTAACACGGTGGGACGAGAGATGGAACTAAAAATTAACAAACTACAAAACAAAAAACTGACAACTTCGTACTTGTAACTTAATTGGAAGTTAATAATAAATAAGCTAGTATTGATTTATTAATGGTTATTTAATTCTACAAATTTGTATCAACTTTTAAACTTCTTTAGTAGAATATTTAAATAGTTATGAATATTTAATTTTTCTGTTATATTTGAATTAAAATGAGTTAATATTATGTACAAAGGAAGACCGATCGTAATGCAAATTGAGCCGACCAACATAAGTGTGATTCCACGTTAATAAAAGCTGTGTTAGAGAATGCTTTTAGCACAGATAAATACAACTTCTATAGGAACCAGCATCATTCAAGACGATATTGCGATATTTTTAATTTGTCGAAAGGATCAGGAGCTGGCAAAGGCCAAAATGTAGTTTCTGTAGGACCCTTTGGGCTAAGTCAACGTAACGAAAGAAAAGAGACTGTTTAAAAATTGAATTCGCAAATGAAGAACAGCTTGTAACCATAAATACCTTTTTTGATCTTCCTCTAAGACGATTGGCCTTACGAACAGAACTATAAAATTTTCTAATGCACCACAAATTAAAAAAAAATTCAACAACAAAAACCAAAAAATATCTATCATCTTAGCCTGGATAGCAATACAATAAGTGTGATGACAAGGTAGAGTAAACACACGACCAAAAGGATCAGCGAGATACAGGTATATTTTTACAGTTTGCAATCGTAAAATTTCCTTCATCCTCAACCACAGCTCCTAAAAGGTTGTCCTCAAATTTGGCTCTTGTAGATTTCGTATTTCAACGTGTACTTAATTCTCTTAAACATCTTTTACTCCCATTGGCGTTTTGCTTATTTTGATTAATCTCCATTTGTTCAGTTAGCGGCCAAGAAAATCATTCATTCACACGCTGCCAGATCTAATCGTATTACAGAGGAGAGAGCAGATTATTCATTTTAGTTTTCCACGCCATTTTTCACGCAGCTTTTCCAATTTTTACTGTTTATTTATTAAACATTACTAAAATATAACATAATTTTATTAAAAATGATCCACCATGTTTCAAAAGTCTTCTTGCGAGTGAAACATGAACGTGTCTACAAAAAATCTGGGATTTAGGAAAGGCTTTGGCACTAGAGAGGCATTATTTACTGTACAAACAGTCATAGAACTGTGACATATTAATTTGTCTAGTTAACTTTGAGAAAACCTTCGACAAAATACAACACAGAAAGCTTGCAAACATACTACGAAACACAGCTGGGGAGATAACGCACATCCTAGTTAAAAAATATAAAGCAGTGGAGTGGAAAATAACCATAGAACTCTTTAGAACTGTTGAAGACAGAGTAAAATGGACCGTGATAAATGCCAATGTCCTTAAGAAATGGGGCATACTAAGAAGACGATTCTGATCTAAAGATACCAGAATTTAAATTAAAATGTCTGCATCTTTCAACCACTCCATCGAGCCAATCAGTATTTCTCACATTAAAGGACTACACCCATAACAGCTTAGTGACCTTTTCCGTTAAAACATGACATTCATTTCATACACTCTATCAAGAGCCCATTAAAAAATGATGTAAAAATAACTTTTAAAAAGTTATCGGAGAATAACTTAATGAGCTTTTCTTTCATCAATAGAGTATCCGAAGATACCCGTATATCTCCTTAAAGAGGATAACGTATCCATTTGATCGATCGAGATATAATAGGTTTATCGGGATATAAGTCCTTCCAACGATAAATGAAGTTGTTTAGATGCTTCGTAATATCCTTTTTATTTTTTTCACAGTAGACGCAGTTCTCCTAAGAATTAACTGAGTTTGATATTAACTTTTGTAATAATCTTTGTTTTAAGAGTTACAGAAAGACTTGCAGGTATGACATTGGTGTTATTAGGAATTTGTCATCACTCAGCTTGATATAAAATAAAAGTACTCCGCATTTCAGTAGCTAAAATCTATAAAATAATTACGCGTAAAAAACCAATCACATGAATGAATTTCATAGGCGGGGCAATATGTATATTTTAGTTGTAATACGTACTATAAAAAGAACCGCAAAGCCTTATTATCATTATGTAGTCAGAGAACGACATAAAATCGCTGACATACACACACCGTATTATTTTAAGTTGCAATTAGTAATTAGATATATGCAAAGCGGTCCGTTTAATTGCTTATCTTTCAATAGCCGGCAAAATGCATGATTTAGCTAAGAAATATTTTCTACTCATTTCCATGATTAATGGCATATGGTATTCTCACCGAAAAATTAATAAACTGTCGTTACTATAATTAAAATAATATAAAATAAAATGATCTTTTGTAAATACTATTTATTTAATTAAAATCATTTTCCCTACTTTTCATCTCTTTTTTCGAATGGGCATTTTTGGTCAATTACGTTAAAAAACATTAATTTTAATTCATGTCTGTGGAAACGAAAATACAAATAATACAACCCTGAATCGTGCTTGTGTTCATCCTGGCATCGCTGCGCTTCTATCATCCATAAGAAATACATGGCCCTATCTCCGCAATGTTATTTTCTTAACGTGGAACGCTCTATAGTAAACATTATTTTCTTTTTTGTATAGATCGATTCGTGTAGAAAACATTTCGGATTTAATCCCGCTATTAGTTTTATTAAAGGTAGCACAAAAGTGCTACGATATCTGCTGCCAAATATACAATTTAATAATTAATTAAAGAAAACAAGTGGAGCATTTAAACTGGCTGAAAATTCTTCAGGCAGACGACAAATTCAAATTGATGAGATACTGCAACAAAGTCGAATGCGTAAAGTAAGTACATGCTTTTTACTTGAAGAACGCGATTCTAACGATTGATACAATTATGACATATATTGAAGAAGTCACGGATTATCCCAAATTTTCTAGTATTATACTATGAAAACTTCTTAAAGAAGTGGGTCTCCAGTATGAAAAATATAATAGAAAATTTATTTTAAGGAATAAACACCAAATAATTTTTTAAAGAAGAACTATTTACGAAAGAAGAAATAAGTCAAGGTCGAAAATAGCCAGATATTATTACCTAGACAAAATGGAGGCCACACTCTTTTTAAATACTGTCTAGACGAAGAGAAAACAGTTGATTTGATCATATAATTTTAATGTTGTTATTTCGTATCTTATTAAAGTAATAATGGACTTCAAGTCTACTTACCCGTAGTCGATAAACCATTGGTAGTCAGAATTGTCTTGTATGAAGTCGATGTCTTGGGAAGAGGTATTGCTGAGGTAACTGGCTGATCCATGATGATTGCTGTTGCAGTCGGAATCCGGGCTGCCCCGGATTACCCCAACCTCGGTCATTCCTTTACCTGAAAGAAAAGAAACAAATTTTATATACTATATTCTGTTTACGGAGGTTTGTTGTTATTAATATAGCAAATTAGGTCTACTTCTAACAGCGTTTCATCTACTTAAATAGAGAATATATAGAGACGCTTATTAGTCTACTTAAATAATTAGGTAATAAATAACCGTCCGGAGATAACTGACAGAAATATAAATCTTTATTAGAAGGTTTTAAGACTATATACAAGTACTAGATCGGACTAAAAAGTTTCATTTCTTTCGATTCCAAGTTGGCATTTATCTTTATCTCCTACAGAGATAATCTTCTAAACCTTAATATTTTAATTTTTTTGTTACCAAATATACTTTATTTCATTTCTATTTTTATCAAAATTTCATCTACTGGCGCATAAAATTGTAGACATTATTAACGCATTAATGCCCAGCGTTGCCTTTTCGCAACAGTTGATATAGCTCACTATGGCGTCATCTTTTGGAAAATGACATGACTTATTTTAGCAGTCAAAGTTCAGATTTATTTCACAACAGTTTTCTATGTATATTTGAATGGGAATTGGTGGCAAAACTTAGGTTTCTATTAACAGATGGCATATTGAAAGTTGTAGGTTAATTTTGACTTATGTGAACACGTGTTTTTAGTTAGTAATAAGTCGTTTGTGTATAAATTAACTGGATAAAAATTTGGTTTTTGGTAGCAACGTATTGTTAAATCATTGAAAAAGATATATCTATCAAGTAAGTGCTATTATTTTACCAGTGCTAGTTGGTACAACTGTTCAGTTATCAGTGCTGCGTTTTGGCAACACTGGGCGCAAGGCATATTATTAGTACATAAAATCATTTTTGTTCTAGAAGTTGGAAATAAAATGTCAAATTAACTTGGCTCGATCAGTTTTGGCCGTAGTAAGAATAGTCGTCCTAAAAAAAATCAAGAAGGCAGAAGGCGGAAAAAGAATTAAGGGCACATCAAATTATGTCCTTGCTGAAAAAATCGAACCTTATGGAGTCCGCTTCCAGTGCAGATGTTTTCCTAGCACCTCCTGACCCAACTGAATTAACTGATGAAGATAGTGGAGATGAAGATTGTGGAGGAACATTCAATAACCTAAAGAAAAATATGTTAGATGCGGAACCAGAAGCTGTAATTCACCAAGAAGAAGAAAGAAGGCCAAGAAAATATAAATCTATATAAAAAAAAACAGCTCTTCAAAGTGTGACACAAGTTCAGGAAGAAGAAGATACGGAAGAGATTGAGATGGAAAGATAAATAGAGACATAAAATGAAGAAATTTAAGATATTCAAGTGTCATCTACTGAGATTCGTGCAAAAGTGTAACTCTCCTAACACGGAAATGGATTCAGGGAGATTTACTAGATAAAAATTTCCTTTATTTGGATATTGAACATAAAAAAATTCAATGGAAAACGTACACTCCTTCATTTTATTCACGACCACTCACTACTTTACAGATTTTTTTTTTCAATCAAGAGCTTTTAACAAATATTGTAAAGAAGACAGTTCGTTACGCTCTTCAAAAAAGTACTACTTTAGTATTTGAAGTAGACGAGTTAAAAGCCTTTATAGGGATTTTACTAGTTAGTGGGTACAGCACGAATCCAAGAAGACGCATGTACTGAGAAGAATCTGATGACGTTAAAATATACTGATTTCAAGTAACATGCGTCGTAACCGATTTGAAATCATTATAAGATTTCTTTTATTTAGAGATATCCTAAACATAGATCGTTCAGAAAAAAAACATACAAAATTTCTCCATAGCTTTTAAAGACTCCGCAAATCATTTACTGAATACACTGTATAGGAAACCGAATCTGGCGTGGATGAGGCCATTATACTATACTACGGGCGTCATGGTATGAAAAAACATATCAAAAGTAAGCTCATATGCCATGGGTATAAATAGTTGTGTTGGAATAAAAAATCTGGTTACCTCATAGATTTCAATATTTATCAAGGAGCCAAGGGAAAACTGCATAGGAAACCGAATCTGGCGTGGATAAGGCCATGATACCATACTATGGGCGTCATGGTATGAAACAACATATCAACGGTAAGCCCATACGCCATGGGTGTAAATAGTTGTGTTGGAATAAAAAATCTGGTTACCTCATAGATTTCAATATTTATCAAGGAGCCAAGGGAAAATCCAATGAATACAAAAAAGAATTTGGTCATGAAGGTGAAATAATATTGCAGTTTGCTCAACTTGTTCCTAAAATTCAATGCGTTAAGGTTATGCATCATTGCTTAACTGCTGATAATTATTTCACCTATATGAAACTAATTGATTTTTTAACATCGAAGGGAATAGGTTAGGTAGGAACCGTACAATCAAATAGAACAGAAAATTGTCCATTTATTTAAATGTTTAAAAAATCCATTCGTGCAATTCATTAAAATTGGTACGACGAGAAAAATACGGTGCTTTTATGTGGATGGAACGACAACAGCATAGTTACTTTGGCATCGAATTACCATAAAAAGACGCCAGTGTATCAAGCGAACAGATACTTACTCCTTTGTCCAAACATATAACGAACATTATATGAGGAACTGATCGGATGGATCAAAATGTTGCCTATTACAGAACAAATATAAGATCTAAGAAACAGTATTGGCCTTTATTTATCTGGGGTCTTGATGTCTCCATACAAAATGCTTGGTTAATTTACCGTAGAATGAGACATATTATCCCTGAACAACCCGAAATGGATTTGCTGCAGTTTCGTCGAAATATAGCCAAAGCGTTGTTGACTATATTCGAAACTCCTCCAAGAAGACCTGGTTCATCCCAATCTTCCATAAATAACATTACACAAGATGTTCGATTCGACAAAATCGGCCATCTTATTTATACCCAAGAAAAACGAACCCGATGCGTCCTTTGTCACTCAACAACCAATAAAAAATGTATTAAATGTAAGATTGCCTTACATGAAAAATGTTTTATAAATTTCATAGTAATACGCAATAATTGTTATTTTAATGTCAGTTTATTTAAAACTCTTTTATATGATTTAATAAAACATTGCAAACAACGTATTTAAATTTTTTTTTACATCCTAACTGCCCAGTGCCAATTATCAAAAAAATTTAAGTTTTTCATTTTTTAAACATATTATTTGAATACCCAAGCATGAATGGGTTAAATAGAAGACGTTCAATATAATCAAATAATATATTTTTCATAATTGACCTATTATTTTAATAACTATGATACGACTTATTGGTGTAAATCTAGGAAAGGAATTTTGAAAAAACTCGAGCACTCATTTCCGTATACATTCAAACGCTAGTGTCATGCTTACGTTAAATTGAACAGTTTGCATTTTTTTCTGAAACTATTTTCTTGTGGCATGTCTAAGTTACAAATTGTGTTTATACGGGATTAAGCCACAATTAATTGTAATGCAAATTACATTTCTAAGTGAAAATTTTACGTTTCGTTTTCCACTCAGGAAGTCGTATTCAAAAAAAGATTATTTAAGAATTGTGTTAAAAAAAACTGCCAAAGTTGTTAAAGAGTGTTTGTCAGAAATGGTTGAAGAACTGTTGGAAGATCAAGGAAGAGATGGTGCGATAATTTAAACAATGCAGGAGGCTAATATTAAAGAAGAAACATGTCTTAAGAGCCTATAACATATAAGTCGAAAGGAGAAGAAGAAGAAGATATACAAATGTCACAATATTATACTTATTAACAACTTTCTCAAGTTTTAATGCACTTTTTAGTTTGTCGTTTGTTTTTACCTCGTATATATACTACTTACATATTCTGAACGATTAAAGGTTATAAGACATACAATTAGTTTGCCCTTTGTCTCTTGGCATTGTTTGTTACAATTGGCACTACTTGAGATTTTAAAAAGTAAATAATGTGTCAAAGTCCAAGCGTCATAAGCTTATTTATGTTCTGATTTCAATCATGTGTTTTTACAAACGTATTATCTTCTAAAAAGTATGTTATATTTTACTGTAAGATTTTTTTTTCGAGTGAAAATATAACTTAAAATTTATTTGTCCTAAAATGTAGTACAACTAACATCTGATGATGTGTTAATTGGTACAAAGGCAACACCACTTTACAAAGTTTTAATATTAAACGAATAAAATGATATATATATATATATATATATATATATATATATATATATATATATATATATATATATATATACATCCCACTATCGTTTTAAGCTCTTTTCACGTTGCAGTCATTTAGCATCACCAAGAAATGCTATCATTTTCTATTTACAAGTCGTGTATGTTCGTTTAGTGCACCTTTGTAGGCTTGGCACCGTTGTCGGTTTTTCAATAATCCGATTTTTTTATAAATTCAATTTTTTACATCAAACCATCATTTTAACATTGGGAGGTAAAATTACTGTATTTGGTATCATTTTAAAGCCAATAGATGTTGCCAGTGTTAATACTTAAATAATATTTGAAAACAAAAAAAGTATCGATCGGTTTTGGGTCAAGTTCAAATGAACACATTGAAACTACCTGCCGACCGGCTGGGGTCAACCAACTAGTTTTTTTATATCAATGTTCAGTTGTTATATTTATTCAATTTAGATATTTTTTCCCAGAGAGTTGTGTAGAGGAATATTTTACATATTTCCAAGCTGTTTAATCGAAGCTATCAGTGAATAGTTTAAGATAAATATTAGATTTTTATGGGATTAAGTCAAAAATATTGGTTGTGATTGGGATGAGAATCACATTTTTATTTATTTAATGTTTAACATTTTGATTTCAATTCAGAAAATCGTTCTCAAAAAACGTTTTTTGTACAAAATGTGTATACACATTTTTACATAATTTGTACAATAAACAAGGTTAAATATTGGAAATCGTATCGTTAAATATTAGTTAATTAAAAATGTAATTTTGAAAAAGACGTACAGTTGATTTTGCTTTGTTTTCTTAAACAATCTTAAAAGGCAAAATAAAAAATTTTGCTTATAAAACGTTTTGTATACATTCTAAAGAAAAATAATTTAAATAAAAGTTGTAGACCATAAAAAGTTTTCTATGTAGAGAAATACCAAATTTAAATACATAAATAATTGAGATAATTCCAAAAAACCATAAACTCTAAGATAATATATGTTTGTAGTAATTTATAAATGTTAATAACTCTGTTTTGTGACTAACGACAGATAATATAGCTACTTGAAATCATGGCAATTGATGAGTTATTAAAGTGTGCTAAATATCAAGCAGATCAAAAAATATTTTACAATTTATTCAATTTGTTTATCACAGAAAGCAATTATTTAAACAACTGTACTTGTCCAAACTCGTATGACTATAAGTATTTTGTAACTTGCAATCGATTCTTTGCGCTTTCAGTTTTAGGGTATATTAAAAAAACTTTTAACATATTATTAAATTTTTTATTAAAAACCAGTTTGAATAGGGGACTTTTTAGTTTTTATACCACTTAACGTTTTTTTAGTTTCTTTGACAAGTGAGGATTAGGTTATTTCTTCATATGGGCTATGAACAATTGTCTAGTCAAGTCAACACTATTATAGTAACCTATACTTTTCCAGTAGTCATGCAGACGGTTCATTTTAATTGTCCCCATATGGAACTTAAGCTCGAGAAAAGTCTTAAATTCTGTTTGTGTTGTCTCTTTCCAAAACGCAATCCTCGATTTTTCTGAACGACTTTGTGCAAGTATTTTGTCAGTCACTTCCACCATTCATTTAATCCACATCGTCCTCGCCCGATGCTTCTAACAATGATTGTAATTCAGCAGTGGTCAATCTACGTTTATGTTCACATCTACCTTTTTTAGATGTCGAAGGCATATTATTTACATCCATTTCTTTATAAATACTATAACTCACTTTTACGGAGGTAATTAACAATAAAAACGTTCTACTGGAAACTATCAACTTACGACTTCCAATACTATAAGGCCACTTGAGCCACAATACGTTTTTACTCAATAATAGTTCCTGTATAAGTAAAATTGTTTTTTAATGTGCTTCATTGAAGCACACTAGATATATTTCAGTTTTGCCATCACATTCTTCAGAGTATGTTTTAACTTTTTTAACTTTTCTATCGGCCTTTCTACTAGTCATGCTTCTTCTTAAAACTTTGTAACATCTTGTACACTTTCTTCTCTTTGTATTATCTACATCGCTTTGCCTTAGATGGTATTTTTGGGTGTAACTGGTCATGAGGGTTACAACATTTCTTTATTTGTAAACGCCTTCGCGAACTCCAGTCTGAACTCAAGGATAGGTTGTCGCTTTTTTTACGTTTTCTATTATTTAGCAACTAAGCATTGACTACTGCGGTATTAAATATTAATTCCATTGCCACTTTCCGGTACCACTTCAGAATTTTGCGTATTGGGCTTTGGTAAGAAGCCACTTGATCACTAAAATCAACACTCTTTTTCACCAAGTTATAATCGAGAATAATTTGTGGTTTTAGTACTTGTGTATAATTTTTCTTTTTATTTGATTAAACCAAGATACAACTATTATGTTTAAATGTTGCAAGGATTAAAACTAGTCTTTTGTCGACCCATTTTATCACTCGTAAAATCAATAATGGGGTTAAATTTCATCGAGAGTAACTGGTTGCAACTTTTTTAATCGAGATTTTATTTTTACATGTTTTTAGAGTAAAACATCTGTACATGAATAATTCGTTTCTTGAACAATGATTTCAATTCATCGACCAATATTCTAAAATAAGGTGTTATTACGTCGTCCAGAATATTATAAACTGGTTCTCTTTCATAAAGCATTGGAAATATGGTTTACACTCTATATTTAGAAAAATCTTTTACTGCAACTCTTGTTCGACCTAAACTAAATTAATACACAAAACAAATTAATCTATTTTTTTTTTATAGAAATGCAGATTCCTGTCGGATTTTTATCAGTGCGTCATGAGTCACTGGTGTCTCGTATATCCGGACCTCTTATCGCATTACAAACATGATTCTTAATTAGCAGTGCGGTACAAGATACATTTATGTCGTATAATCTGAAAGCCGTAATAAGACCATAAGACCGTATGTTATAAATAAATATATTCCTAAAAGAATTATCTTGAAACATGAAATAAATACACTAAAAAAGTGCAATATTAAGTGTTATTTAAAAAATGGTATGTCATTCACGACGGGCGTAGAGTTAAAAACAAAAGTTTTCAGTGTTCTATTGCTTGATTATTATCATCTGGTATTCTGAAAATATTGACATTTTTTCCTGGTCTGATCTTCCTCAACTAACGTCATCTTTCTTAATTTGTGGGTTGTGTTGTTCAGGTCTCTTTAAGTGTTTTTGTTGGTATCCATACTGAATGATCTTCTTTAGACAATGTACTAATGTAGTGTTCAAATGTGGCATTGCGTGCGTCATGTAGCGCTGATCTTAATTGTCTGATTAGTCGATTATATTTGTGTTCGTCATTAAGATTTCGGCTTCTTGGTCATCTAACTCTTGCTCTTCATTTTTCGACTATTAGTTGTATAATATAATTCGGAGTGTTACTTGTGTTTTCTTGATTTGGAATTGTTAATCGTGTAGCTCCATATGAAATAGTAAAAGATGAAAACGGCAGCATATTCATCCATAAAAAAAGGAAACGCGATAAAGATATCTGAAACAACTGTTTTATGTTATAAGAGATGAAATAGTCCGAAATTGCCAGGTGAACAGGGTACTATAAAGAGGAAGTAGAATTAGCTATGAAACAGCTTAAATGGAGAAAAGAAGTAAGCTTAGACCAAATACCAGCAGGAATTATTCAACTGGGGAAAAAATTAAACGGATAACAATATTCACTCCATTTACAGAAAAGGGGGTGACCCGCAAAAATTTTAAGAACTTCTTTAATAGCCTCCAGTCAACAGTTTCCTAATCATGTTTAAAAAACGTACGGAATGCACTGTATATACTAACCCACCCATATGTTGAATATTTTATGGTCCCCTTTGGATTATAAAACGAATGATCGACTTTTTCTCGCACAGATCCCGCCTATGTAACTTTACAAAGCGAGTCGTTTGCTGGGTATTAAAGAAACGTCTATGGCCATCATATAATTTGACGCTATTTCACGTTCTACGATGCATTCCACGTTTGACACACTGTCTTGTTTAGTTTTCTGTCATTTTATTTGTTAAATTCTATCTCATTCTCGTCACAGCGTCAAGGAGCAGTAAATGTGTGTAGTGAACGGGAGGAATATGTTTAACAGTGAACGTTGGAGATTTTTCGAGTCTTTCATATTTTCTTCTTTGAGTGCCTCTCCTATCGGAGATTGGATATCATTAGGGCGATTCTAATTTTATTTACTGCTGTTTTGAATAATTCACTCATCACTAACTCATCAGGTGGCCAAAGTGTTTAAGTTTTCTCTTTTTTATATTCAGTATAACTTCTGGATCGTTATGTATTCTACGTATTACCCCTTCATTTGTAATTTTATCCACTCAACTTATTTTTAGTATACGGCAGTAGCACCACATCTCAAAGCTTTCAAGATTTGTAACATTCTTCTGTTTAAGAGTCCATGCCTCAACACCGTAAAGCTAAGTACTGAATACATACTAAGTAGTTAACTAAAAGTGGACGTATGCAAAGAGATGTATGACGTAATCGTATGGTATTTGATAAATTCTGTCACGTAATATGCCACATACCTCTGTGCGTAAATTCGTTTTATTGCTGCCAGTTTAAGGTGTTATTAGATGCAGCCATGTTGAATTTCTCTCCACTATCGTATTATCTTCGTTAAATCCTATCATTTTAGGCTCCATATATCCTGATTAGACCTATAGGACCTGAGATACGCAACTAAGGCTCTTTTGACATAACATATATAGGAGCAAAGATATATACCTAAGGTCCTTTTGACGTGTTGATGTATTTGATTTCTACGTCGTAGTATTCTATTGGTTAAATGTTACCATTTGAGGTACTGTACGTCACGATTGGACTAATAGGACCGCAGATACATAACTAAGGCCCTTTTGATAAACTGATGTATTTTATTTTTCTATGTCTTGTATTCGATTGGTTAAATCCTATCATTTGAGGTACTGTACGTCACGATTGGGCTAATAAAAACGAAGATACGTAACTAAGGCTCTTTTAATATTTTTCTGTATTTGATTTCTATCTCATTGTATTCTATTAGTTAAATTCTATCATTTGAGGTATCGTACGTCACGATTGGACTAATAGGACCGAAGATACATAACTAAGGCCATTTTGACATGCTTCTTTATTTAATTTTTATACCTCATTGTATTTTATTTGTTAAATCCTTTCATTTGAGGTACTGTACGTCATGATTGGACTAATAGAACTAAAGATACACAACTAAGGCCCTTTTGACATTGTTTTGTATTTGATTTTTGTATCTCATTGTATTATCTATGTTAAATCCTATCATTAGAGGTACTATACGTCACGATTGGACTAATAGGACCGAAGATACGTGACTACGGCCCTTTTGACATGTTGCTATATTTAATTTTTTTATTTCATTGTTTTCAATTCGTTAAATCCTGTCATTTGAGATACTGTACGTCACGATTGGACTTATAGAAACGAAGATATATAATTAAGGCCTTTTTGACATGCTGCTATATTTGATTTTTCTGTCTTATTGTATTTTATTGGTTAAATCCTATCATTTGAGGGGCTGTACGTCGCGACTGGACCAATTGGAGCGAAGATACCATAGGTAGTTGCAATATATCATATCCCGTTACTTTTAACCAACCATGATGCCAGAATGATTTGTGGATGAAAAGAATATATATATATATTCTTAAATTTACTATTTCATTGTGGGTAATATTATATTCAACAGCGATGCCAAATTTCTGATGCTAAAATGATTGATAATGAAAGTGGGATATACATTTTCATGTATATAATGGCAGCGAGTAAACGGTAAAACCCTGAACTAAATATATATAATATTTTCACTGTACCATCATTTTAGACTCAAACATTTTCTGGAATAAACTTGTATAACTCAATAAGGGATAACAAGAGAAAGCGGATATTTTAAAATATCAACCCGGTATCAACACTCTAATCAATGAGATGGTTAAAATTCTTGTAACAAGTACAGGAAAAAAGTTATTAAGGTCTTGTAAAGTAGCGTCGATATACAGATGCTACTTTGCAAGACGATGCTAAATTGATGGTAAAAGCATAATGTATCGATGCGAAAATGATAGTATGATGTATATATATATATATATATATATATATATATATATATATATATATATATATCTATTCATCATCATTTTATCTGTAATTTATGTATTGATGCTGTTTTTTTTGTATCTCACAAGGTATCACATAAAGAAGATGGCCCATTTGTAGACTACTATTGTAGGACCACTAATATAGAAAAATAGATCAGAGGGCATACTATGTCACAATAATTTTGAGTCTATGACCTAAACCTGAACCCAAAACCGACGAGTTCCTTATATGACGAAATTGTTATCATACAATCTTTGACTGGTATCGGAACAGGTTTTAAAACAGAGAACAAAAAGAGAGATGTGCTCCCGAGAATTAACGGCCTCATGTAAATCTATGTAGGATATTCTTTAACTTTTCGATATGGTTGAGACTTTAAAGATATATATCCATAGTACTGAAAGTGTACAAATGTATTTAAAATGCTTTTTGATCGGATAATTGTGTACTAGTTTGTCTTCTTGGTTCTGTAATGTGTGTTTTATAAGAACGTGTACGAACTCATCACTTTACAGCCCCCCATAAAATTATTACTCCCTCCGATATATAGCAAACTGATCACCGGTATCATATGGAGATCGGCGACCTCATCACCGTACATAGGTAAACTCATCACCAGCATTTTTGCCCCACGGCGGTGGTTTCTAAAGCCGACGATTGCCTGTTACCTGTTAACTTTCTTGTTTACTTGGTAATCTATTAAATTAAGGAATTATTTTAAGCAAATTGCTTTAAAATTTAACCGGTATATTTATATCGGGTGTCTTCCAGTGAGTGGCCTATTAGACGTATCTGCCAATCTAAATGGATTTAAAATTTGAAAATTCAGCTCCATGGTTTTTAATAGGGAACTTTTTAATGAAAATATACGTGTATTTTCGGTTATATCTGAAATAGTCCCCAACTTCGATATTTTATTTGCATTCGGACTTGGATTATTCTTTCAAATTATGAAATATTAACGGTTTGCAACCATTTACCTGCCACGGGGTGCAGGTAGACCAGTGATCACTTTGCAAATCTCTCCGGGTCTATTTTAAAATCCCTGCTTTTACTGCGGTGATGAGTTGGTACCATCTACGAGGGCATTTATGCTAATTGGTGATGAGTTTACGTGTACCCTTTTTTAACTAATTTTAATTTTAGAACCAAATATCTTAGTCAGATCTCGCATTTTTTTTTCCATTTTTCATTATTTCTCCATTTTCTAAGTAGTTTAGGTTTTACTACAGTTACTTACTTTTCGATAAAACTGATTAAAAATTAATTAAAGTTGATTCCATACTCATTGTTTACTTTGATATATATTTCACCATGTTATTCAAAGTGTACTTAATGAACCTAATTTAGTTTATACAAAAATAATTGTGTTTTCATTTAAATGTTTTCCAAAAATAACCCAGTTAATAAAGTTGATAGCAATCTTTGAATAATGTTGAGTTTTCGTGTGAAGCTGTCTTTAATTTTCGTAGTATATTTCGTGAAATAAATAAATGTTACTTGTAAGTAAAATTACAATTGTTTTCTTTCTGAAAATAGGTATTGCCTATTCGATAAAGGAAAACGTGTAATGGTAACATTTATGACCAACGACCACTTCCTATGATTAGTTTGCTAACCAAATTGATTGTAAAACAGTGATAGTTGAGTTATATTTTGAATTTGCAAACAGAATAAAGGTTTAGTGTTTATCGCAAACCTCAATGATGGTTATCAATGAGAATTAAAATCGCATAATCATAAAACTGTTCAAAAAGTGTTTTGCACATTCTTAGAAAAACAAAAGTTTATTTAAACATCGATACGCGACAATGAATGTATTGGATAGAAGCCGGTTTTCAGCTCCAGACAAGGAGAGTACGTTGACACTGAATAGAAGCTGGAAGCATCGGTATTTTTAAATGCAGAGCAAAGCTCTAACAATAGGGAATAAACGGAGAACTTCGCTTCCAACCTAAGCTACTTACTAAAAAGTAAAATAATAGGTGAAAAAATAATAGCTAACTCGTTATTAATAATAAAATTATTAAGGCGTCATAAACCTCGCGAGATAGTAGATATTAAATTTCATTGAGCTTGTACCTTGATAGTGTAAGAAAGTACACTTCGCCGTTACATATATTATATAGACTGAATTGAAGAACTAGGGGTGTAAAGCTAGTTCGCGTGCGTAGTAGAATACTACACGTGCACCCTGGGTAATGATAAATGAACTAGCACAATAGGCAGCCAGACAATCTAGAATCTCTAGATCTCCTCGCAAGAACACATCACGAATATAAGATATGCCACCAACCAACAATTTATATGACCTTCTCAGGACCAAGCGACAGAAGGATTTGGACCAAGCATCCGAATCTGCCATTTAAATATAGAAGGTATTAGTAGAAGTAAATGTGAGTACCTTCAAAAGGTACGCATTGAAAATAATATCGACAAGGTCGCAATTCAGGAAACCCATGTAAAAAACGAAGAAGAAATTCTCGCTAGAGGAAGAATTCATGGCTATGATTTATTGGGTGCAACTTACCATCCAACTTATGTTCGAAACAAACTAGAAAATGCACACCTATGTTCTACATCAGTCATAAATAACATTCATACGGTTACTATACAAATTGGCGAAATTACTGTCAGCAATATTTATAAACCTCCGACAGTCCTGTGGCCTCCGCATGTTATTCACGCCCATCCACACCCTTCAGTTTATGTTGGAGATTTCAACAGTCATTATGAACTCTGGAAATATAGGCACAGTGATCAAAACGGCGAGGCTCTGCTAAAGTGGAGCGAAGAGGCTGACACTTATTTAGTCTTTGACGCTAAAGATCGGGGAACTTTTCGATCTGCACCCTGGAGGCGAGAATACAACCCAGACCTATGTTTTGTTTCCATAAATGAAAACAATCAACCAATGGCAGCTTCACGTACAGTACTCTCAGATATTCCACATAGCCAACATAGACCAGTTGTAATAGAAGTTGGCATCAAAATACCAATAATATCATCTTTTCCTCGACCTAGGTAGAACTTTCAAAAAGCAGACCGGGCGACTTTTACTGAGAGATTATACAAATGTCTGGGATGGATAATCCCAACACGTGCAAACTACATGAGATTTGTTGCCGCCGTTATCTCTACAGCAAAGAAAACTATACCCAGAGGATATCGTAAAGAGTATGTCCTAGAATGGGATGAAAAATGTGAGAAATTGTATTAAGAATAAAACGAAAACCAAGACCGAGAAATAGCGGACGAACTACTGCACAGTTTGTATGCAGCCAGACGACAAAAATGGATGGAAACTGTGGAAAAATAAGACTTTAGTAAATCAAGCAGAAAGCCTTGGTCTTTATTTAGAAAAATTGGTAGTAGCAGACTCCCAACTAGGGACAAAGTACCAATAGCTCCTAACAGAGTGGCCTCCCACATTGTAGAAACCTCAAGAGCACCTAGAGATCGAATACTCCTACATCTAAATACTCTCACGAGTTTACTCCAGAAGAAATTATTTCAGCGATATCAGAAATTAAGTCTGGAATGGCACCCGGCTCCGATAAAATTAATCCCGAATTTTTACTCCACTGGCAAATATTCTAGGAAATGGTTGGCTGATTTCTATACAGATATGTTAAAATCAGGAGAAATCCCCCATTCACTAAAAAAGGCCTCCATTATAGCCATATTAAAACCAGGAAAGGCAAATGATCAGCCCCAAAGCTACCGACCGATTGCACTGCTGAGCTGTGTCTATAAACTGGTGGAACGCTTAATCTACAACAGAATTAGTAGAAACATATTTGAATTAATACCTATTGAGCAAGCAGGGTTCAGATCTAACCACAGCTGCACAGATCAGCTCCTATCCCGAACAACACATATTAAAGCAGATTTTCAAAGAAAGGAAAAAACATCCGTTACTTTCATTGACCTATCAGCTGCATACGATAGTGTCTGGAGACAAGGACTAATCTGAAAACTAATCCATGCTATCTCGTGTCAAAAGGTAACTACATTCATTGATAGCACGCTCACTTTGGTAGAAATTTGGCTACGCTGACGACTTGGCCATTGCAGCAAGACATAATAACATAGATATTACAGAAACAATACTAACGGATGACCTTGCCGTTATGAGAGAATACTTTCGCAAATGGAGGCTACGGCCCAATGCAACAAAAATCGAAGTGTGCTGTTTCCATCTGAATAATGCCCAAGCCAACAAATAACTCTCCGTTCACTTTGAAAACAGATTGCTCACTCATAACTCAACACCAAAATATCTTGAAGTGACTCTGGACAGAACATTAAATTTTAAAGAACACCTACAAAGGACGGCAGCAAAACTGAAAACGCGAAATAATATAGTCCAAAAGCTATGTGGCACTACAAGTGGGTCCTCAGCCTCCGTACTCAGATCATGCGCTCTCGGACTTGTATACTCGGCGGCTGAATATGCTTCCACGGTATGGCTCAATAGCAAACAAACGGAGATTATTGACACCTAATTAAACCAGACAATGCGTATGATCTCAGGTACAATTAGACCCACACCGAACTATTGGCTTCCCATTCTGAGTCACATTCCACCGCCGAAACTGCGAAAGAGAAATTCTCTTCTCAGAGAGTATCGAAAAATCGAGGCAAACCATCAACTAGCCATCCACCATGATAAGCTTGATAATGAAATAAACAGACTGCGCTCCAGTTACATCAGAACATTTCAACCTCACCAACGCTTGGAGAAGACAATGGAAGAGCAACTCACCACAGGAAGCACACCAAATGACCTGTATCGATCAGAAACCGCCAGGCTTTGAACAGACCCGCAATCCATGGACAACGCTAAACAGAATAAGAACAAGTGGCGGTAGATGTGCTGACAGCTTACATAGATGGGGAAAAGTCATTACTCCTGAGTATGACTGGTGCGCAACAACATCATATTGTTGAAGAATGCCCTGGTTCCCAGATTCACTGGAGTTTTTGATGAGTTCCTGAATGCGACCGAAGATGTTTTACATTATATTAATAATACATTAGATGTTCGTTTGTAATACTCCATGTAACGTTTTATATTGATTTTTAATTATGTGTTCTTATTGTATGCCATACGATAAATAATATAATAATTGCAGAACTTTTATTTTACACATATGACTATGATACCAAGCGTGGCCAAATCATAATCTGATATTAAAGTACATTCGTTCACCAAATTCCCATCAGTAAACATGAGCACGTGTTGATATTCGCCGTCTCATTCGTCAAGAGGCTATTAAATATAATTAATTACCTTAAGTCAGACAGATTCTCATGTTACAGATCCAAACTTGCCAGCATTTTAAATTCAAATTGTATCGTGTTGATTTTTAAGTTAATATATTGTGTTATATTTATGTTATAGTTATTGTTAAGTTATTTACTGGTCGTGTTATTTTTTAGAGTTTGGTTTAATTGTGATATAATGATTAAATTTCAAGAAATTCTTACACTAACAGTTTCAAAAGTAAATATTTTTAAAAATCATATGATACATAGGTCGTACATCAGTACGTCCCTGTTTGGCTTACACGTGGTTCTATTGACGATTGGGAATTTGTAAAATAAAAACGGTTTAGAGAGAAGTTATGCATCTTCGAGATGTAATATATTCTTTGACAAATATTGTTGATACACTGATTGTGTATCGATTTTGTTTAATTTGCTTTGATGTTATTTACCTAATATTTAGTGGAGAACTAAATGAAAGTCTCCAAATAACTTAAAATATAAGGGAAGTCCGATTCTGTTTTAATACGAATCGTGAATAAATAATTTGAAAAGATGTAATCTAATGCATGAAATGGGTGTATCAAGATTGACAGGAAGAAAATTTGCATTTAGATATGCGAACAGTATATAGAGGCAAATTCGTAAGTGGATACACAGACAGGTATCAAAGATGGGGTAAAAAAGTACATCAAACTGCATCATAAAACAACGAAATAACTAAAATAAATAAACGAGAGGACTGTTAATTTAAGATTTATTACACTCACATTCTTTAACACTTCTGCCATTTACTTTGTGTGCAAATACATATTTTTTAATTTCCTAGACAAGCAGTTTTAATGAATTTATTTTTATGGTCATGGCGCTCGTAATTTTTTCTAGACAGCTACGATTTATGATACACTTTCTCACGCTGAATTAGCAGTCACGGTTGTTGAATGTCTATAGAAATCTCTATTAATGACGATTTTATGTTCAGTGCAGTTTTAAATACGCAGAAATTATAATCGATAACGTCAATTAAAAATTAATGGTCCTATAACTAGTTGTGACTAAATATTTTACTACTGTAAAATTTTTGGGCGCATTGTTGGTTTGACACTATAAAATAAAACTGTAATTCGTTACATCTGCAAAATAATTCAAAGTGATGTTGTCTATAAATATTAAATAATAATAAGAGTTTTCCTTGATATGGCCGGTGTAACTTGAGTAATACTAACAAATTAGGCAGGTATTTTAGGCTTAGAATTTAGAATTCATGACGAGACGGTTGTTTAAAACATATGAAGAATGGGGCCTCTCTGTAAATAGAAACAAAACGCAATACTTATGCATCGGGAATGAAGTAGAAGATCTAATGATCAACGAACATGAAACAATAAAAAACTGTGAGGAATATATATATATATATATATATATATATATATATATATATATATATATATATATATATATATATATTTGGGAACAACAATCAACAAGAGTGGGCGTACCGAAAAAGAGATAGAGCAAAGAATCGTGAAAGGAAAAAGGGTGATAGGATGCCTAAACCCGATGCTATGGTCAAAAGAACTATCAAATCAAAGAAAGCATCTCCTCTTTAACTCCATCTTTAAAAGTATAGTGCTCTATGGATGCGAAACATGGCAACTTACTAAATCCCTTGAGCGACGCCTACTTGCATTGAAAATGGACTTCTGGAGAAGATCAGCTAGAAAATCAAGGCTTGATAGAATACAAAATGACCATATCAGAAATATAATGGGAGTCAAGTCAACCATCATTGACGAAATTCAAAGGAGACAACTGATCTGGTATGGTCATGTGAAAAGAATGGACGACGACAGGCTACCAAACCAAATTTTAAAATGGACGCCAAGGGAAAGAAGGAAGAGAGGAAGGCCAAAACAATCCTGGCTGTGCGGCATTCAGAAGGCAATGTCGGAAAGAAACCTTTACCCTGGCGAATGGAATGACCGACGTAGCTGGAAACTGGGAACCGGAAGGCGGAGAACGCTATAAAAAACCGGGAAAAAAAATTTTAGGCTTCACGATATATGAAGACCTTGTGGAGAACAAGGCACAACTTCCTCAAAAATGAGTTAAAATAATTGAAATCGTATACTTTAAGACCCTATGATGTCCCGGAAAAGTTCAGCTATTCTTTCATAGATGGTGCCGCTGTAGGAAGTCCCGTTGTATCACATTATTTTTTACTTTATCATGTTAATCTATTTACGTAATCATGGAAGACAGTAACCAAGATCCGTTTTTAAATGAAAACGAAGATGACAAAGACTATACAGTTTGCGGAAATAGCCGTGATTCGGAAAATATAAACTTAGGCAAGGTAACGACTACAAAAATTAAGCGGAAGACTAAAAGAAATCTAGGTTCCTGTTACGTAAATACAAAAGGCACGAAAATAGAACCAAAAACATTAGGTGGATCTTGCGGTTTGCTCAAAACAGTGTAGAGAGCTTTTGGCGGGCAAGGAAAATGATATATTTATTGCTTTTTGGAACCTGGGTAATTACGACAAGCAAAATATTAACCTATTCTCTAGTATGAAGGTAATTCCAAAGAAGCTAAGTTACCCAAAGAAAACAAAACGAGTTCATTCATCCAGAAATGTATCGGTTAAATAGAGAGTCAAAGTAAATGGAGATAAATTTGAAATTTGTAAAAAAGAGTTTCTTGCCACTCACGGCATTTCAAAAAAACGTATTGAAAGACTCATCATCATAAGTGGCTCGACAATCCGTTGTGGATCTTAGCCTGCTCACAAAGAAGTCGGCACTCCTGTCGATTCCTGGCAACTTCCCTCCATCTTCTAACGCTTAGAATCTGTATCAATCCATCTCATTCGTGGTCGTCCTCTGCTTCTTATGCCCTCTGGTTTTGAAAATGTTAATCTCTTCGTGTATTCGTGATCTGACATCCTAGCAATGTGTCCAGCCCATCTAAGTCTCTGCAATTTAACGAATTTCACAATATCTGGATCGGTGTATAACTGATATAGTTCAAAGTTGTATCTTCGACGCCATAGCTCATTTTATTTACGGCCCCAAAAAATCTTTCTAAGAATTTTTCTCTCAAAAATACCAAGAAGTCTTTTATTATTTTGAGATAAGATCCACGTTTCAGCCCCATATATCAAAACCGGTCTTATTAAGGTTCTGTATATATTAAGCTTTACTGCACGTTTTATATTTTTATTTTTTAAATGTTTCTGGAGGCCGTGAATAGTTCTGTTTGCTATTGCTATGCGTCTTTTTATTTCGCCGCTTGTCGTGTTTGTTGAGTTTACTAGCGATCCAAGATATGTAAATTATTTGACTTGCTCAAAGGTATGGTTGTTAATTTGAATTCTCTGTTGGATATTTCGAGGGTTTTTAGAAACCAACATATATTTGGTTTTTTCCTCGTTTACCACAAGTCCTAATTCACTTGCTGCGTCCGCAAGCCCTGTAAAACACTGCGCCATGTTTCACATACTTCTGCCTACTATAACTATTGAAAGACTGGTTGACCAAAATAAAGGAGTTACGTCTACCTCCAAAGTCAAATGAAAGAGGTAGATACAACAAAAAGAAGAAGATACCAAAAGTACACTGTGATAATGTTAGACAGTTTATTAATATATCACCAAAATCACAAGTCATTATAGCACGGAAAAAACCCAACAAGAGTCTACCTAGATTCAGATCTTTCAATTTCCAGTTTATATCACGATCATTATCTTGACTGGTACCGTCAAAATAATTTTGTGGCAAAATATAGGCGCATATTCTGTTCCGAGTTTAATATAAGCTCCAAGTTACCTAAAAGCGATACCTGTAAAGTGTGCGATTCAATGAATATGAAAATTAGTAATGAAGCTGACAAAGAAATTGCAAAGACATTGAAAATTGATTTGGAGTTACATCAAAGACGTGCCCAGGTTATGCAGGATCTAATGAAACAGGAAACATAAGTGGCTACAGCTACGTAAAATTCAATCGTTACAAGCTTTGATCTACAACAGGCTATGCCAGTGCCAAATTTAACAGTCGGAGCAGCGTTTTATTTGTAAAAGGCATGGGTTTATAACCTCGACATCTTTGACTGTATTAGTGGAAAGGTCTACATGTACACGTGGCCAGAAAATATTGCCAAGCGAAGTAGCGATGACATTGCCAGCATTTTATATAAACATTTTAAAACTAATAGACCACTGCTGATAAGCTCATAGTGTATACAGATAATTGTAACGACCAAAACAAAAATTGGTCTCTAATTTGTTTATGGCAACAGCTTACTATAGAAGTCATTTTTACTTCTATTGAGCATAAATACTTGGCAGTAGGAGATACGATATTACCATGTGATCGTGATTTCGCAGTAATTGAAAAGTATATCATTAAAACCATTTTTTTTGTTTTAAAGGGCTACAAAGCGAAATTATTAAAGAAAGATGAGTAAGAAAAAGTTAACTTTTCCAAAATATCAAACTTCAAGTTTTCATCTCAAAAAAGATTTGTGGAAGTCAATTTTACTTTTCAGAGATTTAAAATAAAAATATAGTGAACCTATTCCACTACACAAAAAAAATTGAAAATATTTCCTAGCTCTTACAGTTATTCCGTCAGATTTCTTAAAATTGTATGAAGAAATTTGTGCTTGCCAACAGATTCTACCAGATACTGATAATGAACCACTGAAAGACATTGAACATTTGGATGATTTTTCAGATATTGAAAATTTTGACAACTGAATTATTTTATTATTGCATTTTATCTTCGTTTGTTAGAATATTTTTTTTTGTATAAAAGGGGATGGGATAAGCCTCATATTTTTTCAAAAAATGTTCAAAAACTCAAAAACTGTTAAATAAACATTTGTATTAGTTTTATTATGTATTTAATTACATATTTCCAACCGATTTTGGACCTAACTTCCGAGAAAAATGTAAAAATTGATTTCACGGTTTAAAAATAAGTTAAAAATGATGTTTTCTTCAAAATATTGTTTGGTGGCACAGTGCCATCTTTTCCCATGGCAAATTTAATGTCATAGTCAGAGATAGAATGCAACAGGCTCTGGCTATGGTTACAGAACGGACTTCAAAGATAGAGCTTAATACAAGCACCAGATGTACCAATTTATGAAAATTGTCAGAAAGAGGAATTTAGAGTGATTTTTAGTGGTGAGAATTTAGAGAGAAAAATCTAAACCTGGAGAGTGAAGTAAAGTACCTTGGGGTGATATTATATTCAAGGCTTACTTGGAATCAGCAGATAAAACGATTAACTAAAGGAGCGGTGACTACCCTAATGATAGCCAGAAGTACTTATACAAAAAATGAGGGGTTTAAAACAAGACATGCTATATTGGATTTACAACATGGTGGTAAAAACAACAGTCACATATGCGTCAGTGGTATAGTGGCCAGAGATGTAGCAAAAAAAGTGCCATCCTCAAATTAAGCAAGGTGCAAATACTTACTTGCCTTGAAATTACAGGTGTTTTGAGGGGCATATCATCAGCAGCTATAGAGGCACTATTGGAACTCCTTTCTATACATTGCGATGTATTGGATGATGATTTTTGACTATATGGTACCCACATACACGCCTTAAGTACCTTTTCAGATGGGCATCTACAAAGAAGAGAGATGGAACACACAACTCAGGTTGCAGGGTTATTTCTGCTCTAGACAGGTCTAAATCTGCAGAAGAGTCGGATGTGAGAATATACAAAAGTAGTAGAAATGTAAATATTTCTATTTACATAGATAGGGGAATATACTAGGGGAAAATGCATTTGTATTCCAGGTAGAGATTTATATAATCTTGCATTATGCAAGACAAATTACTAAGAACTAAGACAGTGTGGGAATGCCGAGAAAAACTCAATATACTAGCGAAACTTAACAGTGTCAGACTTTTAGGGTGCCAGGTCATTAAGGAACACATGACAATGGAAGAGCTGATGAATTTGCAAGAAGAGGATCATCTACAAAATACTTAATCTCAAGAGCGACTATATCCTAACGCTATAATGTAAAATAAATTTAAATAACCACTTGTAAATACTCCATTTGTTAAAATCTTATCTCTCTTCAATCCTACCTGGAGGGAGTGTACTGGTCATCGATGTGCCATGTATTGTCCGTCTCCAAAGATCTCTGTCTCTGGTCCTTTCTTTTAATTCATACATAAGTCTTTTGCATATTCCTGTAAATTGGTCGATCTATCTTGTTGGGGATCTTCCTCGAGATATTCGGTCTTCTGCCTTTCCTTGTTTAATGAGTCTTTCTATGTTTTCTGTGTCTGCTCTCGTAACATGTGCACATTATTTTATTGTTAGAGATAGCCTTTGCTGGATAGCCGTTTGCTGCCTTTTAGCTCATTTAGAATTGAATTATTTGTCCTGCCGTCGGTCCACGTAATTCGTAACATTCTTCTTCAAAACAACATTTCAGTAGTGTCTATCTTTCTTCTTTTCGCTTATCGTAGGATCTAAGATTCAGATCTGTACGTCTATAATTATAACAATATCTACTTTTAGGATGTCACATATTTGTATTTTACAGAGAACATTTGAATATAACTCGTTTGAACTAAATTACAATCTACCCATTAGTTTAAATTTCTATAATAATTTAGTAATGCATTAAAAGGAAGCGAGGAATGTAGTAAACGTTTATAAAAATGTAACGACCGTGGCAAAATGCAAGTGCTAATTACGTGGAACTAATTGATAACGTAGTAAATGAACCTGTTGATGTTAATAAATATATCTAATCTATCAGTATAAGCTCAAAAAAGTATTCATTTATCTACAGAGTATTAATCATCGAAATATGGGTGACAAATCGGTGATAGGTTTTCATCGGTTTTCTTCTTTTTAAGGCGCTCTTTAACTTTCGAAGGTTTGTAATTTAGCTTTGGAAATTGCTGAACGAAATATTTCTGCGGGTGAGCGGTCAAACTATCTCCTCAGGTCCTTCATCCATGAGTTCTGGCGTCTTTCTATTGATATTTTGCCCTGTATTTTACCTTCTAATACGATTCGGAGTAATTCATATTTTTTACCTTCCAACACATGACCCAAGAATTGTATTTACCTCTCTTTGTTTGCGTTTGGCAGTTCTTTTTGTTTACTCATGCGCCAAAGTAAATCAATGTTTTCAAGTTTTTGTATCCATGGAATTCTCAGCATCCACCTGCATATATACATCTCAAAGGCATCTATTCTTTTTTTCTGTTTCAGAGTCTATCTCAGAACACAATATATTTCTTCTATACCCTTTTAAATAACTGAACTTGATAAAGTTCTTTACGATACTTAAAAAATACTGGAGAGTACAAACAAGGAAATCAATTGATTTAAATAAAAATCGGACTGAATAAATGAATTCAACAATGATATATGATAGACTTCGTCTATCTAGTGTGTGGTTCTAGTCATTTCCCTGGTCCTCCGGTTGAAGCTTAAATGAGCCATCAGAAATAAACAACCGTTTCTTCTACACGTAAGTTTTTCTAATACTGATATTTATAAATGTCAGCACCACCACTATTTTAAAATTTATATTCAGCTGAGATACCCTAAAGTTTGGCAGCATTGTATTAACGACATGCACCATAAAGTAGTGCTGACATTCAGGGATAACTTTTAATGGAAATTTATTTCCACGAAAACACGAACAATTCGTTATTTTCAAAACATGATTCTGTTGTCACTGTGCCAAATTTGAACGTGAAAATAACAAGTCGTCATGAGAAAAACGCCGGTAAAATATCATGGCTATCTGGTTGCAAATAATCCATATTATATAATAAACAAAAATAGGTTTGATCTAGTACACTGTACATATACACCCATAAAAACGAATATCAACCTAGTATAAGTAACAACTTTTTGTTATTTTGTTGATATTTTATTTTTAGCAAAACTACAGATTCACACGTGTAGTAAAATAATAATAAGATAAGGGGATATATTATAACAGTTTTTCTATGCGAATATTTAATTTGCAAGGAGGGTTGTAGATCGAAATTATTTCGATTAAATAAGGAATCTTTTCAAACAGAATTTTAATAACTTTTTAAAGTTCCACGACTTAGTCTACATCTAAAGAGACCGAAAATAAACTGGAAATCAATAAAAGTTTTCACCAGAAGTTTTTGGACGTATTTTTGCATGCTGATCACTACTCCGTTGTGAGTTTATCATTTTTATAATTTTTTCAAAACCGGAAGCATTTCCGTTTTGAAAATTTTTGTTGTAATAACTTAGTGCTCAATCGGAATCAGTCGTCAGTTTTTCTCTATCTATTACAGTTTTTTTTATCTAAGACTGCGCAGACGGACGGATGGACAGACAAACATAATCTATAGGATATAAATTTCGACATCGCTTCTCTAAATATATTTCTCCACAAGTTTCTATCATGACCATAAAAATATTAATTTCATTCAAATACATATCTTGTCTAATCGGTAAGAACACTAGGTGTTCCTTTCCTACTCCTTTCAGGAATGTGCCACTCAAATTGGCTCAATTGTGATAATCATATTGGGTGATTATCGTTACGGAATTCACTGTGCCATAACCATCTTAACCCATGATCTCCCATTTTGGCACCAATGTATCTTATAGCGAGCACACTCGAGGGACTACAAACTATGATGACAAAACTTATAACCAAGAGCAATGACAAACACTGAAAATTTTCAAGAATATATCTACCTAGGCCAAATTCTAAAACTTAACAAAGAGAACCAAAGTGCGGAAATCATTAGATAATTACAACAGGAAGGACAATGTTAGGTATACTACTGTCAGATAGAAAGAGGAACGACTGACCGATATATGGTAAGACTGGGTAAGATTAAAAACAAAAGTCGAGGATATCACAACAAAAATTGCCAAACTCAAATGGAGCTTCGCAGGCCGCACTACTAGACAAAAAGACCAACGTTAGAACGCCACAATACAACATTGGAGATCTTACAAAGGTAGACGACCACAGATCAGATGGGTAGATGACATTAAAAAAATATCCGGAACAAATTAGAAGTATTTTGCGTAGAATAGAGCTCGATGTAACTAGTTGGGAGAGGCCTATGTCCACAAATGGACGATAGAAGGCTAAGAAGTGTCTTCCAATTTTCAATAAAACATTCTATTCTATATTTGGACTTTTGATAATATTCTCCTTCTTCTTTTAATGGTGCTACAAGCCTTTGTGATTCTTGGCCTGCTTAAAAATGTTCTTCCATTCTGTCCTGTCGAATACTTTCCTTCGCCACTGTCTGATGTTCATGGTTTTAAGATCCCTCTCTACGTCGTCTATCCATCTTTTACGGGGTCTTCCTCTTGTACTGTTTCCTTGGGGCTTCCATCTCTGGACTACTTTTGCAGCTCGATTATCTGGCATTCTTTCTAGGTGAGCAAGCCAGTTTAGTCTTTGTGACTTTACAAATCTAACAATATCTGCGCTCTGCATTAGTTCATCCAGCTCGTGGTTCATTTTAATTCTCCACGAACCATCGCTGCATTGGGTTGGTCCAAATATCTTCCTTAGTATTTTGCGCTCAAATATTCTCAGTTGATTTTCATCAGTGGTTGAGAGGGTCCACGTTTCATATCCATATGTGAGCACCGGTCATATACTGTTTTGTAGATTCTAAGCTTAGTCTTACGATTCAGTAACTTACTTTTCATTAATTCTTTATATGCATAAAAGCACTTATTAATGCTAAGAATCCGTGCTTGTATTTCTTGACTGATGTTGTTGTTGTCATTTATTATTGAGCCTAGGTAGGCAAAAGTGGAGACATATTTGAAGGTATGGTTATCTACCTTCAGATTCTCATATTGATTCCATTTTGTGCACTCCATATATTTTGTTTTGCTTTAATTTATATATAGACCAAACGTAGCAGCTTCTCGTTTCAGTTCTATACCTTTTTCGCTTAATACCTTTTTGTTGCGGTTTATTATGGCAACATCATCCGCATATGCGCATATTTGTATTGATCTTGTATTAATACAGCCGTTTATATCCAGTTTTCTAACAACAGCTTCTAAAGTTAGATTAAAAATTGTTGTTAATAAGGCATCACCTTGTCTAACTCCATTTTCAATAACAAAGACCCGCGTCATATCTCCATCTATTCTCACCATAGCTTTGGAACCCTCCAGAGTCATTCGTATAAGTTTAACCAACTTATTGGGTATCCCTAACATAGATAGTTGCTTTAACATCGTTTGTCGATCTACTCCATCAAACGCCTGTTTGAAATCGATATACAAATTGTAAATAGGTATGTTATATTCAACACATTTTTCATGTATACCTCTTAACATATGTATTTGATCTATAGTTGACCTCTTTGGTCTGAAGCCACATTGGTATTCACCAATCATCTCCTCCGAAAACGATTCCAGGCGGCTGTATATAATTCTTGATAATATCTTGTAGACGACTTTCAAAACTGTTATGCCCCTATAATTTTTGCAGAGTCGTTTGTTTCCCCCTTTGTACATAGGAAGTATGATTCCTACTTTCCAATCTTCTGGGATGACTTCTAGTGTCCATATGCGGTCGATTAGTTTATGGATACGCCTCTATAGCGCATGTCCACCATTCTTTATCAGTTCTGCAGTTATTCCATCTGTGACAGGTGCTTTGTTATTTTTTAGATGTTTTATGACGTTTGTCGTTTCTTCCAATGTTGGTTGCTCAACTAGTTGTTCTGCTATGTGGTGAATTATTTCTTCATCTTGGAGACGGTATGCCTACGAGACATAAAAATGAACATAGCTCGGGGAAAGGAAGCTATAAAAGCACTTCATGGGTTGATATGGAACAATACTCTCACCAAAGAAAACAAACAAATAATCTTTCACAGCTTCGTAGAAAAAATTTCACTATTCGGAGCAGAAGTATGATCATTGACAAAAACAATACGAAATAAAATAAAAACAGTGGAATTGGACTTTATGAGATGTCTTCAAATTACCAGAAGGAACAGAATAAGGACTGAGGAAATATGGAATCGGATGGAAGTTGGAAAATGCTCAACAACAAAAAAAAAGGAAACAGAGCACAACGATGGTATGGTCATGATCAAAGAATGCCAGGCTATAGGTGGCCGGAAAGATATCTTCAGGAAGAAGACGGAGAGAACGACCAGCTATGCGATGGAAGACTGGGATAATAGAAAGCTGTGGAGGGTTAAAACTCATAATGGGAAAATGCCGAAGAAGAAGAATAAGAAAGAAGTCATTTGGAATATGGATGTTTAAACGAAAAATAAAAGTTTCGTGGGTTTATATAATTATCCACAAGAAAATGACAAAGGAATGTACACAGAACACAAACTGTTAACCACTACTAACAGACGAAAGAATGATTATTACGTTAGTAATGAAACGGAAGATTGTTGAAACCAGGAAAATCAGAAGAAAATTCTTCTCAAGCCTGCGTTATCTTAAGTAGTGGTTTAATTTAACAGATTCACCAATCTTAGAAAGATTAGCATATAATAGAAACAATAGTATTAGGTACTAGTTGTCAATCTTCCATCCACCAAGAATAATTACTGGGACAGTATTTTTACAAATAAGAGAAATTGTTAAAAAGTAACACTTACTTGTCGGTGGCTTTACACAGCATTTTCTGTTTGTTGTTTAGCACATCCTAATCTCCATTTCTTATTGTCATATATACCTTATTCAGTGAAGTCTCTTTTTTCCATTTCATTTAGTGTCTGCTTCACTTTTATTAGTTCTCTAACTGCTTTTTATCACTTTGTACATTATCGTTAATCTGCAGCTTCTTCTCCAAAACATCATTTCCATTGCGTTCCTTCGGTTTGCCATCCTTTTATTTATCACCCACATCTCTGAGCCATACAGTGAACGAACAGCTGTCCAGATTTGTTTTAAATATTTGGTGTTCAATTTAGCTTTTAATATCGTCGCTCTATACAATCGAATCGAATGTAATTGTCTTGTTATTGTCTTTCCATTCTTTATTTTTATTATACCCGTTTGATCTGATACTGTATTTCTTAAAGTTACCCTATAAAGTATTTATATTCATGTGTTTATTTATTGCGTTGTTATTCACCTCCAAGTTTTCTGCCGTGTTTCCAATGACCACGTAGTGCGTTTTGATCACCGGCAAATAAAAGGCTGTGGATATAGTTGTCGTCAATTTTTACTACCAATCTTTCTACATTTCTTGTTCCAGTTTTTTAGTGTTTTACCTATATAAAGTTTAAATAAGATTGGTGACAGGCAGCATCTTTGTCGAAGTCCTTTATCGGCTCTCTTTAAACGGTTCTGGGTAGTTTGTACGATTTTTATACTACATTCATTGTCTTTGTAAACTGATTTTACGCCATTCATGTAAGTATTATCTACTCCGTGATTTTCCATTCCTTTCTACAGGTTGTTGGCTGGGACACTGTAAAAGGCCTTTTGGAGGTCCAATAATAAACTATTATCGGTAACTCTGTTTTTCTGAAGTCGGCAGTTGTTCCTCCATGATTTCTTTAATGATTTTCCCCTATAACCTATCCACAGAAGGTGTGACGCATATTCCATTTTATGTATAGAGCTCATTTTTCATTATTTCGGCATTTTTCCATCAAATAAGCATTTCTTAAATTGTTTTAATTCTTGTATTAAGTCCAAAGGGGCGTGTTTTACAGGTAAGTCTTCAGGGCCAGGTGCTCTATTTTTCATCCTATTTAGGGCATTTCTTATTTCGTATTTAGATATATCTAAAATTTGTGTTTGTTTGCCTTTTATTTCAAGTTGGGAGAGTATATTGTTGTGAATTTATTAAAAGGTTCAATATTTATAACACTTACGGATTTAATTTATTTCTTTATTTATTTTAACTTATCTTACAATAATTTATTATATCCGTACGTAACAAATTCGCGTGCGCGGGTCTTGAGAATTAACTGTTCCTTCCAAATAAAATGTCCTTTATATATGCCATTGCCTTTACGCTAGAATCATCGAACAGCCTTCTCGATTAGTGGTGAAATTATAACGGTAAGGCAAACGGGTATTTTTACATCGGCTCGACCGTTTCTGGAAGGTTCATTCAGGTAAATTTCTGCCGGCTAATAGAATACTCTCGTAAAATCTAAAAACAGAACACATTAGTCATAATATTTACGGTTATTTTTAGGCCAGGATAATTATCGTAACATTGCCCCCCTCTTAAAAGATGGTTCCTCCTGGAACCTTGTCGGGACTGAAACCGGAACTGTATGCTGGTATCGGCAACTGGACCCTCTTTTACAACTTCCAGTTGTATAAAAATGACAAGGGACGGTTTTCTCTCCGCACCAGTAACTATGCGGATTGCAACAGACTAACACCTGGACTTCGGTGTCTTTAAAGATCTCCTCCACCATATTTCGGATAACCCTCCAATCTAATTGGCGGCACTCCAACTTTGGCATGGCTAACTTTTGCACGTCGGACTCTAGTACGTGCTCTCTCAATTGAAGTAAGGCTTCCCACACATCTCGGTAGGTAGGTTGGTCACGGGCAGTGTCTTTTGTTACCAGGTAGAAAAGGTAACGTGATGCATCTTGGAGTTTCAAGGTTTTACCGGGAGCTGGCACCTGGCATTGAAGTTCTGCAACTCGACCAAACTTCCTTCGAAAGACGGATGCCAACCCTGGTGCGTCTTTGATACTGGCCGGGATGGTAAGGGCCAGCGAGTAGTCATCGGGGAGCGCGAGTAGATCTTGCTTTTCTTCAGTGGTAACACCATGTCTTGCTTTACCGGTACCTCCATAGGCACCCATGAATTCCTCAAACGTGAGGTCAGACACGTCTTGGACTTGGTTTACTTCCACTTCTTCATCTACGTCGTGGTCACCTTCGAAAGACGCCAGCCGGTTATGGTGTACTATCATCGGCTTTCCCCTCGGAATCTTGCTTATTCGGTAGATGACATCGTTGATCTTCTCCATGATGAGGTATGGACCTTCCCAAAACTGCTGCAATTTGGGAGAACAACCTTTTCGCTTCTTGGGATTATACAGCCATACTTTGTCGTTCTTCTTAAAGCAACCCTTTTCGGCTTGTGTATCGTACCGTTTCTTCATTCGGTCGCTAGCGATCTGAAGGTGGGAACGGACCAACTCATGTACATCGTCCATTCTTCTTCGTAATTCGATCACATAATCTTCACCTGCTACATCTTCTCCAGGTCGACACCCAAATTCTAGATCACAAGGTAGTCGCATTTCGCGTCCGAATAGGACTCTGGCTGGTGTCTGGCCCGTTGATTCGTTAACAGCAGATCTGTAGGCCATTGTGAAGAACGGAAGGTATTGGTCCCAGTCTCGCTGATGATCGGACACCATCTTTGTCAAATACTTGCCAACTGTCCTATTCATTCGTTCTACCATACCATCCGATTGCGGATGATACGCGGTAGTTCTTGTTTTCTTCATGCCTAGTCTATCACATATTCCTTGGAATAGATCACTTTCAAAGTTCCTGCCTTGGTCACTATGGATCTCCAAAGGGACTCCAAATCGGCTGATATATTCTTGGATCAACTTATCTGCAACGGTGGCGGCCTTCTGGTCTGGAAGTGCATAAATCTCGACCCACTTAGTGAAGTAATCCATTACTACCAACATGTACTTGCCCCCATTTTCACTTTCTGGAAATGGCCCAGCGATGTCCAAAGCTATTCTTTCAAACGGGCTTCCAACATTATATTGTCTCATAGGAGCTCTCCTTTTTCGGTAAGGCCCGTTACTCGTGGCACAAATAGTACATTTCTTACACCAGTCTTTTACATCGTCGGAACTGTTCATCCAATAAAACCGTTCCCGAATTCGCTGAAGGGTTTTCCTTACACCAAAATGCCCTCCCGATGGACTGTCGTGTAACTGACGAAGTACTTCGGCTATTCTGCTCTTTGGGATCACCAACTGTCTTCTCTTCTCTGAACCGTCATCATTTTCCAGGACTCGTTTGAGCAAGCCATCTTCGATGATAAATGAGTCCCACTGGGCCCAATACGTCTTAACTACTGAGCATAGGTTCGATATTTCCTGCCAAGGTGGTCGACGGTTTTCCTCTTTCCATTTTCGGATTTTCTGTATAACTGGATCTCTCTCTTGTTCTTCCCTTATCTTAGTAGGCGTCCAGTCGTCGTTGAGAATCGTCGTTCTTAGCACTGCTGCTTCCTTGGATTCCGTTTTGTTGCAGTGGGAACACTCTGCTGGGCATGGCCTTCTGGAAAGAGAATCAGCGTTTCTGTGGCTAACTCCGGCTCGGTGCTCAATCTTAAAATCGTATTCTTGGAGTCGTTCGATCCACCTGGCTATCTGACCCTCTGGATTCTTAAACTGCATCAACCACTTAAGGGCGGCATGGTCGGTTCGGATTAAAAACTTCCTTCCATAGAGGTATTGATAGAAGTGCTCTACTGATTTCACTACTGCCAGAAGTTCTCTTCTCGTGACGCAATAATTCCGCTCAGGTTTTGAAAGAACTTTACTAAAATATCCGAGGACTCGTTCCTGTCCTCCTTGAATCTGAGACAGCACTCCTCCAATTCCCACATTACTTGCATCCGTATCTAAGATGAACTCTCCTTCTGGCAGTGGATACCCTAAAATTGGTGCTGTTATTAAATGCTTTTTCAACGTTTCAAAGGCATTTTGGCAGTCTATATCCCAGCGGTATTCTCTTGCTTCCTCTGTAAGTCGCGTTAATGGCTTAGCGATATCTGCAAACTTCTTAATAAACCTCCGGTAGTAAGTACATAGTCCAAGAAAACTTCTCACTTGATGTTTGTCAGTTGGTTTTGGCCATTCCTTAATAGAATCGATTTTTCCCTTATCCACGGCCACTCCTTCTTTACTGACTATATGACCCAGATAATTGACTTTACCTTGAAATAGCTGGCACTTCTTGGGGTTTAGCATCAATTGGGCAGCTTTAAGTCGATTAAAAACGTTTTCTAAATTCCTCAAATGATCTTCGAATGTCTCCCCCAAGACGATTATGTCATCTAAATAAACCAGGCATGTTTTCCAAGATAACCCTCTCAACACATTTTCCATAAGCCTCTCAAATGTCGCAGGAGCATTACAAAGTCCAAATGGCATAACGTTGAATTGCCACAATCCAGATCCTGTGGTGAAGGCTGTCTTTTCTTTATCGACTGGGTCCATTTCTACCTGCCAGTATCCAGACTTCAAATCTAAAGTAGAAAACAATTTACTTCCAGCCAATGTGTCCAATGTGTCATCGATCCGAGGCAGAGGATAACTATCTTTCTTGGTAACGTTGTTCAGCAAACGGTAATCCACACAGAACCTCGTCGTTCCGTCTTTCTTCTTAACCAGGACCACCGGGGAGACCCATGGACTCGTAGAAGGTTCTATCACCCCGTCTTTCTTCATTTCCTGAACAATCGTTTCAGCTTCCTCTCTCTTCGCCTGTGGTAATCGTCGAGCTGTTTGACGAATTGGCTTAGCATTACCAGTATCAATTTTATGCTTAACAACGGTAGTTCTTCCCGTCTTTCCTCCTTTCGGTACGAAAATATCACGATACTGCCGAAGAAATTCCCTTAATTTCCTTTTCTCCATCTGATTTAGAGACTGTCCTGCAACTGCAACCATTTGGTCGAATTTGTCGTTGGAATTATCAGATGTTGTCGCCTGACGGATTATGGATGTCACAGGTACACAAGTTCCTACCTTTGTCTCTTTCTTGATGGTCACTGGGTAGTCGTTGACATTGATAAGTCTCACAGGAATTTCTTTAGCCGAAGTCACCAATTCCTTTCCAATTATGATTCCACGGCCAACCTCATCGTCGTGGTTCCAAGGCTCCATCATAACAGGTCTCCCTTCGTCCACAATTCCCTGTAGCCGCGCTACTATGATCGTTTCGCTTCTCGCAGGCACGACTGTATCTTCTTTAATGGCTGCTTGCACAGTGTTGTCATTATGTGGATGGAGAAATACTTCCTCGTTGCCAACTTTGATTACCTTATTCTTAAAATCCAATTGGAATCCATGCATATTCATTACGTCCATTCCTAATATAACATCCTCTTCGATGTCAGCAACTATAACAGTATGGACAAACTTTTCTGCTCCAATTCCCAATTGTACCTGGATTTCTCCATGAATGTTGGCATTTTCACCTGTAGCGGTCCGAAGTCGCAACCTTGTTGGTAACAGTTTCTTTCGGCTGTTTATAACTGTCGGGCGTATAATGGTTCTGGTCGCTCCGGTATCCACCAAAAACGTATGTCTTTTACCATTTATTTCTCCATCTACATATACACTATCTTCCCGACATTTCAAAGAAGCTATTAGTATAAGAGGGTCTTTGGAAGAGTTCCGGGTCGAAGCTGCCCCCCTAAGGTTGACTCGTTCTGGTTTTCCTGATGGTGAGTTTCTTGATTTTATGGTCTTCTTTTTCTTGCATGTCATGCTTTTCATCAAATTAAAGAGCTGGTCAAGTTTATCTTCATCTCCTTCCTCTTTTACAGTCCTAACTTTACTGTACCCGCCAGAGGCCTGCGTAGCTGACTCGTATTCGAGGGCGGCGGATAAGACATCAACCAGCGTCTTGTGACGAGCTAATCGTAGTGTTCTCTGCATTTCATGATCACGAAGACCATCAATAAACGTTTGAACGGCCAATTTTTCCATCATGTCTTCGGGAGCTGTTGGATAAGCATATCGTACTAATCTGGCAATATCTACCTCATATTCTTGAAGAGCCTCATCTTTCTTCTGTCTACGATTTTTAAGCTGCGACTGATATACATGCTCCAAATGTTCGTGGCCATATCGCATATTTAACCTCTTCTTCAGTTGTTCGAAATCATCGGTCTCCTCTACTGCTATGGTCTGAAGCACATCTAAGGCATCTCCTCGAAGAGCGATAGTCAGGTTTACCGCCTTTTCTTTTTCAGACCATCCATTTGCTCTTGCGGCTGATTCGAACTGTTTCATGTAGTTGTTCCATGACGATTTTCCATCGAAAGTTGGGACTTTCACATGGACAGAACCTCCACTTCCTTCAAATTTCGGCCGTGTTTCCAACTTACATTTCGTCTCGTCTTCTTTTGTCTCTGCTGTAATTGGATTGTTTCCTCTCTCTGCTGTCCCTGTTTCCTCCATCTTCCTTTCCATCTCTTTCCATATCTTTTCTTCGAAGGCCAACATATCGGCAGCAACTTGGTTTTTTAATGAAGACACTCTATCGTCAAGAGCAGACATCTCAGAAGTGACTTTAGAGATGTTAGCAGAAACTTTACTTTCCAGAGAAGAAATCTCGTTAGAAACTTTGTTTTCTAATGAGGCGATGTCGCCGGAAACTTTCGAAATATCGCCAGAAACTTTGTTCTCCAATGATGCGATGTCACCGGAAACTTTGTTCTCTAATGATGCGATGTCACCGGAAACTTTGTTCTCTAATGATGCGATGTCGCCGGAAACTTTCGAAATATCGCCAGAAACTTTGTTCTCTAATGATGCGATGTCACCAGAAACTTTCGAAATCGACGAGAGGACAGCATCTTCAAATATATAAGTCTCTGGATCTAGTCCTTCTTCTAGCAAAGCGTTCTTTAGTCGTTGGACTAACTCAGCCTTTTTTCCGGTAGAAGCTAATTCTCTGTCTTCAAGATGTCTTCTTAAATTAGTCACTGTCAGCTCATAAATCGTCGTCATTTTCACAATTTATAAATATTCACTTGTATTATTATTATAAGTCTAATTTATGTTCGATCTCACTCTGACACCATTTGTTGTGAATTTATTAAAAGGTTCAATATTTATAACACTTACGGATTTAATTTATTTCTTTATTTATTTTAACTTATCTTACAATAATTTATTATATCCGTACGTAACAAATTCGCGTGCGCGGGTCTTGAGAATTAACTGTTCCTTCCAAATAAAATGTCCTTTATATATGCCATTGCCTTTACGCTAGAATCATCGAACAGCCTTCTCGATTAGTGGTGAAATTATAACGGTAAGGCAAACGGGTATTTTTACATCGGCTCGACCGTTTCTGGAAGGTTCATTCAGGTAAATTTCTGCCGGCTAATAGAATACTCTCGTAAAATCTAAAAACAGAACACATTAGTCATAATATTTACGGTTATTTTAGGCCAGGATAATTATCGTAACAATATAGATATCTTTTTTCTTGTAATAACTCTGAGTAATATTTACCTATTCGTAACCAAAAATTACCATTTTTTACGGTACATAATTAACAGAGCCAGTGATAAGCATTAGCCGCCTATTATTATTCTTGGTTTTACCTTGGTACTTATTTCATTCGGGATGAATCGGCCTATGTCTTTGTATATTTTTAAAAAAATCTCTGAGATAAGTAGCAGAGTATAGTCTCAAAGCCGGACGTTCCAGGTGATAGTCAAACACTCAACTGTTTAAGTTATTCGGCCCATATTTTAGCTAGAGTAATAGTAAACATGACAAGTATTACTCCTTTTACTTTATGGCTAATAAACGCAACGTGATTGTATGTCTTGATGATGAAATTGGTAATAAACATAGTTGTAAAGATCTTCGCTTTAAGTGCAGCTAGGAAAATTAAATTGATAAGTAGTTGACGTAAATAAGACAGTTTAAGTAAATAGAAGAAACAAAAAAAAAAGAGGAGTAATCGAAGACGAACGTAGATTCGTAAGTTTAAAAAGGGTAATACAAATAAGAAAGAAAATATAATCATCTGATGCTCTTAGAAGTAATTCATACAGAAATATTATTTAGAATAAAAAAAAAACAATGTACAAATGAATTGACGTATGATTATACAGTTTAGTAAAAATGATAAAATTGGAAATAACTAGAAATAGTGCACTTTCTAGCCATAAAAAAATAATGCCAATTCGTATTGTATAAACATTTTGCTGCTTTGAAATCGTTTCTTGGATTCGGTTAAGTGTCTCGTGAGAAATGTTGAATCTGCTTTATTTTTTACGACTCTGCAAAGAATTCTTGATTATATTGTTCTACTTTTACGAATTCTTGGTATATTTATTTTCAAAAAGTATAAAAGACACCAACCTACTTCCGTGTTGTACATAGACGTAGATAAAGTTTTCATTCCAATGTGGTTTATACCATAAATTTAGTTTTAAACAGGAATTTCACTATTCCGCGTAGTCCAGTCAAAAGATAAAATCAAAGAATCCAATTTAAGAATGGCTGATAGGTAATTATAAATAATAATAGCCCAAAAGTAATTAAATAAAATCAATAATATTTCTCTTAGCGTGGCACTCTAACGAATGTCAGAGATCATCAGAATATATACCTTATTAAAAGCGGTTTTGAAAATCTGATTTAATAATCAATAGAACAACGTTTTTAGATTTCGCAGTTAATAATTTACTTGAAGTAAATTTACTTTGAACTAAAATTCTAAACAGAAACGACGGAACCGATAGACATTACAACCGGAATCAGACAAGGGGATTCATTGAGCCCACTTACATATATTTAATCTCATATTGGACGAGGTTACAAAACATGTAAAAATGAAAAAGGGATAGGAAATGGAAAACAAATAAATAACTATAATATGTTATGACGACGACATAGTTCTGATTGCAGATAATAAAGATGATTTACAACGCTACACCAGTTTATATCAAAGCCAAGTAATCTAACATGAAAATTTCGTCACATAAAACGAAAAGCTTAGTAATATCAAAGGAGCCAATAAGGTGCAAACTTTAGGTTGAACAGCAAATGATAGACCAAGTAATGAAATTTAAATATCGAGCGACAATAACACCGAAGAAAAAATAAGGAAGAAAGTGGCAAAAGCAAGCAGAGCAGCTGGATGTCTTAACGACACAGTGTGAAGAAACGGACACTCAAAAAGGAAACAAAAGCGCGAATCAAGTCTGTAATCCGACCTGTCACGACATATACTGCAGAAACGAGACCAAATGAACTGAGAATTCAAGGAAAAATAACCAGAAAAACACTTCTAGATAGAAAAAGAAGTAATGAGATTAGAGACCTATCTTCTTCTTCGTGTAGCATGACCTTTCAGAACGTTGGTTACCATCATAGCTATCTTAATTTTATCCACTGCCACCCTAAATAGCATGCTTGTATCAATACCGTACCAATCTCGCAAGTTCTTCAACCATGAAGTCTTTCTTCGTCCTGGACTGCGTTTGCTGCTATTTTTCCTTGCATAATATTTTGTAGCAATCTATATTTGGGACCTCTCATTAAATGTCCGAAGTGCTCCAGCTTTCTCTTCTTGATGCTTTTGATAATCTCAGTAGTCTTGCTGAGATGCTCTAGTATTGTGGAGTTACGAACCTTCTCCACCCAAGAAACTTTTAAAATTCTTCTATAGCACCTCATTTCGAAAGCCTTAAGGCGATTTAGATGACTTTTATTCATAGTCCAAGACACCGAGAACACGTAGCAGCGAAGCAGGCGGATCAGCAATGCCAATTTTAGGTTTCTGTTACATAATACCTTAGACATCCTTCTAAAAGCGGCTCTGGTCTGCTCAATTCTGGATCAAATCTCACCGTGACTCTCTGCGTTACAGTTTAGCTGATATCCAAGGTAAACAATGTGATCAACTGCTCAAGTTTGGTACTATTTACATACATAGACGGGTTTATATTCTGTTGTGTACTTATGATGATTATTTTGATTTTCCGTGTATTTAGATCCAGACCTGCTTCCATACAACTATACCTAATATTTTTAGCACTGAGCAAAAGCCATACAAGTTAGCAACGAAAATACCAATACAAAAGATCAATAAAAAAAAAACCAAGGTAAAATAAAAAAAATACGTTAACGAAGAAAATTTAAAAAAACGAAAAATCTTCAATATCCTGATAAATCCATATAGTTATGTAGAATAGAAATTGAATTACTAAAGTACTGGTAAAAGAAACTAACAGGAATGCTTATAAATGAAGAACATCTCTCGAAGAAAGCGAAAGAAATAAATTACCTCAATTTATTAAAAAAGAGTACGAAACAATAAAAAGAATTTAAAACAAATAATATAAGCAAAAATTAAAAAAAACACAGTTTCTTTATCATTGTTACAAGTAATCTAAGGCCAAACCGACCCTGATCTTAATATATTATGCCAGTGCAGTAACATTTTAACCTCTCGACCTGTGTACGCATCTGGGTAGTTTAATCATGTTTTTGTTTATCCATAAAATATTTACGGTGAAGCTTGTTTTCAAGATGTAAAAAATAATATATATAGTCGATCGGAAAAGCTGTTTACATTCAGAAACATACGAGTGACTAAAACAGTTATGCCTATAGTAATTTGTACTTCGTAAATACGATGAAGTAAACTAGCAGGAAAAAATGGGGAAAATGTTTAAATAAATTACGGTCATAAAACTGCAAGTACTTTTTTTATTAGTAATATTGTGTCTAAATAACTACAATTACTTATGATAGAAGTTTAAAGTGAGAAAGATTTAAAAACGAAAGTATTTTAGAAATTGTACAACTTGTTAGATCATTATTGGAATTATAATTAATAATAAATAATTATAAACTATAACGGCAAGTAAAATAGTTGGATCCTTAGATCAAGTTTAGCGATGATGCAAAAATTTATTCTTTTGCAACTTCTCAAAGACATTATTCTGTGTTCTAATAATATATACAATAAAATAATATCTTAAGGTATGCCTGCTGGCTCTTTGCACCTTTATGACATTATTCAAGACTATATTGTTTTTATATTATGTTCCTTTTCTACTTCTACTAGAACTAAAACCATAAAATAAGCCTATTGTCCGTCCAAAATAGAATAGATAGTACACCAAAGACAGAACTATGACGAAGGATTAATTCACACAATACTCACTGGGAGTTTGTAGTTTTGAGAAGTGTAGTGACATGATTTTTGAAAATTAATTCTTGAAGTTGTATTTTTTTCTAAAAAGAGTTATTTTAACGAGTAATGCTGTTAAGGTTTAATGCTTGTTAAGTAATCAAACACTAACAGATACGTTAGTTAAGTTAGACATTGTGTTTATATGGGATTAAACCAGAATTGATTTTAATGATAATTACATAAAAACTGCATGTGAATGCAAGAATTTCTATGTGAGACATACCGCATGACCACTAAGTGTCAGGATAAACGAACATGAAACATACCTCAAAAACAGGGACTTCGACAAATTACAGATCTGCAAACATGCAAGAGGAAACAATAATGGAAGACTTCTACGAACAACTAGAAATCTTAATTAATGCAACCAAAAGAATGAAATAACACTTATAATGGGAGATTTCAACGCGAAAGTAGGACGAGGCAAAACAGGAAAGATAGTGGGAAATTTCGGACTTGGTGAAAGAAACGAAAGAGGAGATCGTCTAGTTCAATTTTGCCAAGAACACAACCTAGTACTTACTAACACTCTCTTTAAGCTCCCTCACCGCAGACTCTATACCTGGAAATCACCTGCAGAGTCACCTGGTAAAATAATCAGAAATCAAATAGATTATATCGCTGCACCAATCAGGTTTAGAAACTCCATCAAAGCCGTAAAAACTTACCCGGGTGCGGACGTAGCATCAGACCACAATCCGGTAGTATGTAAGTTTGAAGTAAAGTTAAAAAAGCCAAATGTAAAGAACAGGCCCAAAACGCTAGATATTAGGAAGCTTTCCAACAATAATATTAAACAACAGATGCAGGAGAATTTAAATACCGAAATATCAAAAATCCTTAAAAATAACAATGCACCGCTGGAAAAGTGGAGTGAAATTAAAGAAGAGATTAGGACTTCAAGCACTAAGTTTTTACTACCTGATAAGAGAAAAAAGAAAGACTGGGTGACTGCAGAAATCCTTGACATGAGAGAAGAGAGACGGATATATAAAACTAAAGATACTGCCAAATACCGTGAAACCCATAGACGAATAACAGCTGAGATAAGAAAAACTAAAGAGAAATGGTTCTCGGAGAGATGCGAAGAAATCGAACAGTGCGAAAAGGTATACGACTATCACCATATGCATAAGAAGATAAATGAACTCACAACAAAGAAAAGCTACAATATTTTATCGAAAGGGCTGTGCGATGATAATGGAAATCTACAACTAGACCCCGACAAAATAGTTAGAATCTGGGAAACTTATGTGGAACAACTGTTTAATGATGACCGTCCTAGTGGGTATACACTGAGCAATGATGATACTGGCCCTTCTATTCTAAAATCAGAAGTGGAGAATACTATAAAGGGTCTTAAAAATAACAACCAGCGCTGCAGAGATAGGAACAAAGACGTGTACATATGCTTTATAGACTACGCAAAAGCATTCGATAACGTAAAGCACGAAAAGATAATTGAAGTTCTCCATAAGATCGGAGTCGACTACAGAAACATTCGAACAATAGCGAGTCTCTATTGGGGCCAAACAGCTAAAGTGAAAGTAGGATCTTCATTGACCAATAAAATTGAGATCAAGAAAGGGGTACGACAGGGTTGTATCTTGTCTCCTATTGTCTTTAATATATACTCAGAAGAAGTATTTAAGACAGCGCTGGAGGAAAGCACAGAAGGCATAAAGATAAATGGAGAAATAATTAATAACATAACGTATGCTGATGACACTGTGATTCTAGCAAGTAGCATGGAGGAACTGAGTTGCCTGATGAGTAAGATACAAAAAACAAGTGCACAATACGGACTCAGACTAATATAACAAAAACGAAATGGATGTTTGTAAGCAAAACCCAACAACCACCACAGCAACTGATATTAGACAATGAAAGAATTGAACACGTGGATTCGTACATCTACTTGGGAACAACAGTTAACTCAAATTGGGATCAAGCGAAGGAAATACGTATAAGAGTAGAAAAGGCAAGAGCATCGTTCACTAGCATGAAGCATATTTTCACCTCTAAAAGCCTCACCCTACCTCTCAAAATTCGACTTCTGAAATGTTATGTATTCCCGGATTTGTTATATGGAATGGAGGCGTCGACAATGACCGCAACATTGATGAAAAAAGTAGAGGCCTTCGAAACGTGGGCTTACCGACGTATATTACGTATATCCTGGACTAAGCACGTGACCAACGAAGAGGTACTACGCCGGATAGGTAAAGAGAGAGAGGTAGGAATAAGTATAAAGAAAAGAAAGTTGGAATACTTGGGTCACGTTATGGGACATAATAAATATAGACTACTACAGCTGATCGTTCAAGGGAAAATAGACAGCAGAAGGCGTCCAGGGAGGAGAAGACACTCGTGGCTCCAAAACTTGCGACAATGGTTCGGATTGTCATCTGCTGAACTATTCAGAACTGCCGTAAACAAAGTCAGAATAGCCATATTGATTGCCAACGTTCGGAACGGACAAGGCACATGAAGAAGAAGAAGAAACATGCCTGGGACAATGAACACAGAGTACAATGAAAAGATGCATCAATAATCTTAAAAGAAGCAGACATGAAAAACAGCAACATTAAAGAAGCAGCCCTCATCCTACTCAATGAAGAAAAATGTGTAGCAAACCACTGAGCAGTATGCACTAGATTTTGGTTGCCAATACTGAAAGAATAAGTCAACAACAATAATATACCAACAATAGCAGATTAAGAAACTTTAAGACATCTCGCCTTCAATCTTACACAATACGATTGTTACATCGTTACATATACGTTACATATACAACACACAACATACATGAAAGGAGCAATTTGTACCTCCGATTGATTTGCCGACTCTGAGGAATGTGCAAACCAATCGTGGTCCTGGTCCACCCACCTTACGGCATAAGACCTGTTTCTACTCAATATCTGACGAAACCGTGTCAAGAGAACCCATCCCAGCACCGCACTCCAAAAACTTGCGGTGAAAGAAGGACCCCTTTTTTCTTTATTGAATCAAAAATAACTACAAAATTTCTACAAAATTTTTCAACTAAACAATATATGGTATCCTAGATCCCTAATCTATTTCTATTTTCTAACATATTTTCTAATCTATCTTATCTAGCTAATGAACTTATATCTAAAGGATGGTGTCTTTTCACTTGTCGCGGGGCTCAAGTGCTGTTGGGCGTAGTGTCACTATCACTTTCAGCACTTGGATTTTTATTGATTGGTTTGGTGCGTATCACTTCACTTTCACTGTGATTGTTTCAGTTTGTGACGCGTATTGATTAACTTAATTATTTGTCGTGTTATCCGTTGTGATTGTTACAACTCAACATTCGACCGTTTTGACAATTTGGCTGTTATGGTGTTATTTGTATGATCTCCCTATTGCCCACCTGTTGATTATGTCCTCATTAGGTGTATAGGTGTTTCGGGCTGATGTGGTGTTTGTCTTTGCGTTATACGTCTTGTGTGTCATCGTCGAGGATCATTTGCTCACCCCATTCATTGATCCATTGTACTAGTTCGTTGTCTGTGATGTCGATGTTAGTTGGTGGGTATGTCAGTTGTTTTTGTAATAGTTGTGTCAGTGTTTGTCTTTGTGCTATCGTGCATGTGTTGATTACATGGTGTTGATCTTCGATTGTATTGCAGTGTCCGCAGTTTCTGTCTGTGTCTCGTAGGTTGAATCTGTGGTAGTACGCTTGTAGATGTCCGTGTCCTGTAATTAGTTGCGTTGCTTTCCAAGTGAGTGTTGGAGGAGTTAGTCTTACAGTTTTAAATATGCTGTAAGTTTTCCTCCCTTTGTCGGTCGTGTCCCAAGATTGCTGCCATGCGGCCAATCTTGTGTTCAGTCTCAGTTGTTTTATGTCTTGTTTTCTGATTATAGTGATGTCGTCTTGTATATTGTTGTGTGCTGTGTTCGCTAAGTTATGTGCTATTTTTAGTCCTGCATTTTGTCTGTTTTTGTGTTAGTTTTTATGATCCTCATGAGATCAATAAAATTTATTACTCCATTGAACGGTCACTATGGAATTTAAATTGTTACAGCCTAATCTTCAAAAGGCTGATGAGGCATTTGAAATTGCCTAAAAAATGCTCAATTTAAACTTTTACTTTACAAACGAGAAAAAAAAAATGTTTAAAACTGCTTCTTTTCGATTGCAGAAGTACGTTTTTCGAAATTAGAAAAATTCAGCTTCAAATTCAACCCAATTCCGTCTTCGTGGAAGCCCTTCTCGTGACGTGAGGTCGTTTTCAATGTAAAAGTTTAAATTCTGCGTTTTTTAGGGATATATGTCAAGCGCCTCATATTTGTTGTCAAAACTCAAAATCGAAATTTTATGTTATCGGGTTTGCAGATTAGCCTGTAACAATGAAAATTCCACAGCAAACGGTCAATGGAAGTGATAAATTTTATTCATCTCGTGAGAATCGTAAAAAATGACAACACTCGCGCAACGTTTGTTTATTTAACAGCTTTCTAGAAACTGAATCTGATGACAACCTGATCAAAAGATATCCAATTTTGACCGACGAGTTAATACACATTTTATATAAAAAATGTATTCCTCTCGCGTAACTGACATTCAAAATCACCGGTCGCTTCAAGCGTTGTATCTAAGAGAGCGGTTTATTCTACACAGAAAGGGTTTAAACGTTTTTGTTCAAAATTATCTCAGCTACATTTCTTGTTAGAAACATTTTTTTCTACGGCGCACAGATTTTTGGTAAATCGATGTTTTCCGTTCCCCCTACTAGGGGTGGTTTTAGGGGGAAGTCCAGGGGAGGAGTGGCAGACCTTTTTTAATCTTTTTTCCCAAAATTGACATTGTCAGCAAAATTCAGCTTGTTCGACTGAAGTACTATACGATTCTGTGGAAACATATTGGAAGTTATTTAAATTTCACTTTGCTACAGACGTCAATTTTCGACAACCTGTATGTTTACAGTACTTACTAAAGTAAAGTAATGATAAAGTATAAAAAATAATAATGATTTTAAAAATCTGAAACCTGAAAGACGAATTATACTGTGGCTATAGTCATCTAATAAGTTCCATTCACAAACTGAAACAAAAAGTTTATTTGTGTTTAACAAAGAAACTATTTAAGCGCTATACTGATATGTGATAAGTGATGTCGTAATCCTTAATTTTTTTATTGCATGTAATTTCGTTGCTCTAAATGAGCAAATGAGGTCATTTTATTTTATTATCGCCGAGTGATATTATCTTCAGTTTGTTTTAAGCTTAACCGAATCTTCTTTAATTCAACATCCAACACTGCACTCCTTATTATCAAAGAATGCGGCATTATATTACATTTTTAGTTTTAGGTCTGTTCAATATCTCGAGAAACCTGCGGGTATATTTTTAAAACGTTGAAATTTATTTTTAGTATGGAGCAATATTCAGGAAGTTGTTGAGGTATGCTAGTAAAAAATCGAAGTTTGCTAAGTCCTCGTTCACATAAACGATCATTCGTTCACGATCATTCTTCGTTCGTAAGATTTTGGATCCTTCTAATAAATTGTAACAAACATTGTAAGAAACAATGTAAATAAGGAGTTTTTGAATAAAGAAAGTAATATATCATTGTCCATACTAGATGATTGTTCGGTTCATATTCAACAATAATTCATCAATTACGGGATGCAAAACTGTCTGCTACTGCAAACCGAATGGGTTACAGTCCATCCGAATCGGCTTGACAAGTCCGGCGAATGGTTCTACATCGTCATAAATATATTGTTTGTGACACTATTAATTATTCGGTAAGGTTGAATACTGTAAAAATGTGTACCTAGTAGATTGCCATGTGAACAAAGCAATTGCCATTTTTGATTTCTCACTCTGTGCCCCACATATTCTTTTTGAACTTTTAAATTTTGATTGTCATGAGAATTTCACATTCCTTCCCTAGACTCATTCACCAGATATTGGTTTCTTCTGTAGCTTTGAGCATTTCTGCTGTAATCATATCTAAGCCTGGTGCTTTGAGTTTACTGATCGCCAGTCTTAGTTTATTCTCGAGTATAGTAGGTTCTTCTTCGATTTCTTCAGGAGTTTGGTAAACAAGTCTTGGCATTAATCTCCATGTTATATCTTCTCTGTTGGTTCTCAGGGTTCCTCTGTGGTCTTCAACGGCCCAAGTTCTGGCTTTAAAACCCCTTGTTATGTATCGTATTTTTCTCAATAAATAGATCTCTTGGCTGATTGATTTGATCGTGGCTCTCAATTTCTTTGCATATATTGTAATAGTATTGTTTATCAGCCTTGCATCTTCGTTTTATTTCTTTGTTGAAGTCTCTTAAACTAGTTTTTTCCATTCACTATGTACACCACTTTTACAAAGACTTCTTCTATTCTCAATTATTTTAAGGGTTTCATCTATTATCCGGTGTTATTGTTTCATTGGATTATTTTCCTTTGGACAATTAATTGGTGTTTAATACACAATGTTTAACAGTCTTCCATTGCTTAAAATTGCTTATCTTGAGATACCAAATTAAAACAGTCTTAAATGTTTTATCTTGACATAAGTCAGCATATAATAATACAAACAACACGCCTAACAGTAATACAAGTTAGATAGTATGCAAATGCATATTTTTGATTTATTAATTAAAAACAGTGGGTGACCTGACAGGAGCTACTCAAAAAATTGACATTAATTGGAAATTCACATACACATTCTCCCCTAACTTTAAAGACCTATAGGAGGTAGGAATTAAAAACATTAAACAGCATCTTCGTCGAGTAGGTAAAGATCTTATTTTAACATACTAGCAACTTTCTACTCTTTTAGTTGAGGTCGAGGCAATTAGAAACTTCCTTTATCCACACTCTCCGATTTAGTTTACGATTTCAACTCATTGACACAATATCCTCGCACTTTCTTATGGCAGCGTTGGAGTAAGGACTACGACAGCGAACTCAAAAAAAGAACCACGGGGAAGTCAAACTACGATTCATTAAAAAAGAGGTCGCTGGTTATAATTATGAAAGACTTTCGTTAAAGTGGAAGCTGGAACGACTGGAAAACCTTCATCGGGACAACGATGGTGAAGTTCGAGTTCGTACAATAAGAACCTCAAGTGGATTAATAATGAGGTCATTTGCAAAAATATGTCCAGTACCTTTTGCAAGTGTAAAGAACATTAAATTTGCTTTTTTAGTGTATGAGTTTGTAGTGTAGGAACATTTATGAACATTTTATTTGAAAGAAGCGCAGGATGTAAAAATACGATAATATAAGGTTTTCCATAAAAAATAAAAAAATTATGACGACTTTCGGTTTTACTGGAAGTGACGGCGAAGTTCAAATATTTTAGATATGTGGATCTGTTCCCGTTTTGTTAAGGAAGATTCCAAAGAAAAAATAATTTGCCAAAATTGTTATCGATCTTCGAAAGGACCAAAGATACACTCAAAGAAAAAGATTACGTTTTAAACTTATTGTACGTTTCCATCTGTAAATTTTGAACATGTTTTTAAATCACAGCTTCCACAAAGTATATATTCTATTTACAAAATTAAAATTATGTTACGCGAAAATAAACCTTACTTACATATTTATTATATAAAGATAATTATAATGTTAAAAAACTTTGGTTTAATGATGTATTATAATTTCAACAACAATTTGGTCATATGGTACAACTATACATATATAGATAAAATTCCTTGACATCCTAATTTAAAAATACTTTTTAAATGCATGTTTATGTAACAGCAACATACTGACAAGGTAATTTCAAATGATCCTTATTGTAAATTTAATATTGCAAAAATAAAAAGGCGTGTCAAAAGTTTAAATTAAGAAAATACCCTTTGGCGTTACGTGTCGGTAAGTATTTACTATTACGTCTAAATAATGCGAGAGAGAAAGCAATATTAAATAATAATTTATTTTATACTGTGTTATAATTATAAAAAATGACGACAAATAGTCCAGTCGTCAGAGATTTGATCTATAAAACGAGACGAACAAGCTGAATTTGGCTAAGAATGTCAATTTTGGAACCTCAAAAAAAATTTAAAAATGTTTGCCACTCCTATCCCCGGACTTCCCCTTAACCCTTTGGGACCCAATTTTTTTTTGTGTTGTTACGATCTCGACTTTAATTATTTCTTTGTACTGGTAACCATAGAACGTTTTTAAAGTGTACCAAACCAAATTTTTACATAAAAAAACAAAAAAATAGTGTGATATATATGTCCCAATGGGAATGGTTGGGATTATTATGTCCCGTAGAGTATATTGGGAGATTACGGCCACAAATAAATGAACACTTTATTTCAGAAAGATTTACAAAAATATGCATAAAAAATACTTCCATGTAACTTAATAGGTGTGATATAATGTGAACATTATATAGTGTGAAACTACATCGCACATTGTGCAGATGGTTGTGGTTCTTCTTTCTTTGCCCATTCTTGAGCAACCAACACAACGCCGTCTCTTAGCAGTTTGAATCGGCATGTGGTCTCCTACATTTTTATTTCGTGATCTCTTTGAAGGTCTACCTACACTTCTTTTTCTAAGTTTTACTTGTGTAGTGGTTTTACCTTTAGAAATGAGATATTTTTAATTATTACGCGATTTTTGATGTTTTTGTATAATAATTGAATAACTCGTACTCGTATCATTTTATTTACATCGTAAATATGGTCAGCAGAATATTATACGTGTTTTAACTCAGCACCCTACCACGTTTAACATATTTTTGAAAAAGCAAATCCTTTCATGTTTCTTTGTAACAGATAATCCATGTAAGGCTTCCATGTTAGTTATATATATATATATATATATATATATATATATATATATATATATATTTATATATATATATATATATATATATATATATATATATATATATATATATATATAATATACTTGTATATTCACTCATACCTATATATTTAACCTGGTGTTCAAAAGATAATTACATTATATATACAGGGTGATTCATTAAAAATGTCCAATCTCTGAGATATCGATTCTATATCTTAAAATATGATGGTTCTGTCCAACATACTTCTACAAATATTGCTAGTTTCCGAGATAGCGGATGTTTAAAGTTGCAATCTGGATTTTCATTTTCGCAATAATTTTGTTTGTTTCCACAATTTCCATTTAAAAATTGACAATTTTACTTTTTTTGACATGAGGATTGCTAATTTAATTCTAGTTTAGCATCGCTAATATAGGGCGTTAGTTACACTTAGTTGTGTTCAGTAAATCAAATCAATTTGTTGTTTCGAGCAATGGGAAAAATAATAGAAAAATGCAGAAGTGTTCAATTATACAAAAAAAGTTACTTTTGTTTGATTTATGTAATTGGATCGATTATCGAGTTAAAGTCCAATTTTACATAAAAAAAATGTATTCTTTAAATGTTGAACAATAACAAATTAAAGTAATAAAAATAAAAAAACCAAAAATTTTAAAGTAAATGTTTAAAATGTCCACCATCTAAGTACTTCAGTACATTTTATGATCCTGTTTAGCAAAGATCTTTTAATTTCATAACCCTTGTCTATTATTTTTAATCACATTCGCGGCTTTTTGAATTTTCTGTCGAATTCTAAAAGAGAATTAATTCTTTTTTTGTAAATTAATGCCTTCATTTGCGACCACATTGAGAAATCTAAAGGATTGAAATCAGGACAATCTAAAAACAATCACTTCAAAAGAACCTATTAAGTAGTCACATATTCTACGACACCAAATGTTAATCTTAAAGTCATGCCGAAAATGGGTTTCTCTCTTAGGAAGAGGATTTTCTTATTATTAAGTACATATTCCTCGTTTGGTAAATTCCTCATCAGTAAAAAGAATTGTATTAAGAAAATCTGGGTTAATATTTTGTTTGTCTTATAAAAATTGAGCAAATTGTAGACGCGCAGGTAAATTTTGAGGCAGTAAATTTTGAACAGGAGTGTAATGATATGGATGCAGTATGTACCTCTTCAATATTCTAAAAACAGGCGATGGGATCATGTCTGTTGCCAGAGTTAATCGGCGAGTACCTACTGATATCTGGATTATCTGCAACACGAATTAAAATTGCATCTTCTTCATCGAGAGTAATAGTTTTTGTAGCTCCGTGTTGATTTTTAGGACGTAAAGAGCCCATCTCGCCTAGTCAGTTGTAAAGATTTCGAAACAGTTTGTAGTTTTTGTTAGCCTTTGATTTGCATATAATTGTGAATATCTTCGAAGCTGTTCCACCGTAATTTGATTGAGCAAAATGACAAATCATATCGCACATCTCATTGTTGGAAAAATCGTTATGCCTAGGCATTCTTTGATAAATAACTATTTTTCTTATTAATTACTTAATTGTTAAAAAATGGTATCTTTGCGAAACCGGATCATAAAGTGTATTAAACCAAATGTTGGGCATTTGGATATTTACATTAAAGTTTTTCATTTTTGTTTTTAATTTTTTATTGTTATACAGTTAGAAAATAAAATTTTTAATCGTAACATGAAAATGCATTAGACATTTTAGAAGCAAATAACTCGAAAGCTGATTGAATTACATGAATCAAACAGGAGTAACTTTTTTTGTAGAATTCAACGCTTTTTATATATATTTTTTAATATTTTAACCATAGTTTAGCCAACAAATTGTTTTGATTTACTGAATACAACCAACTGTAACTAGCGGCCTCTATAAGCAATGTTAAATTAGAGTCTAAATTAGCAATCCTCATGCCAAAAAAATGTAAAATTGCCAATTGTTAAATAGAAATTGTAAAAGTATACAAAATAATTGCAAAAATTAAAATCCATATTTAAACTTAAAAGACTCGGTATCTTGGAAACTAACAATATTTGTTTAAGGCATGTTGGGCAGAATCATTATATTTTGAGGTCTAGAATTAACAACTCAGAGAGTGGACATTCTTAATGAATCACCCTGTATATATACTAAATGAAAACCATCATATAAGAAGTAAAATAACAATCTTTTTAAAAAAATTTTAATTTAATTCTGGAAGAACAATTTTATTTGCTGAAACTTTACAAACAAAATAATAAACGTCTACAATTCAAAATATCTATTGTAACAATTTGTAAATAGCATGATTGCTGTATTTACGTAAATGGGTTTTAAAATAATCCTATCGCTTTTCTCGCTACCAAACCGAGAGTAGGGCGATTAGTCACTCTCAACATCAATTAGTACAAACACTCATGCAATGCTTTATGAGTCACAAATGCCAAGCAATAGAAAATGGAAAATTATTTCCTGAGTGCTGGAATACAGGGTGTTGCAAGAGTGGGATGACGCTTTATGTGGTTATAAGATCTAATATGGAATGACATTCTTGATTTTGGAAGTATTTTCACACTAAATTGTCTTTTTATAGGCTAGATTTTGGTGACATAAAATACATGTTTTAAATAAGTCTACTCTGGGTCTAAAAGAACCAAATTACTTACACTATTTTCATAGTAGTTCATTTTAAAATTTTTGAATAATACTTAAGTTTAGGTAAAAATATTTTCTTATATAAGCAACAAAGAAAAAATGAGAACTGATACATATCATACAAGCAATTTCCAAACAAAGATTCTAAGATATAAATTACCGTTACAAAGAAAATGCAAAAAGGTAAAAATAAATATACAAGATGCGCTGTTTAATACCAAAATGCTCAAGAAGATATTAACAGAAAAATAAATAAGAAAGTAAAGTCAATAAGTTAAAAAAATTGGAAATCGTTACTATCTTTCAGACAAAAAAGTTTAAATAACATATTGCCACCTATTATTGCTTTGGCCACTCTGATTATGATATTTAAAGTTACACAGTAAAGGAAAAGGCATGTATAAGGTGTATAGTGGAAATATATGGAATAAAGCCACTTAAAACCAAAATCTTTTCTTTTTACGGTACCTATATACGTTCCGGATGTTGGTAATCAAAATGTCTATCACTATTTTGCTGGTAGCTTGTTGAACTATTTTCTCAAGTTAAGACAAGGCATTCTTCTTCTCCTTAATCCTCTTTTTCCATACACCTTGCCTTGAAGAACGAGCTGCAACAACCCATACCAGATATTCTAATTTGTGCTCTTATGTTTGTATGAATTACTTATCCCCAACATTAGCCACTTGGTCCACCCATGAAATTTTTAAGATACGCCTGTAACACAACATCTCGAAGACTGTAAGCTCTTTAAACAAGCTTCGGAAAGCGTCTAAGCTTTTACCTCACATAACCTTTGAGGATGGAAATTTTGATTCTGAGCGGTAAATCATTACTCCTAAAGATATATTTCATTTTTATGAATGCTGGTCTTACAATCCCTATGCGCTGTTTTATATAGATGGAGTTACTCCACTGACTGTTATTTAACCAAAACCTGTGCGTTTAGTATTTCGCGTGTATTGACTACCATGTATTTTCTTTTTATTTTCTATTAAGATCCAGCGCATAGTCTTTACTAATATTTCTTATGCGTATTGTTTGTAAAACATCTAAACTGATTGCAAAAACTTATGCGTTATCAGTACATCTAATGTTATTTAACGCAGTCCGTAGCCTTCTATTCCTTTTGTTCTTGCAATGCTTATGCAAAAATACGTTCAGAATATATATTAAATACCAACAGGAACAGCATTCACCATTGTCTCACTCCTCTATCTCTCGAGATTGCCTCTGTCAACCATTCATTCACTTTAATGTGAGAAGTGTGGTTATATTAGAGAATATAGATGATTATTAGGTCTCTTTTAACGTATTTGTTATGTAACGATTTAAGTCCGCTTCTTTCAGGATTGTTAAGAGCTTATCATGGTTTACTCTTTACATGTTTTTCCATTTGATTTTTTTCATCTAGTTACAATGATCGAATTAAACCAATTTGGTGAAATTTTACCAGTTAAATAGATTTTGTTAAATATGTTTGTTTTTCGTCGACATGTTTTAAGAATACTGCACAAAACTTGTCAGGTCCTACTTGATCTGTGTCCTGTTTTTGTTAAAGTTATTTGCACATATCCCTTTCAAGTGTCTAGTATTTCTTCTATACCTAATAGTGGTTTGCCCTAGTTGACAGTCAAATAACTGACTCTTCTAGGCTTGTATAAGCTTGCAGATTCTTTACCTTTTTTGTGTATGTATTGAAATTATAATTTCATCATTGAAATATTGCCGCGCTTTACCGAGCACATTAGCCCGAACATTAGACACAGACACTTTCGTCATCTTTATATTTAAAACGTGTAAGTTTTTATGTTGTGATTAAGAATGTTCAACATTGAGATTTAGTGAGATCGAATGTCGTTTCTTTAATTTTAGGTAAAATTTTTGTAAATAATGTAAATAGAACATGTTTTAATAAATCTTTAATTTCAGAAACTCTGTTGTGTTACTAATCATAAAACGGAACCTTATATGTATATTGAACCAATTATGTTTATTTTGCAGTAGCTGAATTTCGGCACATTGTTTTGTTAGTTGTTAGTTCTGTTTTTTTATCTCTTTGTCTATTCTTCTGTATGATGATATGTCCAAATCTTTGAACTTTTGTCTTTCTCCCATCATATTTTCCTCCATTCATGTTTTGTTAGATTCTACACTTTTCCAAGTTCTTGTTCTATATAATTGGCTTAAATAACGATATGCAAGTTCTTCTATACATGATGGTTTACACACTGTTTTATGTGTTCGTCCTTCAGTTCTCAAATATCGTATTTTTAACCAAATTTATTCTGCCAATTGCCAAATGATTACAGGAGATAAAAATAAGAATAGAAAAGGCTAGAGCAAATTTCAACAAAATGAGAAGAGTTCTATGTACCAGGGATTTAAAACTGGAACTAAGAGTTAGGTTGGCGAGGTGCTATGTTTTTTCGACTTTATTTTATGGAATGGAATCTTGGACCTTGAATGCGACATCAATGAAAAAACTGGAATCATTTGAGCTGTGGGTGTACAGAAGAATTCTGAAAATATCATGGACAGAACACGTCACAAACAAAGAGGTTCTGGGAAGGATGAACAAAGAAATGGAAATTTTAAATTCAATAAAAACAAGAAAATTAGAATATCTCGGACATATTACACGTGGAGAGAAATACACCTTGCTCCAACTGATTATGCAGGGAAAGATCTAAGGAAAGAGAAGCATAGGGAGGCGTAGGCGTAGCGATATATTTGATCTAGTAGCCTTTCAGTATAGCCTTCTGCGCGGGAGTTTGAAATAGATATTATTGATACTGCAAATTCAGCCAGTCGAGCTCCTTGCTCATTTCTCTTTCCTATCCCAAATTGACCTATCATTTCTCCAGATTGACCACTACCCACTTTGGCATTTAGATCACCTGTAATCAGGTCTTTATGGTGAGATCTGTTTGGAGAGGTTTGTTAAGGTGTTAGATAATTCAATATAAAATTATTCACTTATTCTGGTCTGCTTTGTCAGTTGTAGAGTCACATACCTGGATACTATTAGTTGTAATTGAGAAACTATTAACTTGACTGTGACGCATTCTCTCAGAGATTGGTACAATATTTTTAGCACTTCTAGCAAATTTTTGTTTTAAGATTATACCTACTTGTTTTCATAACTTCCAAGGCTGAATATAAAAATACGTGAATAATATATAAGTGATAATGATTAATTTCACATTACCCAGAATCCGTCCATCTCATTTCCCTTATTCCCATTATGTCTATTCTAGGAGTCTATGTATCTTTAATTGTATTATAAATCTCACCATCTCACAATCTCACCAGTTGACGACCAAAAAAGCCTTGCCGTTTTGACCATTATTTATAGGTTCATCCGCCTGCGAAACTCATTTCTAACTAGACAAAAGAGTGTGTTTCTACTTACCAGCTCGTCCACCAGGATCCGTTAGTCAGTAAGTGGTGGGATTGCTTTTACCGGCAATAAATCCGTGAATTTTTGCCATATCTTGTTATCCTCACTTAGTTTAGCCAGAGTGTCGATGAAATTGGCGGATCGTGGCACGTGGAGTCACAAGAGTTGATTTGCCTTGTGAGGACCAGTAATTTGAAATGATCTTAAGTCCATAGCCCTTGGTGTGACTATTTCATAAAAAGACTACCTCGACAACGTAATCCATACATCAAAATAGGTTTATATAACATTCGAAAATACTACTGGTTAACAAGCTAACAAAAATCTCGATTTCTGCGAACCTGAGTATTTTGAGGAACCTTTTTTTCCTTTTCATAAAACTGTGTTTTGCTCAAACTTCTGGCTAAGGGTTGCTTGGAGGTGAAATTTTTCTACTACCTGCACATCCTCTTCATCATCTGCTTTATTTAGCGTATTATTCTGCAACCTATTCTTTCGATTGCATGTATCCTTATGTGAGGTCGACTTCCTAACAACTGTTTCTGTCTTGGGTCATAACAATATACTTTCTCTTCTTCACAAGAATGATGCCTCGTTCAACTATCTCCAATATGTTTTTTGCATTGCTCTTTTACTTCTTCTGTTCAGTTGATTCCAGGAACTTAATACTCAACGGTTTCTCATATTGAATAATTCTCATTTACATGCCCTATCGACCTCGAGTTTTATCTAAAACTCTAACGTATCGATTTATTGATAGGTATGTTGATTTAATATTTATTTCGATTGTATTGAAATATTATCTTTATCAATCCTTGGGATGCATAGCATTTTTCTATTAGCCTATATTTCTTCGTGGATTTGACATCTATGCCACGTACGTCGAAAGATGCAGGTGAAATGACACGAATACCAGAAAATATTTAATAATAAAAAATTTACCCGAGTGGAGAATTCTAAGATAAGATTTCCTGTAACATTGCAGAATTGCCGAATTTTAAATGATACCAATCCAATGAGACCAAAGAGCGTTTAATGCATTCCGAAAAAGTCAGTGTTTGGTGTGGATTTTGTGCTAGAACCACCTAGTGTAAAGTAAAATAGCAGTGAATACACCTCATAGATGACAATTTAACATTCCGTGTAAGTAAATATATATGTACAATCAAAAGAAATACATATTTAAGTGTTAGATTTTAATTGCATTACCTTTAACAACTAAACTACACAAAAAGGAATGCTTTTAGCCATCTTTAACACTATTTGAGTATTTAAGTCCGGAAATACTTCCAATCCATCAAGAATAAGTTTGCAACAAAGTTACATCGTAGATAAACGAGTAAAGCGCCCTGTATAACTCAATTACATACCTTTCAACAAGATGTTCCGTCTGAAATTATCTGGTAAAACTTCCATGATGAAGGGCCGAGCCCCTCGAACGTGCGCTGGCCCTCTTCGGCGACGAGTTAGATAAAACATGGTTCCTACTGTCTACGGGTATTAGTTTTTACGGGGGAGGTTAAAGATAGTCACAAACACTAGGGTTAGTCACAACTTTTACATTTTAGTTAATTACTATGTCCTATCACTAATTAATAAGTCCTATCACCATAAAATGTCTCATAACATTTTCTTGTTAGTTCACCATGTTTATTTTATATTTTCCTATAAGAATTTTATGTTATAGCATTGCAAAAATACAAATATATTAAAACTGTTGTGTATCCCTAAATATAGTACTCGAAAAAAAAAAAAAAAATGACAGTTTACATTCGAATCTGAACGAACTAGTAAAGTTATTAAAAAACTATATGAATAAGATGTGTTACTTGATTTCTTAGGTTATATCCAAATTTTCACATCTAGATCATATATAATTAAGCAAGGCACATTATTGAATTATAGAAAAGACGCTGGTTTCACTTATAAAAGTTGGTACAGTAGCTTTGTGTAATCCTTAGCCAAACTTAATTAATTTATTACTAATTTGTACATACAACAATGAAGAAAAACAGTGGCATTTAACGTACTGGAAGTAAATAACACTAGAAGACATTAAGAAGAAGTTGATACATAACGAAGGTGTCAGATTTAACCACGATGTTTGGAATATGAGATCAAAAGTTAGTAGTATGCGAAGAATAACTACAATATATTTTTAACAATATATTTGAATCATTTGAAAAAAAAGCAAATACGTTCATAGCTTATTAAACAGAACACTCCTTCGAGATCCATGAGACATTGTCGTGGTAGAGACGCTCTTTATGCTCGGTCGTATTTGCTAATTCTGCATGACTAATTACATTTTCAGAACATTTCCTTCAATTTTAGACTGTAACGCATATTCGGAATCTCATGTATTGACAATATTTTAACAAACTGAGTTTTTTTACTCTACAATGTTGGTAACACATTAACCTTTCAGGTCTCTGCTAATAACCAAAATGTTTCAATTATCAAAAGCAGAGTTATTAATCAACGGAATCATGTACACATAGGTTCGTGCTTGGAGAACAATGGTGGGAACAAATATTTGATACACCTGATGAAGATTTAAATAAACAATGGGCAATATTTATGCAAATACTAGTTTCTATCTTCAATTATTGTTTTGAAGAAAAAAAGGTGATATATAATGGGAGAAATGTAATGTATGATGACAGTGTAGGCACAGCATGGCTATTTAGAGAGAAAATCAATCGAGACATTTGTTTACAATTTTATAGACAATATTGTTGCCGGTTATGAAAAGAGACATCTTTCACCGGGAATATTTTTAGATTTTTCAAAGGCCTTTGATAGCTTACATCACTTAACCCAATTTAACTGGAGAAATTAGAAATGTATGACATTAGGGAACCGGTTATCAATGGATAAAATCTAACGTGACAACACAAAGTAGTTATAAATTATCAATGAGTCAAGTATTTCTCAGATGAGTGCTCTTTTACCCTTGATATCCCATAGGACAGTAGGCCCTTTATTGTTTTATTTTTTACGTTAATGATCTAGCAATGAATATTGTAAAAAATAGGAACAACATTCATCTTATAAACTTTGCCGATGGCACGAATATATTGATCCTAAGATCGTCTAAACAACCTTTATATTGCAAACGATACTTTGGAGGAGCCTCAAATGTGGTATGAACAGGCTGATTAAAAAAATCTAAACATGTGGCTAAAAATTATGCACCGTTTTGCCGGAAAATCGAAAAAACTGTAGATCATTGGATTTTTATCAAATTTCGTTAATAGGCTATATTGGCGTCAATTTTGGTCCGAGAGTCAAGCGAATGGACATTTCCTACATAAAATTGGCCGCTCGTTCTTCTGCCATACTCAGAATTTTCCTACATCTAACGGTTCGTGAGAAAAATTTCCACTTGGATGTCTGTATTTGCTGAAAATTTCGTAAAAATTAAAAGTGTATATTTTGTTTAAAATTTGAATTATTTCGATTAAGGGTGACCTGCTAATTAAAAAAATCTAAACATGTGGCTAAAAATTATGCACAGTATTGCGCGAAAATCGAAAAAACTGTAGATTTTTTAATTCGATTTTTCCTCTTTTCCGGCAAACTTTGGTTAAGAGAACAGAAAAAAAAACACATGCTTGGAATAAGCTGGGCCAAGTGCATGTACCAAAACATTAAACAAAATTTTTTTTTTTTTGGAAAATTTGGAAAAAATATTCCAAGGGGGTACCCTTGGATTTTTATCAAATTTGGTTAATCGGCTATATTGGCGTCAATTTTGGTCCGAGAGTCAAGCGAATGGTCATTTCCCACATAAAATTGGCCGCTTGTTCTTCTGCCATACTCAGAATTTTCTTACATCTAACGGTTCGTGAGAAAAATTTCCACTTGGGTGTCTGTATTTGCTGAAAATTTCGTAAAAATTAAAAGTGTATATTTTGTTTAAAATTTGAATTATTTCTATTAAGGGTGACCTGCTGATTAAAAAAATCTAAACATGTAGCTAAAAATTATGCACCGTTTTGCCGGAAAATCGAAAAAACTGTAGATCATTGGATTTTTATCAAATTTCGTTAATCGGCTATATTGGCGTCAATTTTGGTCCGAGAGTCAAGCGAATGGACATTTCCTACATAAAATTGGCCGCTCGTTCTTCTGCCATACTCAGGGCAAATACAAAATACTAAATTATTATTAGAAACTTTTTTGAAGCGCAGCTTCTATACTGGCGTTGCATTACTATTTATCTTTAGTAAAATGCTGAAAAGGGGGTCACGGAACTAGCGCCACGAGAAGGCGTCACGAGTAGCGTCACAAAATACCGGTTCTTCACATCGATTCACTAGTCTCGATCAATTCGTTTCTACTCATCATATATTTATTCCAAGTAGGTTTAAATTAAAAACTGCATGGAAAATATCTAAGAAAATACAAACATTAAATGAAAAGTAAAAAATTAAAAGAATATCTATCAATCAAGGATTCGATTCGTAACGATTGTCAAAATTTAAAAGTTATAAAATGTCATCCAATTAATAACAATATTGAATCATTTGTTTAAATTTTTATGGCATTTCTGGTTTTAAAATAATTTCATATAAATATAATTAATATTTTTAAATATCTTGACAGGTCTGTCATAAGTAAATAATGTATGCTTTGTTAATACGTTAGCAGATAGCGCTAGGAAGAAACATAATAATTTATTGAAATATTTTAATATAATATAATGTGTTTAAAATATAAATAATAAAATAAATAATAAAGTTACTTTGCTCTAGTCTACTGTACCGACTACTGACTGTATCATCTTTCTTTATATATTATTTCCAATACAATGAAGCTAAAGTTATGTTGTAATCAACCGATAGATACCAGAAGTTCTAGGGGAGTATATTTATTGGAAGACTTTTCGTTTTTATAAAAATTTTAACTGTAGACGAGTAAAATAGATTTCATGCTGGTAAATTCAACATAATCAATATTTTTACTTTTACACAACTTAAATGATCAGCGATTTCAAGAAAGCATATACCTGTAACCAACCCACCAAGCTGTTTAAAGAGAAAACCAAATAAAAAAGTAAATTATAAAAATTCAAAATTTGTAGTCAAAAAAAAAACAAATAAAATATCACAGTTATATACGGCTGCTATCTTTCACCAATACTTGAATCCCATGAAAAGAGTTCCCGTTAGAGTCTTTTTATTGCAAACCAAGAAGTTTTTTCTGCGCTAATGAGAAATATAACGATACTTTTATAAAAAAAAAACCTTCTATAAACGCAAAGTGAAATTTAAACGTAAACCTAAAAACTTGATCTTCTATACGTAAATGAAGAATTTCTAAAGGATAAATAGCTCTTATTAAATTGTCTGTTTCGTATATTGTGCAAGTCATGTGAAAAAAGCTACTCAATATGGAAACTAAAACAATATAGCTCGGAACGGGCCTGACATCACCCTTTTGAGGTCAACTGTTTCACTTAAATTTAAAACTCCAATTTTTTACTGTTTTATGAAACTGCTTCTGTAACCGCACTGAACTTTTATTTATTTATATAATATACCGTCTCCCCTAAAAGAAAGGGGAATACATATGCCAGCGTGAGTTTAGTAAATCTTTTTTCCCTGCTATAAGGTCTAAAAATAACTCCCAAGTGCTGTTTATTTTATTCGCTTGGCGTAAAAGTTCATATTTTCGTACAAAGTGAACGAACTTTTCGTGTTTCTTAATATTCAGAAGACAGCTTTGGAAAGCACACAAAATTGTCGTTAAGTTACCTCAAAATGCCGTTTAGAAAAATAATTAGTACGCAGGATGGAACAACACCGCATCACGTAGGTATTATATGTTGCTTCAAATAAATAATTAGCTAAGTTTAATGAACAATTAATGTTAGTAGGAAATTAAATTGAATAATTGAATAATAAAGATTTATTCTTCCGATGATAAGGTCCAACACAATACATAGACAAAAATACAGTATTTGCCATTAATATTAATTAATTTAAATAGGAATGTTTTAATGTAATACAGCGGAATTACTATAACACTATGATTTTAATGCCAATCTAGAAAACGAAGAAGCCCTTTGTAGCACTTAAGGACCACTAAAAGGAAAGGCAGACAAGACCACTCTGTAGGTGCACACAAATAAAGACCCTATCGCCTGTGGCTCAGTGTCAGTACGGAAAAGATATGTGGGGAGCGGGCTTTAGAAAGGATATTGATGAAAAAATAACATATGTAATTAATGTAACCTCAAAACAACGGAAAATATAAAAATAACAGTTAAGTACTGGGCACCACCTGAATTTTTAAAGGATCTATTAGGAAACCTAATTAATACTACAAAATAGTATACTATCAGACAAAAAAATACAAGTTAGTTCTTCAAATGAAAAAAAAAAAAAAAGAAAATTACCTACAGATTTTTCTTTGTCAAATTGTATTCATCTTATACTAAACATTCTGAAGAATGTCTAAATACAGTAAACAATTATTTATTTGATTGATGCATGTTACATTTTCGCATTAATTACACAGTGAAACAGAATATTTCAAAATGAACTGTAACGAATTAAGTAAAAATGTAAAAAACCAAGAATATTTATTCGTTCTAAAATACCCATGCTAAATAGGCTGGTCGGAAGAAAAAGGGAGCGACCTAAGCTCAGGTATCTGGACGATGTGCAGGACAATTTAAGGGAGATTGGAGTTAGGGGATGGAGTAGGCAGAAACTCGATAGGGAAGGATGGAAGAATGTTTTGACGCAGGCCAGGGCTGTAGCGTCAACTGATGATGATGAAGAATATTTGTTCCTAGTATTCAATGTCTATATTTAAACAAGAACACTTCACCGCTTAAAAGTAAAACTATGGGAACATCTGAGAATCACACCTACTGGTGTCCAGTATGGATCCATAAAACGAAAATGTAGGTCGTTGAAGAAGTTGTCCACATGGCAAGAAAACTTAGCGTAGGTACTTTACACGTCGAACAGAGAAACAAAAATAGTCGAAACCACATGGCGACACTGCTTTGTCGTTCCAGAGAGTAGTACGCTCCTTTCACACACTAAGAATTTGAACGTACGATGGTTTGAACGCACGATGACATTCCAATAGTGACTCAAGCAATAGCATGGTACCTTTCACATTACACGGCGGTTGAGACGTTCGGTGAAATAGCCGTGTGCAGGCCGTCCACTGCCACTACAAACAGACGGCGCCGTGTCGTGCTTACGACCCTAGTAGTATACGTGAGTTAATGCATCCTTTTACATGATACGGTCATTCAGTCGCACGAAGGTACCTTGCTGGGTTGTTTGGTATATTTTTATTTACACTTTGCGGCTGTTTAAAGTAGGTGATGAATATGAATATGATGTCAGAAAATTGATAGTGGAATATTAATAACATTGGTTGAAACGAGACCCGTTCTTTGGGACAAAACAATAGAAATATATAAAGATAGAAACTTGACGAGAAATGCTTGGAATGATGTGTGTAGTGCACTTTACAGTGAATTTGAGGAACTAGGTGATAATGAAAAAAACGCCTTTGGTAAGTACGGCAAAATTATTTATATTTCTGATAACAACAACAATTAAAATTATATATTATAATAAATTTTATTTTACATAGTTGCAATTAACGTTGAATATAAACCTAAATATTAAAAATTACACACAAAAGCGAAACACCCTGTAAATGCTATAGTCTATAATATAGCCGACTAAAGGTAATATTGTAGTAATATGTAGGTTTTAGTTAAATTATATTTTACCCATTTGCCAATGAAGGCTTCCAACGCTTGACATAAAATACTGGCACAGAATGTGTCGTACGTTGTTAGCTGCCAGACCTCCTCGTGTTGTAGGATCGGTAGGAATGTCTTTAAGTCCAACGATCGATGTATTACCTTCAACCAAGTATCCGTCTCCGTCCCTAACGTAGTTATGCAATACTGTAGATGCTTTTATTACATCAGTTGCAAACTCTGGCTGAACATTTAGTGGTCGATGGAATACTCGCCATTTATTACTAAGTATTCCGAAAGCACATTCAACATATCTTCTGGCTCGGGACCACCGGTAGTTGTATACTTTCTTCTCAACTGTTTATTTTCACCTTTTTTTTAGGTAAAGAAGTAATTCGACGATGGACTCACATTAGAGATTCCTTTGCTAAATCGTTAAAAAAGACAAAAGAAGATAAGTCAACCGGTTCTTCAGCAAAGAGACAACGGACATATGTATAACACGATTCATTACTATTTTTAAAGAAACTGTATATGGAAAGAGAGACTTCTGACAGTTTCACTGGCGATGAAAATGGAGGAGGTATTGAAATTGAAGAAGTTGAACTAACGGAAAGACAAAATATTGAAAGTGAATCTAACACTTCAATTTTTAAAAAACCGACTGCAACCAGGCGGCGCAAACAAGTGGATTAAGTAGAGTTAAAATTTGAAAGGCATTGGAACCGAAAGCCCCTGAAAAACCTGGCCCGAACATGGCATTTTTTTTAAGTTTGCTACCCCATTTGATCAAGTTTAGTGGAAAAGAAATACTTGAGATCCAGATGGCGGTTTTTCAAACCATATTAAATATAAACAACAAAAAAAGGATCACTGGCCATCCTCTACAATCCAATGTAGACACTAACTACTGGCGTTCCCATCCCAGTTACTCTTCCTATTCACAACCATCCTTTCACAACCATTCCTTTTCACAACATCAAGTCCAACAATATTTTCAACCAACAAACATTACACCTCAACCGTATAATCAACACAGAAACTAACATTAATTTTCTCCATTTCCTCCAGTACTATCTAGCACCCTTACAACGAATCGGCCCCTTACGAACACCCCCTCACAACATGTACCAGTCGCTCACTGCTCGACATCCTCTCAGCAACATTCACACACTTCTTTAGCTTCAGATAACGAATATCATGCAAGTTCACTGTGTTTTGGATCTAAAGCTGAAGCAACAAGCTCACCGATGTCAACGCCTTCGTCCCCATTATAATGTCGATTTTTCAAAATAAATAAACAAATAATTAGTCTTTCATATATTTTTATATTTTTATATTATAGTTACCTATGTTTTATGTTTATGTTGCATAATATAGTTATGTATTTATTTTCGTTATGGTCATTTCTTTTTTTCATTTATGGTGATTTTTTTGTGCCTTTTATAAGTCAAATAATTTAATAAATAAATAATTAAATAATTTTAATAATTTTCGATATAACTGTTTCATTTTCACATTAAGACCATTGAAACACCACGAATTACAATCAACTTATTTTAAAACATCTAACATTTACCTTAAAGTAACAGCCAACATTTCCACTGGTTGAATACAGTTTCTCATTTTTGTATTTTGACACTGAATGACTTCTTTCAGTCGACCATGTAGTTCGTCAAATGATGAAATTGACATACGTAAATAATTGAAAAATTTTAATTCATCTTTCTTTAAATCTTCAAATAATGTGATAAACATCCCAACGTCGATCTTTTTGCGTTGATAGGATGGATCAATCGAATTTGGTCCCTCTTATTTCTCTTTTTTCGACGATAGAGTAACCACAATGCTATAATTTGATTTCGCTCCATATCTAAACTACACCTTTTATTTTACGAAATTATATTTAGTGTTATAAGGTAAACGACTCGGTTAAAACTGAAGTACGGCAGCAGTGACGCCTTGTGTGAAAGCACAATCAATTCTGAACGTGCGTCAAAACTACCGAACGTCAAAACCACCGAACGTTCAAATTCTTAGTGTGTGAAAGGAGCGTTATTCTTTAGATTATCATTTGCAGGCCCTATCAATGGACTCGTGTGTGCATGTCGGTGTCTCGTGTGAACACGGCGTGTTCTTCACAACGCACGACAAAGGGACTTGTTGCTTTCACATACCACAAACTTGGCAAACGTGGCTTCTTTGTCTTTAGGGTCGATGGGGCACGCTCTACCAATCATATTGAGATAACTTGCGAGATGTTTTATTTTTGACGCTGGAAATAAGTTATTGACGGGAATTTTAATATACGAAGGATTTTCCGTACATCTCGTTACCAATCCAACTCTCATTGAAGAAAATGATTCAATGCGATTCAATTCGATTAAATTTGATTCTCATTTGAATGCTACACCTTGTACATATATTAATAAAACAAATCAAAATAGACTTAGCACAATTTGCAACAACAGATAAATATGTAATTGTTAGAAATAACTTCCAAAGAAAGCTTATAAATTGGACACTAGAGTAGGATATCTCCTTATAGTGATGTATCCGCTTAGCGGATAATTATCACCTTATTACGTAAACTGGTTGTTCTTATATGTGTGCGCAATCTTTTCTTTTAGCACCACATCTCGAAAGCTTCCTCTTTTTGGCATGGCATCTGTTGTGGTCTATATTACTGCTGCCTAGAACTTCTTCTTGTAGTGCCTATCCGTTTCGGACGTTCGCGAGCATCCATGGCAATATGTATTTTGAATACTGCTACTCTGAAAAGATTTGCGGTTGTTGTGTTAAACCACTTCCGTAGATTTTTCAACCAGGAAATTGTTCGCCTACCTGCTCCTCATTTTCCTTCTACTTTTCCTTGCTCATGATGTGACCGAGGTATTAGATCTTGGCTGTTTATATTGTGGTTAACAGTTCTTTTCCTTTTTGCATTCTTAATAAAACGTCCTGGTTAGTAACGTGGTTGGTATATGATATCTTCAGGATTCGACGATAAAGCCTCATTTCGAAAGGGGCACTTTTCTTGCAGGCAGCGCCTGTTAGAGTCCACGACTCAACTCCGTACAAAGAAAGATCATAGTAACCTAACAGCACGGTAAAAATCTAACACTTCAATATCTGTAGATCCTGATTTACATCGTGCCACAGAAAATGTTCAAAGGATTTGAACAGCGCAGCGTGTGGGAATAAGCAGACGGGGCAGACCAAAGTTAAGGTGGATAGAAGGCGTAACACAGGATACTGAAAAGATCGACGCTGCCAACTGGAAAATCCAAGCTTGAGAAGGTCGAGGCTCTTTAAGGGATGTAGCACCATGAAAACTATTGTGATATTTTAAGAGGTATAATAAAACATTCAAAGACATCCTATTTAATACGGCGTTAACATACACCGTATCCAGTAGTGAAAAACAATTACATATTAATTTTATATTCTTCACTTCTAAAATATATTTCTTCCTTTAGATAGTCTTACACATGTTGAAATATTTCACTTGCGAAAAGTATGTTGAAGTCGAAATAATAACGTTTGTTAATATATTATGTGAAAATGTTTAAAAGCTATAAAACCTACTTGTTTTTAGAAAAGACAATGTCCTTGAAACAGACGTTCCATTCGATGTTATACATACTGATTACAGCCAACAATCATTTACAATCCTCGATATAATTATTCTTGTTTCTAAAGATATGCTATGCATTGATGAGATATGATATGATATGCATTAAGGACATACTCTATACACATTTGTCTCGTCGAGATATATGCAGTATAACACAACAAAAACTTACAACATGACTTAAAGTCAATGCCAAGAAAAAGAGAGCAATTCGAGAAGTGTAGAATTTAGCGAATGACTAAACCACTAAACAAGTTAGAAAGTAGATGTCTGGTTGGCTGTGGCGCCAAACGCAACGCTGAACGTTAAAATTAAAAATAATTGTTCAAACTGATGCCTCGAGACAAGCGACGCCTACAGTCTTTGGTTGAGATTTCGAATTACATATTTCCAGCTATTCTAGTATTATAATAAAGCATAAGGTAGAAACTTTTTTTCTTATATATTTACATTTTATACGAGGTATATATATATATTTTTTGTACTCGAAGAAATCCTTTTTTATCTGACTACATCTCATTATTTATGCCTGTCAAATGCACCGCCTACTTATTGTAATATATTTATTTTTTCTACACAGCCAGTAAATTTTATTGTTGTTATTATATTTGAGATTCTCGTTCCCTAGATGGACATATACTTATTTGGAAAATTCATATTGTTTAAGTGTTTATCTTTATCCAAAACAGATCAAAGTAAACAATAACACTGAAAGCCAAAAATTACCGTCAAGCAGAGTAGTATAATACATGTAAGAAAATGCATTAAGGATTTGTGTATTCATGTATGTGTATTTCAAGAATTCCCAGAAGAATTCTACATGTCGAGAATCAACTCTGAAAGTTTGAATTTTGTCCTTATTTTTAAACACAATAAACAAATGATTTTTGAAGTCTAATGTGATTTATTTATTAAAATTTTAAATTATCCAAAAGGATTAAAAATTTTTCAGAACGTTTTCGATCTTTTTGGATCAGCATCAGTGAAAACATTTTAGAAAGTAGTTAAAACTAGAGCCTCGTAGCAAGGTGTAATAACCCTTAGATTACTTGATAATGATATTAATTTTAAAAATGTTATGACATGAGGTCGGTGCTATAGGATTTCACTAGGTAACGTACTCATTCCTGCTCGAAAAAGAACCGAGTTCAACGGTTGATACCATAGTATATCGGAAGTATTTACGTCATTGTAAGTTTTTTAAAGTAATGGTGTACAGCCAATTACTGGAATGTACTGGAATTATCTCTTTTAATTTTTTAAATGATTTTTGTTTGGGAGACCTGCCTACACCCAAAATCGGGTATGGAAATATTCTCGAAAACATAAAAAAAAAAACGATGAAAATTATAATGGTAAACCGTAAAGTGAAGTTGTAAGAGATAGCGGACACTCTAGAAGAGTCATCAAGGGCAGAGCTGAAAGTATCTTCAGTAAAAAGATAAAAAAAGTATCTAAGATACTAAAAGTATCTTAGATACTTTTATTTAAGATACTTTTTGGTTCCTTTAAAAGTTACTTTTACTTTAGATACTTCTTAAAAGTATCTAGTATCTTTTATCTTTAAAAGTATCTTTAGATACTAAAAGTATCTTAGATACAAAAAAGTATCTTAGATACAAAAAAGTATCTTAGATACTTACTCAGGACCTGAGAAATAGATACTTTTCATGATCCGACAAGCTTCGACCTGTCGCGCCGGCCGTAGCGGTAGAGACGATGTGTATTGTTCTTTGCATCCTGCCCGCCGGCCCGCAGCATTATCAGAGATACTGCTCAGAGATACTGATCTAAATTATTTAGCAGAATTATGTCAAATACTAAAACCGTTTGCTTTGGCACTTGACATTCTTCAAGGCGAACAAAATATGTACTACGGTTTCCTTCTACCATCAATCGTAAGCTTGTTTGTTAAAATTGAAAAGCTTAAAACCAATAAGTTTAAATATGTGGAACCTATTTTTAACGCTCTGACAGTATCTTTAAACTCCAGATTTGAAAAACTTCTTAAGTTGACTAATCAATCTGCAATAATTGCTGCAGTTACTAATCCTTTATTTAAAACACGTTGGCTTACTGCATTTCGAGGAATCAGGAATATCGAAAATGACCTTAGTGAAATTAAGGATTTGTTAATTACAGAAGCTATAAAAATTATGAAGGAAAATGAGGAACAATTAAAACAATTTGATGTAAGTACAAATAACATTACTACTGTAATGAAAAGTAACAAAATGCAAAACGACTTCTTTGAATTTGATATTAACTCCGAATACTCCGATCTTCAAACGTAAAATGAAAACACTGGCTATACTGATTTAGATTATAAACGACAAGCTGAGCTGCAACTATTACAATATTTGGCCAATTCTGAAACCAACATACAAATGTTAAAAAAATATCATATAGAACAATTATTTAAAAAGTTCAATACGCCATTACCTTCTTCTGCAGCTGTTGAAAGAATGTTTTCTTTTGCAACTTTTATTAATTCACCCCGACGTCATGCCTTGTCTGAACATACTTTTGAAAATTTAGTTTTACTAAAAGCTAGTGGTTATACTAACTAGTTATTAGCTACCAAAATGTTACTATTTTTTATATCCTATCCTATTGTGTTTAAAAATTTAATTATGTTGAATGTTCTGTTTTTAATGCATCTAATGCTGTTTTTAACACACGAATTTATGTTTATTTTATATTGTTTTGAAAATTTAATGTTGGATTTTTGTTTTCAATACATAGTTATTAGTTTGTAATAACTTAACGTCTTTTATTTCTTATCTACCCCAAAGCCCAAAGTATACCATTTCAAAGTACCTGCTGGCTTAAAATAAAATTGTATGATAATTTAAAGGGTTAAAATGATGTTTTTAAAACAAAAGTATCGACAATCTACTGTAGAGTAGTAGAGTACCGAGTACCTTTATATTATACCCTAAAAGTATCTTAGTTACTACAAAAGTATCTAAATATCTTAGATACTAGAAAAGCATCTAAGTATCTTTGATACATAAAAGTATCTTACAGACCTACTTAAAAGTATCTTAGATACTTAAAAGTATCTTAGATACTCAAAAGTATCTTAGGTACTTGAAAGTATCTAAGATATTTTTACTCTAAATACTTTTCCGGTATTTTGTATCTTTAGATACTTTCACAAAAAAGTATCTTAGATACTTAGTATCTTAAGATACTTTTTACCTCAAGTATCTTAAAAGTATCTAGATACTTTTAAAAAGTATCTTTTACAGCTCTGATCAAGGGGTAGATTTTTTCACTATTATACACAAACATTTCAGTATGGGAAGGCTGTTTTCCAAATAAATGAAGCGTTTTCTCACACCAGAGCATAAACAACAACAAATTCATAAATCTCGGTGCTGTTTGAGCATGTTTAATCAGAATAAATTAGAGTTTCTTCGTCGGTATGTCATCATGGATGAAACATGGATCCATCAGTTGACTACGGGATTAAATTGGGAGTCATCTGAGTGGACAGCACCCGGAAAAAGCCATTCAAAGCGACAACAAACCGCTGGAAAGGTTATGGCCTCTGAATTGTGGGACCCGCGGGGAATTACTTTAATTGACTATTTAAAACATGGAAAACTAATCAATAACTACTATATTGCTTTATTGGACCGTTTGGAGATGAAAGACCGAAATCGCAAAGAAAAGGTCTCATTGGTTAAAGAAAAACTTATTGCTTCCAATACAAGGCACCGCGTCACAAGACGATGAAAACGATGGAATAAGTGCACAAATTGGGCTTTTAATTGCTTCTGCACCCACCGTAGAGTCAGATCTGGCTCTCAGAGACTACCACCTTTTTTCTGATCTAAACAAAGCTCCGTGACAAGAGATATCTCTCCGATGAGAAAGTAATCGCCGAAACTAAAACCTATTTTGAAGGTAAAGACAATTCGTTTTGGGTGGCATTGAAAAATCAAAAAAAGTTGAAATGATTGTGTCGCCACTAGAAGAGATTATTTAATAGAGAATAATTTTTGCAAAAAATGTTGATTTACTAGTTAGATAGTAGACCACTGAGGCCTTTTCAGATCTATTGTATTTTACTAAGAGTAGTTAGGATAGGGACTTAATAAATTAGTCTTTGATATATTTTACGTAAACCTTCATATTTTAAAAGCACTTTTAGATGAACATGATTTCCATGGTAATAAACGCCATATATGTTTTAATATTACTTTATTATGTCTATAATATCACCGACATGCTTTTTTCTAAGTTCATTCGGGTTATATTTAGCCCAAAAAGCCAATAAAGCTGTTTGAGTATATGGCCAATAAAAAATACATATTTTAAAAGCCTTCGCTTTTGGAATATGTATGTGTTTTCTCTCCATGTGAGATAACACCTCCGTCGAGATAGATTCCTAGATATCTTTCTACGTTTTGGTATTACAGTAGATTTATTCAGTATGACAATAAATAATAAACAATTTTCTTTACGGTTCGTATACGCCTCTTCAACGAACTTTGTTGTTTGAGTAATTTATGTAACCAATTTTATATTTTATGATTGGGCTCCTGCAGTTTTTGTGAAGCGATGATATGGGATGGGATACTGGGATGATAAAATCATCAGCGAATATTGATGCCACTGCAGTATATACAATGACTCCAGTACGCTGCCTTGTGTAACTCCACAGTTAATTTTACAGAGTAGTGTATATTATTGAATTTGCTGAATAGCTGAGTTTTTTACGTTTATACAAAAGGCCAAACCTTATTAAAGGTTTATTTTGTGTCAAACAATACTACAGCGCAATATTTTTTGTTTCAAATTGCATTTTAGATATTAGTTGTTTTTCTACACTTTATTGCAATCTGTCCACCAGTAGTTCTGAACTACTTGGACATCATAAGAAGTGTACTTTGTACTTTGGTATATTACTTTGGTCACCTTTCATTGTGACGGAAAGTAGCTTTTTCTGGGGCAATGATTTAATATAAAAGATATGATTTTTATTATTGTTTGGTAACTCTGGCATTAATTAACTGAACCAGATGACAACTTTATATTAAGCATAGTTCTTGTTGCAATGGAATTAGCTACTTGTTGAATTGGAATTTTTGTTTCAAATGAGGTTTAATTTAGTAGGGTGACTTCAGGAATTACCATATTTCTTTTTATTTATCCTCTTCTTTGGCGGATTCACTGCCTTTTCTTTATTATCCTTAATTAATTCTCGACTTTCTAGATGAAGTGTAGATAAATTAAATGGTTGGGGTTTGCTAAATTTATTATTTCAATATATAATATTCCGTAATATTTCCTAGGACACTTTTCAGTTCTTTTAAAGCCTCATTAAACATTATTTCAGTCCAGATGAAATACCAAGTGAATTGCTAAAACTGGTCAATGAAAAAAACATAGATCTTTTAGTCCAACCACTGAACACAATCTATTCCACAGGAATCATTCCACGTGAAATGCTGACATCAACATTTATTTGTCTACCAAAGAAAGTAAATGCCAAAGAATGTAGTGATTATCGAACGATCAGTCTAATGTCACATACCTTAAAAACCACGCTAAGCTGGAGATGGATATAAGTGATTCCCAATTTGGATTTCGGAATGGAGTGGGCACAAGAGAGGCACTATTTTCTTTTAACGTGTTGACCCAAAGATGTTTGGATGTTAATCGAGATCTTTATGTATGCTTTATAGACTACAACAAGGCATTCGATAAGGTAAAACATGACCGACTTATAGAAGTACTCAAAAACAAGAATCTGGATGTGAGGGATGTAACATTGATATCAAATTTATACTACAGCCAACGATCAAATGTGAAAATTGGAAGAGAAGTGTCAGAAGAAGTGGAGATAAGGAGAGGGGTCAGGCAAGGTTGCATACTGTCGCCGTTATTGTTTAATGCTTATTCTGAAGAAATCATACAAGAAGCTTTGGTAAACGAGACAGTCGGCATAAAAGTGAACGGAAGTTTAATTAACAACATTAGGTATGCCGACGATACAGTCATAATAGCCGACAACTTGGAAGACTTAGAAAGAATAATGAACAAAATATTAAGATATAGTGGAGAATACTGACTCTCTCTTAACATCAAAAAAACCAAATTCATGAAAATTAGCAAGAACAACAATACAAACGAAATATTAACGGTAGGCGGCCAGCAGATTGAGAGAGTAAGAAGATATACTTACTTGGGAACGATAATCACAGAAAATAACGATTATACTGCAGAAATAAGAGTCAGAATTGAAAAAGCACGTGCCAACTTCGTGAAAATGAAAAAGATTTTATGCAGCAAAGATCTGACATTGGCCCTCAGAATAAGGCTAATTAAATGCTATGTACACAGTGTACTCTACTATGGAGCTGAATCATGGACATTAAACCGGAATACAATAAATCGACTTAACGCGTTTGAAATGTGGACATTTAAAAGATTGTTAGGGATTCCATGCGTAGATAGAATCACGAATACAGAAGTGTTAAGGAGAATAGGCAGAGAGAGGGAAATGGAAAATACAATAAAAGAAAGGAAATTGCAATATGTGATGAGAGGCGAAAGATACAACATCTTGAGACTCATAATTCAAGGAAAAGTAGAGGGTAGGATAAGCGTAGGAAGAAGACGCGTTTTCTGGTTGAAGAACCTGAGAGAGTGGTTTGGTTGTAGCTCAAGGCAATTGTTCAGAGCAGCTGTCTCGAAGGTCAGAATAGCCATGATGATTGCCAACCGTCGTCGCGGAGATGGCACTTAAAGAAGAAGAAGAAACATTCTTTTATCTTCTGAAGCACCAATTAATTGTAAACGTTTTCTTAGTTTTCATTTTTTGTAACTTTTCCGTGACAATGTTTGAGAGTTCGTCTAATCTGTTTTATATTTTTTTTCAAAATTTTGGTGTAGTTACTATTTTAATGAGAATAAGCCACAATTGAGGGTAAAAGTAAGTTTATTGACGTTTCAATTTCCACTTCGGAAATCGTTCTAAAATACAAATATTAGTAAATTAAACAAATTTTGTGGAAATCAAAAAGTCAATAAACTTAAAGGGGGTAGGCGCAAAATTTCGGGCCAATGCTTTTTAAATGCAATCATTTTTTTCGAATCCTGAAAAAACTAACAAATGTTTTTGAAAAATTTAAACGCAGAATGACAGATTACATTATTACCGAGGGCCGAAAGTCCCTTAGAATAAACAAAAAGTATTTTCAAATGAGATATTTGAAATTAAAAATCACACTAAATTTTCTTTTTTCTCACCCTTGTAACTTATTAAAATAAACATTATAGAAGTTTTCAGGGACTTTCGGCCCTCAGTAATAATGTATTCTTTCATTCTGCGTTTAAATTTTTCAAAAATACTTATAAGTTTTTTTAGAATTCGAAAAAAATGAATGCATTTAAAAAGCATTGACCCGAAATTTTGCGCCTACGCTCTTAACCTTTAATTGTGAGTTATTACCATTAAAATAGTAATTACTTTAAAATGTCACAAGAAAATAGCTTCAGAACAATATTTGGTGTAGTTTTTATTTTACTTGATGACGGTCACGACCTAGTAAGTGTTTGCAAATATACTACTACTGTAAAAAACCGTGATCCGGTTTCGAAAATAACCAGTAAGATCTTTAGTTATTGTTTTTTCGAATACATAATTCTTCTCAAGTACATAAAACTATCAACACAGAGTTTCTTCGTAAAAAAGGCATATTTTCCCTTGTTTTTGAGTACTCTTTATCTTTCTAATAGTATTCCTACTCTGTTGTTTTTGTTCTAGATATTTAAGTCGCTAAAAGCGTTTAATAATTTGATGATGAGCTTTGCTTTATAATATGTAATCAAATTCAAGACAAAAAAGCTGTTTTATATAGCGGATAAGATAATGAAAATATTTTTTAACGGGTTTAATTTACTGGTTTCAAGGTTCTATTTTACTCAGGAATCCATTTCCATTGTGGTTTCCTCTCTTTTTTGTTAAATCACTCATGACTTACTTTAATTAATGGAAAATTCTATTTGTCCACTGAATCTTACGTTGTTCAACATATATTTACTTATTTTTTTTTTCTGACAGTAGTTTAATTTCATTGCTATAAAAATGGTTTTAATGTGAGTTTAAAACTATAGTTGCTTAAATTGCCAAATGTGACAAAATAGATCAAAATAGTTAAATAAGTCCGACTATTTCACTAGACTATTTTTAACTGATAACACGTCATAGCAACGCCACGTTTCCTACTGGCAAAACTCCTTCTTGTCCGTGATTCCTCAGCGACATAATTATAACAGATCCGTCATGAAGGTATCTGGTAATTCTATTGTTGTCAGTTTGACAAACGTCATTGAGGCGTAATTTTGGACAGATATAATGAACCCAGACGAAAAATCAAGATTTGAATGCCAGTCAGGTGAAGACATAAAAAAATTGGTTTCGAAAAATGTCCCATTGAACACGCAGAGGTCCAGAGCTCTATTTGGACCCAATTTTCCTACGAGTGAGAAATTTTACGCTTGAAAGATGTATTACCATAACAGAACTAGCAAAAATTCTCGATGATTATGCCTTGAACATGAAAAAATGCAATGGCGAAGACTATAAAGAGTCGTCTGTAAAGTCAATGTGGAATAATATAGCAAAAATGGTACAAGAGAAATATTTGACGCAGTACGGCATAAAAATCCACCCTTTCACAGATGTATCTTTCAAATGTGCAAGATTGGCCAGAGATACCAAGCGTAGGCAGCTTCAAGGTGTTCAAGAAAAAAGAAAACTCAGTTCAAAAGCATTATTCACCGAAGAACTATTAAAAATCATTCAAAGCTACGACGAGGAAACCCTCAATGGAACACAAAAAAGTTTTTTCACCTTTGCTCATTTGAACTTGTTTGGAGAGGCAATGAGGCCGTGAACTGCAAAATTCACTTTTTCCAGAAAGAATTTGTTATGGAAGAATTTACGGGCTGAATTGAATACAGCAGCATTTTTTCCAAAACAAATCAAGGCGGTTCGAAAAGTTTGGCAAGCAGCAAATGGTTGGTAAGAAATTCATCAAACGAAAATTTATGCATAGTTAGATTATTTTTGAAATTAATGGAAAAAAGGGGACCAAAGATTTTATCACACAGACTCGTTTCTTACCGTTCACCCCAACTGAAAGGATGAATCTTAATTCAAAAATTGTCCACTTGGAATCAACACCGTATCTAAGTAGAAAAAAATGTCAGCTGAAAAAATTGTAATAGACACAAAAAAAACATAAAATAACAAACCATTCTCATCGATCCTCAGCTGTGTCAGCCTTGTTCAAGCAAGGTGTTTCTGAACAGGAGTTAATTAAATTAACACCACCAGAAGTTGATCGAAAATCTCAGAACAACAAATGAAGCTGGACCTTCGAGTTCCCAAATGCTACACGTCAATAATACACAAAATCGTGCTTTGGTAGAAAAGAATGGGCAAACTACTAAAGCTCATATTAATTGTACATTTAATATTGTTAACTAATAAATAAAGATTATGTTTCGTTGACATGGTGCATTAATTGTCCCGTGAAATAGTCTTGTCGAATATCATTCGAGGGAAAATTATTTACCGGTAAAATTTATTTCTCGTTTTATTAAGTTTGTTGCCTTTTGGCAATTTTCGCTTATAAAATTTTGGCAAAATCACTAGACTGTGACGTCTCGTGATTTAACTGTCAAAATTTAATTCGCGAAAATTGCCAGGCAACAAACTTTCATACCAGTCGAAAATATTGCCGGCAAAATTTTCTATTATGATATTATATACGAGAAAAATTAAAAGTAGTAAGAATAAAAAAAATATTTTTTAAATCTTCTTTCGTTTAAGATTTACACCTAACCGCAGTACCGTTTTGAAAATGATAATATGCATACCCCCCGTCTTTTTATGGACCACGATCGAGAATATACTTGGCAACTATAAATTAGTGTATATTACTATATCATCAACAGGAACGCCTACATTTTAGCAGTTACAAATCTGCCGTGGCTAATGTTAAATTAATTATACAGTAGAAATACATAATCGACCTCATCAATTATACCAAACTCGTTACGCAGATCAGACACTCGATGAATATTTAAGATTAATACGTCAGAAAGGCATATCAAATGAGTTTTTTCCATATGCATGGATTTGCGTACACTTCTACGAGGGAGTCTCAGTTTATGACAAAACAATCCACCAAACAGAAATGAAATGATTTGAGAAACCATAACTAAAAATCATACGAACAAGCTGAATTTTGCCGGACATATTAATTTTATGACGTCAAAAAGCTGGAAAAACGTTTACCACTTTTACCCCCGGGCTTTTACCCTTGCCATTTTACCAGCAGCACCTTGTCTCAAAAATAATATCCTCTTATATAGTTACGTATGAATACATAATAAAGTATTTTTATATAATTTATGCGTTTGAATCTTCAATCAAAAAATTATGTAAAGGGGAAAGTCTTGATCGACCGATTTCTTCTATTTTTAGTCAATTGAATTATGAAAAAGAGTCACTTTCGCATTTGTCAACTACATAGTAAAGTAGAAAGTATTTATGTCGCCGTAAATGGACAGGTATCAAAGAATATTGTGACGTGAATACGGAATTAAGAAAAACTGTCGCCACATATGACTTGTAAATAAACATACCATAAACATGTCCAAATATTCATCATTTTATGGACGTTTTAGATATGCATATGTAAAAATCTGACATGTAAATAAATTCGATGAATAAGTAACTATACTGAGTGATAAAAAAGGTAAACACCTACGTATGTTTATTAGAATTCATTAATTTCTTACGACATATCGGTTTATCTTGCCATGAACAACAAATTATAACTTTTCTTTATACTTTATAACTTATAAATTTTCAAGTGTATCTGTTAAGTTTCCGTGGTGGCTGCATGGATTGTTTGGTGACAAAGAAGCATTCAGTGTCAGCTAAATTTTTAATTTCGTGTGGTTAGTTGCTTGAGAAGGCCTTTTTTATTGCTCAAAATGCCTAGAGTGCGTAGAATTCGCCGGGTGTCCCAGCTACGTGACTAAGATAAAAGAAGTTTCTAGGGGGACCAACAGATCCTTATGTAGTATACTGAAGCAGTGTGAATGAGCGTGGACTTTAAGCGAATGGTTCGGGATATCACAGAGGGGCCGCAGAGTGACAAGATCGTCAATTAAGACTTATAGCTCTAATATCTCCTTTACATGCAGCCATTGCTGCTGCTACTCGCGTTGCCCATTGTCCTGCCCGAAATAATTCCACGGCAGCATTTAAGGCAAATGACTGTTTACATACAGCTACCACAGTGCTGCATCAGAGTACCGTTAGCAATGGAAGGCATAGAAATTACTACGGCGACAGCTCTGTGTGTTTTAAGTTTACAAAATTATCTTAACGTTTTAAAAACAAATGAGGTAGAAAAAAACGTCGATGTCACAAAAGTCTTTTATTTCAATAATAATCTGAAAATGGCTTCAGACATTTTTTTACAAAGGAAATATGACAAACTTTTTGAATGAACTGGCTTGTGATGAATCCGCAGAATTTTTTAACTTTTGCAGAATGTTCCGCATAGATTTTGAATTTTTTCTTCAGAAAATTGAGCCCATGATAAAAAAAAACAGACTAAAGTAAGAATTCCAACACCACCAAAAATACGCTTGGCAATAACATTACGATATTTGGCCATTGGGAACAGTTACCAAAGTTTGCAATATTTATTTAAAGTATCATCACCAGCAATATCGTTTTCTTTTTTTTCTTCTTCTTCTTTTTATGAAGACATGACTCTGTCTGTTTTTCAATGTGCTTTCAGTAAGTTCCATCGTTTTCGTGGTATTTCTACTGATCGTCTTCCTATTGACGTCTCTTGCCGTCTTTACTACTCTATTTATTGTCATCCGGCTTATATGATCGTTCCATTCTAGTCTTCTATTTCTTACCCAGTTCATGATGTTCTCCAACTTGTATCTACGTCGTATATCTGTACTTCTAGCTCTGTCCTATAATGTCTTGCCACCAATTTGTGGCATTTGCGTGTTTTCATCTCTGCTGTTTCTAACATCATTTTTATCCTCTCTGTGTCAGGTCGTGTTTCTGCCGCGTATGTCATTATTGGTCTGATGACTGTTTTGTAAATTTTGCCTTTCGTTTCTTTCCCGATATTTTTATTTCTCCATATTGTTTCAATCAGGCAGCCCGAGGCTCTGTTTAATCTATTCACTTGATCTTCCACTTCAATTTCGAGCTTTCCGTAGCTAGATCATGTGATGCCTATATTTAAACTCCATCACTTGTTCTACTATCTGATCTTCCAGCTCCAATCTTAGTAAATTTGCTGTTGTAACCATTCATTTTGTCTTTTTTGGAGAAATTAACATGTTATGGCGGTTATATTAAATTGGTGCAGAATACGTTGTAAATCGTCCTCACTTTGAGAGAGTATTATTGCTTCGTCTGCATAGCAGATTATTTTAAGTTGTTTTTCTCCCATTTATTACCCTCTTTTAGTTCTTAATTTTTTTACTATTTAATCCAAATCGTTTTATCTTATTTATAATATCGTTTTAAAAAACCAAATTTAAATTTAAAGGACAAACCACATCGGGTACATTGTGTTTTTTTTGTGGTCTTTATGTGAAGAATCCCACAACAATCTCTCACTAGCATATAGCTCTAACAACTTCAGCACTTGATCATTGCTTCACTCAACCATAGTTAACGAAAAATTTACCAAACAATAAACAAATAAGTCTGTGCACAGACAAGACAGCGAGCAGCATGTTAACAGTCACTGTCACTCGCACTGCAAGTCCTTTGATTTCCGTTAAAAAAACCGACAACGAAGGGAGCGTACGACAGCGGCAGTGGCATGAGTAATGGCAGCGCGAGCGACGTATTTACATACTCAAGCTGCCAACTTCCCTGCTCATGCCGCGTAAGTGAGCTGCATGCCGCATGTAAAGGGGGTATAAGAGACAGATTCAGTAGTACTCGAGGCATCGCAAATTAGTGGTCTGAAGAGCATGGGGATGGATGGTATGCATACGTACGGTACATCGCCAAATACGAGTTTGGTCTTTTTTCTTATCGCCTACATTGGTATACGGCGGAACCGTTTGCTCTGGTGTGGTTGGTCCGTTGGTCTTAAGTGACGAATCCACTTATTTCTAGGGATGTACGATGGTCGGACAAGAGCGAGAAGGCGACGTGGTGACTCACAATTTGACAGAGAACGACTCACAATTTTTACCATTATTGATGGTAAGAGATCACCAGTAATTTTCATACTAGACAGACCGACGCTATATTCAGGAAGTAGTGGAGCCTCATTTTAACCCATACCTAAACATCATCCAAAACCCAATTTTTCAACAAGACAATGCCAGACCGCATGTTGCATGTTGCCAGAGAATCGTTAGGCTTCATAACAAAACCAGTTTTGTTTTGTTTCTGAATAAGTATATGTATAACCTAGAATTTTTATAATATAACTACATTTTCTGTGATGAATTTTTAACATAATTTTACTTAAATGTTTGTCTGTAAAAGTTTTTTAAATATGTGTTTTGTGTAAAAACGTTTTTTAAACAAACAATTTATTGGATAGTTTTCGCTATTATTTGTAGGAGCCAGATAAGTTGTTTATTCCATTTTCTTAACACCATGACAACTAACCTCAATTAGTCACCTTGATGATGCAAATAAAGCTAAAAAGAGTACTTATTTGTCCTGTATTCCGATGCATATCCAAGTTGTTGTATATATATATATATATATATATATATATATATATATATATATATATATATATTATATATATATATATATATATATATATATATATATATATATATATATATATATATATATATAACATTATAGGAAAAACCTTTAAGCATGTATACGTATTATGCACTTGAAACAGATACCTAGTTGAATTTCTTTAATTGTATTGTTTGTAAAATTCCACAGCGGCTGGTGTTTTAGCCTAGTTCCATTTTATACGCATGGAAGTGACGCATGTGTTAACAATGTAGTTATTTTAGTAAATTTACGGTACGTAATAAACTTCGGATATGAGTCAAAACAGTAATGAACATATTTTGTTAATTCCTAAATGTCACATTACAACTGTAAAATTGTGTTTTGGTTTCATAAAACTCGGACCTAACATGTATTTTATTGTCAGTAATATAAAATTGTAAAAACGGGTTATTCCAAAAAAAAAAGAGTATAAAACGTATTGAGTTCAAATCGTTAAGGTTATTTTTATGCCGCTTGATTGTCACTTCTTTGATGTCATGCTAACGTCGCATCGGTTTCAATAAATATTTTCAAATTTGTTTCATTTACGCGATTAAATTCCAGAACATAACAAATCGTATATCATAAATATGACTTTTATACTGCAGCCATGAGCCATATTTTTATATTTTTACCAAAAGAAGGCTGCTCTTATCTGAAATCGTATGTTTTACTATTTTGTGCGTTAACGCGTTCAGAACCATTCAAAATATATTTCCAATAGCAAATAACTGACTTAACTACTGTATAAATATCACTATTACACAAAAACCAATTTCCACTACTACTTTAAATTTGATTTTTAAGAAAGGAATTCAGATTTTTGTATTTTGCATGCATTCCAAATAGTGTCACAATTTGATCGTCTTTTTTTGCATTCTCACACACAAAAATCAAAGTGCATTAAATCAGGAGACCTTGTTGGCCGAAGTGCTGGATTTTTGATTCACCACTCTAGGAAACTATTATCTTCAAAATTATGACTAATCCTAGTACCCTAAACAAGCATTATAGGTACGTAAAACGCATTATGGGGTCTGTTGTTAGTCAGTGTTTGTTTTTGTTTTTTTTTTTAAGAAACATTCATGGTGATCCATCGAGTCGCTCGGGAGAGGTTTATGCAGTACTGCAGAGCTTCGCCTATAGCAGTAAGGTTCTTACAATGGGGTATAGCCATGTCTTCAATAGAATCTTCCTCAATCACGTGTCGAGTAACCATCTAGTCTTTGGTACTAAAACTTCCACCTTAACTTCCAGGTTTTGTTGTCCTGTTACCAGGTTTTTGCTGCTTTTTATTTCTATAGCGACAGGTTACCTCCTAGAGCTGGGTAAAGTGCAGGAGCTAGAGGAGATACAAATCAAGATTCGGCAAGCCTGTGTAATAATAGAACCCGTCTATCCCATCTATTCATCCATAATGGATAATTATATCAAGAACTTACAGAGCAGCATCTGTCAATACAGCAAGGTGATCGTTTTGGACCATTTTCAGTCCATTTTAACCACATTGTTTTTCTTTATAAATATATATGGTGGTAACAGCAATCCTGAAGCCGAAGCACACATCATTATAGTCGTTGCTGCTTTAGTCAAATTAAAAACCCGCTCGGGATATTTGGTGCCGCGTTGAAATTCTTCTTCGCGTTCTTATTTTTGGGATTATCTTGGAATATTATCTAATTCTCTACGCAGGTTCCTCGAAGTAGGCAACCAAAGTTTCTTTTGAAATATTCGCTCTAGATCTTTTAATATTGGTCGCCACTTTTGGCGTAATTTCTCCTTTATGCCGTCTCAGTAATGAATATACACAGTCAGTTTCAGGTAAATTATTTTTGAAAAGAGGCACTTGTTGACCCTGGGAACCCACTTTTAGCTATATTTTATATCTCGCAGGTCAACGGGAAATCCCCACTCGCCGCAATACGAAAATACAGTCTGACCACCATTTTTTCTTGCATGTCGGCCATTATAGCGGTTATTAGGGTTCCATAGGGAATTTTATATTCTTCGGCAACGCGACGTAAGGTCCATCTTCCTCAAGAACTTTCTGGAGGGCGTTTTCCACCCTTACTTCGTCATAGTTCTTATATGGACGAGCACCAAGTTTTCTTATATAATTTCGAACCACTTTTTCTGAAAAGAAAGCATTAATTTAAGATTTCTTCAGAAAAAATGTTATTAAATTAAATTGTGCATTTTGAATTTCCCGCGTAAATTATGGTACTCTGAAAACAAGCGTGTTTACATGTGTTGACAGAGAACATGTAACTATTAAGATAGGTAATTAGTTAAAATCGCACTTTTTTGTAGTTTTTCTCAGGCACCAGAAAGTTAGGAAGCTAAAGAAACTATCAAAAATAATTAAAACAAGCTTTTTTCCATAAACAAATCTACACACTTCAACTAAACAATAACAGGCTTCACGCTAATGTTTACTAACTAACGCGACGTTGTCAATCGTTTGTTAAGCTTCTTAAATTTCAGGGAAAATTAAAATATTCAGGATCAATTTCACCCCATTTTACAGTATGATTTCTCAATCTCGTACTTTCTCCAAATTTAATATTAAATAGAAAATTGGTGTTGACCTATGCTTATTAATAAAATTTCTGAAATACCTTATATAAGATATTGAAACAAACATCGCAGTTCCGGGAATTTACTTGTTCTGCATAATTGATTCCCATTAAAACTCAATTCAGTTTTCTAATTGTTATGCTTAGAACAATAAAAAAAAGCTAATTGCATAATGATTGTAAACAACTGAAGTCGTGTGTAAATTTTAAATAAAAAAGTAATAAGAGGTTTATACTTCTTAAGAATAACTTTGTGACAGTGCACCCGAGGTCATATATTTGCAGTTTCACTTTTTCTAAGTAAAAATAAAATTTCATGCATACTATAAGCAAACATGCTAATGCACTTGAAAACTAGTCAACAAAGGAGGCATAATATATATATTCAACAATAATTATTGAAGTAGCGTACGTATTCATTTTCTATAGTAACTTCTTTTTCTAGTATCATCGTAAGGTCTTGAAAGAAACAATAATTGATGAAAGAACTATTAAAAGCGTAGTCCATTTTAATAAATTGTTTACATGTTTTGATTTGGATCTTAAGACATGAAACTTAATATTGGTATTTAATAAGAAATATTTACAAAAAATCTAGTGTTTATATTGCAAAATATAATCATAATAATGAAGAAAGTTTCAAAAAGTTCCTACTTTTATTATCTTTATAACTGTTTAGGCCATTGTGGTAATCTCCATCGGAACTCGGAACTAAAGCTATTTCTGTAATTGCTTTCCACCGTATTACATTCCGTCATCCGCGATGACTCAATGGGAAATAACTTCTTCCTGATGGGGATGTAGGGAAGAATCGATCTAGTCGTCTTGGAAACGCAGTTTTTCCGGTACACGTTTTTACTCGGATATTGTTGTCTGACCAGAAGCACGTGGTAGATCTCGAGCCAAGCAGAATATGTTTTTCAAGCTGATTTATTTATAATGAATAGCGTGTACATAGTAATTTAATCGCAGTAATTATAGAGTACAGATTACTTACATATTTTATAATAAACTAGTCTTGATATTATCTACCGTACTACACAATTATTGTATCGAGTTATTTTTTATTATATGCACATTTTAATTTTTGCCGGTAAAAATAATCATTAAGCGTATCAATATCGTATTATACATTTACTCATATAAGCATTTGATGAACGAAGTAAAAAATGTATATTATTATCGCGGTTTATATGTCGTGTTCCGGAATTGATTACTCCTGACGTTTCGTCTGTAACTGCAGTAGACATTATCAAGGCAAAGCGGGAGCGGACGTAGAGGTGACCTCGTATCGTTTCTCTCAACCATTAGGATTTATGATTTGGCTCGAGTATCTATGATATGGATTATGGTTGTGAGAATTAATCGATGGTCGAAGATAGTAAATAATAAACAGGAATGGAGAAATATTATGGAGAACACTAAAAGGGCACACCAGACTATGAGAAGTGGAACTATGAAGTGATTCTTTACATATAATTTATTTAAAATTGACAAATGGTTTTAATTTCTATAGTCTTCCTGAAAACCCGTGAATAGTGTGTGATTAATAGCTTAATGTTCAATTTTTACTGTTGGTGTACTTGGTAAAATGTATTTAGACATTCATTCACTTTAGTTGGGCAGGAAAGCACCGATGCTATAGTGTATTTTTATGTATGAGAGAGTAATAAAACAATAAATTATGTATGCAAATCCCTAAACTGTTGATACGGGTGACTCAATGAAAAACAGATATTTGTCAACAAGTTTACAGAAGTATATAGGAAAACAATTTTAAATTGAGTATGACCACCAGGTATAAAGGTTGGAGCAGAATAGAATACAATAGTTGTGAGGGTTACTAATCCCTAAATAAGGTTGCCAGTGTCGGAGTGATGGAGGTTAACAGGTACTAATGAATTAGCAAGAAATGTAAGATGTTTATTTTATTGGTTATATATAACCAATAAAAGTTTAATAAGTACCTACCTATTTACAAAATAAAGTTTAATTCTTTAGATAAAATAAAACGTTTTATTTTATCTATTTGCAAAATAAAGTTTAATTCTTTGCCTATTTGCAAAATAAAGTTTAATTCTTTAGATAAAATAAAACGTTTTATTTTATCTGAAATGAGTGCATTCCACGAAGTAAGGGTTTCAACAATCAAACATTTAATTCTTTAATTCCAGGAATCTACGACAGTAATTGACTAGATAATTACCTTCTAAACTTATTCCACAGAAAATGTGATAGTGGGTTTTTCCATTTTGTATATAGGAAGGTCCAAGTGGCGTATTCAAAATTCTTAACAGTTCACTAAAAGTAGGTACTTCAGTTGCAAGGTGCAGTTTATTGTGTATACTAGTGTTATGGAAAATTTGGAAGTGCCGTGTAAACGCCGAAAAATTGGTCCTCTAACAGTTAATGAAAAAACATTAATATTTAATTGTTTTAAATCATTTACAGACAAACGTTTATGTGAAAGTGTTGATGAGACCGTTGAGTTAGTTAGCAGTACACTTGGTGTTGGGAAATTTACGATTTACAGAGTTATTAAAGAAGAGAAATGTAGTAGTTTTCAAATGCCACGTAATGCTCCAGGGAAACCAAAATTTCAAATAGAATATCATTTTAAAGAAGGACTTCGACGGAAAGTGCATGAATTCTTCTTTAGACAAGAATTTCCAACATTGGATAAAGTTCTTGTCTCAGTTCGAGATGATAAGGATTACCCAGAAATGAGTCGAAGTACGTTATGGAAACTTTTAAAAGAAATAGGCTTCCGCTGGAAAAAGAATCCCAGAAAGTCTATTTTATTAGAAAGAAGCGATATTGTCATATGGAGAAGACATTTTCTAAGAACCATAAAGGAAATGAGAAACCAAAAAAGAAAAATATTTTATCTTGATGAAACATGGATCAACGAGGGTCATACACCAAATAAATTTTGGCAGGATGAAACTGTTACAAGTCAAAGGCACGCTTTTGTAAATAACTTATCTACTGGTTTAAACCCACCATCAGGAAAGGGACGCAGGCTGATAATAGTACACATTGGCAGTTCAGACGGTTTTGTTAAAGGTGGTTTATTAACTTTTGAATCAACTCGTACCGGTGACTACCATGAAGACATGAACGCTGATGTCTTTCAAGAATGGTTCGAACAAATGATAGATCTTCTTCCTAAGAACTGTGTAATAGTCATGGATAATGCAAGTTATCACTCCAGACTTATAGAAGGATTGCCCACAACCAAGTGGTTAAAAAAAGACTTGCAGAATTGGCTGAGTTCAAAAAAATATTACGTACCATCCCGGATCTATAAGAAAGGAACTTTATTCGTTGTGTGCCCTTCATAAAGAAAAATTTAAAATGTGAATTAAACCCGATTGAACTGGTATGGGCACAGATAAAGAGTGAAGTTTCAAGAAAAAATACCACTTTTCAAATTCATGATGTTAAACAGTTGTTTTTGGAGGCCGTAAATAATGTAAAACCTGAAAACTGGGAAAAGGCAGTAAATCACACTATTAAAGAAGAGGAAAAAATGTGGAAGCTGGACAATATTACTGATAAAATGATCGAGCCAGTTATTATAAATCTTGGTTCTGAAAGTTCATCTTCTGAATCTGATTTGGATTTGTAACAAGTAGCTGTAAGTTTTATATTAATATTTTTATTCATCTATTTAACATACCTTAGACGGTTTTAAAAACTCTTTTTCTCTTTTGTAATTTTTAAAAATTAAAAAAAATGTGAATTTTTTAAAACCCTTTTTAATGTAGGCCAGTCAGTTCTAATATAGTGTGTGATAAAAGAGGTCACTTTTGTTTACATACACATAACACTTTATAACACTGAAATAATTCATTTATTTTTTACAATTATTCAAAGTAATTTTTCAATTAATCTTGAGCACGCCCATGGAGTGGTCGGAGCTACCAGTTAAAATTATGCTAATTACTCTCTCGTTCATAAAAATAAACTATAGAGTTATTAGAAGTTATTGAATAAATTAAAAAAGTATCATCTGTATTTTTTGGAAAGTGAAACATGGAGAATCGGTTAGGCTAAGGTAGCTGGAGCCTGATACCAGACAAGTCTTTGAATATCATTTCGTAAAGTCTTTTTTCAAGTAAATTTGTTCCGTTTTTGGGGGGTTTAAACGTGTTTCGCCAAATTTTTGAATGTCCTAAAGGACCCAGTTACTTCAAATTATATACAAACTTTAAAAAACCTTGATTTGATCTATTGAAATCTATAAAATGACAATAATCCCCAAAAAATACTAAAAAACCATTTTTTTGAGTTTTTGAAGGTGGCGTCTGTCGGAAAAATCTAGAAAAATCAGAATAAAATTTTGATTAAATACAAAAAATAAAAATAATTAGACCTGCAGCCATCAACAAAAAAGTTATACAATCTTATATGTATATATATAGACAATAATGAAAAAAAAAAACTTCTTTTCACCAAACCAACGTTTAATTGATTTGTTCACGAGTATTTGAAATATAGATAGATTTGTATGTTGTCCTAGTTTATATTACACAGACATTTGTTAATGATGTACATTTGAAATACCTAAAAGCTCTTTGTTTGTTAAAACATAAACGTTTGTTGATATAATGTTATCTAAATATTTTAGCTTCCGCACCTAATATATTATTTTATTATAAAGATTAATGTTTGCTTCTTATTCTACGTAATTTTCTTGAAAGTGCCATTATATAACTGATTTTTTTTCTACAAATTCGCGTTTGATTGTTATATTTATAATTTAAAGATAAAATAAATTAAAGTTCCAAGTACCAATTTCGAATTAAGATTACTGTTTATGAAAAATTTCAGTATTATCAGGTGTTTAAGGACCCCGGAGGAACGGCATTGTTGATCAAGTTTTAGCTTCAAGGTCTTTAATCTCTATCTGTTCACGCCTCTATCTAATTCAAGTTTATTGTATGCATTTTTACAATCCGGCAACATAGTGGCGTAGGGATATATATTGTGCCATATGTGAAGATAAGGCGAGTCCCTTAAGGCACCCCAAAGAAGACAGCACTCAAGTACGAGACGGGAACGGTGAAACAGCATTCAGAGCGAGCGGACATAATACTTAATAAGCGTTTATATATTGTATTGTGTAATTCAAAATAAAATCAGTTTTGTTTTCGCACGGAGTTTGATTATTAACCAGCGGCACAAGCGAAGTGCATATCAAGCAAATCCATGGTCTATTCGAGCCGGATCATCAAATTTTTGTGTTAAAACAGTGTAAATTCACCGAATTCCGAACTCATATTTGTGTCATCATATTAGCGGGCGAAATAGTGCATTCATAGTGGCCCGAGCGCGTTATAGACTGTCGAACGTTGTTCTTAGGACAGTTACATAATTGGACAACTGTGGGTTTAAAATCTGTGAAGACCTATTATACGACCAGGCAGATCCTTGGCGCCAGGAGGCTAGAGCTGTTAGAATAAACATACAAATATTTTGGTGAGCATATCCATTTCACATTTCCTTTTATTTATCAGTCTTTGTACCTTTATTCTGCACATGTGATAATTCTGAGAACGTTAGGGTCGAATATCAAGCGATTTATAATCTGTTTCTGTTTACTGTATAATTCATTATAAAATTATGGAGAATTTAAAGCGAAAAAGGGGCGGTTTTAAATGCAAACTCACAATATTTTCGAAATTTATATTAGCGTTAAATGATAAAATAACTAAGGGTGAAACGATCTCAGATTTAGAAGTATTACAGGCTATTGAAATGGTAAATAATATAGAACATTTACAGGGCGAATTCGATGAAGTTCAGGGACAAATAGAAAATACGGTTCAATTTGAATTATTAGAGGATGAATATACGGAACGCGAAGAATTCTATAACAAATATTATTCACAATTAGCGGTAGCGCGAAAAATCATTCGCGATAATCAACAAGTAGCTTGTATAGAAAGCGATAAAGCAAGTGAGCGCTCTAAGAATTCATATACAGGGCATTGTATTGAGCTTAAACCTATCGAGTTACCGAAATTTGATGGTAATTATAATAATTGGTTAGATTTTGCAGATCTTTTTGAATCTTTAGTTAACAGAAATGAGTACTTAGACAATATAAGGCGTTTTCATTATTTACGAAGTTCATTACAGGGCGGTGCGGCGCAGGTCATACGAACATTAGAGTTTACCGCCGAAAACTATGCAGTTGCGTGGAAATTAATTAGGGAAAGGTACGATAATAAGAGATTATTAATTTCCAATTATATTAATGCCTTATTTAATATAGAGCCAATACATAAAGAGTCATCTAATAGATTGCGGCAATTAGTTGACATTTTTTCGAAACATTTATACGCGTTAAAGCAGCTAGGGCTACCTACTGATTCGTGGGACATACTCCTTATTCATATTATTTCTTGTAAGTTCGATACATCGACTTTACGCGCATGGGAGAATAGCAAAACACATAATGAAATTCCTAGTTTTGATGATTTTAAAACGTTTTTAAAATCAAGGGCGGACCTCTTAGAATCTCTTGAGGTAAATCAAGCTGAAAAACAAAATACACGGAATATTTCTCAGGCGGGCGCATATTCACGGAATACGAAATATTCACATAACATTCGCGGTCTATATTCATCACAGGGAACTTTAAATAAATCGGATAATACACAGTGTTGCCCTATTTGCAAAAGGGAACACAACATTTATCAATGCGGCGAATTTTCAAAACTTTCATCTAGGGACAGGTTTGATAAAGTAAGACAGGTCAATCTTTGCACGAATTGTCTTAAACTTGGACATTTCTATAAGCGGTGTAGACAATCAACATGCAAGAAATGTGCGTCAAAACACCATACGTTATTGCATCCAGATAGGTCAAGCGAACAGAACGCAGCTTTAGTTCATCAACCTGTAGAAAACACGAGCGATATACAATCTGCAGATAATATACAAGGTAGTTTAAACACTACCAATTTGTCAGTCTCGGCAGTTAGCGCTGCAGATCAAACTATACTGTCCACAGTATTAGTTAATATTTTTGACAGCCAAGGTAAGGCATACATAGTGCGAGCTTTGTTAGATTGCGGTTCACAAAGCTCATTCATAACCGAAAATTTATGCGATAAACTTAGATTAAAAACGACAAGCGCGAACATATCAGTCATGGGCATAAATAATATTGCATCTCCCGTTCGATTCAAATGCGAAATAAATATACAGTCGCGTAGCGATATAACTTTTCATAAAACTTTAAATTGTTTCGTAATACCAGAAATTACGGGGTGCGTGCCGGCATCTGAAATAAACATTAGCGATTTGCAGATACCTAAACATTTAAAATTAGCGGATAATCATTTTCATAAACCACAAAAGGTCGAATTGTTGATAGGAAGTGATCTATTTTGGCAAATACTGGGCGCAAAAAGAATTAGTTTAGGTAAAAATAAACCATTCATGCAAGAAACAATGTTTGGCTGGATCATAGCAGGGCCGTATATCAGCCAAAACAAAGCATCAGAAAAGCGAATAACTAATTGTAATTTCACAAACACAATCGAAGTTACAGAACAGCTAAGTAAGTTCTGGGAACTTGAAGAGGTTTTCAATGGAAAACCTGCACTCTCGGGCGAAGAAATTGCATGCGAAAAACATTTCGAAGATACGGTGAAACGCGACGCGACAGGCAAATTCATAGTATCATTGCCATTCAAGGAATCGATAAGTTCACTCGGTGATTCATTTCGTCAAGCAAAAAATAGATTTTTAAATCTCGAGCGTAAGTTGAATAAAGATGCCAATCTTAAAACTCTTTATAGCGAATTCATCCAGGAATATAAAGAATTAGGACATATGAAAGGTTTATGCAGAATTACGGAAGCGGCAACAGACTTTAGGGTAAATACTACATTTTATTTTATGCCACATCATCCAGTTTTAAAAGAAAATTCTTTGACGACACGTTTGCGCGTTGTGTTCGATTGTAGTGCGCCAACTACAAACGGCATTTCATTAAATAGTATTCAAATGGCCGGACCAACCTTACAAAATGATTTACTCTCCATTTTATTGCGTTTTAGAACACACTTATATGTAGTTAGTGCGGATATAGAAAAAATGTACCGTCAGGTATTGGTTGCAGATGATCAAAAATCCTTACAATGTATCTTATGGCGAAATAATCCGGAAGAACCGATTGAAATATTTCAGTTACAAACAGTTACGTACGGTATGAAATGCTCTTCTTACTTAGCGATTAAATGTCTAATGACATTGGCAGAGGAGCAAGAAGCTAAAAATCCTAACATTGCTAGCATTATTAAATCCGATTTTTATGTGGACGACCTTTTGACAGGTTTTGATTCAAAACAGAAAGCGCGCGAGGCATGTAAACAACTTTTTGAGGTCCTCAAAGGCGGAGGATTTACATTGCGTAAATTCTATTCAAATGATCCTGAAATATTAAGAGATATACCGGATAATTTAACTACGGGTTCCGTTATTCAATTCGGTGAAAACGAGAAGGCGAAAACTTTGGGATTATTGTACTCACCGCAATCAGATACTATGTTTTATAGCATAAGTTCATCTCTAGGCCATATAATCACAAAGCGAACTTTATTATCGGACATAGCTCAAATTTTTGATCCCTTGGGTCTATTAAGTGCGTGTACCATCATAGCGAAAATTATGTTACAACAACTATGGCTCGAGCGTCTTTCATGGGATGATCCCATACCGGAGCATTTAGCAAATAATTATTTACAGTTTAGGAATAAATTAGGAATCTTAAACAATTTAAAAATACCTCGGCATGTTATATGTTCTAGTAAGGTCAAACTAGAACTTCATGGATTTTGCGACTCCTCAGAAAAGGCGTACGGTGCTTGCATATTCATTAAATCTACCGATTCGTTAGGCAGGTCGCATTCATTCTTATTATGTGCAAAAGGCAAGGTTGCGCCCTTAAAGCCAGTTACCTTGCCGCGTTTAGAGCTCTGTGGAGCAGTAATTTTATCGCGTTTGACCAATAAGGTCAAAAATTCATTAAATGTGCAATTTGATACGTGTTACCTCTGGACAGATTCATCGATAGTACTTAGTTGGTTGAAAACAGCAGCCAATGCATTGAAGACGTTTGTTAGTAACCGCGTAGCAGAGATCCAGGAAACCACTTCGTTTGCGCAGTGGCGTCATGTGCCAGGCAAGGATAATCCTGCAGATCTAGTGTCCAGAGGCGTGGAACCAGATAAAATAATGGAGTGCAACTTATGGTGGCATGGACCGGAGTGGATCATGCAAGATTCAGATAAATGGCCAAATTTACAAGTTGTCCCACTGAAACAAGCGAAACGAGGAAAAACATAAAGGTTTTTACGAATAAACTTGATGAAACACAGAATACGGAAGTATTTTCATTTGAGCGCTTCTCTAATATTTTACGTTTAAAAAGAACCGCTGCATATGTGTTCAGATTCATCCGCATGTGTAAAAATAAGGAAAGAACTTCTGAACCCCTTTCTTTGGATGAAATACATTCTGCATTTAATCGTATTCTAAAACTGTGTGAATCACAGTCATTTTCTAATGAAATAAAGCATTTGAACCAAAAGGGATCTTTAGATAAAAACAGCAAACTTATAAATTTATCTCCATTTCTTGATGATCAGGGCATCATGAGAGTAGGCGGGCGTTTAAAGCATTCCGAGTTTACGTATGACAAAAAACATCCCATCATTTTAGCGGCAGATCATATAGTTACATCGTTAATATTTAATCATTTTCACAAGGATCTTATGCATGCTGGTCCTCAGCTTTTACTTGCAACTATAAGAGAAACTTTCTGGCCGTTATCAGGAAGAAATTTAGCGCGACGTACCGTACACAAATGTGTAAAATGTTTTAGATTAAAATCTAAATCCATTCAGCCAATAATGGGTGACCTACCTGCCCAGCGTCTCGCAGGTGGCCCACCGTTTATTGTAACAGGTGTAGATTATGCGGGTCCTTTCTTAATTCGCGATAGAAAGGGTCGAGGTTGTAAACTAATAAAGAGTTACATGTGTCTTTTTATTTGTTTTTGTACGAAGGCCATACATTTAGAATTAGTTACAGAACTGTCTAAGGAATCATTTCTGTTGGCCTTTAAAAGATTTATTGCGCGAAGAGGCAAGCCTCAAAAGATGGTTTCCGACAATGGAACCAATTTTATAGCAGCTAGTTCGGAGTTAAAATTGTTAAGAAAATTTTTAGAGCAGCACACTCCCGCGATAAGAGAATCCTTGCTAAAGAATAATATTTCGTGGTCCTTCATACCTCCCTATTCTCCACATTTTGGCGGACTGTGGGAAAGCGGAGTAAGAACAGTTAAGCATCATTTGCATAGGGTTTTGGGAAACGCGCACTTAACGTTCGAGGAATTTTATTCGTTGCTTGTGCAGATTGAAGCTATAATAAATTCCCGACCCATTCATCCTTTATCCTGTGATCCAAATGATCTCTCCCATTAACTCCTGCACATTTTCTCATCGGAAGACCACTTATTACCAATCCAGATCCAGATTTGCGTCGTGTTCCAGTTAATCGGCTCTCAAAATTCCAGCATATTCAGCAGCTTTCTCAGCATATATGGGAACGATGGAACAAAGAATACATCTCCGAACTACAAAAACGCACGAAATGGACTACTACTAACGGTGAAGTTGCGGAAAACACGTTAGTGCTCATAAAAGAGGACAATTTACCTCCATTAAGGTGGAAGTTAGGTCGCGTGATCGAACTTTTACGCGGCAGTGATGGTGTAGCCAGAGTTTTTAGGATAAAGACAGACAATGGTATCATAACTCGTTCTTTTTCCAAGGTGTGTCCGCTACCCGTTTCGGACTAAGTGTAGTTTAAACATTTGAACATTTAGCGTTAGCAGACGATTTTGTTGGCAGTGTTTGCCAAGGCGGGGGCCATGTTCACGCCTCTATCTAATTCAAGTTTATTGTATGCATTTTTACAATCCGGCAACATAGTGGCGTAGGGATATATATTGTGCCATATGTGAAGATAAGGCGAGTCCCTTAAGGCACCCCAAAGAAGACAGCACTCAAGTACGAGACGGGAACGGTGAAACAGCATTCAGAGCGAGCGGACATAATACTTAATAAGCGTTTATATATTGTATTGTGTAATTCAAAATAAAATCAGTTTTGTTTTCGCACGGAGTTTGATTATTAACCAGCGGCACAAGCGAAGTGCATATCAAGCAAATCCACTATCTTTACATCGCCTATCTAATGGTTTTCTTTATGTTGATATATAATTTTAACGGAACTGGTCTGTCAGTTTTTCATCAAAGAACTCTTAAAAAACGGTAACATTAAACATAGTCGGATGAATGGTAAGATACAATCGCATGACGATATAATTACGTGTTAAAATAAACATTTATTAAATCTACGGTACATTGTAAGACAGGAACAATATTAAACACGAAAACCTCCTTATGCAGTAATTGTCATATTCCACTTACTCATGAAAACGTTAAATAAATACGTGTAAATAACACTTAAATCATTGCAAAAGAAGCAGAACATTTCATTGTTACAACGCAAAGTTTTGATATCATATTCCTAACGATATAATATTACAGAAATGAATCGACTTAACTTTCTGTTTAGACGTATCAGTTAATTTTTATTTGTATTCAGTGAGAATTGGGAGATATAATGTTCCCAGCTAAATTTCACCAAGAACAATGTAGATCAATTATTATCGGTATACATCAAACAGTTTTCTACTGGAAAGGATATAATCAGCATTATCTTTTCGGTAGGTCTAAACTAAAACTAGTATTCAAGGACTGGTTGTTATAGGTACATGTTTACGCCTCATTCTTCTTCTTCCTCTTCAGAGCCTCTTCCTCCGGGCAAATTTGTTTCAAATGCTTCACTTTTTGCTGATAGACGAGAAAAGCGAAAATTTACCGATTTTTGACCTTAATTTGTTAATAACTAATTAAAAGTCCAACAATTCGACTGCAGGAAACATATATAGGTTCTTATTATAGACGTCCATACTACTCAAAATAACTGCCGTGTGCCTGGCCGGACGAGTGTCACGAAAAAAAGATTATTTCTCTGGGCTACATACACATAGCAATGAAGAAAATAATATTATGTACGACGTGATTTTCTATGAGTATCTATCTTTTCTCCTCTATTACCTTTAGTGGCTTCTTTTAAACCATTTTTTTTAAATACCCGTCAATTCTTGTCGAGGATATTCTTAAAGTTAGAATAACCATATTTGAACATACTGTCAAAGTTAGAATAACCATATTTGAACATAGTGCTTTCCCAGATATGCGGTATATTCTTGTGTTGGTTCGTTTAGTCGATGTTTTAGCTCTTTTGGTTTTACAGGCACAACGTTAGACTAAAGATGATATATAGAGGCATTTAGCTGGATAGTTTTTAAGTTTCCAAAATTCGGAGAACAAATTACAAATTACTTTAAAACGTGCGGATTTTTGTTTTTGCTAATGGATTATGTGCTATCGCTGGGATTTAATTTAATACTGCAATTCTTGTTTTACAGGTTTTTAATCTTTAAAATCAATTTGGCTCGTAATTCGATATCACAAATCTTAACGTGAGATTTTTCTTAATAAAATTACGTTCTTATTAATATGGCTTAAATCAGGTATCTAAAAACTGCTAATTTTGTACTTTTTTGGTGCTTAATCCGTTATTACATATCGCGGTCTAATCGAGACCCTTTTAAGAAGATTTTTTAACGATAGAAATCACATGAAATAGGTAGTCGATAAAGCACTGCAACTGATCCTTCAAGTTTAAAGACATCAAGAAAACAGTTTAACAACTATAATTGAAATTCCCCGAATTCAGAAACCAATGTTTATTATCTTTCAACGATTTTAGATATAACTAAAAAGCTGTGTGTTTATATTCCCAGTAAAAATACTAAAACGCGAATTGTAGCTAAAATCCTGTAAATTTTATATTACCTCTCCACACTGCTCGTGTACAAAGTCCAGAATTAGATCGTTGGGGTTTGCCAAGTCAACTAAAAAGAAATAAAGTTTGTGTAATTTATGGTCTGGCTAAAACGAGAGTGAAAAACGAAAAGAATTGGCGTCTTTAGAGTCCTGACTTTTACAGAAATTGTTTTTGTTTTTATTTTACTGTACACTAAGATGGGTTTTTGGTTTCAAATGTGTGTGAGGATGTAAGTCACTGGATATCAGGACACGATTAAATAACCTAAACACCCTTATTTTAATAGTTTGACAAATTATGAATTAGAACATCTCGACATACTGGGACTAAAAATAAATACAGAGAAATACAAAAAAATATATCCAAAAAGCCGTGGAGTATACGGTAAAAAATTAAATTCAATGGAATCTATATAAAGAACTTGAGGTACGCAGCGGACGCGGTTATTATACTGACAGTATTGAAGACTTGCAACAAGTGCCAAGGGCTATAATCAGAAAAGACAAGCCACTGATTAAAAATAAATGCAGAAAAGAAAAGTGACGGTTTTCACAGGCAATCTAAACTACCCTCTTAAAATACAACAAACGAATAGATTTCATCTCCAAGTTCCAGTACTTTATGTTCTTGATCATGAGTAGACTTGAGCAAATATGCAACAAAAAAGTGAAGAATATTCACTAAATATGCATTTTTTTAGAAAATATGCATACTGTCAATAAAACATGTAATAATGGTATATTAATTAATGTTTATTTTAATAACTAGAAAACAATAAGTAGATACATTTGTAATGTACTAATTAATTGTAATGAAAGTAGTAAAAAAGACTCTTCTCATGACTTCGTTGTTTGTTACATGCTCGGTCCATAATATCTTCAGGATTCGTCTATAGCAGTCGACGCGTTGAGTGTCCATGCTTCTACCTCGTAAAGCAGAGTCGAGAAAATATAACACCTTGTCAGCCTAACTCTCAAGTCTAATTTCAGTTCTCTTGCACAAAGTACCTTTCCCATTTTATTGAAGGTTGTTCGTGCTTTCTGTATTCGAACTTTGATTTCTTTGGAGTAATCGTTTGTGTGATTAATTATTGTGCCAATATAATTGTTAGTTTTCAACTTGTTCTAATGTTTTACCGTTAATTGTCAGGCTTTCATCATTATTTTCGGTTTTTGCTCATTATCCTCATAAATTTAGTTTTCTTGATGTTTATTGAAAATTCATTATCTTCTCCATACTCAACTATCTTCTTCTCTCAAAAATTTAATTGTTTTGTAAACAACACTAATCCTTTAGCATAAAAGTAACCTATTAATTTCGTTTTGAATTTAAATCCTAAATCTCTTAGGATCTCCTAAAACACTTTCCAAAGGCTAGTCCTCTTAATTTTAGAAACTTGTCTTTCTCTTATTTTGGCCAGTAAAATATCTAAACTATGTTGATTGTTTTCACGCATTCGATACAAAATATTGCGAATTTCAAATTTTTCTCTATCAGGTATCAGGTCTTGGGTATCAGGAGTTGGTTTCTTGTCTTTCTTGTCTTCGTGAGTAAGATCCTCAGTCACATTAAGATCTTCTTCAGAATCTATGACAGTCTTCGTTACAGTTTTTAGCTTACTTTCACTTATCCCGGGTGCGTCACAAACGCGTTGATTTATACATAATAATGACTTTAAAGGCCCAACATTGTCTCTTTCCATGGTAAGTATTTATGCACACTTGCAATTAATTCATCAATATCCAACTTACGTCTAGGAATGATGGTCACTTAACTACACGTTTGAATTACAATATACTGAGTTTAGATCAATATGATAGAAATTTTTTAACTGTTGTGCTTGAGAGGTAAAATATAATATAACTGCTTACAAAGATCCTAAACACATTAAGCAAATTAGCCTAATGGTCATTACGAATGTCGATTATAATTTAATTATGTTTGATAAAAAATTTAGAAATGGTTGAAAACCGTACGTAAACAAATTAAAATGTTTCCCACAATTATTTTATTTTTAGTACCAGTATTTTCATTTGAAAATAAAAAGTTGAAATATATTTACCAAAACCCTAACTTTAATCCGTAATCGCAGACGTTTCAAAAACGGTACCCACTATATTTATTTTATACTTAAATTTAACAAAGTGTTAAACATTATGGAGAACACCAGTGCAGTTTACCGTGCCTTTTACTACAACGAAAGGTTTTCTGCGAATTCCGTTAATCGTTTAGAGCTGTAAGTTGGTTAAATGTACTGTAAATAACGTGTATTAAGTTGGTATTAATTTTGTCCTACTTTGACCATATATGGTGCAGCATCGGATAAAAATGCAATAGTTTATGGCTAGGAACAGCTGCAGGAATCTGCAAATCAAAATACTTAACAAATTAAACAAGCTCGACTGACGATGATTACGTTTATCACTTTCACTTTATCTACGGTTAGATAAATATTATTTAAAATCCGAAATCAATTGACGTTTTATGCATTTTATGCAATTTTTTGTATAAATATGCAAAATTTCCAGATATTTGCATATAATATGCAAAATATGCAATATACGCATTTTGCATATTTGTCCAAGTCTAATCATGAGATTGATATACTAGCGCGATTAGAAAATGCCAGATTAACCATTAAACCAATGAAACAACTTCTTACGACCTCCCAATATCATTAGATATTCGATTTTTGGAAAATTTCTAAATAATACTTTTTCGTGTATTTTTTTCCGTTCTTTGAATGACGGGATTAGATCTTCCATTTTTGTTTCGAAAAATCCTCCAAATTCAAAAAAAAAGCTTTTTTTGTGTTTTTTCCCATGGTTTTAGCAGTAAATCTCAACTGTGTCAATAAAAATCGATTTTTGATATATTTTTTTTTACAGGGTGAGTCATAACTATTGGGACATAGACTAAGGACAGGTTATTTGGACCAAAATATGGATATTGGGCCAAATATGCCTTAATAAAATGTTGCTGAGAAAAAAGATACAGGGTGTTAAAGTTAATTTTTGTTTTTTCGTTTTTTGCTAATAGTTTCCCTGTATATTTATAAATTGCTATCAAAATTGGCACAGAGGCATAATCTTAGACAAGAAATAATATTTTATTTACAATTCTACTATCAAATACCAAACTAATAAAAAAAATTTCTTCTTCTTCTAAAAAAAGGACTTCATATGTCCCCAAAAATAAAAATCTAGCGGGTTGTACTCAGGACTTCTTGGTGGCCATTGAAAATCACTGCCTCTGCCAATCCATCGTTGAGGAAATACGTCATTAAGATGATTTCTAACAGCTAATGAAAAATGAGGTCGCGCTCCATCCTGCATAAACCACATTTTTCTTCTTACATCCAGTGACAGATCATCTAAAATATCACTAAGAGTATTTTCCAAAAAGAATAAATAAGAATCTCCATTTAAATTCAGAGGAAGAACATAAGGCCCTAGTAGTTGGTCGCCTATAATGCCACACCAAATATTCAATTTAAACTCACGCTGAAAATGTCTAGCTTTAATAGCATGCGGGTTTTCTTCTTCCCAATAATGACTATTTCGCCAATTAAAAACCCCTCGTCTGGTAAAAGTTGCTTCGTCGGTGAACATAATATTCTTAATAAAGTGTCTGTCATTGCGATGTTTATTCAGAATACGTTGGCAAAACTGTAACCGTCGTGGAAGATCTGTTGGAAGTAAATTTTGAACAGGAGTGAAGTGATAAGGATGAAGTTTCTCTTTTTTTAGAATTTTAATAATAGACGACTGACTTACTCCTGTTGCTGCTGATAGATGTCGTGAACTTATTTCAGGATTTTCATCTACTCGAACCAAAAGTTCATCTTCTTGATTAGGTGTGATTTGTTTCGGTCGACCGCCCCGATTTTTAGTGTGAAATGACCCAGTTTCACCTAAACTACGATATAATCTTGCAAAAGTTTTGTGATTTGGTTACCTTCTGTTTGCGTATAACATTCCATACCTTCTGGCTGCCGAGCGACCGCAAAAATTTTCTTGTACGTATACGCAAATCATATCTCGCATTTCTTCATTAGTAAAATTATTGTGACGAGGCATTTCAATCAAAAAAAGTAATGATTACTTTTAAAAAATGCAACATTACACTACACTGTCACATCAAAAATAATTTACTCTGAACAAATGACATTTACCAACAACAATTATCTGACAGTCCAAAGCATACTTTTCATAAATGAAATAATATTTGAAATCCTTTTTTAAGACTCTAAGCAGTTCGACTGCGTTTTTATCGAAAACGGTTGAAATTATCATGTTTAAACAAGAGTACCAATTTTACGTAAAAATGATGTTTACGAAATATTTTCTAATAAAAATTACTAAACAGTTTGATCAGAAAAAGTTTAGACTCAATTTGATCATTAGGAATGATCCACGTGGCGCCCTCTATGACAAAACGTAAAATTGTAAATAAAATACTATTTCTTGTCTAAGATTATGCCTCTGTGCCAATTTTGATAGCAATTTATAAATATACAGGGAAACTATTAGCAAAAAACGAAAAAGAAAAATTAACTTTAACACCCTGTATCTTTTTTCTCGGCAACATTTTATTAAGGCATATTTGGCCCAATATCCATATTTTGGTCCAAATAACCTGTCCTTATAAATTGCGTTAGGCTTTCACGGCCATCGTCTAACTTATTAAACTGTTTATTCGGGCTGTTGGGCCGTTGTCTTCTGTTGAGATTTGTTCTCGACGTTTCGCCAACACTAGGGGTTGGCATCTTCTGGAGATGTTGATGCTTCGCTTGTAAGCAGAAACTGGTCAGTTTCTGCTTACAAGCGAAGCATCAACATCTCCAGAAGATGCCAACCCCTAGTGTTGGCGAAACGTCGAGAACAAATCTCAACAGAAGACAACGGCCCAACAGCCCGAATAAACAGTTTAATAAACCTGTCCTTAGTCTATGTCCCAATAGTTATGACTCACCCTGTATATTTTGTTAATACAGTAGTCCAGTTACATATTTTATGTCTTTTAATTTGTTGTTATTCTATTTAATTAATCGTTTTGATTAATTTAAAAAATATTTTCGGTAATTATAGAAATCCAAAAACGTTGTTTAATGATTAATTCATTTACAATTATTTACATTAATTCGTTTTTACAACTTTTAAGGTTTACGCTGGACTGATTTTCTTCTCCAGAATTAAATTTTTTTTTCAATCTAACGTTGGGCCAACTGACATGAGAAGGGGCTCGTATATCATAAATATTTACATCGTATCATCAAACCTTGATTTTTTATTATATTGTATTTATACCATATTTTTTTCCATATTCTATATTTTTACTATAGACTCGAAACATGAAATCTATGAGTAACTAATACAAGACGGCTGGAGCAATTACAGTATATACTAAATAATGGATACCGATAGACAAGTTTTAAGCATTATGAGATCACATAAATAGTTATAAGTAATAAACACGTTATTATGACAGATTTATGGAAGACAGAAATACATCTTTCTAGCTTCCTAATGAATGAAAATGAAAATGGTTTTGTTTACAAGATGTAAGAGATTTGACAAGAATCGTACCAGGCAGGGATTATGTTGCCAATATGATGGCCAGTCATCAGTAATTGAGATCTGGGAGAATCTAATAAAGAAGAGCATATAATCTAGAAAAGTAATTTTCTTGATAATGATAATATATATATCAATTTGTTATTTGTTATAGTATGAATATTATTTTAAAAAAGTACAAACCCGACGTAAAACACGAATTAAAAGGAGAACCGATGGAGAAAGGGATACCAGAACAAAAATCGATTGGAATATACTTGGGCTATAATGGTATGGTCTAAGATTTTATCCAGAAGAACATATAAGTATATTGGGAAATATAATTATATTTGGAAAATTTTAAAATCCATTTTCCAAATATTTATTTAAATATAAAAAAATAATTTAAAACTACTTGTTTCACTATGGTCTGCTTTTAACAGGAAATGTTTAAGGTTTAAGTATGATGTAAACTTACTTAAGAGTTTGAATTATTTATTGTTCCGGCCTCTGAATATCACTAACTAATTTGATATATCTATTCGCACCGATGATATTTCCATTAAGTTCGTATATCATGAACTTTTTAGTTAACTGTAAATGAATTCGTTAACAGTTTTAAGTTTTTTTCTTATTCGTGTTTCGTCATGGTTTGAACACACGTCTCATGTCAATCATTAGTAAAATAAACAAAAATTACCTGTTTTTGTTGAAAAAATGCCAATACATATAATATCGTTGCTATAGCTCACACAAAAATACACGTTTCGAAAGTGTCCGTATATTATCTATTTTTATTTGTTTTACACAAGTTACTTAATATTTTACAAATGTTTTCTTTTACACATATGAAAGTTATGAAGTAGTAAATATAGAACGAATAAAATTTGATGAAAATAATGTTGTATTTCTACATGAGAAAGCAACAATTCACCAGGACGTTAAACACATTAAAATCTAGAGAATACTACTAGAAAAGAGCGTTCCTTAAGATTTTTTTTCCTACTCTTACTTAAGCTTAAGAATATTTATGAAGAATAATTCTTTAAGATTTTTCATACTGATCTTAGAATACGCTTCAAAAAAATACAAAAAAACAAAAAGGATTATAAATATCAATAGTCAGAAGGAGACAAAAGAATCCATGATTCAAAAAAGAGAATAAGTTATGAGAGAAAGGACAGAAAAGAGAGAAAGAGAGAGAGAGAGATAAAAGAAATACTATATTTATAGCAATTATACTATATTTTTTATGCCTACATAAAGCAAGCCAAAGAACTGGTAAGTAAAACAATAAATGATAATATATATGAACAAAAAAAATACCAGATGCAGTGCTAAAATAATTATCTGAGAAATTGTTAAAAATAGAAGGACAAATTACTTGAACAAATTCATAATCTCAAGAATTGTAGGGTAGAGTGTCTTAACGTTAATAAGAATTGCGAGTAAAATAACATACAGTACATTCAAGCTTTTTAACTTTTTATTTTCAAATGAAAATACTTGTAAGAAACATTTTAATTTATTTATGTACCGATTTCCAACCATTTCTAAACTTTTTATCAAACATAATTAACTTACAATCGGCATTCCTAATGATCATTAGGCTAATTTGCTTAATGTGTTTAGGATCTTTGTAAGCGGTTATATTATATTTTACCTCTCAAGCACAACAGTAAGAAAGTTTCTGTCATATTGATCTAAAATCAGTATAATGTAATTCAAACGTGTAGTTTCAAGTGACCATCATGTCTAGACGGAAGTTGGATATTGATGAATTAATTGTAAACGTGCATAAATACTGTACCATGAAAAGAGACAATGGTGGACCTTTAAAGTCATTATTATGTATAAATCAACGCGTTTGTGACGCACTCGGGATAAGTGAAAGTAAGCTAAAAACTGTAGTGAAGCCTGTCAGAGATTCTCAAGAAAATATTACTGTGACTGAGTATCACGAAGTCAAGAAAACAACTCGTAAACATTCTAGGAGCATTGACTTACCTGATGGAGAAAAATTTGAAATTCGCAATATTTTGTATCGAATGCGTGAAAACAAACAATCAATTATGTCAGTTTAGATACTTTACCGGCCAAAATAAGAGAAAGATAAGCTTCTGAAATTAAGAGGACTGGCCTTTGGAAAGTGTTGAGAGACTTAGGATTTAAATTCAAAAAAGAAAATAATAGTTACTTTTATGCGAAGGGAGTAGTGTGGTTCACAAAAGAATTAAATTTTTGAGAGAATACTTAGATAAGACACGGATATTTGCAAAGGGAAGAATTAAAAGAATTTGGCAAGACGACAGCATAAAATCAATAAAACACACAGATAGCGAAGGTAAAAAACACGTCACTCTTCATGCAGAAGGGAAAGAAGGCTTTATAGAAAACACAGATTTGATTTTTTCTTCAAAATCAAAATCTGCTGTTTACCATGAAACCATGAATGAAGATATGTAAAATGGCTTGAGGAAAAACTGTTACCTAGTCTTAGTGAACCATCAGTTATAGTTTTAGATAATGCACCTTACCATTAGAAGATTTTGGAGAAACAACCAAAACAGTCGTGGAACGTACCGAGCATGAAAAATTATATAAAAATAAAAAATAAAAAAAGGAGAAACATAATTTTTTTAATTTTAAAATTGATTTATTATTTCTTTTCGTAAAAAAATTAGTAAAAAATCCTGTAAAAAAGGTATATTTATTGAAAAAACCCTTTCGCGGTAAATCACAGAACGTTTTTATAATGAATATTCCATCTTCAACACTGCTACAAGCTACACATGCTTAAAACCACTAAATACACGGGTGAAAACCCTTTAAATGTTATTAAATTGTATTAGATTACGATTGCTTCTATTTTAATGGAATGTTTAAAGTTTTAAGTAGATTCACTTCATGGCAACGTAAACTTCCACATGAGTTAGTGGTCCGGAGACGTATTCTCCTATCGTACCTTGGGTAGCAACCCAATTTAATAACTTAAACGATTTTCACCCATGTATTTAGTGGCTTTAAACATGGTATATCTTTGTGTAGCAGCACTGAATATTTAGAATATTTATTTCTAGAACGTTCTGAGATTTAGTCCGAAAGGGTTTTTTAAATCAAAATACTTTTTATAAAGGATTTGTTACAAAATTTTTTGTGATAAACGGTATACAGCCGACCACGGGAAATTAACTTTTCCTTGTGGACTTTCTATTAATCTTATTCGGTTCCTTATATTGACATTTTCAATGGAATTCCACCTTATTCAACATCCCTATTCTCCTTATTGTAGCATTTTAATATAAATATCATTCAAATGCTTCGATAAAGATGTATTTAACGATTAGCCATGGTTGTTAAATACCAAGTTAGAAAGGAAAGGAACATTAATTTGTTTAGCTGCTTAACGCGTTTAAGCATTTACCCATTAAGCCACATTTTCGACATACTTTAACAATTGTTATAATTTATTTGTGGTTACAGTTTGTGAGCAAATTGTTTAATAATTTTTACATGTTACACAATTGCGATATATTAAATAACGTTAATAACATTAATAAAATAAAAGCAAAATATTACAAATACCTGGTAAGCCTACGGTTTTTTATGGGTGTTGTATGGTTACTCGTGCAGTGCACATCGAATTAGTCACAGGTCTCTCTACCGAAAGTTTCTTACTTGCTTTAAAAAGATTCATCAGTAGGAGAGGCTGTCCACAAATTATCTACTCAGATAACGCCACTAATTTTCTAGGAGCTAGAAATCAGTTGAGGGAAGTTGCACTATTTCTTAAACAAAAGGAAACCTCTGAGTCCATATTCAATTTTCTCTTCTCTTCTGAAATCCAATGGAAATTCATTGTAGCCCATTCTCCGCATCATGGTGGAATTTGGGAGGCGGCCATAAAAAGTGCCAAATATCACATTTTAAGGCTTGTAGGCAATACCACTTTAACTTTTGAAGCCTTTAGCACAGTTCTCGCACAAATAGAAGCAGTACTAAACTCACGCCCTCTTTGTGCTATGTCAAATGATCCAAATGACTTTAACACATTGTCTCCAGGACATTTCCTAATAGGAAAGCAAATTACGTCATTTCCTGAAGAGATAGTGACGGAAATACCTAACAATAAATTAACAATTTGGCAAAACTACATAAAGATTCAGCAATCATTTGCCAAACGCTGGAAAATTGATTACCTTAATCAACTTCAGAATCGCCCCAAGTGGTTAACACCACAGAAGAACCTTGAAGTTAACGACTTAGTTCTATTAAAGGAAGATAAAGTTCCACCCCTACACTGGCCATTGGCAAGAATTGTTGAATTGTTTACTGGTAAGGACGATAAGGTCCGTAGTGTTAAAATAAAGACTAGAGATGGACATTTTAACAGACCCATTACAAAACTCTGTCCTCTTCCTGTGGACAAAGAAGAAAATTAAAATTTTAAATTTTGTTACATTTATTATGTATTACTCTAGTTTAGGAATAGTTATTTCTTAAACTACATTTAAGTTAAGTTTGCTTACTTTCTCAAATCACTCTTTCTTTCGTTTTTGAAGTAAATACTTCAACGCGGGCAGTCTAGACCACGAAATGGGGGAGCCTTATAACTGGCTACCTACACTCGAGGGTTGGAAATCTTTTGATTCCAAGCCTTACTTCAAAGGACTTGTGAGTGGATGTATCTCCATAGGTTTGATTCTTCAGTGACAGTTGAAGGATAAGAATTGTTAATGTGAGCAAATATAGCTCCAGAGAAATAAAATCACTTTAAGTTTATCGACTTATAATTAAATATTTTTAGAGTAGAGAGGCCCAATACGGCCGTAGCTGACTGTACAATATCAAATAATTCTTTCTTTATCACACGTAAAAGAGAAAACCGTATTTATGAGAAAAATGCCCGATTTCGGCGTCGAGAAATATTTTATACATGAATTGAGAGTGTTTTAAAATGCACATGCCTCAAGGGCGATGTGTGAGAATGAACTGATAAAATACTACTTGATGCGTAAAAGTGAAGATTACCCCTCTTTCATTTAGGTGTGAAAACTATTTAAGAGGCTGTGGCGCCAATGAGTCGGGTGTCCCGAGCAAACTTGATAAATTGACTATTTTACTTATTCTACACTAAGAAAAGTCTAAAAAATTACATTTTTATTTTATATTTTAAAAACAATATGTTCATTTCTAGAACAGGTGTTATTTTGATTTTGCTTACTACGCAACTTTCTAGTTTTTAGTATTCTTTTATTAGATATTAGATACTGCATATGTTTTTGACTGATATCTCTCACTATTATGAATGCGGCAATTAGAGAATAATATTCACATGCAAAAATAGCATGACTGGGCTAAGATTTTTTGAAATCATCCTCCTGGGTCTTCAGAGGGATGATTTCCTCTGAAATCCGACAGTCCCCTTCCAGATCAGTCTGGTAGTTCGAATCCGTCACCCTATATCTCCTCTAAGAAATTTTTTTAAAAACTATTTCTCATGGACTACCAGAAGGGTAGGTTAGGCTAACAGAAGAAATTCAAATCCGTCGAGGAGTCCGGCAGGGATGCATCTTGTCGCCACTTTTATTTAATCTGTATAGTGAAGCTATTTGTGAACAAGCACTCGAGGAAGAAGATCTTGGTCTGATAATAAATGGTGAGACGATCAACAATATAAGGTATGCTGACGATACGGTTCTCCTAACGGGAACGCTAGTAGAACTACAACATCTCGTTCAAAGTCTCAATATATACTGTAACAGTTACGGCTTGAAAATTAATTTGAAAAAAACTAAATTTATGGTAATCACGAAATCAAAGAACATCAGAGCTAATCTTGTAATAGACAATACAACGATTGAGCGTGTGTCCTGTTATAAATATCTAGGTGCTTGGATCACAGACGATACTGATCAAACAAAAGAGATTAGATGTAGAATAGAAATCGCTAGATCAGTCTTTAATAGAATGCGCAAACTCTTTTGCAATCGTGATATCAATATAAAGTTACGAATACGAATGCTGCGGTGTTATGTCTTTTCTACCCTGTTGTATGGAGTAGAGGCTTGGACACTAAAACAGTTGACCACAAAAAACATCGAAGCTTTCGAGATGTGGTGCTATAGGCGCATTCTCAGAATATCATGGATGGACCGCGTCACTAACACGCAAGTACTCCAAACTTTAGACAAAAGATGCGAAATTCTAAATGAGATAAAAACTAGAAAGATGGAATACTTGGGGCACATTGTGAGAGGTGAAAAGTACGAACTTTTAAGAAATATCATGCAGGGCAAAATTAAGGGCAAAAGAAGTGTGGGAAGAAGAAAAATATCGTGGCTTCGTAATCTACGTGAATGGTTCGGGTGTAGTTCGATTGAACTTTTTAGGCGCGCTGCTAACAAAGTCGCAGTGGCCATGATGATTTCCAATCTCCGATAGGAGTGGCACGAGAAGAAGAATGGACTACCAATCCACTGTATTAGTAGGATTGAGTTTATTGAATGACCCCGAAGATCGCTAGATCTAATATTGTACTTTTCTTTTTGGAATCAGTTAGGTCTTATTCATAAAAGGAAACCTATTTCTTTATATTACACCGAATAATGCTAGCATTGGACGAAATAATCCCTGAAATGCTAGAAAATATTCAGGAAAATAAAAGATTTTATTACTGTATGGAAGTAAATGATAATAACTGGATAGCTCAAACGGAAGAGTGATTCGACTCTTACGTGGAATATTTAGATTTGATATCTTGTATCGGGTAGTCCTTTTCTACAGTCCCAGTCAAGGATGAACTAATTAAGAGCTACTGCGTGTCTCCTACACTCTCTTTCCCAGAAGCAACACTAGCAACGGGTCCTAGCCTTTCATCCCATCAAATCCCAATTTTTCCTTCCCACCCTACATTAAAGCATGTTTAAAATTTCCTTAAATTATTCCCCTTGGAAAATTACTTTCACGCCACCTATATACTCACGCCTCACGCCATGGTATATACTTTGCTAGAAGCCTTAAAAATAACCCATAAGCAACGAGCGATTTGTCATGCCTTTTCTCAACAACGAAATAGCTCGCCATATGTTCCTTGCTCTTATTATCTTTTATTTGTTAAATAGAAACCCTTCCTCTTAACAAAGAAGTTAGTTTCTATTGTTGAACCACCCAGCCTACTTTCTAAGAAAAGCGGAGATGTTGGTTTTCTATGAAATAATCTTTCCTGTTGAGAGAAAGTGGTAAAGTTAGAAATAAGACCACACCAGACTTGTCAATTAACTACCATTGTCGCGTGGCACTCTTCGGCCAATATTCCCACTCCCAAGTACGACGATGTATGTCAAACCCACCCCCTTTATGATGATGAATATAAAAACTTAAGCAACGAGCAGATGGGTAAAGACATAATCCCACGCCGATAACTCGACCTGCCTCATGGATTCTAAGGAAGGCAAATATCCAAACATATTAAACATTGGGACTTACAATATTATATCTATGAATGGACACACACGTTAATGAACTCGAAGATAAATTATCTAATATAAAGCGGGACATTATCGGTCTAGCAGATATGGCAAAAGAAATACAAAGGATATATTGATTAACTACTTGAACAGAAAAACCTCTTTGCGACGAATTCATTTTTCAGCAAGAAACCTCAACGATAATTATCATGGCTAAGTCCCGATAGTAATACCAAAAAACGGTTGATTACATCTTATCAACAAATAAATCTATCATCAGGGACGTGACTATGCTAAATCGTTTCTCTACAGGTAGCGATCTTGACTGGTTCGAGCAAAAGAGCAAACCAGAGGTTAGTGGAGGAAATATTACCCTAAACATTAATGACCTAAACATCTTAGTCACTGATACGTTAATGAAAGTAGAAAAAAAAATAGCGTTCACCAAATCAAAGATAGAAATCTACAAGAAACTAAAAAATTTAATGAATCAAAGATAGTCTCTCATAGAACAAGGAAAAAGACAAACTACAACTATATAAAAAAAGAAAAATATTGAAGAAATAAAAAAAAGAAAACAAGAGGAAAAAATTGAGAAACCAATAGAACAAACTAAGAATATGAAGGGCTTAAAATCACAACTAGAAAAGACACACATTCATAAACATTTTAGTATAAACAACAAATATGGAATGGAAGTACAACAACACAAGAATATTACTCGAATTTCTATGATTCTAAACAAAAGTCATCAGGCGAAATCCTCAGAGAATTAAAAATAAAAAATGTCAACTCAGATCTACAACCGGAAATCAGTACGCTTGAAATTGAAAAAGCACTGAAAGAAACAGAATAATAAAACACTGGCAAAGAAGGCATTCGCGTAGACGTGTTAAAACATGGAGGAGAAATAACTGTTGAATTATTGTAAATTCTAATGAATAAAATTCTCACAGACTCACAGACATAGACAGACAAAAAGATACCAGCTGGAACGAAATCGTGACGCTATTACTATAATATGGAACAGAAAACAATTAAAGAGCTACAGACTCATAACCCTACTGAACGTTATGTAAAAACCTAATAACTAAAATTTTAACAGCGAGGTTAATTTCAAAATTATACAACTGTCGCTGGAACAAGATGGATTTAGAAAGGGATTCAGTAGAAGTGATTACCTCATAACTATGAAACTTTAATCGAAAAGGCAAATGCATATAAAATACCCTCGTACGTTGCATTCGTGGATTTTGAGAACGCATTCGATACAGTAGAGCATCCAAAGGTCACAGGTAGGCCAAGGAAATAGTGGACCATCCAACAGGTTTTTTTACATTTTAACTAAGAACAAAACACATTAGTATGCCTGTAAAGAGAACTGAAAAACTTTCAATGATATGCCACTTGATCCCTTCTATTTAAGATTCTTGAAGGGGTTGGCTTGCCACCTAGACCATAATCCTGTACTATTTTACCATCAAAATACTTCCATTTGAAAGCAAAATCGAAATGTCTCAGATTTTCCCGAAAAGCCTCCTCAATGAATTAATTAATTAATTAAAATATTTCAAGTGGATAATTTTAATTGAGCTCCACTGTAAATAAAAAATGAATTTCATCAAAAGCACAATTTTGAAATATGCACAATAAATAGATGGAGAAAAAATTGAGACAAACAAAAATATAAAATATGCAAACTATGTACTGTATTTGTTGATGATGAGTGTTTATAACAGTATTTATGATGTAATTACATTAATTTATCAACCAAAAAATTAAAAACCTGACCGTTGATTATAATATATTATGTGGAAAATGAAACAATAGGAAACAGTTTTGTATGTATATTGACCTTTCTATACTTTGTAACTAGTTATGTAAGGTAAATTATAATAACAGCTGATTTTCATTAAATTATAACTTCTGATGGATTTTTTAAAAATATTTAGGTACTACGCACAAATACATTTACTTATTTATTTGTACAATGTGAGATATTTTGAAGTATTTCAAATTTGATTAGGCTAACATCATTTAAAAAAGGTGCGGAATAAAGGGTGAGGTTGTTCATCATTATCATTACGATCGCCGTTCATTTTCATACGCCAACTAATGGTGACTTCACGATGATTTCTAAAATTCATCTTGATTCTAAATAAACTAAAAATCTTTTTGTACCAACATGATTTTAACTCTATGTTGCATAGCGTTGCTTTCAGGCAACACCGAAATTATATTCAGTTCAAAATGATCGCGCAACTCCCATGTCAGTACATCAAACCAAATTTTGGCCCCAAAAGTTTTCAGATGTTGTCTTCAGTCATTTGTTACACGTGTGAGGTACAAGTTCTTGCAAGTTTTAGTTAATTTTGATCAAGGTACTAAGTTGCCTTTTTCTTTAAATTGCATTTATCTTTGAAACACATAGATATTACAAATATTGCTGCAAACATTCAAAACAGAAAGAGATTAAACCTAGCAATCTTAGTTTAAACAACAAGGAACTTGGCATAAGCAAAGCCTATAATATCGGGAAAAATCAGAAAGAAAGGCGGTAGTAGCCGTAATAAATATTATTTTATTATGATTTTTAAAAATATATAATAAAAAGACTTAAATGGAAGAAACATGTAATTAAAATTAATGAGCGTTACTTAAATCCTTTTGTGTTCCTAGTATCGTCCTAATAGTGAACGATACAGAAGACATAAATACTCTGTTAAAAAATAGATGAGGTCGAAAAAGTAGGACTAACAATCCATAAATAACAACAAAAAATATACGAGATGACGACAGTGTAACAAGATAAGAAAGCGTACAATACAACTGATAGAGAATATGATTAATATTAGCTATTAATAAAAATATTAATGATATTTTGAAAAACAACATATTTTATACCACTATGTTACAAATGGAATTAAGATAGAGAAAATGAAGATTTCGAAGACAGACAAAAGTTCACAATACTCACTTAGTTCAACTTTGTCTCTCTCTGGTTTACAGAGTGGACCAGTAGTCTGGAAACGTAAAATTATGTTGTAAATGGATGGCGCGAAATGTTAAAAACGTACGGGGATACGCCTATTCTGAAATATGGAGATTTCAAATTTGATGCTTGAAATGTTGCCAGATTTACCACTTTTCTGATATCATCAGTCACTTTGGTTTTTTAAATACAATACTCTGCATATTGTATTATTATTGGAATCATCACTTCAATAAGAGTTTAACCATATGTTGGTTCAATACACAACTACATAACATAAAGACTAAAGTGGTATGGACATGTAAGAAGAGCTAGCGACAGCAGATGGATAAAAAGAATAACCGAATGGAGCCCCATAGGAAGGAGGAAAAGAGGACGACCCCGAAAATCCTGGAGGAACGAAGTAGACGACGCCATGAGTAAGAGAGGACTAAACGATGGAGAATGGAACAACAGAGAGAGATGGAAACGGTTGAGCGAGGGAAGGCAGTGAATACTGTAGAATCCCTAAATATATATGGTTCAATACACCTGGTATTTCATCTATTCACAAAGATCTTAAATAAATAAAACTTCTCAGTGCCCAATAGTTTTAAACTAATTTAGTAAATATAGAACGCTCTGATTTTGACATTAATTCATAAAACTAACAATAGCTTGACGTTTATTGAAAAGTTTTGGAAAATAAATTGTATTAATAACTAAAGCTGACACTTGTTTTATGTGTTTTCAAAAACTCTACAATAAATATGGCTTTAAACGACGAAGAGCGAATTACTGTTTTAATGATGAGGTGATACGGAGATAGAAAAAGATCTTATAGTGAACTAACCACCTTGTTCAACGATACTTTCCCAAACCATTCTCCTATCCATAACGCGACGGTACAAAAAATGTAAAGATTTTTGACGAAACTGGACGAGTAAAACATGGCAATCGAAAGGGCCAAAACTGTTATAAATCGCAATAAAACTTTAGACTTAATGCAGTTTCGTTGAATATCCACATCCTCGCACAGAGCTGCACAAATGCATGATGTAGGTCATTTTTCAGTCTTGCGAGTATTATATTACATAAGACTGCATTTAAATCATACAAAATTCATAAAATTATTGTTCCGTTGTTCAGTTTAGTGAGGTAATGGTGAATACAAATTGTAACTGACGACAACTTCATTAATAATATATATTTCCGATAAAATTACCTGCCCTGAAAAACAAGTCTGGAGCCAATTATAATGAGATGTGGTTTCAGCAAGACAGAGCTCCAGATCATTTTGCTGTAAATGTTCAGCATTATTTAGATCGTAGATTGGTATATTCCGTAGTATTGAAAGGCCTCCTCGTTCACCCGATTTAAATCCTAAAGAGATTATTTTTATTGGAGATACTTCGAAAGTAGAATTTATAAAACTAAACAAACAACGGTTGCAGAGTTAAGGCAAAGAATTGATCGATGAATCCATATTAACTTCTAGAGAAACATGGAGAAATGTAATAGACGCATTTTACCATCGTTTGGATACTGTCAAAATAACAACAGAGGACATTTTGGACACTTGATTAGATAGACATTAATTTAGCAATGTAGTAAACTTTTAATTATTATCAAATTTCGTTCAAATCAAAAAATTTATTGATTAGGCGTTTCTGGGCTTTTGTTTTATCTTTTTAAGATGTTCCTGACTACATAAAATCTAAAGTATTGTATACTGTTGGACTGGTATTGAAATGGAGATTTCAATAAAGGTACAATATACAGGGTGTTAAATTTAAAACTAAGTATCTAATTATATCAGAAAAATGGTAAATCTGGCAATGTTACAAACATCAAATTTCTAATCTTCATATTGCAAAATATCAGTGCATCCCTGTTTTTTATAATTTGTACCGTTCATGTAAGAAATATTTAGTCATTTTCAGAATTTTGTTCCACTCTGTATATCCAAAAATGCCAAAAAATATAATGACTTTGAATTGATAAGTCCTATGTCTCGCATGTTAAGCTGTTTCTGAAAAGTATTTATAACAGAATTTTTAAAAATGTACAGAATGTATAACGCTTGTCCCTAAAGTTTTCGGAAAAAACTAATATGTATTTTTTAATTGTAAATTAAGTTTATTTTATTACTTAAATATAGGAAATTAAGTCTACATATTTAAGGTTTATAATATATTTTTATAGAACAGAAAGAGGTCCGTAATCTTCGATGGCACGTAAATTTGGTCTTGCATGTGCAATAAGCCTTTGGGATTGTTTCTAAGTCGATCTCAAGAAATTTTTGCAAAATTTTTCGCCTTAGCTGATCTTCATTTTGGGTTTCCCAGCCATTAGTATACACCATTCGACTCAAAACAGCCCAAAACTCTTTTATAGGCCTCAACTGAGGCACATTTGGAGAGTTGTCGCGCTTGGGAACAAAATTTATATTTTGAGCAGTTAACCAATATGTCGTTCTCCTGGCGTAATAGCAGGTCAAGCAAAATATGATTTCATCATTGGGGTGATGAGTATTTATAAATTAAACAAGCTTTGTAAGACACCTGTCAACGTAGTTGTCAGCATTGAGAGCTTCACCGCGAACAGGCCCAACAAACGGCTGTGAAACACCAGCTTCTGAGATGGCACACCATACCAAAATTTTATCGGCAAATTTCGCTTTTCACTTAAACCTTACTTCGTCCGGTACATCTTGTACATTGCGTGTATGAAATCCGTCGTTGCCTGTATTTTGTAATTGGATAAAGTAAAATACTTTTCATCAACAATAATGACAATTTTACCAGGAAAATGAATACGTCTTAATGCACAGCAACATCTAAGGATTTTTTCTAACTGGGCTGGTGTGTACTTAGGAGCTTTTTTTCTTTTATATCGTTTTAAATTATTTCTAGAAATTGTTCTATTTACAGTCATTCGTGAAATATTATATCTTCGTCCAACATTTTGCAAGGACTTTCCTAATTGGTTCTCCATATTCTGAATTAGTCTCTGTTCCTGAGCAGGAGGTAAAACTCTTGGTCTTCCACTTTTGAGCAAATTAAAGCATGGTATACCATTTTCGCACTCTTTAATTGTCTGGTAAACCATTGAATGAGAAATATTTTGAGCAATAAAAATTCTTACAATATCGCGTTTTGGTACATGTCCAACTAAACGATAAATACTTTGACCAATATTAAATTTTTACGACATCTTAACGAACCATATTTGTCAAAACTGGCATTGTCTAAATCGTTTAAGTTGTTTACTAACTTTGGTTTCCAATGCCAACTTGATCCAATGCTTCCTACCAAAAATACTTTTAAATCTAAAATTTTCCGAAAACTTTAGGGACATACTTTATATAGTAAACGGCACAGTTTGGTTTCATAAGTTTCAGTATATACAGATTGAACGAATTTAAAACGGAACATACAATTTAATATATGTCTGTTTGAACTGCATTTGAAATAGTGGACCAATATAAAACTTGGACAAAAATAAATCCATACCCGGTGATAGACATTGTATAAAATATCGTTCAACTATCTGTCTCCTTTAAAGGAAAGAGGAGCTTGCCTAATAGTCGGAGAGATAGAGCCGAAATTTTGAACTGATCAGTAATAAGACATTTCTCTATTGGAATATATTCATTGTAACTGGGTTAAGACTTTGCCTTACAGGCGGACGCCCCTCGTGGTACAGGGGGTGGCTATACAGGGATGAAATTGTCATTTTTTTCGGAAAAATTAACGATCGATAATATGGCTGAAAATTTGCCCAGAGTAAGATCTTGGTATAACTAGACGAAATCCCAAAGAGGTGGCGGACAGGGGTGAAATTGCAATTTTTTGGGGAAAAATTAACGATAAGTAATATGTCCGCCATTTTCATGGCTCATTATTTAGCCCCTAAAAACTCTAAATCGAAAAGAGTGGACAGCTGGATTGTTACAGGGAGCCATAAAACGGGATCAAATGTACCACTTGCCTGCGCATTTTAGGTCTCGGTAACAATTTTCAAACTGATTTTATTATGATATTTTTATACCGATTGATTTGAAAATTTGTATGCTCACTTCTGTTACTATTCTGAAAAGCGTCAAGTAGAGTTTTCCTCAAAATTTTCCAAAAAAATTTCCGTAAATGAAAATTTTCGTAATTTTTTGAGGTAAAATCTAATTTGTAGAATCCTTTCGATTTTCTGTCAGTTATACCATGATTTTTTTCCAAAAATTTTCAAACGATTTTTCCGATAAGAAAAAAAAAATTAGAAAAACTTTTCTAAAACATTTGATAAAACTCTACGTCATCGTCTGAATCTTTTATAGAATATTTTGTAGTTTTAAAATGATATTATGATAATGTTTTTTTTTTCAAACTAAAGTCATATTTACTTTACAAATCACATTTTTTTCTTAAATATACCTCTGGGCAAATTTTCAGCCATATTATCGATCGTTAATTTTTCCGAAAAAAATGACAACTTCATCCCTGTATAGCCACCCCCTGTACCACGAGGGGCGTCCGCCTGTAAGGCAAAGTCTTAACCCAGTTACAATGAATGTATTCCAATAGAGAAATGTCATATTACTGATCAGTTCAAAATTTCGGCTCTATCTCTTGGACTATAAGGAAGCGATAAGTGGTTTGACAGCATAATAACTGCTTGTGTAGTCTAGTTTTTTCAGCGATTCTAGGCAACCTATTTGGGTGGAGTTTTGACTTGTTCTTGAAAGAATTCAGAATCCAGCAGCCCGCTGAAGTATTGGATTTTTATAATATAATTATTTGACAACCTTTTGTTGGCCAACCACCTAGAGCGGAGTTGAGCCGAAATACATTGATTTCGTATGTTCCGTTTTAAATTCGTTCAATCTGTATATATATATATATATATATATATATATATATATATATATATATATATATATTATATATACCCGGTATTTAGGCGGCACACGCTCTTCCGGTAGGGATCTATGGAGGAGTATCACCGAGCCGCAAGCCCTTATCTCTTGCCGTACTGCTCCACCATAGGTCGATCAGATACCAGCATATTCTAGACTAAGCCGCAGATTCATTTAGAATTTTAAACTGCTGCGTTAGCCTTTTTGTTTTCTGTACACCGAGCTGGGGATTGAACTGACATCTCTCGCAGTGAAGCGAAGGAGAAGCCAGCCGCCCAGCCCGCTTGGCTATCCGATCGACTAAGTTTCAGTATGCTTGGCCAAATATTGGATGCACAAAAATATGCTTTATACATGGGAATATCTTTAGAAATTATACAAAATTTCCTGGAGCTGATAATGGAAGGGAAGATTAAAGACTAACCACAAATAAGGGGTACGTTACATCAAACAGTGGTCATGATTAGGCCTTGAAAAGTTAATAAAGAAGAATTTTGCAGTGGTCATCGCTAATCTTTACTAGGGAAACGGCATCCAAAGAAGAACAATCCAAATTATTATTAAAGATATGTAATAAAAAATAAATAGGACAATACAAGTGAGATTTCTAAGAATACGGCATAAAACACAATTATGAGACATGGAGCAGAATAATAATGTACTAGAAACCATATAATCAGAGAAGAGAAACAGGCAACTTGTGTGAAGTGGCACTGATAACTATTGGATCTATTAATTACGGTTGAATATAAATCAATATTGAAGGGGAAAAATGAACAACTAGATGATTGACAGAAATGGATTTTATAAATATATCATGAAAAATTCATATATTTTATAAATATGTAGCGAAATTACACATTATATTTTGCTAATCCTCGACACCTAACGGTAGAAGAGGAACAATTATGTACGTATATTTTGCTTAAAATTTGATTATGGGTATTTGATTACAGTAGAGCCTCGATTATCCGAACGTCGATCAACCGAACGACGCTTATCCGAACTCCCGACAAAAGACGAGCATAAGTCCCAAGTCCCAGCTTGATTTTTCTGACGGATCCACAAGTCGTAAAACGATGAAATTTGCCTCAAACACGGACTAAGAGGATGCTGTACATATGTGGTTTACTCGAAAAAGATTCCAGTAAGAACCTATTTATGATCTGATTCGGAAAAACCCGGGGAGCTGTCAAATTTTCAAGCAAGCACAGGCTGTTTAAAACGATTTTAATCGAGATATGGCATTCATGAGCTTTAAATACAAGGATAAAAACAGCTGATTCATCAACAGCAGATTAATTCCAAATTTAATTAAAGGGGTTACTAAAAGAAGAAAATTACGGCCTCTCCAAAACGTTTACAATGTAGACAAAACTGGGCTCAATTGGAAAGCTTTGCCACGAAAAAATCTTGCGACACGTCGTGAATTAGCAGCACCAGGGCTTAAAATAAGGAAGGATCGTATCATTGCCTTAGCTTGTGCTAATGCGACTGGCAGCAACTGATTGTTCATCATCATATAACGGGGGTCCTACGGCGATTGCCGCTTCCCGCATTTCAGCCTCCATCTTTTCCTATCTCTCCAATCCCCCTCTTCTAAGCCTCTAGGTTGCATTGTTTTTGTAATTTCTCTTCTCCAGGAATTTGGTGGTTTTCCCCTTTTCCTTCTTTCTGGCGGAACATACATTAAGGCTTTCTTTGGCCACCGCTCCTCCTCCATTCTCATCACGTGACCATACCATTGTAATTGCCTTCCTTGTATTCTATCTGAAAGAGTATCTCTAATTCCTGTACGGTTTCGTATTTCCTCATTCCTGATTCTTTCCATTCTCGATACTCGACATGACCTTCTAAGATAATCCATTTCCACAACGTCTACTTTATCTCGTTCATTCTTTGTCATCGTCCAACATTCGGCACCATATGTGGTAATTGGTTCTACAATTGCTCTGTATACGCGAAGTTTGGTATGCAATTTTATTTTATTAGACCACAGTAATGAATTCAGTATTCGGATGCATTTTTTTCCTTGGGTTATTCGGTTTTGTACATCTATCTTAACTCTGCCATCTGCTGATATGATGCTTCCTAGATATTTATACTGGTTGCAGCCTTTTATGACTGCGTTTTCAAGCCTTAGATCTGTGGTATTTCCTCCAATTTTTAAATATTCTGTTTTGCTTATGTTTACAGTAAGCCCCCATTTGGCATATTCCTCAAATAATTTTCGATTCATATAATTTATATCTTCCTCATCGGTTGCAACCACCACCTGATCATCTGCAAACAACAATGTATACAGAGTTTCTTGTCCCACTTCGATGCCCATAAATCTACATTTATTTCTCCAATTCCTCAATGCTTCTTGGACGTATATTTTAAAGAGTGTCGGTGACAAACAGCATCCTTGCTTTAGGCCTTTACTGACTTTAAATTCATTTAAGGTTCTGGTTCCAATTTTTACACAACTAACTGCATTTTCGTACAATTTATATATCGCTCGGATATACGTCGAATCCAATCCGGACCTTTCGAGGACCTCAAACATTTTCTTTAACGGGACACTATCATATGCTTTCTCAAGGTCTATAAATACCAAATGGGTCTCTCTACTTCTTTCGACACGCTTTTCAATTATTTGTCGTAGGATAAATATATTATCAAGGCAGGATCTCCCGGTACGAAAGCCGCTTTGTTCTTCAATATCTTGTATCTGTCTTTCAACCCTCTTCTTTAATATTCTGCCGTACAACCGGCCCACAGAGCTCGTCACACTAATACCTTTATAATTGGAACAGTCTCTTTTATTCCCTCTCTTATATATGGAGCTTATATAAGATTTATTGAAATCTTTAGGAATTTCCTGGTCTCCACACATACATTTATTGAAAAGGTCTACTATTAATTCTAAAAGTGCAGTCGGCCCATATTTAACCAGCTCTATGGGAATGTCTCCAGGCCCTGCGGCTTCTCCGTTTTTAACCTCTTTTAAGGTTTCCGTCAATTCAGATAATGTTATTAAAGGGATTTCCTGTCTTTCGTCTCTGTTGTCTATTAATTCCCTTATCTTTTCCCATCTGTACTCTACTCTATCCTCTTTCAGCAGTTTTGTATAATATTCTTCCCATTCATTACTTTATGAGAGAAATGTTGTCTTCATTTTTCTCATTTTTTCTAAACTGCTTTAATGTTTTCCAAGCTTGTGCCACTTTTGTTCCACCCATAAATCTGTCCAGTTCATCACACTTAGCCTCCCAGTTTATATTTTTCGCCTTATCCACGTCTTTTTTAACTTCTCTATTCCATTTAGCGTATATTTCTCTGTCTTGAGGATCTTTGGATTGAAGCCATATGTGATATAACTGATTGTTCATGCATGTTATTGGTCTTCTTCTTCATGTGCCTTGTCCTTTCCGAACGTTGGCAATCAACATGGCTATTCTGACTTTGTTTGCTGCAGATCTGAATAGTTCAGCAGATGACAATCCGAACCATTGCCGCAAGTTTTGGAGCCACGAGTGTCTTCTCCTCCCTGGACCCCTTCTGCTGTCTATTTTCCCTTGGACGATCAGTTGTAGTACTCTATATTTATTATGTCTTATAACGTGACCCAAGTATTCCAACTTTCTTTTCTTTATACTTATTCCTACCTCTCTCTTTACCTATCCGGCGTAGTACCTCTTCGTTGGTCACGTGCTCAGTCCAGGATATACGTAATATACGTCGGTAAGCCCACATTTCGAAGGCCTCTACTTTTTTCATCAATGTTGCGGTCATTGTCCACGCCTCCATTCCATATAACAAAACCGGGAATACATAACATTTCAGAAGTCGAATTTTGAGAGGTAGGGTGAGGCTTTTAGAGGTGAAAATTTGCTTCATGCTAGTGAACGATGCATGTTATTGGTAAAAGTAAGAAACCACGTTGTTTTACACACGTTACTACGTCTGCGACGCCTATCGTTTACACTTCGCAAAAGAGTGCTTGATAAGCTTATTGATTCTTGATAAGGCCCCAACTTCTCGATGTTGGAATGAAAAAGACCTGTCCTTAAAAAACTACGTGAGCTAGCCGCTCGTAAACGGGTAGACTTGCTTGGGCAGACGAGAAAAAAGATTATTTAAATTTTTTTAAGCGTTAGTAATTTAAAAATCTTCCATTTTCGTCAATATTGTACCTAGAATGTTTTGTTGCAAAGACTGCACTTTTTTGTTTAATTACTATTTGCCATTAAAGATATAAATACATATGTAGGTATGTAAATATGACTTTCATTCACCCGTGAAAACTCGAAAAAACCGATTTTCCGAACACCCATGTCCCCTAATTAGTTCGGATAATCGACGCTCTACTGCATATTTGATTGTTTGCATATTTTGCAACAAATTACAATTTGAGAGAATTAAAGAAATGAAAAATTCAGAAAAAAAAGTTTGAAATAAAAATGTTTACAAAGTCTACAAATAAAAAATGTTTAATATTTGGCAAGACTACTACGAGTACATTAGCTGGTTGCTACTAACAACCTTCGAGCGAAGGTTAATAAGGATGCAGCCTATTTAATTCACCACAGCATGAGGTGACATGACGCGACCTATACATTAAAACATGTCGATGAAAACCAGGTCTCGGTACTCCCTAGATGGAATATAATTACTTAATCGATCTTCAAGACGTGTTTCCATTTATGTTAATGGTTATTATTCGACGACAGCGACATTTCGTGTTACATATTGAAATGTGACGTCGGAGAAATACCAATCAGACATTTATTTCTGTTGATTTTGAACCGAATAAAAGAAATGGAAATGGGAGAAAATGAAAACATTTGTGTCGTAAAAGTTATAGTGTTTACTGTACAGGAATTTGTAGTTTGAAAGATTTGAGACACAGTGCTGTGCCTATTATTTTGTTAAAGGATATTTATTTTTCTACTTATTGAACCATCTTCATTCCAACATTTGCTTCTATGATCATGATTCTTATGTTAATTATGACTTTTATATAGAATAGAATAGAAATATGCTTTATTGTCACTGAAAATTGTACAATTTTATGGACATTTTTATTGACATTGTCAATATCGTACAATCCATTGCAAAATTTAACTAACTTGCAAATTGCATAATAAAGCCTTACGAACTAGTTTACAAATAAGTTTAAGTTGCTACATGTGGTACCCAAATATATATAAAAATACTTTAGTTGCTCGTACTTAAACGTACTGTAATTTCTTAAACGTACTGTTTAAGAAACGAAAAGATTCGTTAAGAAACTCTTCCACTGAATAATATGGTCCTTCAGATAGATAGGCTTTTGTCAATTTACGAAAGAAGTTGTAGATTTAAGGCAAAGGGAGATAGGTGTATAATTTTTTTGCCGAATATAATATAGATTTCTTTACTAACTCAGTGGACGGGATCGGTAAATACACATCAAACGTTGAATTTCTGGTGGAGTAGTCATGATTAGGTCTTGCTGGAAAACATGTAGGTGTTTACGAATTAAGCAAACAGTTTCTAGAATATATAAAGAGGAACGAGTTAAAATCCCGTGATTTTTGAAGTAGCATCTGCAATATGAGACTCGAACAAAGAAAAATATGTTATTTTGAAAGATGCTTAATTGATTTCCTTCGAAACAGATCTTATTGCATAGCAGGCTGAGGCTTGTTTCTTACTTAGCAAATCGATATGAAGGGACCATTTAAGGTTGCTGTCTATAAAAATACCAAGAAATTTTACAAAATCAACGATACTGATCTGGCTGTTATTAAGAAGCAAGGGTTGAAGAGCTCCTTTATAGGATAATGCTACTGTCTTGTCCACGTTAAAAGAGAGTAAATTAGAATCGGACCAGGTATTTATTTTAAGTAGATCAAAAGTTATAATTGCATGAAGAGTTGCAATAGAGTTCCTCCAGGTAATACTGGTATCATCAGCAAAAAAGAAAAAATTTCCATCGATTTTTAAGTTAGTGATGTCATTTATAAAGATAAGGAATAGTAGAGGACCCAGTACTGAATCTTGTGGTACTCCACATACAATGATTTTGTGACTAGAGTCAGTATAATTTGTTCTAACTAGTTCTTTCCTATTGCTCAAGTAAGATTGATACCAATCTTATTTTGGTATAGCTTTGGCTATACCTTATGCCCAATAGGTTTTCCTAATAAAAATAGAGCACATCCGCCCTAACTTCAATTTTTACTTCAATCTCAACCAAAGATTCTACATGGCCAAGATTTCCGCAGCAGAAATCTTTTGCGGTTTGTTGTTATACGTAAATGTATACGATTTATTTGGAATATACGAATTTCACTTTGTAGAGCTTTTAGATTTTCTAAAGGCTATGACCTTGAAAATATCAGCGCCGGCTCGTCATAAATTATCAAAATTTGTACGGTCGAAGCGTAAATTTGTACTTTGCACACGCGTGACTCATAGCCGTTTAGAAAATTCACTACCTCTAATATGAAGTTTTTTTAAGCAAAGTTACCGCAACCATAGCGACATTACTCAGTAAACAAAGCTTTTTTCTTAGACTGTTTGTTTGGTAGATTTTTATTGAACGTTTTCTTTGGTATTTTGGACACTCGATTAAAAAATGGATAACGATAAGACACGAAGCACGTAGGCCGTACAAAGGACGTTCACTGCCCGAAAGTAAGTATGAATATGTGATCTTGTGTTCTACACGTAGGCGCGTGAACCGTTTGAATAAAGCATGTACTAGCACTAGTTTTCCAGTCGTGTATCTGGTTTTAGCGATCTTAGTTTATATTGCGACAGAATCCATTCGCTGCATCACGATCATTTCTGTCTGCCTCTTCATTGCCAATACCTAATTCCTATATGTGATGGGATCCATATAAATTTTAAGAGTTATGTTGTTCTCTTGGGCAATTTGTAGTTCAGTTGGTTTTGTCTTTCTTTCTTTTGTCTTTGTAACGGAGAATTCGAATCGTGTACTAGCTGTCCATTTGTCTAGCTGATTTAAAAATGTCTGTACTATTCTGCTCATGGAGTCTTTTTATACTCCTACAATGTACACCACTAAATTGTCTGCATAGAGGCGATCTTTGAGAGGTTTAGGTAATTTATTTAATATGTTGTTTATGACAACTAGAAATAGGGTAAGGCTGAGTACTGAGCCTTGAGGGGTACAGTTTTCTGCAGTATAAAAATTTTAAGTTAATTGACTTAGAAAGAAAAGTCTTTTAAGAAGTTTTCGATATAGGCTAAGCAGTGTCCTCGGATATTAGATGCGTGCAAGTAGTTTTGCTCTGGTAAGAAAAGATTAGAGTTTTCCAGTGTCCACATAAACCGGGCGTTGACTATTTTCTCCATTAATTTAGTCATGGCACACATTAGAAATATGGGCCTGTATGAATCTGGCTCAAGTCGAGACTTTCTGGTTTTTAAAAATGGCAGTATTGTGGCTTTCGTCCATATAGACGGATATTGCCGATGTTGCCGAATTTGTTGAAAAGTTGCAGTAGATGTTGTTTTGCTAAGATTGATAGTTGCTTTAGGAACATAACAGGGACATTGTCGGGTCCTGGGCAAATGTAATACTAAGTTGTAACTATGTATAAACAACGTTGTAGAAGTTCTCCAATATGGACGCTTTAAATTCCTTATTTTATTTATGAAAACATATATATGCCGTTTCAAAACGCTGAAAAAATGTAGTGCTATTAGAGTCGACATAATATTTTCCTACCTATCCAAGTATGTTACATACATTTTATTATGTAACGAAGTTACATATTAAATAGAAGAGCTAAATAATTTAAATATAAAAAAAATACTTGAAAATTCTGCTGGTAGACACAAAAAGGAAATAAATTCAAGACACACTAATGGAGTGGGGAAATTCCATACACACATTTAAAGTCCAAACCTAACCTAACCAACCATATGTACTTGATTTACAGAAGTAAAAAAGAAAACTTCTAAACATTGGCGATTTAACAAATTCATGTATTTTTCTGCCCTGTACTTCTAGCCACTAACATTCTGAGAAAAAATCATAATCCTTAAGGAATATTTCGATACAATATTTCACTACAATTTCCAATGCCCTTAAGTTAAATTTGCAGATTACCGCCCGTGATAACCAGGAAAAATTGTTCTCCGAAAATATTATAGTACTAGGAATAATAGCTTAAACATAAAAAGCCTCTTCAATTTATTTACACTGCATCTAAATGCTGCAATTAGGGCGATGCATGGGCGATAAATTTGTATTTTATTTGATATTATCCTATTTTTATATACTGCGATTACGTTTTTGCGATGCTGCCACCCAAGTATAAGTAAACGAACTTTCTTCTATAATATTTATTAATAATAATTCTTGGTTTATGTATATTATCACCAGAGAATATCTCTAATTGAACTATAGCTTCTGTTCACCGAATAAAGGAACTCCCACTTTTTTGTCTGTCTTCCCCTATGTACTTTAGTGAATGGCTATTAAATTCTCTGAGGGTTATCACCCTCGTTATTTACGCTGGCTGTGATGAAATATGCACCGCCTTTCTCGCTTCGCAGTGATGTATTGAGCACCGCAGTGTTCTCGTCTGCTGTAGTCTCGGGATAGAAAATGAAAATGAGTTTTCAAATAAAGTTTGCCCATATGTATATATTTTTATTTTCTATTATATTTTCATGTGAACAAAACATCTGTTAAGGATTTTGCAATAAACAAGGATCTATTTCTATAGGTTGAGCTCCACTAATTTTATACAATACTATTTTAATAGTGTTCCACGGGGGATGCATGGGGGATGTAGTTTTTGTATAGATACTAACAAACTAAATTAATATTCGTTTGGGAGATCATTGATGTATTTGATTTCAACTGAATGAAAACAGTTTTGACTCAACAGTTCAATTATGGCGAAAGACTGGCGAACGAACGGCCGTTCATTCTTCTGTGAAGTAGGTTCCAAAATTAATGGCTGGTATTTAATATTGTAAATATATGTCTGTACTTGGGTTTTTGACCATTCGGAGAAACTGATACCTTACTTAAGCGATATTCACTCCCAAACCAGTTCCAAATTATTGGTACCCTAATAAGTTTGTCTTAGTAGTATTTGTGATTTAGATCTAAATTTGGTAATATTTTATTACTTTTTTATTTTAGTTCTGGAAAAGTCAATGGAGACCCTTTGCGACCAGTTCAATCCGCACATAAGCGTGTGTGTGATGCATTGTGTATTACTGAAACAAAACTCAAGTCAGTTTTGAAAAACAGAAAAAGTGTAATAAGTGAAGTAGAGGACGCACAATATAATCCTAGACTACACCCGAAGACTAAAGATCTTCCTAAGGGTTGTAAGTTTGAAATTCGAGACATTGTATATAAAATGTGTGAAAAAGAAAGAACACGTTTCTGTACAAATTGTGTTCAAATAATTAAAAGTCAAATACATTCGACATTTACAGAGTAAGATTCTGGAGAGTTTTTAAACATATTGGTTTTATGTGTGAAACGCCAGTGTCTTAGCAAAAGAATTGAGTTTTTAAGAAACTATAATAATTTTAAAAAAGAATACGCTTGATTTGTTTATTTAGAAGAAACTTGGATTTTTACTAAAGGTGAAATAAAACGGATTTGACAGGACGAGAGTAAAAAATCCATAAAACACACCGATACTGAGGAAAAGAGATATATTATATTGCATGCGGGTGAAAAACACGGTTTTATTGATGGGGCGGTTCTTGTGTTATCGTCAAAATTAAAATCAGCTGATTATAACGATAACATGAATAGGGAGACGTTGGTGAAATGGTTAAAAGAAAAACTGGTTTACATGACTTACACCTCTAATGCGTTATTTGTTATGCGGCTTCACTGTATTCGCCCAAATATTTGTTATTCGTCAGCGAATAACAAATACGCTACTCCACATTTCTGCCGTAAACATGCCAAATATTTGTGTCATGCGTGTTTGGCAGAACAAAAATGCAAGCAACTGACAAATTCCTAGACAGTAGAATAAAATTAAAGAATAGTTAACGAATGAAAATATTTTATTTCCTCAGGATTCTTTCAAGCCGAAATTACTACACTTAGCCAAAAGGAATGAAAAACCAAAAATATTATTAGTTTTAGTTGTTGCAGTAGTAGTTTTATTAGTTGTAGTAGTTTTAAGATTAGTTTTGGACATAATGTGTCCAAAAGACTGCCCCTTACTTACTTACTTTATCGTATCCGGACATGTGATTCATAAAATTTCGGCCCAGTATCGGGCAACGTCGGTTCCATGTTTCTCCACAGTCACAGTTCACATCATCTTGGTCGAATTTTCCCCATTTTGTCATGTTTGATTTTACTAGAGCGACCCCGTTCTTATCCTATTCATGGTTTTCCACGTTTTAAAGTCTAGGGACTGGCCGGTCCATCGAACCTGGGGAAGAGGAAAATACTCAGGCGATTCATCCTGCACTGTTCCAAGGAAGCTTTTCCTAGATTCGTGTTCGAGCTTTGTATGGGCATGCCGCTTGTCCGCGATCTGTTTAATTTTCTCTATGTGTTCTGCAACGCCTCTGCGTGTTGAGGGTTCTGCAAAACCCGCTGCTTTATATAAATTTAAGAGTGGCGTTGGTTTCATGCACCCCGTTACTATCCTGCATGTCTCATTTAGCGCGGTATTAACTTGTTTGGTGTGGGCAGATCTGCCCCAAACGGGGCACGCATATTCAGCAGTTGAGAAACACAGTGCCTGTGCCGTTGTTCTTAAAACGCCAGGACGTACGCCCCATTTACTTCCCGTTAGCTTTCTGAGTATGCTGTTCCTAGTTGTGACTTTCCTCTCGATATCAACCATGAGTTGATATCGTCCCACTTTGGCCAAGTCCTAACTACCAGCTTTTGGAACTTCTAAGATAATTTATCAGTATGCAAGTATTGATCAAAGTTGTTAATTTGACTAATGCCTTTTCTTGTAATCTCTTCACTCTCTTTTGAAATTACAGTGCTATTTCGGATTAAGATTAATTTCCTCAGCACTTTCGTAAGGAAATAGGGCTTCTCCTACTTGTCATGTTAATTTAGGTTTGAAATGATTTTAACTTCTCGTTAGATTGAAATCTTGTTTCAAGATATTCTGAAATCATTTTTGTATCGATGTATGTTGTATCTTCTTCTTCTTCAAGTGCCATCTCCGCGGCGGAGGTCGGCAATCATCATAGCTATTCGAACTTTTGAGACGGCTGCTCTGAAAAGTTCATTTGATGTACATCCGTACCACTCTCTCAGGTTGCGCAGCCATGACATTCTACGCCTCCCTATGCTTCTCTTTCCTTGGATCTTTCCCTGCATGATCAGTTGGAGCAAGGTGTATTTCTCTCCACGTGTAATATGTCCGAGATATTAAAATTTTTTTGTTTTTATTGAATTTAAAATTTCCATTTCTTTGTTCATCCTTCTCAGAACCTCTTTGTTTGTGACGTGTTCTGTCCATGATATTTTCAGAATTCTTCTGTACACCCACAGCTCAAATGATTCCAGTTTTTTCATTGATGTAGCATTCAAGGTTCAAGATTCCATTCCATAAAATAAGGTCGAAAAAACATAGCACCTCGCCAACCTAACTCTTAGTTCCAGTTTTAAATCACTGGTACATAGAACTCTTCTCATTTTGTTGAAATTTGCTCTAGCCTTTTCTATTCTTATTTTTATCTCCTGATTGTAATCATTTGTGGAGTTAATCATTGTTCCCAGGTATGCATATTTGTCCACTTGTTCGACGTTGGTTTCGTTTATTAGAAGACTCTCGTTATTTCTTTGAGTTTTCGATATTCTTATAAATTTCGTCTTCTTGACATTCATTGTTAGACCATGTTGTATCGAGCACAACCAATTCACCTTTCTAAGAGTGGACACTTCTAATGGACGTTTGACATATTCAGTAGCTTTTTAAAGTGAGTATTCGGTTCCAATACCTATACTTATTTAACGTCTTGGTGGAGCATTGGTAAGAACGACAACTTACTAAGTGTTAAACTCTTTTATTTTGTCGGGTCGGCAGTCACCAAAAATGAACCTTAATTAAAACTATATGAGTGGTTGCAGGATCAATGATCGAAGCCATAAAACAAAAATATCTGCACTCAGTTCTGTACACCTTCTATAATAGTTGTTTTTTGTTGTCTACAATTCTAATCATTTAATCCCAATTTTAATTTGCTTCTAAAATCACCTTGTACAAATCAATTTGTAAATTACTTTCCAGAACTGATGGAATGGACCATTCCCAGTGCACCTTTCAGCCAAAACAATCAAATCACTGTAGACACAATATACAACATTAAAACACAATATAACAAAGTTGGTATTTGTTCGTGGTCGCTTTTTCAAGTTGAATGACTTTCGAGTCGTCATCATGTTAAAATTCAGAATAAAAAACAATATCAAGTAGGCACTCTTTATTCGAGTTTTAACCTTGGACTGTGGCATAAATTAGAATAAGTTTTTAGTTTGCAACCGCAACTGCGAAAATTAGTTAATCGAATGTAGGTTGGTTGGTGATGGTAACACGCAGGATTGGCTTACACAATGTTAATACTATGCATTTTTAAGAGCTAATAAAAACCGAACAAACTTCGTTGATATATTTGACGGGGATTGTCGAAAAGAATAATCAAAACTCAGTCAAAAAATTCAAAGAAGATGTCTTTAGATTAGAGTAAGTATTTAAAATTATGGCTTAGATCATTTGCAAAAAGTATATAATTTGATACTGTATATTTGTGTACAAATATTTGCCACATATTTAAATATACAGTATGGTGCAAATGAAAGGAATATATTCGATATTTCGTAAATCGACAACTTTAATGAAAAATCCTGAAACCGGTTAATTTTTATTTTTAAACAGGTTATTCGAAAGGATACCTTTTTATTGTTGACGTCATCTATGAGAGCGTGATGACGTCATTGCTAAAATTTTTAAATTGAAATGTGGGTGTTGTAATACAATATTTAGAAGGTCTTTTAAATATCTATTCAACCATGTCAACAAGTACAGTAATTGATTTGCGTATTGTCACAAATAATATTGCTGAAATTTTAACAGATTTCTTAATAAAATGTATTAAGTATTGGTGTATTGGTGTTATTGACAACCAAAAATAATTTTTTTAAAGACCGTCACTGGTAATGAAATGTCTTATCTACGTACTCTTTACATTTTTAAAAAATCTAGACATTTAAACTCAATTAACTTTCTGTCAAGTGATTAATAGTATTACTATAGTAGGCGTATTCAAAAAGTCTTTGTATTTATCAACATGTAGTCCAGTCGTCAGAGAGTTGACCCTAAAAATCATACGAACAAGCTGAATTTTGCAGAAAATATTAATTTTGGGACACAGTCGTAAAAAGATTACGACTTTTACCTCCGGGCTTCCCCCTAAAATCCCCCTCGCAGGGGGGCAAAAACATCGATTTATCAAGAATCTGTACACCGTAGAAAAAATGTTTCAAGTAAAAAATGTAGCTGAGATAATTTTAAACAAAAATGGTTATAAGTATTTTTTGGGTAGAATGAACCGTTCTCTTAGAAACAACGCTTGAAGCGACCGTCGATTTTGCATGTCAATTATGCGCGCGAAATCAATTTTCAATTTGTACATCAAGTTCACTTGATCACATCAAGCACTTGCGTATCAGTTCGACGGTAAAACTGTCGACAGTTTTTGTATTTGGCCGCAAATAAACTTAGATTTTATACAGGTGTTAAATAAATAAACGTGGCGCGATTTTTGCAATTTTTATGATTCTCTTGACATCAATAAAATTGATCACTTTCATTGACCAGTTGTAATAAAATTTCCATTTTTAGAGCTCAATCTTTAAAACCTATGACATGAAATTTCAATTTTGAGTTGTGGTAACAAATATGAGTCATTTGAAATATGAATAAAAAACGCAGAATTTAATATTTTACATTACAAACAATGACAAGTCACGGGAAATGCATTTAAGAAGACGGTTTTTGGTTGTAGTTTATTGCAGAAGTTTTGCTCTTTTGAAAAACGTACTAGTGTAATTGAAAAAAAAAGTTTTAAATGTTTTAGATCGTTTATTGTGTGAAAGTTTAAATCCAGCGTTTTTAAGCATATTTCAAATACTTCACATTTGTTGCCAAAACTTAAAACTAAAATTTCATGCTAAGTATAGGTTTTTAAGGTTAGGCCATAGTAATCGAAACTTCATAGTGGCTAGTATGAAGATATAAAGACGTATGTACGTTATTTAATAATAAATACCCCAACCAAGAGCCAATTTCACAGTCAACTGTAAGAAAAATTGAGAAGAAATTCTGAGAAACGGGTCATGTCAAAGACCTCCCAATGCCTAGTTCGTACTATGCTATAATAGTACTTTGTCGAGGAGCGAGTAATTTAGTAACTAAACGTGTCTAAACAACAAAAATTTAGTCAAGTAGATTAGTAAGTAATTTAGTAGAGTCGATCCATTTTATTCTATATTTTCCGGGCGAGTAGCACCTCCCACCATGCGTCATTGCTCACTGGCCCACCGGCCAAACAAGGCCGAACCACTCGTATTAGTCGAGTTCATTAGTTGTCAAGTATATTTTGGGATCTCCAATCTTAATATCTTCAGAAGGCAATTGGTAGCTCCTAGTTTATCTCTTCTACCGATCCATTTTCGTATCCATAGCTTCTTTTTATTAATTACATAAATTTCCACATCGATCCCTTTTAAAATAGCCGTTACGATTAGCTTAATTAGTTTATTTACTTTATTGCGTTGTAATCTGTTCATCTTACAAAACACAACTTACTTGTGAACTGTACTCGAACAAGTGCGAATGATTTTGAGTCAGTAGTGTGTATTTTAGCTACTAAATTACTCGATACTCGACTAAAATACTAGCATAGTGCGAGAAAGGTAGTAGAAAACCAATATCTGAAAACAAACAACTAGAGGTTGTGATAGCCTTTCAAAATAATCCCTATACCAGTTCACGGCAAGTAGCATTAGATAATGACATAGACCATTCAACAGTTCTTAGAAAGCCGAAGAAGCAAAATGACATCCCTATAAGATAAGTTTAGTTCAAGAACTTATGGAAGACGATTTTGCTAGACAAATTGAACTTATCGGTACTGGGTTACGGAAAATCCACTCACTGGATGCAAGAGTACCGTACTCCTTACCCAGAGAAAGTTAATGTTTGGGCGGGAATAATAAATAATACGATTATTGGACCATACCTATTCGAGGAAACTTAATGGGTTCTCAATATTTAGAATTTTTTCAAAACTTCTTGCTCCCAGATTTGAACCGGTTGTTTCCAAATAAAAATGATTGATGGTTGAAGCAAGATTATGCGTCTTCACAGTATGCGGTCTTGGTGCACAATTACTTGAACAACGTCTTTCCAAATCGGTGGATAAGTCGAAAGGGAACAATAGAATGGATGCCTAGGTCAACTGATTTGACTTCTCTTGATTTCTTTTTATGGGGATACTTGAAAAGTAAAATGTACCAAAATAGACCACAAAATATCAATGAACTCAAAGAAAGAATACGTATTGAGGTTGCACAAATAAATCTGGAAGTTATAGAGAAGGTTCGAAAATCGTTAGCGGCAGGTGTCTCATTGTATTTTAGCGTTAGCACATTTTCATTAAAAAATTTGAGCAATGACGTCATCACGTTCACATAGATGACGTCAAAAATAAAAAAGTATTCTTACAAATAGCCTGATAAAAATAAACAACGACGGGTTTCTGGATTTTTCCCTAAAGTCGCCGGTTTACGAAATAACGAATTTATTCCTTTCATTTGCATCCTACCGTATATAAAAACTTCAAAGGGAAGTGATCTCACTGGGTAGACAAATATAATTATAATAAGTACGTTTATAGTTCCATTATTTATGATTGTGGTGTTGGAGGTCAGGAGGATCTATTACTGAACCGCTACAATACTTAAGTAGCCTGAAGCGGGTCTATGAAGTATCGCAAGATACAACTCTGTAGGGCATCCGTTAGGTTGCCTAGGAATGAAAACCAAGATCTAAATCCACACCGGTGCCCTCGGAATCTAATCCCTCAAACGTGTGACCTCGCAAATGGTCACAAGTTTCGCCAATGGCATCTTTGACCCGCTTCACTGACAGAGGATATGTGAAGAAGGTTTATCTTCCTTATATAGACGACACCTTGAATTATCCACTAACGAGAGTAAATATATGTGCCTCCTAGGTCTTCAATGGACAGTAAATATCAAGGAACATTTTATAAGATTAGGTAGAAGTTAGTCTGAGCATCTCTTGAAAGGTCTAGGCATCTACTATCCAAGAGTTCCAGTCCAAGATTACCAGACTATCGGTCTAGGATATGGGAACCTCTTCACACACAAGTATACTATAGTACCAAGTATATACCAAGATAAGCTCGAGGTCGCACTGATACGTATCGATAGAAATTATGTAATTTCTAACCAATGACAAGCTGCAACGACACGACATACCTACCGATCAGTGCGAACTCAAGCTTATCTTAGAAATGAACGTAGTATATAGCAGGCACATTTTGCTTTAGTTCTACGTTTAGGTTTAACATCTGTTACTTAATACGGTAATGAAACTTCTCATCATATATCGTAAAATGATAACGAGTTAATAGACTATTTAATAACTGTTTTACATTTCATTAGACCCGAAAGTGTTAATTTGCCAATCATTTTTGATTGACTTAAGTATCATCTTTTGATATCTTATAATCCTTCATAGTTAAACTAAGATATACCACAAATGTTTCCACTAATCTCGATTGTGTGCGTTGATTATTCATCTGGCTGTAATTCTTAATGTTGCTTTGTCATTGAATTGGGAACTGTCCGTACTTTTATACGAATGTACTATAGGGGTCGTTCTACCATGCGTTTGGTACTATTTATTATCTTGTATTGTGTAATATTTCCTTGTAATATTTTATTACTGGTATTATATATGGCTAGTTTCATATTGTATTTGTTATCTTTTCAATTAGATTAAGCTTCGAGCTTCCGTCATTCGTTGTGTTACTCTGATTTTAAAACGATTTTTTTTGTAAATATTTAGGTACACAACTGTTCTTTTCTTCTTTTGACTTTAAATGTTCGATCCTGATTATTACTTGCGAAATTTAGATAGTAAAATTTAACATTTATAAAAATTTAAAAATATTTTGATCCTTTATTTTGTGTGGCCCGTTTGTTTGTTCGTCAATGATTAGAGCACCCAAAATTGCAACAGATACACGCAAATTATTGATGCTGATGACGGATTTTAATTCGGCATGGAAAGGTATGTGGGGAAAAATTATAAAACCGGAAGTTACTTCCAACTCAGGAAAAAATACATCAGATAAGTCTTTGAAATAGAATATTGCGAGAAAACTGTAATATTTTCTCCACTTTATTCTAAAGGAATAAAAGAGAACTCCATATTTATATAGACAAACGTTTATATATATAAAAACGGATTTATTACGGCTATCGCCGCTTCTCCGCCACCAATTTCCATCTTTTTCTGTCATATGCAGTTGCCTCTTCTAAGTATCTTGCCGCCATTGCTTCATCAATATCGTTGCGCCAACTTCTCCGTGGTCGTCCTCTCTTTCTTCTTTCAGGAGGGATCCATTCCAGTACTCGTCTAGGCTATCTGTACTCTGGCATTCTTTTAACATGTCCGAACCAGATTAATTGTTTTCTTTCTATGTTATCATTAATATTTCGCTCCATTTTCATTTCGTTTCTTATTTGTTCGTTTCTAACTCTCTCCACAAACGTTGATGTTTATGTTAAAATATATTTAATGTGGCAACACTTTAAGATAATTTTTAGCCACATATTTGCTTCCATGTACCCACACTGCCTACTAGCATTTTTCTGTTTATTTTGTTCAGTTTTATTAATTGCCATGATAACTAAAACATACACTGTATCATTATTCAAATATGTTCTTTTTAAATATTACGCTACTGGTGAAAATTAATTTACCGAAATTATAAAATAAAAAAATAGTTCCACTCGCATTTATCATCGTTAGGGTTACAGTTTATTCAGTTTAATTTGTTCTGCTCGTTGCTGCTATTTGTACTAATTGATACACATATTGGTGAAATCGATAGTATAGGACTTACGGTAATTCATATTAAAAAACAAAATTGCTGATGGCGCTTACAAATATGGAATGGATATTCATTGTATAAATCAAACACTGAAATGTTCCTTGATACTCCCAATAATTTGTATGAATACCTTCCTATTATATCATTACATAAACAGATATATACATTGAAAAGCAGAAAAGAAGAATAATATGTAAAATTAATATATTTTTTTTAATTTGTACATTTAAAACAAACTAATTTTTATAATTTAATACTATCTGCCTCACTTATACTGACAATTTAAACATATCATTTTAGGTGCCTTTTCCTGACGAAAAGATTTATTAGAACAAATCTAAATGCGGATGAATCCTAATCGGACAAGCATAGCTTTAGAAATATTGACCAATAAGTATTTGTTTAGAGCACTGTACACTAGTGAACTTATGCTTTCCAATGCCACTCAATACACGAGGACGTCCGAAAAGTATCCAACGGTTCGTAACTCCTCAATGGTTTGTTCTTTCACATTGTAACGATTCAAAAGTTTTAATTCACGTATTTCAAATTCCATTCTGTATAAGGTTTTACTCTACGTATTACAAATCAAATCGTATTACGAATAAACAAAAATTGAAATTTTTATTCAGTTGAAATTGCCTGTTATTGAAGTTCCAATTAAGACCGGCATGAGAATGGCAGTAAATTAAGCGCCGGTCAAACGATTCAGCGTTGAGTGTCTTGACTCTCGTTTGTTACTTGTTTTGTTTGAGCAAAAATCCCCCAGCCCGTGGGGGAATTTTTGCGACTGAAATTTCGGTGATGTGTGAGAAATATTATTCATTATTACCGGTTCCTCTTTTGAACAAGCCGTTGGTCTGGCTTATGTCGCCAGGTACTGATGTTTTGTCCCCTAATATCAACAATTCCAGTTCAGTCCATTAAAAGTCAAGTAAAAATTTCTGTCTTCTGAAGTATAAGACTTTTTTGCTTTTTATTGTTGGGGAACCTACTATGGTTTAGTTAATATTGGGAAACAGTCTTTCTTCTATTAAAAAACCCGCAAGTTTACATTGAATGCAAGTATAGTGAAGCAAAGAAATTTACAGTAAGTTTTATCTTTTTTTATCCTGCTTCAGCAGATAATTATTAAACTGAATATTTCGGTTTGGTGGACAATATGAAAAAGGAAACATATCTCATTATTTTTATTTTTCTTGTACATGTACCCAGTGCAGTGTTAGTGATTTTACGGGAAGGCGTAGATCCCGTAATTTTTTTCTGCGTGTTTTATCATTATTGCTTTTTTATATACAACACTGAATTTGTATGTATATTGTAAGAACCGAAAAACTAGATATGATGATATAATTATGACCCAGGTAAATTTTAAATTTTCATTTTTTTAAGTAACATTCATTATTAATTTTTACCATGCTATCAAGAGAAATTTATATTAAACTTTTTAATTGTAATGGACATTTATTTTTGATTGTAAGATATAAATTAATATGTCCAGTTGAATCTATGTTTCGGCTAATAATAAATATAACTTGTACGTGACAACATTGTATTTTTGATTTCTCTAACAATCTTCTTTTCTCTTGGACCACATATAAATACTTGTTAACAGCTTTGCTGGGCGACTATACAAGGTAGGTGTGTATTTTGGTTTTAAAAGTTTTCTTTGTCTCTCGAAGAAAAGACAAAGTGGCGCCCTTTATGTCAAATTATTTGTTTTCTCTTTACAATGTTTATTTAATATTTCTGGTTTAGTTCTAATAAGAATTTAGATCTAGTAGTAACAATTTATGTGCTAGTAAGAATGTAAAAAGAACGCCCATATCTCCCCCGTTTCTGAGCAACGCTGCCTCGTTCGTTTTGTATACCTCCAACACTGTCCATCGTTTGTTGTGTTACGACATCTATTTTGAGGCATCCTTTGAAGTAATCCCCATTCGATTTATAAGAGGTAACATATATACCCCATCATCATTATGTTGTAAGCCTTGAAACCGGTAGCCTAGAAATTCTACAACAATAAAAACTTACTTAAGATTGTGAGGATTGACTTATCTACTATACACTAGTATTATGGACTCACATTGGCAACCTTTTCATCATTTAAAGTTTATTACCGCAATAAAGGTCTTTATTTTTAAATTCCACAAGGAAAATGAAATTCCTATTGTTGGCAGTATACCATGAATCACAAAAGTTTTATTGTTATTATTATAATCCTTTATAAAAGGTATATAATTATATAAGAACCCTTTATAAAGGACTTTTAAATAAAACTTTTGTTTTTAGTTTATTTTTATTTTATTTATACTAAGTACTTTCATATGATCTATTATTTTCTCCCTGTACCAAGCATATATATCGTTCCTTTGATGCTATACTTTTATTTTTAGTATATCTTTTAAGCAACCTATTGGTTTAAGAGATCTTTTGTAGTAGCAACTTCATTTTTTTAATAAGGGCTGTTCATTTTAAAATTATCCTTGAACTTTTCTATGCATTTGAATTCTCATTTCGTTATCGATTTTTATTCTCTCTCCCTCTGCCTAGTATTTGCTCGCATACATAATTTATACAATGGGTTCTCAATATTCTTAAAACACGCGGACAGTACTGTAAGAGAAAACTATATCCTCATGCCGCATCTCCGTAACATTTAATTATTCACTACGAACTTTAGCCCTTCGAAAACATAATTAATTCGTTTACTAGGTTATCTACTCTTTGAAGCTTCGTTTTTCGTAGCGAACTGCTTGAAAATACGTCTGTTTTTTATGCTATTCAATACCAGTAACTTCACTCGTTAATACGCATATGAAATAAAGTCAGCATTCGGTAAATAATATAGCTTTTTTTTGCTTCAGACATTGTCGTCTTACAACCGCAGATTGACTCTATATTATCCGAAAGAAGGTTTTTGGATATACGACTTCTGATATTTTTCGAGCTACAAATAACTCCTGTAAACGTTTTTTAAATCTTAATAAAGTGGGTTTGTTTTTATTTTTTAGTACTAATTTAAGTAAGTTGAAAATTGCTCATTGCTATTCTTTTTATCACATTATAAATATTTACAAAATAAATATACCTAAACCTGTATGATTAAATTCCAATTATATAAAAACATATTTACATTAGTTAAAAAAATATATTTAGATACGGTTCTGTGTGTAGATAAATGGCAATGTTGGTGTTTAATACATAAAGCGGATTACCAATATGTCTAACCATATAATTAGTAATGAGTAGGCTATAGCTAAAAGTGGTAAAATAACGTTGGCGGATTCAGCAATAGGAAACAACTAATATAAAATATGAAACAATATTCTTTTTAAGTGTTGGCCAAATATGTAACGTATAATGATACTAGTAATTTTAATGTAATAAATTGCCAGTTCACATAAAGAACAATACATCTTTTTTAAATTTTTTTCCTTAACACATTATTACTCAAAATTAATCTATTGTCTGGAGAGTTTGATAGGTGTATATCACACTTTCGCAAATGACTAACAGAAAAAAACCAACAAGAATATTGTTCGAAACAAAATTTAATGATTACATTTTATATTGGGAACAACTTTTAAAGTAAAGACAAAAAATATGTCACAGAAATAATTCCAAACGAATAAAGACAAGGCTGCTATTTGTCATTAAGACTATTTAATCTCAACCTTAAATAGACTTTAAACGAATAGAGAAAGCAATGCCAACAGGGAAATGTGCTATATTTGTTTTGCTATGCAAATGGTCACGTCATCACTGAAGAAACTTAGAAAACAAAAGAACAAAAACGTACTGTAAACAATTCCAGATACTCAAGATAAAACTTCAAGATGATAAAGCTAAAATTATGATCACATCTCTCTCGTTAAAATACTTAAGACAAAAACGTCCTAAAACGAAGAAAAATAAATTACTTTAAAACGCAATGGAGATCAATCTCGCAGTCATGTAGAGAAAAATATATTAGCAAGAGTAACAAAAAAAGAGCAACAAATATTGCAATGGATGGCCACAAGGCAAAAGACTCCGAGCTAAATTAAGTAGGAAATACGTGCCAACAATAATAGAAGAAACTGACAGCGGACCAAACATAATAAATGAAGAGATAATATATACCAATGTACACCCAAAAATATGAAAAACTACAGGTCTGGATGAGAAGTCTGTTGAACTACTAAAATTGCTGAACACAAACAATACACTTATGAACTGATCGCCCTAAAAAATGTTTAGCCAAAAAAATCAATTGAACTCGGACTGAATTTAAAGTTTTTGTTAAAAAAACATTGTAGATGGTTTACGGGGATATCCTGTGCCAGAGTTTTTGAATGCAACAAACGTTTTTAGGGGGGAAGGGAGGATGTTGCAGATGACCAGCGCCCCGGATGGTCTGTGATTTCAAAAGTAGCTTGAACGTTCAAAATGTCACCGAAATGTGGAACATGTGGACATTTATAAATAAACCGCGAGACAAATTTTGCATGATGAACTAAGAATAAGGAGAATCTGTGCTAAGCTTATGTCCAGACTTCTACCGAGGGAGCAGAAGATGCATCATTAAGACATTTGTTTTGATACCCTGCTATACATGGTATGCATCGAAAATGACTCTTATCAAGAATCATAACTCATGACGAAACATGGATTTTTAAATATGATTCTGAAAGTAAGCAGCAATCCATGTAGTGGAAGACTTCAAAGTCTACGAGAGTCAAAAGAGCGAGGATGGGTCGAAAAAGGATGGAAGTCGAAATTCAAGTCGATGATGGTTGTTTTCTTCGAGCTACTGACTGTAGTTTACATGAAATGGGTAACACAAGGCCAGACAGTTATCAATATTACTATTTAAGAGGGTTTACGAAGACGAGAAAAAATTCGCAAAAAAGGGCCGGCTCATAGCAGGTCTTTCAATTACTATTTGCCCAAAGAACAGGTCACACTAAGCGGACACCCGCCCTATTCGCCAGATTTAGCAGCCCTCAACTTCTACCTGTTTCAAAAATCAAACTATGCTTGAAAGAAATTTGCCACGAGTTATTTGTCAAAACAAAAGTCAGCGCAACTACAGTAGATACAGCAGCTACAGAACAGCCTGTCCACAAATAATCTGTAACAATGCTTTGCATAATGGAATGTTCGCATGAAGGGGTGTAGGCATGCAGAAGGAAAGTATATTATTACATATCCTTACCAAACGCTTTAATGCGGATTACCAAAAAAGAGAAATATTGGATAACGGGATGATAATTAGAGAGGTTTTATTCTGCTTACATATATTAGTACGATGGTGTCTGTATGTGAACAAAGATCGATGCCAGTTTTGTGGATTATAAGAATATATTTCACAGAGTAGGGCATGGCCAACTCATGACGTCTTCTTCGTTAGATCTGTTCATTTTTGGTCATAACAGAAACAAGGTTATTATTACGGTAGTGTTGATGTTTAAGCGGTATATTATTTTAAGACTTGTGCACCAGCTGATGACTTCTTCGTTAGATCTGTTCATTCTTCGGACCATTTAGTTGGTCCAGTTATTTTTCCACATCTTAATCTTTTTCACGATGGCAGCAAGTGGGTGTGTCCTTAAGGAAACCGCTACTAGTGGTTTGTTGTATTTGATGAAAGTTGTCTAATTACAAACATTGCGTTGTTAAAGATCTATCTTTTAGGAAACCTGGTTGTTCATCTCCATTTGAAATTTGTTCCTCTACTTTCACTTTTTTTTAATAAATTCATGGTTGCGGGTAACAAGGTTAGGCGTCTCTAATTTTCCAGTTTTGTTTTTGTTCCTTGTTAAAGAGAGGTGTAGTGATACTTTTATGCTCATATATGCTTATTAAGATTTCGTTGATCAGTACTGTAATTTTTTTCAGCTAGTTCTTGTCTGTTATATATTAACAACTCGTTAAACCGTCGGCTTTCTGTTTTATTTCAACTTGTTCTCGAGATTTGTCTGTACAAATTCGTTGATATCTGTACAAACTTAGCATTTTCCATGCTTTTTTTCTGTACTCTGTAATATAAATTTGCTTCCATGTTGTTAATGAAAAATAGTTAATATTCTTCAATTTTTATTGACTGTATTTTTTCGGTTAATGTTAAAATAAAAACAAACAGATTAACGAGACATTAGAATCGTAAAAATCTATAAAAGTGAAGTACATATAATATATAATACACAATCGCAAAATATCGCAATTAAAACAAAGGTACAGCAGGAATGCATTATTTCTCCTTTGCGAATGAACTTGAGCTCAAAAGCTATTATGCAAAAACACAAAACCAAATAATAATGCTCAACTCATTGTTCCAAGCAAAACCTGGGTCGGGTGTGCACACATAAAAATATCTTGGAACTTTAATAAATGAGAATAATGACTTCGCGATATAACTACGAATAAAACTGAAATTGCGGATCAATCATTTACGAAAAGGGAACCATTTTTAAACAGTAGAACTTTTTTCAATATACAAATACGCATACTAAGGTGTTACCTATTTAGTAATCTGTTATGCGGTAAAGGTCCAAAAAACAGATTTAAACACTGAAATAAAGATACGAAAATTAAAATATTGTGACCACATAATGAGCGGGACAATAAATATGTCAACTTCTGCAAGTTATCGTACATATAAAAACGTAGCATTGAAAGATGGATGATGTCGTTGCTTCTGAATGTGAAAACTTTGTTTAATTAACTAAATTGTTAAGAGCAAGAGTAAACAGAATACAAATAATCAGTATTTACTTGAACTTCAAGAAAAAATTATGCAAGTAAAAAATCTAAAATCCTGATCAAATCGTGCTGATTTACAGTTTAAGGATTGAGGAGAGAAAATTATGCTGAATTGGCGAGAAACGCAGCAAGAGATAACAAGAATACCCGTAGAACTCCTAGACATTTACCGTTGTCTATAAGAAATGACGAGAAATTAAACAAATCTCTCAGAAGTTACCATCGCCAAATATACAACCAGTATTATTATCTAAAAGTTACCAACGAAGAAGTTCTACACAGAATGGATAAAGTGCGCGGACTAGTCATAACCATAAAACGTCGCAAACTGAAATACCTGGGCCATATAATTCGTAATGAACAACGATACGACCTACTTCAAGGTAAGGTACTTACATCGAAGAAGAGGTCCAGGAAGAAGAAGAATATCCTCGCTTCATAACCTACGAAAATGGTTTAACTTGACTAGTAACGGACTTTTTAGGGCAGCAATCAACAAAGTCAAATTAGCCATGTTATTGTCCAACATAAATAACGGATAGGCACCATAATAAGAAGATTATTACCTAAAAGGGCCGAAAAGAAAGCTTAAAAGTTATACTAATCATGATCATTAATCTTCGTAACAAAACGTCACATTAAGAAAAAGATGAAGAAATTATATATGGAAACTATACCCATGAGTACCGATATATTTATAATGCCTCACTCGCAAATATAAAGGGTAAGGTTATGGTAGATCGGAGCAGGGCCCATATCAATATAATGGGAAAGTATATATAATTCGATACGTTTAATCAAGAAGTAGAGTTACGTTTCAAAAATATTAACTATTTTTTGCATAATTCATTTTATGTATCTCCTCCAAGCAAATGTCTGTAGATTTGTAGAGGGATAATACTCATCGAAGGCAAACAAACAAATACATTTTTAGTCATTAAAGTCATTGTTCCAATTTGAACTTCTTTAAGATTGACAACGTTGCAAGAGTATAGAATTGAACAGTTGATTAATTACGTGCAATCAAAGAAATAAATCTATTATTACATTTAAATTCAAAATATACAGTAGATAATTTACCAGGGATACAAAATTTAAAAAAACTTTTTTATTTTCACATACAAAACCGTCCATTATTAAAAAGAAGAAAACAATTTTTGTTAAAGAGAGGTGTAGTGATACTTTTATGCTCATATATGCTTATTAAGATTTCGTTGATCAGTACTGTAATTTTTTTCAGCTAGTTCTTGTCTGTTATATATTAACAACTCGTTAAACCGTCGGCTTTCTGTTTTATTTCAACTTGTTCTCGAGATTTGTCTGTACAAATTCGTTGATATCTGTACAAACTTAGCATTTTCCATGCTTTTTTTCTGTACTCTGTAATATAAATTTGCTTCCATGTTGTTAATGAAAAATAGTTAATATTCTTCAATTTTTATTGACTGTATTTTTTCGGTTAATGTTAAAATAAAAACAAACAGATTAACGAGACATTAGAATCGTAAAAATCTATAAAAGTGAAGTACATATAATATATAATACACAATCGCAAAATATCGCAATTAAAACAAAGGTACAGCAGGAATGCATTATTTCTCCTTTGCGAATGAACTTGAGCTCAAAAGCTATTATGCAAAAACACAAAACCAAATAATAATGCTCAACTCATTGTTCCAAGCAAAACCTGGGTCGGGTGTGCACACATAAAAATATCTTGGAACTTTAATAAATGAGAATAATGACTTCGCGATATAACTACGAATAAAACTGAAATTGCGGATCAATCATTTACGAAAAGGGAACCATTTTTAAACAGTAGAACTTTTTTCAATATACAAATACGCATACTAAGGTGTTACCTATTTAGTAATCTGTTATGCGGTAAAGGTCCAAAAAACAGATTTAAACACTGAAATAAAGATACGAAAATTAAAATATTGTGACCACATAATGAGCGGGACAATAAATATGTCAACTTCTGCAAGTTATCGTACATATAAAAACGTAGCATTGAAAGATGGATGATGTCGTTGCTTCTGAATGTGAAAACTTTGTTTAATTAACTAAATTGTTAAGAGCAAGAGTAAACAGAATACAAATAATCAGTATTTACTTGAACTTCAAGAAAAAATTATGCAAGTAAAAAATCTAAAATCCTGATCAAATCGTGCTGATTTACAGTTTAAGGATTGAGGAGAGAAAATTATGCTGAATTGGCGAGAAACGCAGCAAGAGATAACAAGAATACCCGTAGAACTCCTAGACATTTACCGTTGTCTATAAGAAATGACGAGAAATTAAACAAATCTCTCAGAAGTTACCATCGCCAAATATACAACCAGTATTATTATCTAAAAGTTACCAACGAAGAAGTTCTACACAGAATGGATAAAGTGCGCGGACTAGTCATAACCATAAAACGTCGCAAACTGAAATACCTGGGCCATATAATTCGTAATGAACAACGATACGACCTACTTCAAGGTAAGGTACTTACATCGAAGAAGAGGTCCAGGAAGAAGAAGAATATCCTCGCTTCATAACCTACGAAAATGGTTTAACTTGACTAGTAACGGACTTTTTAGGGCAGCAATCAACAAAGTCAAATTAGCCATGTTATTGTCCAACATAAATAACGGATAGGCACCATAATAAGAAGATTATTACCTAAAAGGGCCGAAAAGAAAGCTTAAAAGTTATACTAATCATGATCATTAATCTTCGTAACAAAACGTCACATTAAGAAAAAGATGAAGAAATTATATATGGAAACTATACCCATGAGTACCGATATATTTATAATGCCTCACTCGCAAATATAAAGGGTAAGGTTATGGTAGATCGGAGCAGGGCCCATATCAATATAATGGGAAAGTATATATAATTCGATACGTTTAATCAAGAAGTAGAGTTACGTTTCAAAAATATTAACTATTTTTTGCATAATTCATTTTATGTATCTCCTCCAAGCAAATGTCTGTAGATTTGTAGAGGGATAATACTCATCGAAGGCAAACAAACAAATACATTTTTAGTCATTAAAGTCATTGTTCCAATTTGAACTTCTTTAAGATTGACAACGTTGCAAGAGTATAGAATTGAACAGTTGATTAATTACGTGCAATCAAAGAAATAAATCTATTATTACATTTAAATTCAAAATATACAGTAGATAATTTACCAGGGATACAAAATTTAAAAAAACTTTTTTATTTTCACATACAAAACCGTCCATTATTAAAAAGAAGAAAACAATTTTTGGATCGTGCGTAGGATGCTGGCTAACAGCCCACATGTTTGTGATCATCAATCTTAATTGTTTATTACGCTTCTATTAGGCCAGAAAACGTTTAAGTGATCGGCTTAGTAACACTGCATTCCTTTTGGTCAAGTTCTTCAACGGTTTTAGTTAACTAATGACTGTTTCAATGATTTAATCAACATTGTAATTGAATAAACGTTTTTAAGTCAGTAACGAATCTTTAAATAAAAGTTCAGTTAAATATAAAATTATAAAATTTATAACGATTTGTTATTGTCTTATATATTATCCTAATGTGGTATTATAATATTTTCTGTCATAACGTTATACTATAGAAGATAATATCGTTATAGAAGCCGTGAATATTGCAGGAGACAAACTTTTATTAGAGAATATAAAAAAATTGTTCAACTTATGTCTGCATCAAAGTGAAAAACCTACAAGATGGCACAGTGCACTTACTCTTTTATTACACAAAAAGGGCGATCCAACAGACCTCGAGAATTACCGACCCATAAGCCCATGGACGTATAAACACAGATGTGTGTTTATACGTCCATGCATAAGCCTGTTAAACCACATCTACAACAGGCAGGTTTTAGGAAAAACTTTGGCACCAACGGCCACTGGACAAATTATAATTTATTATTATGAAGTCAAACACAATACGGCAACTCCGTATTTCTTGTGTGTTTGACTAGCGACCTATGACACAGCGAACACCACCGATCCCGGTATAAAGAGAGAAGATTCAACAATCCAAGCTCCAATATATGTAACACTCCAACAGTATTTAAGAATAAAATTTGTTTTTACCAATATTGTAATTAAGTTAGTTCCAATAAAGTGATTTTGATTAGATTCAATACAGTCTATTATGTTAAGTGTCTACATAATGGTCCTTCGAGCCGGATTAATTTAGATTATTAAGTTTATGAAGATTTAGTGAGGTTAACCACGCCGCCGATGTGATGATTTAAATATGAGAATTTTCCATTTATTTACTAATTCCAGTTATTGTACCTACTATCCTTTATAATTATTTCCCTTTGAACAAAGCGGCAATATATTATTATTAGAATAAAAAGTTTCAATAAAGTGATTTTGATTAGATTCAATACAGTCCATTATATCAAGTGTCTCTGACCACATTCAATGCATAAAAGGGATTATACAAAAATACATCGAATACAACATTGGTTCTAGCTTTCGTAGACTTTCGCAAAGCATTCGATAAGATAGAAATTAACGGCATAATGATAGCGTTGGAGGAAGGCCGCATATATTATCAGCACTCCAAACTGATCGCGAATATATACAATAATGCAACCATGACCGTAAGACTACACAAAGATACAAACTGTATAAAAATCAATAGAAGAATCAGACAAGGGGACACGTTATCTTCCAAACTCTTTACGGCAGCTCTGGAACATGCTTTCACAAACTTGAAGTGGGAAGCCAAAGGAATCAATGTCAACGGCGAAATGCTTTGTTCTGATTAACATATAACTTAAAAGATATTGGAACTACTTATGCTTACTGAGTTAGATGCCGCCTGTAACGAAGTTGGTTTGAACATAAATTTTGGAAAGACACAATACATGACAAATCTGGTACCAAGCAAAAATACAAAAGTGGACTGCAACGAAATAGGATTAGCTGATAAATATAAAGACTTAGGTCATGAAATCCAAATTGCTAGGAACAACCAAACTGCTGAGCTGCAAAGAAGAATCACTTTGACATGGGCTGTATATGGAGGTCTATCAGACATCTTCAAGAGCAACATGCCATTTGAAAAAGAAGACGTTCGACCAATGTGTGCTTCCAGTCATGGCTTATGGCGCCGAAAGACTTTCATTAACCCAGGCTACAGCAACCAAACTCAGAGTAGCCCAAAGACGAATGGAACGCTCGCTACTTAGACTGACTCTCAGAGACAGAGTTAGAAACGAAGAAATAAGAAGAAGGATACGCGTCACAGATGTCATAGAGCGTATAGCAGGGCTCAAGTGGAACTGGTCGGGCCATGTGGACAAAGTGAATCTTTTCTTTTCCTTTGTGTGCCATATATCCAAATGGCAATTGTCGCTTTGGAAACTGCTGCACGAAATATTTATGTGGATAAGCGGTCAAACCATCTCCTCAGGTCTTTCAGCCACGAGTTCTGGCGTCTTCCAACTGATCTTTTGCCGTGCACTTTACCTTCCAATATGATTTGGAGTAATTCATATCTTTCACCTCTGAACACATGACCCAAATATTGTATTTTCCTCTCTTTGATTATGCTAAGTAATTCTTTTTGTTTACTCATGCGCCGAAGTACCTCACCGTTGGTAACTTTTTGTAACCATAGAATTTTCAGCATCTTGTCGTATATTAACAAGCTAATGAAATGTTTCTCGATTGGAAGCTAGATGAAACAATTCCTTGACCGGCGACCGTTCGACCTGTCCATTGTCTAATGTTACGCAGCCAGGACAGTTGCTTTCTTCCGACCCAGCGTTTGCCTTTGATTTTGCCTTGAATGATCAACCGGTATTTCTCATTATATGGCCGAAGTATTGGACCTTTCTTATTTTATTGAAAAATGATCAATTATCGTTCTTTGTGCATGGTCTCTAGCACATGTTCATTAGATATGTGTGTTGTCCACGGGATTATGAGCATGCGACGGTAACACCACAACTCGAACGCTTCTAATGACGGGTGGTGAACCCAAAAAATTACAGTGTGGAAACTACGAGCTGACAGAAGAAGCAGAGGTCGACCACCTACACAATGGACAGACGACGTCAAAAGAATCACTGGGAATTGACTGCAGGAAGCTCAAGACCAACTGGAAAATATTAGGGGAGGCCTAGGTTCAACTTTGGACGTGGAAGGCTGGATGAAGCAACGTTATAACAGTTTATTCATTTTTCTATTGGTAAGTAAATTATCTATATCAAAAAAGTAAACAACATACAAATAGCTAAAGGAGAAGAAATTCACAACTTCTTATTGGTCCAGAGTCACCTCCGTTACGAAATTTGGCTATCATGACAATTACAACTTTAGACACTTTCTCGTATTGATATTTATCTACACGCATACGTCCAAGGTACTGATTGTAATATTTTAGTGGCTGGATATATGTATGATGATTTTCTAAAGTAAAAAATAAAATAAAAAAAAAATAAAAACGAATTCTAAAGTAAAAATAAAAATACTTATTTCTTATTACACCACACCATTTACTTCTCACTGTATAAACTACATCAGTTTAGGTTTGTTTCATGATTCGTGATTTGTTTTCATTTTCCATCTTTCTTCGTCTTCTGAAACACTGAAGAAATGGCTTGGTGGGGCTCCGACTGCTGTAATGTGGTCCACACATCTAGTTAATATTCTTCTCAGGGCTCTCGCTTCTTTTACGTTCCCTGCAATGCCAGCTTCTCCGTAGCATCTCTACTCACCGCATGCTAAGTGGTATGCAAGGGTGAAAGTACTCCTTGTTTTATTCCTAACTCACAAAACTGGTAATTTTATACTTCTAATATCACCCCTAATAAATTTCTTGGATCACATCTTGTTCTATCAACGTCCAGTATTATTTGTTAACGCTAGGAACGACTTTCGAAATTTTACCCATCTGCGCAGAGAGCAGACAGAGAAAGTATTCTACCTGATTTTTAAACGTTTTTACAGCTCGAGCTTGCTTCTCTTACTAAGATCATTTCTGGAAATTTTACTGCACAAAGTGGGCGTGCCGATTGGAGGATTTTTAAAGTCGTTCCTAGGTTTGAGAAACTATACTCATAGTTTCACTCAAATGAAACCTCAGTTGGATAATTTTGCGATGGATCGTTATTGTTCAGCAGAATCATCTTCTATTTCGCTATTGATATTTTTGGAAACGTTATTAACTGTTTTGATTAGCGTCTAAAGCTCCTCTTCGAGTTTAACCCTTAAATGCCCAATCGGGGTCACTATGGGACCCCAGACATACATTTTTGGCTATAATATCTTTATTTGAAACATTTGGCAACCGCGCAATCAGGTATTTGTGTGGACGTGTCTCCTACGTTTTCTGTTAGTATACCACGAATATTCGTGAGGTGCAGTGGTCTGTAAGAGAGATTTAAATAAGTGGGGTCTCGCTGTGACCCCGATTGGGCATTTAGAGGCACCAGAATATTTTTATTATTTTTAACATTTTTCGTCAGTTTACATTGAAAAATGGACCGTAAGAGAATGAAAATGACAATAAGCGACCAAGAACATGAAAAAATTATCCGAAATATAGAAGAAGGGATATCAGACTCCGATTTCGACTATGAGATTACCGACGAATCAGATAGCGAAGAGCAAGATGTTTTTGAGGAAAATGTTTCGGAAACTGAGGACAATTTAGAAGTCAACAGTGACGAGGAATCAGATGCAGAACCTACCGAAGTGGACGATAATATTAGTGAGGTTAGTGGTCCAACATATACATCCAAATCTGGAATGCAGTGGAATAGCCTACCTTTCGTGAGATCCAAGAGGCAACAAAAAAATATTATAAATGTACATCCAGGCTTAACAAACTATAGTAAAAATTCCAACACGTTTTTAGACTATTTCAATTTATTTTTGACCGAAGAGATGAAGAATGTCATATGCCTTCATACTAATGAAGAAGCTGTTAGGCGTTATCAAGAGTGGAACGAAAAACATCCGAATAACAAAAAAGAGTGGACGGTACTTACCAACAATGAACTGGATAGCTTTTTAGGAGCACTTATCAAAGCTGGTGCTTTAAGGTGTGGGAAAGAATCGACACGAGAGATATGGTCTACAGACATCTCAATACGCCGGTCATTTTTTACAGCCGCATTCGCTAGGAACCGATTTAAAGAATTATCGAGTTTCTTGAGGTTTGATGACAAAGTGACCAGGGTGGAGCGGAAGGAACAGGATAAGTTAGCGGCGATACGAGTAATTTGGGACATGTTCGTCTCTAACTGTGACAAAGCCTTTGAACCATACGAACATATAACCGTTGACGAACAGTTAGTGAGTTGTAGAGGAAAGTGTCCTTTTAGACAATATATAAAATCAAAACCTTGCCGCTATGGGATAAAAATTTGGGCTGCCGCGGATGTTAAAACATCTTATTTATCAAAACTTCAGGTGTACCTTGGAAAACTACCAGGTGGTAGAATAGAGAAAAATCAGGGATTTCGTGTTATGAAAGATCTGGTGGAACCATATCATGGCAGTTGGAGAGGAATTACATCTGACAACTTTTTTACCAGTGTTCCTCTTGCTCAATATCTTTTATCTAAAAACCTTACTTTACTTGGGACCGTCCGCAAAAATAAACCTGATACACCACCACAACTAAGTTTGACAAAAAGACCTGCGGAGTCGTCAATATTTGCTTTTACTAAAGAATTAGCTATGGTTTCGTACATACCTAAAATACACAGGATGGTACATCTTCTTTCAAGTCAACACGATAGTGATATAATTTGTCAAGACTCTCAAAACAAACCCTTGATGATTTTAGACTATAATAATACCAAGGGTGGTGTTGATAATGCCGACAAACTGATTAGGGAATATTCCTGTAAAAGAAGAACTGCTCGTTGGCCATTCAGGCTCTTTATGAATATTATAGACATATGTGCACTAAATGCCTATATTTTATACATTGAAAAAAATCCTGATTGGAAGAAAAATAATTTTTCACGAAGACGTATTTTCCTTTTACAATTAGGGGCTGAGCTTGCTCGAAACAACATGGAAAAAAGAGCGAAATATATAAAACATAAAGCCTATGTAAAATCTGCTCTAAAAGATTGTGGCATACCAATGGTAAACCCAACTACCGAAGTTGCAACTCAATCCGTCCATTCAGCTAAGAAACGTGCTCGTTGTTACCAGTGTCCGCGAAACTGTGACAGAAAAGTGAATACCGTTTGCTCTTTTTGCAAAAAATTTATATGCCAGGTGCACAGAAAAGAAGAAAAAACTATTGTATGTAAAAATTGCAACTAAAAGTTATATGCTTATATTATTATTTAATTTTAATTTTGTTCGAATTGAAAATAATTTGTTTCTAGAAAAGCCGTTAATTTTGTATGAAAAATAAATAAAAATTATTCAAATATGCTTAAAATTATTTTTAACCGTGTTTTCCTTTTAGTCAGTGCTAAATGACGTTACTAAATTGAAAATTTTAGTGGGGTCCCTAGGAGACCCCACATGGGCATTTATGGTTATTTTCATATCACGGGCATTTAAGGGTTAAGATGTCCGATAGAATCACTCGGGAAAAAGATGATTTCAAGCCTACTTTTACAAGTGTCCCAAACATAGCTTCATAAGGAGTACATTTGATGCCTCCATGAAATGCTCTATTTTTCATAAGTTACACAAATGGTATATATATATATATATATATATATATATATATATATATATATATATATATATATATTTACTATAATACCAAAAGTATATATCATCTAATAATCACCGTCTTTTGTAGAAGGTCACGTATGAGCATTCAAAGAATCAAATAATTTGCCTTTACACTAATTCCACAGCTAATGAAATGAGACCTGGAAATTCCAGTTATGTATTATTTAGTTTAGTTTTAACCATAATTATAAATAAATTTGTAGGAAAAATGTGCTTTTAATGAAAATGTATTCGGATATTTTCACGAATATCGCATCGAAGTAAATTACAACATTTCCATTTGTAACAAAAACATAAATTTGTAGTTTCTTTGAAACAATTTTGAAGTATAAAGATAAACAAAATACCTATTCCCTCCAAATATGTTTACTACTACAATAAAGTATTAAATGTATATGATGTTATTATTTAAAGCAAGTTTTGTTCAAGATATTTCCATGAAACCAACAATTTACCATCGATTTTAAAAATGGTCTAGTTTTACTCTTCAGATAATAGATAGCATTGGAAATATCGTAAATACTTTTATCACTCTATTAATATATGACCTTATTTAGTGACATATCTTTTAATTACTTAAGTACATCATTATAATTATATCTAAATTATTTTCTTCAAATTCCGACGGTAAAACTGGCTACTTAACTCTTATTGTTTTTCGTGAGGACGCCACTTGCCTAAATCAACACACGTGGTAGGAAAATCATTCATTTTAATCCCGAACACTTGAAATAAAACATTTTCAAAAGACCAACTTTTTGAGGTTTTATCTAAATTATTGCATTTCTTGAAATGGGAAAGCATTTCGTAACTTTTTACGACAGCTTTAATTTATTACTGATGTACTCTACTCTACTTCGAAACTATCAGGACCACCGGCAGACTGGCCCTCGCATAGGTACCTACGGGGGTTTTCTCCCTACACACAGAATAAATCAGAAGCTCACTCGAGATGGTCAAAGCTACAGATTCGCGTTCATAATGACTTCTTCTCGCGTTGGTACCACCGAGTCTTTCTGCACCGCGACGTCGTCGTCGATCTTATATGCTACCGTCGCTAACTGCCAATTAACACATGTCAACGAAAGATAAGAGAGTTTTTTCACGAATTGATAATTGTACTATTCTATTCAATTCTTTATTATTTTAATTAATTAACCAGCGATTTTCAATACATCCTACATAAACACCATATATGTCTGATAAAATCCTAAAAATGATAGGCTATAAGAATAGTAAAAAAACAAAAACCGGGACAAGCATCGAAAATCAATCATGACAATCACGACAATCAATCAATATGACTACTTGGCAAATGCATGGAAATAGAATCTTTGAAGAAAAGTATACCTGGATCCTGCATAAGATTAAAAAAGCCAATAAATACTAGAAACAGCGCTGTTCAAAAGAAAAGGAAAGCCTACTCGAATACTCTTACTGATAAATCTTGAAACCAATCTTCAATAGGTAGATTATATTCAAGATCATTTTCCTATTTCTTGTTATATAGGTGGTATATATATATATATATATATATATATATATATATATATATATATATATATATATATATATATATAAGTATATACACCGTTATTTAGGCGCCACGCGCTTCCGGTAGGGATCTATGGAGGAGTATCACCGAGGAGTATGTCTTGCCGTACTGCTCCACCATAGGCTGATCAGACACCAGCATATTCTAGTCTAAGCCGCAGATTCATCTAGAATTTTAAACTGCTGCGTTAGCCTTTTTTATTTTTCTGTACACCGAGCTGGGGCTCGAATCCACATCCACTGAACCATTCGACAGTGAAGCGAATGAGAATCGGCCGCCTAGCTCGCTTGGCTATCTGACCGACCGGCTATCTTGGCGACATGATAATTGGATTAAAGTCTGGTGAAACAGAAAGCTCCATGCGTAAACGAGAGAGAATAAAACATCCTTCAAATTTGGGGCTTCTTCCTGGTGTTGTAAGGGTCAAGGGAGGAACGGGCGGAATGTGCCTGATTATTGGACATGTCGTTTTATTGAAGTGCCGGATTTGTGAGATTCTACTGTAACATGAAAAGTGTCAAATATTTTTAGAAAACTGTGCTTGATTATATGAATATAATCAAGTTAGCACAATTTTTTCTTCCCATTAAAGTAATTAGAACATGTACTTAATATAAATTGAAAATATATAATGAAAATTGTAAAAGAAATTTGAATAAATCTATCATCAAGAAATGTAGGCTTTCTCAGCAGGTGTTTTACAATGGCACATTGTATTTAGAGTTTATACGTCCCCCACCCTGGAATGTTTTTTCTTGACGTTTCGTCTGGCAACTGCAGTAACCATTATAAGTGATCAGTGACATAGGGATGGCGATAGGAGGTTGTATTAACCCGCAATGTATGATCCCGCAATAACTTTAATAAAGTTTGCCGCAGTTGCAGACGAAACATTCCAAATCACGACGTAAAAACCCAAATATAACGCCCCATTACAATAATTATGATAATAAATGATGAATTAGCATTGGCTAACTCCAAAACCACACCTAAGTCACAAATGTATGTTACAGATGTCGATAAAATAAAAATAGATCAAACTTTCGTCATAATTTGTAATTGTAGAAACGATTGAGCGAATAAATAGATAATTAACTAATTTTACATAATTGTGCTATGCTCGGCAAGCAAAAATATTTGATGGTGCGAAGAAGCTAATAAATCTATTATCGACTATTGGAACTTTTTGGTTTGAAAGATAATTCTTGCTTTTCTGATAGACTCCAAGACATTTTTGATATATTGATTTTTATTACTGACTCTAATGTTTAAACAGTTAACTTCGGCTTTTCAATTTAAATTGGCGTGATATATCTATTTTTAAGCGGGAACTGAACCTACAGATTTAACCCTAAGTGATATTTTAGACTGATTGAACAATTGTTCGTAATTTGTCAATAATAAAACATTGTATAATCGCTAATTTCTGCTAAAGTTCTACTTTTACTGATTTAAATTAAATTATATCTTAAATCCTATAAAAATAAATCAAAAACCATTTTGTTCCTTTTTGTTCTACTTAATATAATACTTAAATTATTGCAAAGACAGGAACACAAATAGTTTTTTGTGTACATTGATTCCATTGTATTGTATGTGGTAACTACAATTAGAATAATTCTATAATTGCTATGATGAAATTGGACACAATTTCACATTATCGCTGTTGTCATATTTTTGCAATGCTATAACCCCCACTGGGAATTAAGTATAATCTAATCCGATTTGTTAGAAGACCCCTCTGTTTATCAAAAAAAAGTTTTACCATATAAGTTTTAGACATTAATCCAGTAATCCATGGTAATTAAATTCCAATAAGCACTTCCAGCCGTGGGTAATGTCGAATTACTACACATTATTTAAATCGTTCACATTTTTTAAACAGGAAATTCTTTTATTTTTGAATAACAATAACACATACACTAGTAAACCGAATTTAACCGAACAGATGATAATCCCTCACACTTTGCAGACAAAACGTACGACTGAGGTACATACGGGCGAACGATCTTACTCTGTCTGTGCTGTAACTTCTCTATGCATCTGACAGCGTTGCCAGGTGTAGAGTTTTTTCCGTACAGGTGTATGAATCATAGCTGTATTGAATCAGCCCAAGACAAATGCCTATTTATAACAAAAAATAGGTAAAAAATAAAGACAGAGAGCAAGTAGATAAATTAAATAAATAAAAAGTCCAACAAACAGATAGTCCACAAATTAAACTGTATTTTCTAGGACCAAAAATAGCTCTAAACCTAATACCACACAAAAAAATGTAGAACCCTTTGAAGATACAAACTTAAATTATATCTACTCATTTTAACCCATTTAACTATCCCATTTTAAGAAAATATGTTTGTTCCAATATCTCGTGAATTGTTTTAGATTTTGAAATGAAAATAAACTCATAGGTGTCTTATGATACGAGAGTCTTTGAAACGAAATCTGTAGCGTTCATTTGTTCATCTGTTCCGCTTTTTAAATATTTACAATCTATTACTGCAGCATTCCAGCATTATTACTTTAACATGATGTTTCTGAAACTTTTTGACACTTGACACTTTTGAAGCGAAGCTTGTATACTGGCTTTGTATTACTTTTATCTCTATAGTAAAATGCTGAAATATTTACTTTTGAAACTATTAGTGTAAGAATTTCTTGAAATTTAATCATTGTGAGCAAAATTTAAAGTCTGAGAAGCTACATGTGCTGCTGTCTTCGTCTGGATTTATTACTATGGGTTCGATATTATATTGTCCAACTTCCATATTTTGGACTCGACTTTTTGTTGAACGTGTTGCACACATTTCTGCCATGTAGTTGGACTAATATTATTTATTGCATCATAAAAAATATTTTTTACATCTGCAAATTTATAAGTAGTGTTTTTGGTTGCTACATAATTGTTTACTTCTGCCCAGATGAGCTCAATCGGATTAAGCAATGTTATGGAGGCAGCCTTAATACTACTTTGTTTTGTCTTTTTGCCATCTTATTAATGATATATTTATTATATTGTCCCTTATGTTCCTTAACGATAGCCAGCAGTTGCACTTTTAACATGGAGTCCTCAAACCCTATATTTTTTGATTTCAGCCACGCTTGGATGTCAGCTTTTCTAGAAGCAGTAGTTGGAATTTTTTCCAATTTTCTGGAATGATAAGAAATCGGGGCAGTATAATTTTGAACCAGTTTTTGAAAGATTTCCCGTTCATCTCTTCATGGTAGTCCCCACTTTTTTTTTATTCAAACACCCACAGCCCTTCTGGAACAAACCCATCTTCACTGCCAATGTGACAGATTATTAGTCTTTTTCGTTTTCCTGAAAATTTTATTATTTTAAAATTTCCTTTAAATTTTAAAATTTAAATTTTAACTTTATTTATTTTAAACGTGGAAAAGCACATAAACATTTACATGCAGGATTTTTTAACCCCGTAGAAAGTCCATCTAAAACGTTTGTTTATAAGACGTGATCGAATTGTCGACCCATACTTTAGATTTGGGGTGACCAGCGTTTAGCCAAGTCTCGTCTAAGTAGTAAATTTTGCGGTTTCCATTTCTGTAGGACTTAATTTTTATCAGAAATTCTCGTCTCCACAAGACAATGTCGTCTCTGTCCATCAAAATGCTGTTTCGCTGACGACGTTGAAACTTAAAATTTATGTCTTTCAATAACTTAAAAAACGTAGTTCTTTTGAAGTTAGACAAAATCCGATCTTCATTAACAACCCAAGAACTTTGTCTATTGTGGGTATTTCGTTTAAAAAACGAATTGATGGATTATTCTTCTTATTGCTTCTCTGTCAAATTCAACCAGTGAGTTAACAATACTTTTACTATGCTCAACTGATTTTGGTATCGACAATGTTCCCGTAATTTCATATTCATTAAACACATTGCGCACACTACTGTAACACACGCCTACAATAGATAAAAAGTAACAATATCTGTTAAATAAAGTGAAATTGCGCACTATAAAATAAATAATGGAGAAACGATATCAGTACCTGTTTTATCTACTGCTATAATAGAAAACGCACTTTTCGACATTGCAGGGTTCTCCTGCATTTCCGTTTTAGATACATTTATAATCATTTCCTTCGTTTTAACGTCAAAATGTCCCTTTAATGGTCTTTTTTTAGGAGTGAAGGTTAACTCGATATCAAGGAGTTCATCGGCTGTATCAGTGCTTGACTTTTTGTTATTCTATTTATCTTCAATAACTTAATGTACTTAGTTGATTGAGATAATGTCAAAATAGCCTAGGGAAAAATAATATGTATTGTAATAAAACCAGCATCATCAAAAATATCGGTAAAGTTATATAACTGCATTCTGTATACTTTTTCAAGTTCAGAAATATTCCATTCACTCACGATTAAACCTCCCCAAAGTACAGCTTGGATTGACATGACATTTGGCATACACATAGCTAACATGTTAAATAAAAAAAGTTATATTGTGCCAATGTGTGTGTTTGCCCTAGGGGTGAGTTTCACCCATTCTCAGGGGTGAAAAAACATACTTTAAAATAAGTCAGGAATTTGATAAACTGACTAATTCTAAGCAACTTTTGTTCTATACAGTTTTTCATTGACTCAATACTTTTCGAGTTATTTGCGAGTGAATATGTTCATTTTTCAACAACAAAAAAACAAGGTTTTTAGACGGATTTTGCAAATAACTCAAAAATTTAGTATTATTTCGAAAAAATACTCGTAGCAAAAATATAGCTTATTAAATAGCAAAAAAAATGGTGTACGTATAAAGCCAGAAGCACATTTGTAGCTAATGAAAAGTAGGTTCTTATTGGTCAAATTCCAAATCGAATATTTCAACGTGAAAGAATAAAAAAACAAGCACTTTCCCCGACAGCGAGTTTTCCCCGCTGTCGAGGGCTTACCCGAAAAGTGCTTAATTTTTTTGATATTTCTCGTTGAAATATTCGATTTGAAATGAATTACTTGAATTACTTGAATTAGCTACAACTCTTTTATAAGCTATATGTTTGATAAGAATATGTTTTTTGATAAAATACTTACTTTTTGTGCTATTTGTGGAAAACCGCCTAAAAACCTGGTTTTTTTATTGAAAAAGCATCATATTCACTCGAAAATAACTCGATAAGTATTGAATTTGTGCAAAAACTGTATAAAATAAAAGTTGCTTAGAATTAGTCAGTTCATTCAATTCTGGACTTATTTGAACGCATGTTTTTTCACACCCGAGAAGGGGTGAAACTCACCCCCATGGCAAAAGCACAAATCGGCACAATATCATTTTTTTTCTTTGTCGTTAGCTATGTACTACCAAATTTCATGTCAATCCAAGCGGTTTTTTAATATTTAAAGCAAAAACCGTGAATAAATGGACTAAAAAGAAAATAAAACCTTTCGAAACATCAATAAATTAAAATATTGGTTTCTCTTACCTTTATTAAAGTGATTACCGCAAGCTATTTTTACTTTTGATTAACAAATACTTTGTTTTTGGATACTAAAAGTTCACTACACACTATAAAACTTAATACTAAACACTTAAACTAAACTCTACAAAATAACACGACCAGTAAATAACTTAAAAATAACTATAACATATAACACACAATATATTAACTTAAAAACCAACACGCTACAATTTGAATTTCAACAGACTGACAAGTTTGGACTTGTAAAATGAGAATCCGTTTAGCTTAAGGCAATAAATTATATTTAATAGCCTCTTGACGAATGAGAGGGCAAATATCAACACGTGCGTTTGTTTACAGTTGGGAATTTTCTTAATGAATGTACTTTAAGATATTCTCTTATACATTTTACAGAATACACCTCCTATAGGGTAATGTACGAAAATCTATTTCCTAACTTCGTTATTGAAATGCGCTGAAAATTTACTGACATTAGGTAAAGAACCCATATTTTGATTGATTGCGACCTTACAAGTACTAACTCTGATAATGCGTTTTGTAAAAACTGGAAATAATTTTCACCATTTAAATTCTTTGGAATAAATAATATTACTGGCCCCATTAAGTTAGTGTCCATAATTCCCACCCAGATCTTTTTTTGTGAAAATCCCATTCCCAGTAACTCTTTAACGGCTGTTCAAGAAGGAGGGATGAAGCTGTTGTTTCTTGAATCTTCCCCAAACCATTATGTGAGAACATTTATTTGAATAGCTGCTACCCTGGTACTCCTGGTAATGTTTCCTGGGATTTCTTCACAATAAAATCTACTCATCGTTTGTATCCACTTTTTTAAAGACCACTATTACCAGTAATGTGTAGTCAGAATAGGTCGAAATGTACATGTCACCCACAAAGGACAATCAATGTAAAGAAATGATCTGCCTGTTTGCTGTATTCCAATTGGGATATTTTCGTCATAATACCTTTCAGTTGCTGCAATACTTCCCTGATGTTCGCCTCTGATTACCGATATTGTCAATAATTATTTGAAACTTTAACTTACAATTTTTGAAAAAGTGTATGCCATTGTAATAAAAATCGTCTTAATAATTTTGATAATAATAATAAGTAGTCATTCCCAAGAACCTTATATATAGTAAAATTATACCTTTGGGATTATTCTTTTTAATTTATGAGAAATGAACAAAAATTAATAGAAGATGTGGCAACGTTGAGATGCAACCCACCGTAAAATCTTTCTGATGGGAAGGAGTGACTAACACGTGCTTCCAATGCTCCCATTAATTTAACTTCATACCGATTCATCGTCTGTACTGTTTGTTGCCTATCTATAAGGGAATGTAATTTGCTAATTTAAAATTAATCAACTGATAGCTACAAGGAAAAACTGCTGTGTACATGTAATATTTCTTTGGAAGAAAAACTCGATTAGATCGTAATAAATAGCTTACCTTTTCTTCTTCTCATAAATCTTTTTCGCCTTCTGCCGGTGGGAGCTCCATTTACCGGAGCTTTTCCCGAAGAAAACTCCACCAATTTCATTATACAACACAATAATACTACGAGCATGTCTGTTATGAGTTTTTTAGGGCATGTCGCCCTCCCGAATTGAATACATTTTAATACGAGAAGATAATATTTCTGTTTATTAAAACAAAAGTAAGAAAAAATCAATTTTTAATATAACTTGACCATATTAGTCACTGACTCTTGGTTTAAATTTATGTAAAACGGAGCAGTAACGGAACTCAAATTTTAATTAATACGGATTAGATTTTAACTGGCAGTGATTTTAGTGAAGCGAGAAACAAAGAACTTGAATTACAAAAATATAAAGATGATTGGCATGCAGCAAGATGTAAACTTTTCGCTTGGTAATGCACATATTGCCATATACCATATACCATACTTATTTATTTATCTATTTTCACTTTAACGTTTCAATCATGAAATTATAAGTGACACTTACTATTCAGTTTTAAGTTAGTTTTATCTGAACATCTAAAGAAGCCACAGTGAGGTGGAATATGTCCTCAAAAAGTAAATATTGCAGATTTTTTTTTAAATTAGTTGTAGTTTATATCATAATAATCGTGCAAAAGTTTATTAAATTAGAAATAGATGTAACAATGAAGATAATATGATAAAAGTACGTCAAATAAAGCAAATGTGTTGCAAAACTTCAGATTAATGAGAAAAAAGCTACAACGTATTACGAGGAATAAAGCTACGAATAAAAGTATTGACGATAAGGTTACAAAATAAGCAATAGAAAGAAACAAATATAATAATAATATAATAAATATTTATAGAGATGTAAAGATTTTTGGAAACGTAATTTCTCTGCTTACTATTATGTTTTACTTACAGACACAGTGACTAAGGTATTTACAGAATTGTTACATTTAAAAATAAATTTTTTGCATACAACACTATCTCTATCTGACATAAATAACTACAAAGCAAAACCGCATAAGCTTTTCTGTCTTTTCTAACACTTTACGAGTGCAAAGTCCGTTTTATCACTGCGGATTATAATGTCTTCTAAACAGGATGTCATATTCTATTAAGTAATATGTCGTACAGTTTACCAGATGTTTACAAAGGCTATATTTATAATTTTATCTAGTCTAATAATAACAAAAAACTAAATTTCAATGGAAACAATTAAGAAATTTTAAGTTTAATAAAAAAATAGTTGAATTATAGGTGGTTATATATTATATAAAGGGAAAAAACTATTAGATTTTAGTTAGAAGTTGTCAAAAAACCGAGAGCTAAAATAAAATATTTTCCAGTGTATAATACATTTTTTTTTGTGACAGTCGTCCAGTCGTCAGAGATTTGACATCTAAAAATTATACGAACAAACCTGAATTTTGCCAAGAATGTCAATTTTGGGACCCCAAAAAAGATGCAAAAAAGCTTACTACTCTTACTCCCGGGCTTTCTCTTAAAAAATCACTCGCAGGGGGAAACCGAAAAAATCGATTTACCAAGAATCTGTACGCTGTAGAAAAATAGTAAAAAAAAATGTAGCTAAGATAATTTTAAACAATAATGCTCATTGGCACTTTTTGTGTAGATTGAACCGTTCTCTCAGAAACAATGCTTGAAGCGACCGGCGATTTTAAAAGTGTTACGCGCGCGAAATCAATTTAAAAAAAAATTGTATCAACTCGACGGTAAAAATTCGACATCTTTTTGATCACTGTCCTATCGACAAAAATTAAAATGGGTTTTAAAAGCGAAGAGTGCAGTTTTTTATGTTACTCAAGTCGTCTCTGACGACTGAAGTAAGATAAAAAACGACGATTTAATATTGGAATATATTATTACAATATATTACATTCAGAAACATTATCGATGTGAATTTTGGATTTTTACCCTGGTACGCTGTTGTACAATTATATGTGCGGTGCTAGGGAGACCTATAAAGTAATCAAATATCTGTCATTTAATTTTCTGATTTCGCTATCTGAGTGTTAAAAATGTCTAATTCTGATTTAAAATTCGTGGAATAGTTGATAAAAAAAAATGCAACCCTTTCTCGAAGATGGTGTTATTGGCCCATTTCGAAATTATTCAATGGTATTAATATATTAAAAATAAAGAAGTATGTTAAAAATAAAGGAAGACGTATTACAATAAACCATGCAGGAACAAAATTTTTTTTATCCCATTGCTTTAGCCTGATCATGCAAAAACAGTAAGGACTATCGTGTTGACTATCATAATGACGCCACGTCAGAATTATTTGAGAACTGGTTTGTAATGAAGATATTGCCAAATATAGATACTACTAAACAATGTAGATAATTGTGATGAACAGTCACAGCTAGCACAGTAATACACTGAATAAAGATCCACGTTCCAATGACACCGAACTTAGAATCCAGGAATTTATGCTAGAAAATTATGATGTATTTTGGTACCCATGCTAGTGTCAGATATTCTTTAGGTTGGTAATAGGTCAAGAAGGGTTGTTGTGACATGGCGGCCAGTAGACTTAGAAGTTTAGTTGTTACTGTTAGTGTTCTCTTTCTGATATAAAAGCATTTATCAAAAAGCTGGAGTTTTGGGAACAAAACCTAATTAACAGCGATTCCAAGCATTTTTTCCTATTCTTTCAGAAAAAATATTTCAAAATCCATTAGAACCCTATGACAACAAATATCATAAAAGCATTTATCAAAAAGCTGGAGTTTTGGGAACAAAACCTAATTAACAGCGATTCCAAGCATTTTTTCCTATTCTTTCAGAAAAAATCTTTCAAAATCCATTAGAACCCTATGACAACAAATATCATTTCTCGTCAACTACTTGTTTTATTAATACACAACATTCTGGCGACGAAGATAATATACTTTGTGCGGGGTGAATTAGGAAGTTTATAGAAAATGGCATTAATCGGCAATATAGAAGCATTCGGCGGGAAAGCTGAAGAATTCGAGATATACCTGGAACGAATATAGTATCTTTTTGCGGTGAACAAAGTAACGGAAGAAACAAAAGTCTCAATGTTTATCACGCTAGCTGGTTCTAATGTATATTAGACACTGAAAAGTTTATCGGCACCTAAAAGCCCAGGTGACTATCATATAGGAAAGTTGTAAAGCTTCTATTAGCACATTACTCACCACCTGTATCTGAAATTTATGCACGATTTATTTTTAACAAATGCAATCAAAAGATAGATCAGTCTGTTTAAGAATATATCGTTGAAATTCATAGACTTGCGAGCACGTGTAACTTTAAGCAATTTTTGGATGAAGCATTACGAGATAGGTTTGTGTGTAGGTTAAGATTGGAAAATATTCAAAGAAAACTATTAGCAGATGAAAAATTGTCATTTCAAAGTGCCTGTAAAGCTGCTCAAGCAGCAGAATTGGCTAAAAAACAAGTTAGAAATTTGTCTGAAGAAACTAGTGTAAATAGTGGCAGAAACACCAATTATAATAAGACGCATAATCAGCCAAAAGTGAGAGGGTACAAAAGTAATAATTCGTTCAATTTTAAAAGTGGTGAAGGTGAAGAAGTTTGCAACAAATGTAATCGTCAGCATGCCAAGGATAAATGTCCAGCCAAAAGATGGAGATATTTTTCCTGTCAGAGATTTGGCTATGTTAAAGACGTGTGTCCTATGTCCAAATTAGCCAACATTGGTGAACAAAATCAAGATAATATAGTTTCTAGTATCTATCTATCTATCTATACAGCCCTTGCTGTCCAATTTTGAACATAGGCCTCCTCTTCCTTCTTCCACGTCTCTCTATTGTAGGCAGTTTCTAGTATATCTAGTGCATATCTGTTTGAAGAGGTAAATAATGATCTGTATGTTTTAAACCAGGTATGTAACAATGATAATTCAGCTCATCAAGTGAGGTTAATAGTTAATAAATTGCCAATTAATTATAAGGACATTGCCAAGATGTCCAGTAAAGATCCAGTACTAAAGAAAGTAATAGATTATGTCAAAACAGGTTGGCCAAATAAAGTTGGCAGTGAATTCATGAATCATGATCTTCATGAAGATCACATAGGTATAGTGCGTACAAAAATGCTTGCTAGAGCTATTATCTGGTGGCCAAACTTGCAACCAGAAATTGAGGTTCTGGTAAATTCATGTCATGTTTACCAGGTAAATAGAAAATAGCATGAAAAATATTTAATATCTTGGCCTAAGACTGAAAATTTATTCTCGCGTGTTCAAATTGATTTTTATATGAAAAATTAAGTTAAGTTTTTGCTCATAGTGGATAGTAAATCAAGATGGCCTGTCATTCACATAATGTCAAAAGACACTAGTTTGACTGAAACTGATGAAAAGTTGAAACTAACATTTTCAGTTATAGGTTTACCTGATGTAATTGTCTGTGATGGTGGTCCACCTTTTAACTCATTTGAGTTTGATAAATTTTGTCACATAAATGGTATTACTCTCTTAAAGGCACCAGCTTATCACCCACAATCCAATGGAAGTGCGGAAAGGCATGTTGAGATTGTCAAAGAGACGATGGATAAGTATGTTTCTAGCCAATCAACTTTGTCAGTTGAACAAAAACTTGTAAATTTTTTGTTTAGTTAGTTTGGAGTATGCCAACAAGCTCAGGTATTAGCCCAAACGAAATGATTTTTAAAAGTCAAGCCGAAAACAAGGTTAGATTTGTTAAAACCAAAGAAAAACAGTCAAACAAGATTGTCAAATGTGAAGGCACATTTGTTTTCGGCTGGTGATAAAGTGTTAGTGGGGGATTTAGGCCCATTGTGTAGTGAAAAGTGGACAGTTGGAGAAATTTTGGAAAACATAAGCGCGGTGACATATTTAGTTAAGGTGGAAGATAAAAAGTTATATAAACATGTTAATAGTTTAAGGAAATATATTGAGAACAATGAAAATTTTATAGATAGAAAATCCTATTCACATATAACTGATGATGCTACTAATAATAAAAGTGTATTACCGGAAAAGGTTTATTGGTCCACACCGTACAATACATCATTAGATAATAATGTACCACAAACGGTAGTTACAGACATAGGTAACCAAAATGCAAATGACAGTCTTACTGTGCAAAACCAACCAGAGGTGCTTGTACGACGTAGCAGTCGTAGCCCAAAGGCTGGGTTTGTAAACATAGGTTTAGATTTTTATGCGAATATAAATTCTTTTATGAAAGGAGAAAATGTTATGTATTTTGGTACCCATGCTAGTGTCAGATATTTCTTAGGTTGGTAATAGGTCAAGAAGGGTTGTTGTGACATGGCGGCCAGTAGACTTAGAAATTTAGTTGTTACTGTTAGTTGTACGATTTCAATTTAATATTGATTAAATGGTGTTCTCGTCAACTACTTGTTTTATTAATACACAACAAAAATGATACATATTAAGAAGATAATTATTGTAAAAAAACAATTTTAAACGTGTGGTAATCAAATGTGATCTCGACTGAGGAATTGTGGAAGAGAACAGGCCAAAACAAGTTTCTGGGGGAAGTTATGACATAAAAGTGAAAATGGATTGGGATATGTTGAGGAAAGCTGTAGATGCAATTGAGAAAACTGCTGTAGACTTGGGTCCTTGCTGACGCAGACAATAAGAGCAAAAGGAAGAACTGGAAGAGATCCGTGGAGGAAGAAGCTAAAAGAGTAGGATAATCGTGGATGGAGGTGAATGCATTAGCAGTGGATCGATGTAGTGAGTTATATTAAAGTGAAAGTTAAAGGACCCAGGTAAATTAAACGGAGTCTATTGCTAATTGGCAGTTCCATTTTAATAGTCAGTAACATAGTTTAAACCTTAGTTTTAATTGTGTGGTTTTCTGAATGATATGTTCCCCATGTTTTATTTAGTAAGAAAAATATTCTTCATATTCTTCAAGTACATAGGTTGTGTTCATATATTCATTGACGTTTGATTACTATTTTAATTTAAATGATTATATTATTGAATTTGTCAGTCATCGTCTATTTGATCTTAAATTGGCTATCTTGACTATTTCTTCGTTGGCAACTTTGCCTAGCCAGTAAATCCTCAACTATAGCTCCACATTTCAAATGCTTTGAGTATCTTCAGTGATGCTTCAGTTAAGGTCCACGACTCCACTCCATGTAGAAGAACCGAATGTGTAGATTTTTTACTTCTAATTTTATATCGTGACTGTTCAATTTTTTTTTTCATTTTGATGACGGTTTATCTTGCCTTCTCGATCCTTATCTTGATTTCCATTGAGTATTCCTACTGTCCATTTAAATTCGCACCCAAGTAGCATAAGTTGGTAATTTGTGATACCAGTTGTTGGTGATTTATGATACCAGTTTTTGGTTAACTAATAATTGCTCCCGTGATATCTTATTTTTATTTGTAACTATGTTTTTGTTTGTAACTATGTAAACTAACAACTTTATCAGATGAACAACAAGGATTCAGATCCGGAAGATCCTGCGTAGACGCCGTATTTGTACTAAGACAAATCACAGAAAAGGCCATCGAGTACAATAAACCAGCATATCTATGTTTTATAGACCTGACAAAGGCTTTCGTTCGCATCCAAGTCGAAGACGTCTTACACCTACTGTATAAAAGAAACATACCCATCAATTATACAAACCATCGAAAACATCTACTTCCATAATCGAATACAGGCAAAGGTAAATGGAAAACTAACACAGTGTATCGGAGTCAGGCAGGGTGACTCGTTAAGCCCACTTCTCTTTAATATAATAATGGACGAAATAATACAAGCAGTACTTAAAGGTCATGGCTACAGAATGGGGAACAAAGAAATCCAAATATTATGCTATGCAGAGACGCCGCATAAATCGCCGAGCTAGAAGACGAACTCCAAAGATTAACACACATCTTCAATATAACAGCCAAGAAATACAATATCAGCAGAAAAAACCAAATGTATGACAACATCTAAACACCCACTACGATGTAAAATCAAAATTGATGGGAAGATAATGAAGCAGGAAGCAAGGTTTAGATATCTGGGAATAGATATAACTAGTTACGGAGATGTTGAAGAAGAAGTACGACTACAAAGCTTAAAAGCAATTAAAGCGGCGGGATCTCTTAATGACATAATCTGGAAGAACAAACACCTAAGTCAAGACACAAAAACAAGAATCTATAAAGCAGCAATTAGACCTATATTAACATACACGGCGGAGACAAGACCTGACACATCTAAAACGACACGACTACTAGAAACAACAGAGATGAAAATACTCCGACGAATATCAGGGAAAAGTCTGTTGGATAGGGAGAGAAGCGAAAACATAAGAAGAGTATGCAATAGAGAAGACATAAATGGATGGGTGACAAAACGGAAACAGGAGTGTAACGAACACATTATTAGAATAGCAGAGGATAGAATAGTATGAATAGCACGAGATAAGTCACCAAATGGACAAAGAAGTATTGGCAGACCAAGAAAAAGATGGTGCGACAATTTAAACAATTTAGGAGGCTAATACTGAAGAAGAAACAGGCTTTAAAGCCTACATACAGGAAGGAAGAAGAAGAAGATTATGTATTTTGTTTTTTCTTTATTTTTAGCAAAAACTGACAGTCTCATTAGAGTAGCTTATGTTTTTCAGTCTTTCTCCATTTATAAGTATTCCCTCATCTATATCAGTTAGTGCTAGGTTCATAATGTGCTCTAAATATATTATATTGAATAATAATGAGAACAGTATATATCTCTGTCGCACACCTCTTTTTATCTTTATGTCGTCTGTTAAATAATTCCCAACTGTAATAGCTGCAGTTTAATCGTAATCGATATTGTTTGTTATACGGCAGTGGCCTATTGATATGATATGAACCTACTGCACTGGTAATATTCTATGTTACTTAAATATTAGACTTTTCTTTCGAAGAAAGTCAAAATCTTGTTCTAGTTGAAGCATTAAATTAGAACATACAAATTTTTGTATGGTGTTTGTTATTCTGTATAATTTTATTTTTATTCTATGTAATAATAATTACTACGGTTTACCCTGGTGTTAGAAAATTTGTTTCCATTATGTCTTTTATTCATTCTTTCAATAGTTCTCAAATTTCGAGATCATTGTGTTTCAAGTCATAGGTGGCGTTCCTGATTTGGGCAACATTATAATCTCAGTAACATTAGACATATCTGGTGCATTTATTTATTCTAAACTTTTTATTGATATGTCATATACTTTTTTGGTAATGTTTAGTGTTTTTAATTTCTTTCATACGTTAAAAAATATGAAAAAAAAAAAAGAATTGCAAAATAGAAAGATAGTGGTGGTCAAATGCTCCTCTTTCTTCTTTTTCTTTTTCTTTTTGTGTAAACATGATTCTGTCTGTTTTTCAATGTACCTCTAGTAAGTTGTCGTTCCATAGTTTTCGTGGTCTTCCTACTGACCGTCTTCCTACTGGGGAATCATGTGTTGTCGTCTTTACTACTCTATTTGTTGTCATTCGGTTCATATGATCGTTCCATTCTGCTCTTCTATTTCTTACCCAGTGTTTGATGTTCTTCACCTTGCATCTACGTCATATATCTGTACTTTTAGCTGTGTTTGATAATGTTTTATCATCAGTTTTTTCATCTCTGCTGTTTCTAACATCCTTTTTGTCCTCTCTGTGTCAGGTCGTATTTCTGCCGCGTATGTCATTATTGGTCTGATGACTGTTTTATAAATTCTGCCTTTCATTTCTTTCCCGATATTTTTATTTCTCCATATTGTGTCATTCAGGCAGCCTGAATGCCTTTTTGGAGAAATTAACATGTTAAATTTTCTGGCGGTTATATTAAATTGGTGCAGCATACTTTGTAGATCATCTTCACTTTGAGAGAATAGTATTGTGTCGTCTGCATAGCAGATTATTTTAAGTTGTTTTTTTCCTATTTGGTATTGTTTTGATTATTCCTAAAGTTATCTCTCTTGCGTACAATAAGTGGGTAACGTCCTTTAATTTGGCGTGATGATTTCTCTTGTACTTGCCTCATTATAAATATAGCATCGGTGCATGATCTTCCTGACCTAAAACCTTGTTGTTCTTATGCTAGTATTATATATTCATTCAGTTTATTTGTTATCACTTTGGTTGTTAATTTTAGTGTTTTGTGTTAATAAATTAATTCCTCTGTAATTTTCCGGGTCCGATTTGTCTCCGTTTTTGAAGTGAGGTATTAGGATGCTTGGGACTTTCTATCCAGGCTTGGGAGCGGATAAAATGACTCTCTTGCATTTGACCATGGTCAAGAGTAATAGAAGATCAGGAAAAGAGGTAATCATACTGATCATACTCTATATCTGAACCGGATTCAATTATGGAATGTGCTATGTTAATAATTAAATAAGCACCTGCGTTATAAAATTGCAAATAACAAAAAAACATTTTAAAACTAATAATACCCACTGTTTTGTATATTTACTATAATCTTATTTTATTTTAAGTGGTGTCTAATTATAAATGACTCACGAAAAGTTCATCTAAATTAAGTAAGTATTGTCATTGAGTTTATTTTCTGATTTACAAAGTTTACTTTTCCTTTTTGAGATATTTTTGTGCATCTGATGATTTGCCAGAATCGTACGGTGACTCATGCGAGTGAAGTTTAAATAAAAACGGTCCAAGGGTTGTTTTCTTATTAGCAAGTTAATCTGGGCATCGCGTGCATTTATAAATCTGGAATAAACCGGTCGGAGCGTTTAGTCACCGAATTTAAAGGGATCTAAATGTCTAAAAAACAATTAAATTCGTGTAGAAGGCGACTTTTCTTAATAAAAATAAAAATAAAAATTTTCTTATAAAAAAAGTTAGAAAAGTATTTGTTAAGAGAGAAAATTACAGATTTATGATTATAAAAGTAAAATCAGTTAATAATTCGTCTTATTTATTATGATAAAAATAAATATTTCTACAATTTATTTCATTTTAATTTTCTTGCTTCTTTATTTTCAATTTTTTATGTAAATATCGAACTTATTAAAATAATTTGGGTAACTGAACAAATACCACAAGATTGGAAAACAGCCAGTTACTAAAAAATAAGAGCTCTGACAACTATATAATAGGACAAGTTAAAATGACTGAGTTTGACTGTTAATTTATTATTTTTTTAATATTTATGATAACAATGCTAAATAAACAATAGTTTAAATGGTATATAATCACAACACGTAATTAATATTGTGTAGGTCATAAGGATCATCAAAATATGTAAAAAATAGTGATAACTATAAATAATGGGACAGTATGAAGGTACCGCTAAAAACCACACAAGATGAGACAAACAATGCAGCCGGACACTCTTCAGTAGTCAAGCATTCAAGCTGTCAAATAAAAGTCGCATCATTGAAACCATTTGAATGGGAGAATCTAGGGAATTTTTGTATCTTTGGGAAACAACTGCACAATTTTTAAGCTAATAAACAAATACAATAACTTATTAAATTTTCAATTAACATTTTTTTCTAAACTTATGTCGAAAGTTCAGTAAAAGACGCGTATTTTAAGAAAAAAATAAATTAAGATTGGTCAGTTTGATTTTGTAAACAAATACCTTTGTTGTGCCAATTAGGTACCTAGTAGATATAAATTTTCACCTTTTTTCTTTTGTGCAACCTGGTCAAAGTGTTTATTTAGAACTTTAAAACTACAGAAAAATCCACGAGAGGCAGTGGCGGGGATTACAATTTCATCCGTCTTAAAAATGAAATCACGACTTCAAAATATCGACAAAATTTTAATTATCTCAGCTTCTAGTGTACCAGTTATGAATATTTTGTTTTAAACTGGGGTCCTGTGAGTTAAAACATTCAAATATTATACTTTTAAATGCCTATAATTATTTTTCTGTTTCTACGTATAAATGAATATTGACTCGCAAAATTACTCGAATTTTTTTCTTTTTTGTGAGTTCGTTAAGGTTGCAATATCAATGCAATATTATAAAAATATTAATGTTTTTTCTCTTAAAATACGCGTATTTAGCTGAACTTTCGAAACAATTTTAGAAGAAAAAAAGTTAATTAAAAATTGAAAATTTTTTTGTATTTGTTTAGTAGCTTAAAAATTGTACAGTTGTTTAAAAAAATCTCTAGGCTCTCCTATTTAACTGATTTCAATGGTTCGACATTTATTTGAAAGCTTCAGTGCCTTTTATATGCAAAAAAGCTTTTTTGCGGTATTTAAAACGTTTTTGTTGGCTCTGCATAAGTTTGAAAACTAATAATTTTTTTTCAAAAATTTAATTGCAAAATTTTTTCAAAGACTACCTAATCGATTGTGCTGACATTTTGTATAGTGTTTTTTTATATTTTAAAGATTCTCTGGGTAAATTTTCAAAGTTCTATATTGCTTCTAAACAACAAAAATATTGAAAAACATTGATTTTTGACCCTTTTTAAATAGTTTTGGCTGATTTTGTAATAAAAATTATGATTTTTTTCAATTTGCAATCTATTTGGTCTTATAGGAAACTTAATTGTATTTTTTTTGTCGTTATAAAATTTTTATAAAATGTATAGCTGCCGAGATATAGCAATGAAAAAGAGAAAAAACATTGAATTGTTCTCATTTTTTTCACAAATTGTTTAATAAAAAATTTAGCCCACCTTTTCAAGTGTACGCGTAGCTCAATTATAATTTCTAATGATGTATCAAAGGATTAAAGCAAAAACTAGACAGCCGAAACTTGACAAAGAAAACCAAAGTGCGGAAATCACTAAAAGAGCGAGACTGGCATGGACAGGATTTAGAATACTCCGTTGGATACTGAAAAACCGTAAAATATCTCAATACTTGAGGAGCAAAGTGTTCAACCAATGTACCCTTTCTGTATAAGGCAGTTGCGCCTGCCACGGCGGCGGGAAGCTACTCAGAGCTATTGCTCAGGTGCTTGCGGCAGCCTCCACGAGGCTTTTCCCGGGCAATGGACTGTCCAAACAGTCTAGCTAATTGCGAAATACACTTTCTCCGTCCTTGGTCGGGATTCCCTGGAATGGATAGGCCAAAAGTGCTAGATAGCGGGCGAGCAAGCAGGGGTCAGGCAAGGATGGTCCATGGACATGTCTCCAACTAGGATCCCAACTTGGCCCCATAGTCAATAGACAAGGCGACCGAGCCGACCGTAGGAAAGTTCTCACGTTGCTTGAGTAGAGTCCTAGCCTAGGAAGCTAACCACGGCAAATATAAATAAACAAGCCACAACAGAAAGGTCAATGGAAAGAGCAGTGTTAGGTATACGAAAAAGAGGAGCGACTGAGTAAGATCAAAAACAAAAGTTGAGGATTTCACAAAAGTTGCCAAACTTAAATGGAGCTTCGCAGGTCACACTGGTAGACAAAAAGACCAACGTTGGAACGCCACAATACAACATTGGAGACCTTACAGTGGTAGACGACCAAGAGGAAGACCACAAATCAGATGGGTGGACGACATCAAATGAATAGCCGGAACAAATTGGAAGTATGTTGTTCAGGATAGAGATCGATGGAAAGAGTTAGAAGAGGCCTATATCCAAAAATGGACGAGAGAAGGATAAAAAGAAAGCAAAAACTAGGATCATATACGATTTACCCAAACCCAAACAGATGCCACCTGGTATAAAGTTTAAATTTAAAGTAAAGATTTTTGGGGCCGTAAATGAAAATGATTCATTGCGATGAAGATATAATTTTGAATTATAAAAGTTATAAACAGATTTGGTATTGTGAAATTTATTAAGGTGCAGAGACTAAAATGCACAGGATAAAAGAAGTAGGGGACGACCGCATAAAAGATAAATTGATGATGTGGAAGAAGACCTTAAGATTCTAAGGATCAGAAGAGTTGCTAAAAAAAGTTGCTAGAAAAAGACAAGAGTGGCGACTTCTTTGCGAGCAGGCCAAGATTAACAGATTAACAATCTGAAGCTATTTTCTTGTGGCATTTTTAAATAATTACTATTTTAAGCCACAGCCACACTTGAAGGTTAAAATAAGTTTATTGACGTTTCAATATCCACTTCGGAAATCGTTCTCAAAATACAAAGGTTTGTCTAGTTTTTAATAAAACTTTAAGTCTTTATCTTTAAAATAAGACTAATTACGTTTCATAATTATTATAAACAAATTAGCTGCGAATTTTAAAATAAATCCCTACGTTATTCTAATGGACTACCTAAGCTATGACGTCACAACGGGTGGGGTTTTTAAAAACCTTTCCAAACATTTCTACTTTGTATGTATTTGCTCCATAAATAGGTGGAAATATTGGTTTTTTTAATTGTTTGCAAAATCAATAAGGACTTTTGGTTATGAACATTCATTCTGTGCGATTGGTTATATATATATATATATATATATATATATATATATATATATATATATATATATATATAAGAATAAGAAAAAAGAAGTACTTGTGACTCGTTTGGAACAAATATATAACTGTTTTGGATGGGTTGGAGTCAATAAAAGGGCTATTGGTTAACTATTTTTTTTAACCTCGAGCTTTCAATTGTGTTTACAATTATTATCAACTACAATTAGCTCTTGATAATAATTGTAAACACAATTGAAAGCTCGAGATTAAAAAAAATAGTTAACCAATAGCCCTTTTATTGACTCCAACCCATCCAAAACAGTTATATATATATATATATATATATATATATATATATATATATGTATATATATATATATATATATGTATATATATATATATATGTATATATATATATATATATATATATATATATATATATATGTATATATATTATATGTATATATATATATATATATATATATATATATATATATATATGTTGTTCGTGAATTTGTGAGAGTATCGTATTGTAAGAGTATCAAAGTATTAAGATATTTACTATAAAGGTTCATATTTTTAGGTTATGTTATTGTTTGATTAATACTGTAATTATTCTTTACTGTATTTCAAGGTATTTTGTTGTTGTTTTTATCGGGTTTATTTCAAAATTAATCAATAAATAAGTGAATTTATTTACGAAGTTAAAAAATATTTAAAATAATGTTTTATTCTTTTTTTAAGTGCAAGGGATTTTATTCACTAAAAGACTAAATATATTTGTTTTCTCATAGTTTAAATAGCTAATAGTAGATTTGCTGTTATTACTGAAAAATTCAATAATACTGGTTATCTTTAACACATGTTTACTAGTCATTATATGCCCAGATCTAAAAAATAAACTCAAAAACTAGTACAACATTCAAAATAGTTATTTATGTACCAAGGGTATTAAATAGATGTTTATGCCCAGAGAGCGACGATGTTACAAACCCGAGGGCCTTTGGCCCGAGTGTTTGTAAGTCGCCCGAGGGCATATACATCTATTCAAACCCCCTCGGTACATACAAAGTTTTATGTCATACTAGGTCGTTATTGCATGTACAAATAAATATGTTCTAAAAATCCGAAAATTCGATTTTATTTTGACAATATATTTACTAGTAGACATTCTATCGTCCGTGTTATGTTGCTACGCTACGGAAATGCTGATAGGCGGAAGGCGGAAAGGCGGAAAAAGCAACTCAAAAGTTACTACCAAATAAGTCAAGAGATGCCTACGACAAGGAATATGAAAAATTACAGCACTGGATGACAGAAAACCATGTAGAACACATTAGTCAAACTGTGCGGGTCATCAAGTACACTTTATGCCCGCGCGGGTATAAAGTACACTATTACGTAGTTGGTAACTAAGCAATAAAAATACAGTTAATACAAAAAAACTAGTATGACAAAAAAAAATTTTTTAAACACTCATTATGGCAATTTATTACAAAGGTTTCCACATAATGTTATATTACAACTTAAACTAAGAGATAACGAATATCTTTAGTCTTTTACAGGATAAAATCACTGGCAACGAAAAAAAAAAAAAAATAAAACATTAATTTAAATATTTTTTGCTCATTATGATTTATTGATTTATTTTAAAATAACCTTGATAAAAACAACAACAAAATACCTTGAAATACTCTAAAAAATAATTAAAGTTTTAATAAAAAAATAACATAACCTTAAAATATGAACATTCATAGTAAATATCTTAATACTTTGATATTATTACCTCACAAATACACGAACAGCAAATAATACTAATCGCACAGAATGAATATTCATAATTAAAAGTCCTAATTTATTCTTCAAACAATAAAAAAAAACAATATTTCCAAATTCTTATGGGACTAATACACACAAATTATAAATGTTTGGAAAGGTTTTATATCCCCACCCATTGTGACGTCAGACTTAGGTAGTCCAAGTTCAAAAAAACAGTAAGTTTGCAAACGATTTTGAAACAGTACGATTTTTGGTTAAAAAATATTTTTTTTAAACTTTTTTTGGTGCATATTAAAAATAAAAAATTTCTATATCTTCATTATTTTATGTTATTACAAAAAATGACCGCTTAGATAAACACCTTAAATAAATTTAAGTTAATTGATCTATCGAGCTAAAATTTTGAGTTTATTAAGCACTACAAAACCCTCGTTTGGAAGCGGACACAAAAGTATAAATTAGTTTTTACAAAAGTTATAGACAATTAGCGATACTGCTGTTTTTGGAGCAACAAATTAATTTAGAAATTTTGAAAATACACTATTTTGAAGGTTTTTTATCTCTTAACAGACAAAATGTTTATATTTAAGAATAAATAGACACCTTTTTAATGGTAAGCGAATATTCGAAAAATCGCATTTTTGCACTAGAATGTTAATAATTGAAAAACGACAAGAAACGTCAAATACCTGGCTATTGCGAAGTCCTGGACACGGTTAAGTTTTGCTTATTTTGCTGGACTATTACGAATAGTACGAATATGATCTATTATATCGAGAAAATCACAAAGCATGGCATTCACAATAGATGTTTGTTTGATGTAAAATTATGATTTATTGCAAAAGTAGTCAGATCAACTAACATTCGAAATATACCCAAATGTTGAAGAGGTCAGTGATAATTAATCAATATTATCAGAATAGTGAATATCATTTAACATTAAAATAATAAAAATAAAAACAATTATAAAATTACCCAATAAACAAAATAAACAATAAAAATATTCATCTTACTTATTAATATATACCTCACGATATAATAAATTTAAATTAAGAAAAAGGTCTGTATAACAGATATAAAAGTTTAGAACGGACTATGAAATGAAGTCAAAGCATGAATGCGTGATTTAAGAAGTAAAAAAGTCAAATAACAAATAGGACATTGTAGGTAGAAAAATAATGTAGGATAGGTATAGAACAAAAGAAGTTTTTATTTTACCAACTTAAACAATTAACCAATAGCATAAAAACGAATGTTACTGGTAACACTAGTATATATTGACAAAGCAAAGAAAGAAAACAAAGAAATTGAAAAGTATTCGATAATATTGAAGGGCAAAGCATAATAAACTTAGAACTATGGAATTAAGAAAGGATCTGCTCAAAATTTCTTTCTCAGGTGCTTAAGAAGCTTAAGAAGCTAATGTATGCAAATAATATTAAACGATAATAAAAATTATAATTTGCGATTGTATTTACATTAAAAAACAAAGAGAACTATTTTATTTTTTTGCCCGCCATTATTGGCATATTTAAAAAAAAAAGGCGAATAACAATATTGCAAATATTCGTAACTTAAGCAGAAAAATGATTCTAATGACTACATAAAAGTAATGTTAAACAACCTAGTACAGAAACAAAATAATATAAAATCCAACTTTGTATACATCTGGTAAGTATTTTTGTTTCAGCACGTTACAAGATGGCGTACATTGCAATAAAATCCCTCCAAACAAATCTAGGGCACTATCTATAAAATTGTTTTCAGTAAAAGTTGATATTGGTCCGCGAATAAAGTATATCTTTCACAAAATCACTGTAAGTTCTTCCACAAAAGTCACTGAACTGTTTATAAACACTTTTAATTAATTATAAAAAACAACATGGCGGTAACGCGTGTTGAGGATTTAAACTGAGGCCTGAAAAACCGCGTTGATGCGCTCGGCACTACTATTTCAGCAGGAGATGCTTATCTACGACCTACTGTCTCCTGAAATTGCAGGAACCACAAGCGGTTCAGTCGGAATTGGGTGTTTAGTGTTGATTTATACGAGTATTAACCAGAATTTTTTATGATGACCTTTTTAAATTTTTTAAAACATAAACACAGATGTTTTAAAAAATATCTGAGGTCTAGTTTGACTTGACCCAAAAAAAAAACAATGTCTAGGCGCAATTACAAAATAAATGCGAAAAGTTACTATTTTTCTAACAAATTAAACTCATTTTGGTTTGTGAATATTTTGATGAATTAAATTCATGAAATAATTAAGTAAGTGTTTTGTTTTAGTGGTTGACAACATCGCATTTTTAGAACATTGGCTTTGTTATCAACCACCAGAGAAAATTTGAAAGTAACAAAATGAAAACAGATAACTAAATGTGGTTGACGTATGAGGAAAGTTCTTGTACAATCTTAAGATTGTAGTCGTAATTACGACGTTTATTAAAAGATATCCCGCCATCTTTTAAAGAGTCTTCCTGGTGGGTAGGTGCCTGTTGGTTGTAAACTCCTAACTCCTTGCTCTTCTGGCTAGTCTCTCACTATCCATTTGTGTAATTTGTTGGTTCAATTCCAATCCCCTCTGTGTAATTCAGATCTCTTATTTCGTTAGTTGATATACTTTCCTTTTTGTTATAGTGTTTTCCTTGCTATTGATATCACCTGGGTTCTTATTTCAGACGTTTTAAGTATTACATATTATTGATTCTGTTTTATCGGTTCTCATTCATATTGCATATATTATTATTGGTCTTGTATATGATTTATGTATGCATATTTGCTCATCTGATCTCATATCCTTACTCCTCCATATAATGTCTCTCATATATGGTGATACATTTTTCTTTTTTTCCTACTTTTTTCTTGAGAGGTGAGAATCTTGAAAATACCTCTGCAAAGGTGACCTAGGTGTGTTAGATTCGGACGACTACGCCTCACCGTAGCTGACCGCCTACCAACTAAACTCACCCCCTCTTCCTCCAACCGACGCGCCTGGCACCACTCTTAGCGAGCATTACCATCTGACCCGTCAGCTTTTGCTCATAACTCCTATCTGTCGCTTTCCGTATGCGCTTCGTGATTGTCATAGCGTGCCAGTCGCGCCACCACGTCTGCACCGGACTTGGTTTGTAAAGTAAATATCCTTGTGTCGGGCGGTAGGCAGGAAGGAGCAACCGCAGCGTTATTTCAACCATCTTGAACTCACAGAGCCAGAGCCATCAGAAAACAGCTCCAAGCAACTCCAGACAATCATACTCCACCTCCGAGGGATAGTCCATTCATCATTCCATCCACACCACCCCATTGCGAAGTAATAGGCTGCTCTAAAAGAAGACACACAACGTAAAACGTACACTAGGTACAAGTAGAAACAAAACAACATATATGTAAATTGATTTCTGCAGTGTAGTCAAGCTCTTTGGGAGCTGTAAGTGGGCTCCCCTGGTTAAGATAAAGAAATGTAAGTGTAAACATAGAAATAAATGAGACTGTGTAGAATATTATTTACTGTTCCTTCTACTTTAATCTAGACATATTTCTTGTTTTTCTTCAGCATTGCCCCTTATTCTACTGGACTATTATCATTCCATCTCTTTCTATGTCGACCTACGCTTCTTTTTCCGGTGACTTATCTCGGAATATTTTAACTATTTTAACCATTCTATTTTCTGCCATTCCGCTAATGTGACTTTTCCATTCTGCCTTTCGAAATTGCTCCCATTCATTTATGCTGTGTATGATACACGTGTTTCTGATGTCGTTACTTCTGGATCTGTCGATATATTGATTGCGAGGTACTTAAATTTCAAAACTGATTATACCAATTTGATTTCGATCTCTAGTTTGCACCTTATTGGTTTTTGGATATTACTAGACTTTTTGTAGTTATATCTTTATCAATGACTTCAATGTGAAGGCACTAAAAATCGTACAACAATGATGGAATCTAATCTGAAATTTAATACAATAATAGAAGAAGTAGGACGAAACAAATATCTTGGTTAACGAAAGGTGCAAAACAAACAGAAAAAAGAGATAAGATGAAGTATAAAAAAGTAAGAACCACCTTCATGAAAAAAAAAAAAATTCACTAATAGAGTTAAAAGGCAACAAGAACACTGAAAATATCAAATTTACAGAAATTTAAGCTTCCCTGTAGATGGTGTTCCAAACTGGCAGAAGATGTAGTAACCGATTTTGGAGAGATCATGTTGACATGATTTCAGAAGCGAACAGGGCAAGATGGGATAAGATTCAGGAACTAAACACACGGATACCAATAGACAGATCGAAAAAAAAAATGGTATGTGAGTTGGAGTTATGTGTACAAAAAGAGGTCATAATAAGACTAAACATAATCTATTACACCGTTGATTAAAAAAAATCTTTTATAAGAAGAAGTATTGCGAAGAATGGTTTACGTGCAAAAATTAATGCGCACAGAAAAAAACAAAATAGGGGGAACCAGATAAGCAATGGTACGACTAATAAACCGATATAAGGGAGTATTGAACGTTGCGGAAGCCTTTACCGAACCCCAAACATCTAACCCAATTTCAAAAGGATACTTCTTTTCGATTCCAAATTATCTGCAACTTTGGTAAATTATGACCTATTAACCCCAAATTCCATGGTGTTCTTCGTTGGACCAAGAGGATCAAGAGGACCAAGAGAATAAACAAGTTACCAGAATATAGAACTTTTACTTTAAGAATTATTACACAGACATACGTATTATAAGAAAAGGTAAGCAGACAACCACACAATTTAAGAAAGGAGCTGTTGAATCTTTAATAATGGAGTTAAAAATAAAAGGTTTAAAAAGTAGGGAATCTCTTGGCTGACAAATTTAAGAGAGTAGTTTAGTATGAGCTCCAGTCAATTGTTTAAGACATCTGTTAATAAAGGAACTTTAAGAAAAACAACAAAAATTATAAAACATGTTAAAACATTGCAAAGAAAACTAAGGAAAACTAATTATATCAGTAATTACGGAACTATTAAAATGTATCAGGAATTTATTTTCAAGTAAATAATAATAGATAATAGAAAATATTTAGCAGTGCTCTCTTTTTTGTACCCAATATTATTAAAAAATATTTACGGTATTTGATTAAATATGATAAATTTGGTAAACAAATAAAAACGGCGCGTGGCACTTGGGGAGTGTCGACAGAAGTGACTACTTCTTATCCCGTGTTAAGACTATATGTGGGTTAATGAGATTTTATGTTTGGTTATTATTGAATTATTAATATTTTTTATAATAATACCACACATTAAGTTCCTTAAAATTTAAAATTGGCAACCAATGCAGCAGAAACAATCGATAAAGGGGAAAAGTTTCCCAAGTTAAAATGGGGATTTTAATACACGAAGCTTGGTGCGGATCAATTTGACTAGTCCGTTTTTACTGATATTCTTCTTCTTCTTGATGTGCCTATCCGTTACGAATGTTGGCGATCATCATGGCAATATTGATCTTATCTGCAGCAGCGCGGAAAAGCTGCACAGATGTTGTATTGAACCAGATTCTGAGGTTCTTTAACCAAGATGTTCTTCTTCTTCCTGGACCTCGTTTTCCAAATATTTTTCCTTGCAGGATGGCTTGAAGGAGAGCATATCTGGATTCATTTCGCATAATAGGTCAGAAGAACTGTAACTTTCAGTACCTCTCGGTTATTATTCATTCTTCTGATGATCTCCTCATTTGTGACTCGGTCAGTCCACGGGATCTTAAGCATTTTCCGATATAGCCACATCTCAAATGCTTCCAGTTTTCTGCATATGTCTTCGTTCAAGGTCCACGATTCAACACCATAAAAAAGGACAGAGAAGACGTAGCATCGCAGTATTCTTACTTTTGTACCAAGAGAGAGGTTGTGACTCTTGAAGAAGGCCCCCATCCGATTGAAGGTGAATCTAGCCTTTCCGATGCGTGCTCTAATCTCCTGGTTGTTGGTCCATTCTTCATTTATTATGGTGCCGAGGTAGTTGTAGTGCGTCACTCTTTCTACAGGGGATTGGTTGACGTAGAGTTGACTTTCTGTTATTCTTTTCTTGCTAATTATCATAAGCTTTGTCTTATTAACGTTTATATTTAATTACTGATATTCACTTTATGTAAAATATTTATTTTTTGCAGATTACACGACTTGGCGAAACAGGTGTCCATTTGTCAAGTAGCACAAAAACATAATATTTATAGGATATATTATTTTTAAATTCGTGCATAGATTTATTTACGCAGCAAATGAAGTTTTTGATATCGTAACAAAATTATTTTTCATTTTGGAATTTTTATGCTTGTGATTCATAAAGTTGATATTACTTAACCATATTTGGGAAAAAACTTTCATTGAAGAGTTCCAGTCGTTGCGGATTTTCCGTAGTTAGAGCGTAATCTTTAAAACCTATAACATGAAATTTCGATTTTTGGCAACAGATATGAGGCATTTGAAATATGCCGAAAAAACACTGAATTTAAACTTTCACATTACAAACGATTTCACCTCTCGGGAAATGTCTCCACGAAGACGGCATTTGGGTGAAATTTGTAGCTGAAGAGTGTCAAAAAACTTACTTGTGCAGTCTAAAAGAGAAGTTTTAATTCAGTGTTATTTAGGCATATTTCAAATACCTCATATTTATTGCCAAAACTCAAAATCGAAATTTTATGTTATAGTAAAATCATGAATGTGTTGCTTGTGTGAGTCCATTTTAAAAGGGGTAAAAAGAAATAAATTAGACTTACTCACAATCAATTTAATTTTACTACCCAAGACGACCGGTTTCGCTTTCTAAAATTTGCAAAGCATCATCAGGTCTAACGGTACCAAGTAAATTAAATGATTCCGGTACAAGAGTTTTTATATAGGGATTGGTGATACATAGTTCAAACTATCCCGTATTACTGATAACGAGTGACCTTCGGTCAATGTTGTAACTGTCTGACAACTTAGGAGGAAGTTTCTTGAGGTGAGGGATGTTAACAGATGATATAGGAGTAAGGTATATGTTATTGTTTGTTGAAAGAAAATGTGATGTTTTATATTATTTAAATTATTAAAGTTATTTATATTTATTAAAGAGATATATTTTGAAATGTATGTTAAATTATTGAAAATTTTTATACAGAAAGAGGACAGTTATATGACAATGAATGAAAGTACTTGTACTATTTTGTGGGTGTGCAATGTCTTTGACTTGTAGACAACAAAAATACTAGTAGATAACAAAAAAAACCCAATTCCTCTCCTAGCAAGTAATGTAGTGCCTATAAGCCCCCTTTTTTAAAGTTTTATGTTTGTTTTGTCCTGTTAATTGTGTTCTGTTTGTCCCTAATTGTGTTTTAATTTATTATTTCAACATTTGACATCACAATTATCTGCCTAGCAGAAATTAAATGCTTTTATTCAAAAGTTGATAATTACAATTACATCATTATTGTTGAAATAAATGTAGATGATCTATAGAAATGTTACTACGCATTGCTATATCAATTCTTACGATATATATTTTACGATATTGAAATTAGGTACATCAGATGTATTAAACTTATTACTTTCTTTTTAGAGTTTACAAAAAATATCCTTCGATATGTTAAAAAGATTCGTTTAAAAAAAGGTGAATGCGCTACAACTCTTGTGTTTTGATCTTGAAAGTGACCAACAAGCTTCGCTTAGGTAACGTACGTCGTGGCTTATCGATGCGTAGCTCTGAATCGAAACAGAACTTTTTAATTCTTAAAATAATTATTCATATATACGCATGTGTGCCTGCCATGCAGGAGTCTGGTTTTTTAGTTTGTATTCGTTTTAACCTGGCTTGGGATTATTTTTGGATTTGTGGATGTTGGATAAAACAAAATCGAAGTGTTTATGATAGAGATTGAACGGCAACAGGATTAACTTAAGACATCTACATTGGTATTAGTGGGGAAGATATAGTTTCAATTAAATATTTGTTTTAGACAAATGAACATTGACGAACAGCATAAAAATAGTTCAGGCATTATTCTATAATACATGTCCTAATTTTTTTTCTTTTGAGTTTTAAGGTAGTATTTGTTTTAAAAAAATAGTTTGTTCTATTTTGCATCTAAAATGGCACTGGTATTTATTCAGTGCTATTCTCCTGCATATTCTTTTAGTTTTACCACTATGGAGCAGATAGAAGAAAACCTAAAGACCTTAACAATCACCAACTGAAAGCGTAAAACCCTTAATAGATCGGAATGGCGAAAGATCTTGGAACAAGCTAAGACCCACAAACGGTTATCGTACTAGTGATGATGATGACGATTTGTTCTATAACGTCTCTTTAATTTTAAGCTATACTATTAAACATTATTGATATAGAGCAAATCGTTTAAAGTAGAATTAACAATATATGAAGTTTCAGGGGAAAAACAAACGATGTCACAAAAGTAACTTACAGAGAAAACTTAATTAATGTTACCAAACCTCTCGTTACGATCTTAGAAATAAATAAAACTACATGCAAATATTTTTAAGTAGTTTATTACTATTTTGTTAATATCTAAACAAAAGCATTTTACCATTATAAGTGGTTCGGTAATAAACCAATCTGCGTTTTTCTTTAATCACTCGAATTCTCTTACTTACTGCAGAGCTATTAGACACTTACAAATAAATTTTTCTTGCAGAAAAGTAGACCACTGTTTCGTTAATTTCTGGTCCACGTCTTAACTTAAACGGTTCCGGCTTTTTTCTTGCATCTTGTAACACATTTATCCAATCTACGGGTAGCTCCATCCTAGTCTTCAAATTTATCAAGCCCATGTTTTTATCACATTCTAGATACGAATATCCTCTGATGGGGAACGTGACTTGAATAGTATCCAGATGCTTTACATCGTGGACAATGTAATGAAGTAGCTGAACAACCGCGAAATTTTTATTTTGTCCGCCATGCCAGCTGAGTCGCAGAAAATGTGAAGATGACGGACTTCTGTTGGTAGTTCATTGAAAATAAAGAAGAACAGAAACGATGATACCTCGTCGGATCCTTTCCTTGACACATATTCAGGATATGTAAAAAAACATATATTCAGGATTTTCCTGAAAACAGTACGTGAATGTTGAACGAAAACATAGAAAGCTGTCTCCCATAATAAGCATCGTTAGTGCTGATGTTGTGTAAAGAAATGTTTTTCTACTAGTCCATGACGATTGATTAGTATTTAAAAGTTCTCCTAGCTTTTGTTCGGGCAGCTCGTTTTCTATGATAGAAAACTTGGGCACGAGTTTTGTGCAATTTATTTTCCATAGATAGAGCTTTTATCTGTGCTGCATCGTCAACAGAATAAAGAATCTTGATTTTTGCAATAAACACACCACACTTGCTACATGTATCTGCCCTAGGGTACCTAAATGAAATGTTAAACTTGCTATTAAAATATTTCGGTAGGTGTCTTACGAAACAGATACAGCAGGATACTTTTCTTTAAACATTTGAAACATTTTCATATTATTCAACTTGTCACATAAATACACTTTTTTGGAGTTGTGAATGCTATAATGACTCAATCTGCCCCGAAATGAAGCAATATGTGGCTGAATCTGGGTAGTAAAATCAGAAGTTAATAGACGATATTTCGAAGAATGCTTTCCTCTTTTGTCGATAGGAGCAATTCCGGAAGTTTTCACTGAAGTTTGAATGTCTACCAACTTAGATCTAGTGATATCATGCATCGCAGTAAAGGCACTACTGTAGACAGATATTTTTTCTATTATGTTTTCCCTCTTCATTCGTACTATGTAGCGATACGTAGCATCATGATGTTGTTCTCCATCGATTTGTCGTGACCTTTGTCTTACAACTAGCAATACAGCAATCAAGCGAGCTAAATAAAAGTTTTGAGCATCTATTGATCCGAGTTGAATGACTGCGTTAAGTATGTTTTGCCCCTCTTGAGCAGTAGTGTTTTCGAACCACTTCAATCTTCTACACTTACAATAATCTCCTAACTCGTGAGACTGCAACCTCAACAAGTTTACAAGATTACCTCTGAAATTTTTAAAAAATGGACATCGTTTGTTTTTTCCCTTTATCCTTCATACGCTACAAGATATGGTATAAAAACATGGTAGAAAACAGAATAAAGAGATCAACGATAGAATACAAAAAACTCTAAGCATCTATCATTTAATGAACAAGTTTATAATCATGAAAGAAATTTCCATTGAAACAAAAATAAATGTGTTTTAGTCCATATAGAGAACAGTATTAACTTTTAGATGAGAATCATTAACAAAGAGAGATAAAAAACAAAAATTAGACTATAGAAATGAAGAAGATAGAAGAGTTAGAAGCCTAACCAAGATGAAAAAAATACGAAACACACAGACAAGAGAAGACCTACAGATAGAATCGATATACGACCTTACTAAAAAATGGTAATTAAGTTGGTGGTGTCATTTACAAACAATAAAAGGTATGAGAGCAGTGAAGGAAATATGACAAGCAAAATTAAAAAAATAAACGAAGACCACAACAACTATGGAATATATTAACATATCATTAAAAATAGAAAAAAATATATATATACTTATATCCTGATCCAATAAACCCACAAGTTCCAGAGAATATGATATACTTTCAGCAAGATGGAGCACCACTTCATTACCAAATCATTGTTCGGCAATGCCTTAACCGATATTTCCAAGTCGGTGGATAGGGGGCGGTGGAACGATGGAAAGACCAGCATGATCTTCTGTTCTGATGCCACTAGACTTCTTATTATGGGGATATGTCAAAAATATTATAAACAAAACTAAACCCCTCGGCTCATTTATGAAACCGAATACACTTTTTAAAGAAATTTCAATTTAAGATTAAGATGTTGCCAGTCGTTCGCGGTAAACGTTTTGAACATCTCTTATCTTCACATTATTGTATTTTTTTTATTTTTTACATAATCAAAAAATCAACAGTATCACTTATTAGTTTTTCAGTGTGTTGTAGCAAATTTTCTTTTTTTTTAATGTTAATTTTTGCAATAAATCTGAGAACACATTTTCGAAACCAAGACAAGTATATGATATTGAACATAAGAGATGTCTAGAATATTCTGAGGAATTCAAAAATTGAACAATATATAGGGTGTTGTATTTGAAATAAGAAAGTTGGTATTGGCCACTCTTATATGACACACCCTGTATAAAAAGTTTTTTTTGTAAAAACTGCGCAACTAAAAATACCAATCGACATTTTCGGACAAAAATCGACGTCCGAGCGTTTTTTTAAACACGTCGCGATTTATTTATTATCGAATTTATTCCATTTGGCTGTTCCATTATGTATAAACCAGAAGCACTAGTACCAAACTTTTTTAGCACTACACTAGAAGGCCCAAAGATTAAAACAGAGACCTAAAAAATAAAAGTGCAAGAATCCAAAGATAACCAATTATTGCCTATACATGCTGGCATCACTATTATATTAAAATTGGTTAAAAAGAGAGTCTAAGGATAACAAACCATTGCATAAAAATAATACTGACTTATAGCGTCAGATATTTGGGAATGTTAAATCAAAATTGGTCAAACAGGGTGTCTAAAAATAACGAATCATTGTTTACACATGTAGAATGTGCGAAAAGAACCGGGACAGTCGAATATTTCGTGATATTTACATCGGATTGAAAAACATGAAAACATGTGTTCGATATTTTTTAAAAATCTATCAAATTAGACTAAACACGACCCCCCTAGCACCACCCCCTGCGAGTAGGGCGGGGGCAACTTTAAAATCTTAAAATGGAACCACCATTTTACTGCAGATTTGGAATGCCCTTAAAAATTAATAACTTTTATTCCATTTTTTGTCGAATTGTTAATAAATGGAGATATAATCGGAAAAACGATTTATTCCGATACCCTAGGAAAATTCTGGAATATCTCGAGAAATAACATTCTGAATAAAAAAACCAAAAAACATTTGTATTATTTTTCAAAAATCTATCAAATGATGTCAAACACGACCCCCAATCTCCATCCCATGGGGGTGGGGCGAGGAGAAACTTTGAAATCTTAATTGGATTCGGATTCTACGTGAATAAGTTTTATCTGAAATTTTTTTTCTATTCATAACAGATGGCGCTGTAATCACACAAAAACAAATACAAATCAGAAGTCTGTAAACTAATTTTTATGGAACTTAATACAGTTTTTTACGTAGAATCTGAAACTTCAAAAAGTTGTTATTTAAGATTTAAACGTACGGCATAGGAAAATACACACGAACCTCCGATTGGTCCTAATTTAAACGTTATTTATGAGTCACCCTAACATGAAATTTTTACATTTTAGTCTTGTTTATTTCTATTTATATTGAAATAGTATTCAGAATTTTAAAAGACTGTGTACTAAATAGAACATTGGCTGTTAATCTTACACAATTAGTAAATTTTATCATAACTCCTTATGAATTGTACTTAAAACAGAGAGAAACAGATTTTAGCAATGGAAGATATTCTAGATCTCTCCTTAAAAAAAATGCTTAGATTTAAAAGTAGGAATGACTTTTCTGTAGAAAAGTAATTAGATACACCAGACGTGTATAAAGTTAAAAGTTTACAGGAAGAGCAAACAGTAGACATCATTAGAGGAATATGTACCTGTAGCCCAGGCACTTCAAGAAAAATATGTAAACATTCATCTGCCGTAATATTCTCACTTGAAAATGATATAAAAACTGTATACAATTTGGTGTGTATAATTACCAAGAGGGATACGCTATATATATCTAATGGTATTCGGCCACCACCAGAGTGGTTTTGCTCATTGGAAAAAAGTTTAGACAGCAATATGCAAACATGCATTCCAAGGGGGTGGGTGTAGGCGTCGCGTTTGATGTAATTCGATAGATTTTTAAAATATATTGAAAACGTGTTTTTCAGTTTTTCGATCAAACGTAAATTTTGCGACCGTTTCTTTTGGTACACCCGGTTACCCGGTATAATATAACGCTGATAGCGTTTGAGAATTTGAGCATTTGAGAATAGCAACAGATATTTGAGAATAATAAATTAAAATTGATAAGAAAAAAATACCATTTGTATTAGTCACTAACAGTTTTAACTTAAAATAAAAAATTGACGAATTGGAAAATGTGCTTTACATCCCAAATCAATGTTACAACATCGCTAGGCCACAGCAAAACCTATTAACAGTTATATTTTCAATTATATGACTGTACTTGGTATACACAAACATGCTTAATACATTATGTGGGTATGGTTTAAACTTGTCATATTTTAATAACGACTAGTCTAATGTAACTCATTTACTGGACAAAAGGTTAATAAAACTTTAATCGGGCACAACTCATGTTTATTGCAGGGAATGCATTATAACACTGAGAAAAGTAATAAACTAAAATGTACTTACACGATAAAACGAATGAAATTATATATTAAAAAAAAAGAGTATATATATATATATATATATATATATATATATATATATATATATATATATATATATAATATGTATTGAGTTTGGATGGGTTGGAGTAATATAAGGAGTGTTAGAAGACTTTTATTGCTCCAGCTTTCGAATGTATTTACATTATTTTCCAAGAGCTATAAGAAAAATTAAATGTACAGCATTAATTGTACTCATTGTGAGGCTGTATATATTGTTGAAACTGGGAGGAATTTGTCTTATCGCATTATTTCCCACAAAAGTGATTGCAGAATCAAGAAACCTTCTTGTGCTTTGGCAGAGCATGTGATTGATAAAGATCATATCATGGATTTTGACATGCATCTCGTTTTCTATGATAGAAAACTTGGGCACGAGTTTTGTGCAATTTATTTTCCATAGATAGAGCTTTTATCTGTGCTGCATCGTCAACAGAATAAAGAATCTTGATTTTTGCAATAAACACACCACACTTGCTACATGTATCTGCCCTAGGGTACCTAAATGAAATGTTAAACTTGCTATTAAAATATTTCGGTAGGTGTCTTACGAAACAGATACAGCAGGATACTTTTCTTTAAACATTTGAAACATTTTCATATTATTCAACTTGTCACATAAATACACTTTTTTGGAGTTGTGAATGCTATAATGACTCAATCTGCCCCGAAATGAAGCAATATGTGGCTGAATCTGGGTAGTAAAATCAGAAGTTAATAGACGATATTTCGAAGAATGCTTTCCTCTTTTGTCGATAGGAGCAATTCCGGAAGTTTTCACTGAAGTTTGAATGTCTACCAACTTAGATCTAGTGATATCATGCATCGCAGTAAAGGCACTACTGTAGACAGATATTTTTTCTATTATGTTTTCCCTCTTCATTCGTACTATGTAGCGATACGTAGCATCATGATGTTGTTCTCCATCGATTTGTCGTGACCTTTGTCTTACAACTAGCAATACAGCAATCAAGCGAGCTAAATAAAAGTTTTGAGCATCTATTGATCCGAGTTGAATGACTGCGTTAAGTATGTTTTGCCCCTCTTGAGCAGTAGTGTTTTCGAACCACTTCAATCTTCTACACTTACAATAATCTCCTAACTCGTGAGACTGCAACCTCAACAAGTTTACAAGATTACCTCTGAAATTTTTAAAAAATGGACATCGTTTGTTTTTTCCCTTTATCCTTCATACGCTACAAGATATGGTATAAAAACATGGTAGAAAACAGAATAAAGAGATCAACGATAGAATACAAAAAACTCTAAGCATCTATCATTTAATGAACAAGTTTATAATCATGAAAGAAATTTCCATTGAAACAAAAATAAATGTGTTTTAGTCCATATAGAGAACAGTATTAACTTTTAGATGAGAATCATTAACAAAGAGAGATAAAAAACAAAAATTAGACTATAGAAATGAAGAAGATAGAAGAGTTAGAAGATGAAAAAAATACGAAACACACAGACAAGAGAAGACCTACAGATAGAATCGATATACGACCTTACTAAAAAATGGTAATTAAGTTGGTGGTGTCATTTACAAACAATAAAAGGTATGAGAGCAGTGAAGGAAATATGACAAGCAAAATTAAAAAAATAAACGAAGACCACAACAACTATGGAATATATTAACATATCATTAAAAATAGAAAAAAATATATATATACTTATATCCTGATCCAATAAACCCACAAGTTCCAGAGAATATGATATACTTTCAGCAAGATGGAGCACCACTTCATTACCAAATCATTGTTCGGCAATGCCTTAACCGATATTTCCAAGTCGGTGGATAGGGGGCGGTGGAACGATGGAAAGACCAGCATGATCTTCTGTTCTGATGCCACTAGACTTCTTATTATGGGGATATGTCAAAAATATTATAAACAAAACTAAACCCCTCGGCTCATTTATGAAACCGAATACACTTTTTAAAGAAATTTCAATTTAAGATTAAGATGTTGCCAGTCGTTCGCGGTAAACGTTTTGAACATCTCTTATCTTCACATTATTGTATTTTTTTTATTTTTTACATAATCAAAAAATCAACAGTATCACTTATTAGTTTTTCAGTGTGTTGTAGCAAATTTTCTTTTTTTTTAATGTTAATTTTTGCAATAAATCTGAGAACACATTTTCGAAACCAAGACAAGTATATGATATTGAACATAAGAGATGTCTAGAATATTCTGAGGAATTCAAAAATTGAACAATATATAGGGTGTTGTATTTGAAATAAGAAAGTTGGTATTGGCCACTCTTATATGACACACCCTGTATAAAAAGTTTTTTTTGTAAAAACTGCGCAACTAAAAATACCAATCGACATTTTCGGACAAAAATCGACGTCCGAGCGTTTTTTTAAACACGTCGCGATTTATTTATTATCGAATTTATTCCATTTGGCTGTTCCATTATGTATAAACCAGAAGCACTAGTACCAAACTTTTTTAGCACTACACTAGAAGGCCCAAAGATTAAAACAGAGACCTAAAAAATAAAAGTGCAAGAATCCAAAGATAACCAATTATTGCCTATACATGCTGGCATCACTATTATATTAAAATTGGTTAAAAAGAGAGTCTAAGGATAACAAACCATTGCATAAAAATAATACTGACTTATAGCGTCAGATATTTGGGAATGTTAAATCAAAATTGGTCAAACAGGGTGTCTAAAAATAACGAATCATTGTTTACACATGTAGAATGTGCGAAAAGAACCGGGACAGTCGAATATTTCGTGATATTTACATCGGATTGAAAAACATGAAAACATGTGTTCGATATTTTTTAAAAATCTATCAAATTAGACTAAACACGACCCCCCTAGCACCACCCCCTGCGAGTAGGGCGGGGGCAACTTTAAAATCTTAAAATGGAACCACCATTTTACTGCAGATTTGGAATGCCCTTAAAAATTAATAACTTTTATTCCATTTTTTGTCGAATTGTTAATAAATGGAGATATAATCGGAAAAACGATTTATTCCGATACCCTAGGAAAATTCTGGAATATCTCGAGAAATAACATTCTGAATAAAAAAACCAAAAAACATTTGTATTATTTTTCAAAAATCTATCAAATGATGTCAAACACGACCCCCAATCTCCATCCCATGGGGGTGGGGCGAGGAGAAACTTTGAAATCTTAATTGGATTCGGATTCTACGTGAATAAGTTTTATCTGAAATTTTTTTTCTATTCATAACAGATGGCGCTGTAATCACACAAAAACAAATACAAATCAGAAGTCTGTAAACTAATTTTTATGGAACTTAATACAGTTTTTTACGTAGAATCTGAAACTTCAAAAAGTTGTTATTTAAGATTTAAACGTACGGCATAGGAAAATACACACGAACCTCCGATTGGTCCTAATTTAAACGTTATTTATGAGTCACCCTAACATGAAATTTTTACATTTTAGTCTTGTTTATTTCTATTTATATTGAAATAGTATTCAGAATTTTAAAAGACTGTGTACTAAATAGAACATTGGCTGTTAATCTTACACAATTAGTAAATTTTATCATAACTCCTTATGAATTGTACTTAAAACAGAGAGAAACAGATTTTAGCAATGGAAGATATTCTAGATCTCTCCTTAAAAAAAATGCTTAGATTTAAAAGTAGGAATGACTTTTCTGTAGAAAAGTAATTAGATACACCAGACGTGTATAAAGTTAAAAGTTTACAGGAAGAGCAAACAGTAGACATCATTAGAGGAATATGTACCTGTAGCCCAGGCACTTCAAGAAAAATATGTAAACATTCATCTGCCGTAATATTCTCACTTGAAAATGATATAAAAACTGTATACAATTTGGTGTGTATAATTACCAAGAGGGATACGCTATATATATCTAATGGTATTCGGCCACCACCAGAGTGGTTTTGCTCATTGGAAAAAAGTTTAGACAGCAATATGCAAACATGCATTCCAAGGGGGTGGGTGTAGGCGTCGCGTTTGATGTAATTCGATAGATTTTTAAAATATATTGAAAACGTGTTTTTCAGTTTTTCGATCAAACGTAAATTTTGCGACCGTTTCTTTTGGTACACCCGGTTACCCGGTATAATATAACGCTGATAGCGTTTGAGAATTTGAGCATTTGAGAATAGCAACAGATATTTGAGAATAATAAATTAAAATTGATAAGAAAAAAATACCATTTGTATTAGTCACTAACAGTTTTAACTTAAAATAAAAAATTGACGAATTGGAAAATGTGCTTTACATCCCAAATCAATGTTACAACATCGCTAGGCCACAGCAAAACCTATTAACAGTTATATTTTCAATTATATGACTGTACTTGGTATACACAAACATGCTTAATACATTATGTGGGTATGGTTTAAACTTGTCATATTTTAATAACGACTAGTCTAATGTAACTCATTTACTGGACAAAAGGTTAATAAAACTTTAATCGGGCACAACTCATGTTTATTGCAGGGAATGCATTATAACACTGAGAAAAGTAATAAACTAAAATGTACTTACACGATAAAACGAATGAAATTATATATTAAAAAAAAAGAGTATATATATATATATATATATATATATATATATATATATAATATGTATTGAGTTTGGATGGGTTGGAGTAATATAAGGAGTGTTAGAAGACTTTTATTGCTCCAGCTTTCGAATGTATTTACATTATTTTCCAAGAGCTATAAGAAAAATTAAATGTACAGCATTAATTGTACTCATTGTGAGGCTGTATATATTGTTGAAACTGGGAGGAATTTGTCTTATCGCATTATTTCCCACAAAAGTGATTGCAGAATCAAGAAACCTTCTTGTGCTTTGGCAGAGCATGTGATTGATAAAGATCATATCATGGATTTTGACATGCATCTCGCCCTATTCATCATGTGTTTTATTGTCTTCCACATCTGGTCGTGTTACCACCAGAGAACCAAGTAATTTCCGCAAATTTCATAGTCCGCAGAATATTAAATTCAGATTTATTGTTCTCATCTATAGATTTCGGAACAAATTGTACGACTTCTTTTCTACAATAAACTTTAGTATCTTTGTGATACCTTAATGTATTGACTATATTTACGATTTATATTAGCAGCTAAACAACGTAGTTTACATTGAATGTATTATTTTGATTTGCGAAATATTTAAAAATAAAACAATCTTTCATTTACAAACAATATTTAAGTTTATTTTGATATTTACTCTTTTTAATCAATCTAAAAAAATGTTCAACATTATATAGGTTTTTTTTGTTAATTTTATAAACAACAGTTGAAGGCACAAAGGATATTTTTAAAGAAAGAAAGAAACAAGGACTTACGTCTTAAAGCTGTAGAACTCCCTAAATCCAAATTTGTGATGGTGTAATTTTCAGAAACAAAAATTGAGAATTTGAACATGAAATTAGCCTATCTTTTTAAACGAAATAACTTAATAAGTTCAATAAGAGTGAACAACGCATGTTAAGAACATCTTGTAAGGGTAACCAGAGAAGTGATAGAATAATGAGTGTCCAACTAAACATAGGAAATACCAACGTGAACATCATATGTTCTACAGGTAGGATATGAAAAACAACACAAGAAAGAATTTTGAAAGGCCCTTAATTGCGAGATGCTCGAGATTCTTGTAGACAAAAAGTGTTTTATTGGAGGTGATTGGAATGGACATATTGGTACAGAAAGAGTGGGAACATAAAGAGTTCATGAAGGTTTGGGTATGGGAATAAGAAATGATGAAGGAAATAGTATGATTGACTTTTCAGTGGCATGAGATTTGGCTGTCATTAATACGTCCTTTATGAAGACTGAAGATCAGTATGTTACCTACAGTAGCGGGGGAAGAAAAAAGCAGAGAGATTTTGTGCTGTGTAGAAGAAGTCAGCTGTAAAGTGATAAAAGGTGAGTGTGTAGCTAATTAACACCGAACGGTGATAGTGGATACGGAGATAAAGGTGAGGTGGAAAGGAAAGCAGGTAGGACACCAAAAAGTAAAGTTAAAGGATAAGGATTTGGCAATAGAAGCCGATAGTAAAGTTGTGACGTATCTGGAAGAGGAAGTTCTAAGAAAAACATCTGGTAAAGGGTCTCCTAGAGACAAAAAAACTTGGTGGTGGAACCATGAGGTGCAACAGAAGGTTAGAGAGAGAAGAAAGAGGCTAGAAAGAAGTATGGCAGGTCTAAAAGAAAAAAAGATAAGGATATATACAAGGTGGCAAAGAGAGAAGCAAATCGCGCTGTAGCTACTGCTAAGGAAATATCATCTGCACAGCTGTATGAAGAGTTGAAAACACTCAAAGGGATGAAAAGGTTATACATCATTGCTAAAGTAAAGGACATCATCAAAGGACTTGATCTAAGTGCGGCAGATTAAGAGTGTGGATGGAAGAGTGTTAAGAACCGATGTTCAAATAAAGCAAAGATGGTATCAGTACTTTAGTAAGTTGCTAAATGAAGAACACCAGAGGCGGGTCAGAGGATGCGGGATCCTAAATGATAATGTAATACCGGATATAGCGAGAGATGAAGTTGTCGAAGACTAAGAACGGTAAGGCAATAGGACCAGATGAAATAACTATGGAGGTTTGAAATGGATTCCTGAGAAGTACATAAGGCTCGGACTAATATGCTATCATATATATTATGTACGAGGAAGCGTACACTAAAGTAAGGACTGCTGTCGGATTGACCGAAAGTTTTCCAGTGACGGTTGGTTTGCATCAAGGCTCTTCACTAAGTCCTTAGGTATTTAATCTTGTTATGGATCTACTGACAGAGAAAGTAAGGGATAGGGCTCCTTGATTAATGCTCTTTGCTGATGACATCGTGTTAGTATAGGAAAACAAAGAAATGGAGGAGAATTTGGAGTGTTGGAAAAGGGTTATTGAAGAGTAAAGACTTTTGCTTGGAGAAAAGCTAGGACGAGTAGAAGAATTTAAATACTTGGGATCCTACATAACGGAACGGACACTAGATCTAGAAATTGCCCACAGGATACTGGTTGGCCCAGATGGTGGTTGGTTTAACTGGAAGCGAATGAGCGGGGTAATTTGTGATCGAAAAATCGGACAAGGGCAGAAAGAAAAGATACACAAAAGAGTGTGGTGAGACCTGCGTTGGTGTAGGGCGGTGAAGTATAGCATGTAAAGAAGATCCAGCAAAAGAAGATGAAGGTAGCTGAAACGAAAATGTTACGGTGGATGTTGGGTAGGACTAGAAGGGACAGGATCAGAAATGACTTGATTAGGGAAATAGTCGGGGTGACTACAGTACCAAAAAAGATTCGAAAACAAAGACTGCAATGATCATGTAAGACGTAGTGGTGAAAACTATGTTAGACGAAGGATAGAGCTGTTAGAAGTTGATAGAAGAAGAGGTAGATGAAAATCGAAGAGAAGATGAAAGGACAGTGTGGTAGAGGACTTGGGAGAGAAAGGTTTAGGTGAAGAAGACCCGATGGACAGAAATGAGTGGCGACGAAGAATAAGGAACAGAGATCCCTGAAAAGAGAAAAGCTGAAGAAGAAGAAGAAGAGGAAAGTGCTTTCTTCTTTTTCTTCTTGAGCCCTGAGCTTCAGTCTTACAGTGCTAGACTCTTAGTCTAAAATATGTCTAAAAACATGTCTTGGTTAACTTCCGGTCATAACAATTTTTCACTTTCGGTGAAAATTTTTGTTGACTTCCGGTTTAGTTTTAATCTTTTTAGGTTGTTAAAAATTAGAAATTTTTATTAGTTAAAGATTCCTTATTGGATCGAAATAATTTAGATCCACAACTTTGCTTGCAAAATAAAGTTTCGCACAGAAAAAGTGTTATAATATAAGCCCCTTTATGACTACGGTCGAAGCAGTGTTTTTATTTTTATTTTGTTAGTTTCCTTTTTTTGTAATAAATTTATTTTTTTTATATAATCTTTGGTAATTTCAGAAATTTCGTTTTCAAATGTTGCGTCTATTGCACTGTTAGTTAGTGTGCATTTTTAAATAAATAGTTTATTAAATATATTATTAACAAGTAACTTAATGGGAAATACTCTCGATTAAATAGCAACTCTACTGACACTTATTATAAATTAATCAAAGAATAAAGCTCAAACACTATATTCTTCCCACCACACTATTATTTGTATAACATCAACAGCAGTTTTTTACCTACACATGTTGAAAGATGGAATCCTTTAATTTCATCAAATAAAATTAAATAGAAAAACTCAATAAATTAACATACGCAAATGTTTATTCTCACAACTTTGGGACTCGAATAAAAATAAATTAATGTAGTCAACTTTCATGCCCATCAATCCTAAATGTGTAATATAACGCAGCTGTTGGTACGAGAAGATATTCAATATCTACGTACCTATTTATAGGATTACATTTTCACTGAAATAATCAACCAACGTTTGTTCACATGTTCTTAAAGTTTCTTCATGTGGACTAGAGAATTTTTTATTTAAAAGATTTTTTATGAAAATGTTAATTACGATTAAAACCAATAAATGTAAGTAATGAAAGAAATCAGAAAAATAAATATCCTTTGTAGTAGCAGTAATATTAATGGAAGTTCTTTTTTCGTATTTAGCTTCATCAAAGATCATAAACACTATAACGTGGTCGTTGTAAGAGTTTAACCACCTATTATTTCCCTAATTTTTACTAAATTACTCAGAATAAAATTCAATCGACCTGAAAGATTTTGGTATTTATGAAGTTTTTTAGTTTTATCTATAAAATAAGAATTTTTGGGGTCGTAAACCAAAAATGTTGACTAAATTTTAGAAATAACACCTTTAACAATCATTTATAAATTATTGTATGGTTTTTACATATCAAACTTAATAAAATTTATTTAAATAATACATTTTTTGATATTAAAAGTTATTTCAATAGTCATTTCGATTCTTTCACTTCCTGCCTAGAGCGTTCTCTTCATTACGTGGCACTCAAAGTAAAGTTATTTTCAGAAATAATATTTAGAACACCAGCAATAAAATGAATATGACAGTTAATAGTCTTGGGGAATATTTCATTAAAAATATGGAAATGTAACTCTATTATGCGGCAAACAGAGTATAACAAACCTAGCACAAAATAGAACGTCTTTAATATACAGAACTTTAGAATTTATGGTTAAGGTGTCTAATAAGAATTATCTACTAAAAAACAAGTTTAAGATGAACTAAATACGCTAAATAGAACTACATATAAAGTAAAGTTAAAATAAAATTAAGATATCCAATAGAGCAGGGGTGACCAACTTAATCGGACTCGAGATCTACTGTCTGCCTTTCTAATTCTTTGCGATCTGCCGACTAGGAATTTTTTAACTATATGGCGAGCAATAAAACTTTTAATCCAGAATTTTAACGTGAAAAGTGAGCTGAATATCTGAGTCGTTCACTATATCTCAGAAAATCAATCATTGATTCTGAAAGACTATTTTAACAGCCCTCGAGATGTGAAAGAATTTTTAATGTGAGTAAAACCAATTCGGTTTTGAACGCTAAAATTCTGGATCGATTAGTTTTATTGCTTGCCAGTGTGTATTAGTAATACCTAAATAAAACAAAAGTAGCAATTCTTATTTATTTATTTTTCCAACTATATTAAATTAAGAAAAAAATTATTAAAATAAAACAATATATCGCTGCTTACTTCCATAAAATCAAAGTTCTGTTGCATGTAAAACAAAGTAAGCCCACATATATTATTATGCCGGACAACAATATATTTCTACTACTGCATACCATATTCAGTAAAAAGGTGATAAGTGGCATTAATACATTTTACGTGTATGATTTATTAAAATTTCTCTTTCATTTCGCCTAGTAAAAACCTTTAAGTACACTTACTTCATTCTACCTGAAAACGGGTTGAGTTAAAATTTAGAAATGATTACTAAGCTAAAACCATAAATGATCTTATAACACATACACAGATAGAATAACTGAAGACAGCAGTTCAATTCTTCATGATTCTCAGAACAATATAGTCTCAATGAAGGAATCCATTTTTGATAGTGACTTTACATATGTAGACCCCACATATCAGCAAAGTGAAGAGGGATCGCTCTCTCTAGGAAGTCTATATGAATTACACACAGCTGTCCTTGATAGCCTAAATGATGAGAAAAAAGATACTGAAATAGGTGCACCCAAGAACAATTTAGTGTCAACTGAAATAGCTAGTTGGATATTAAATCTACTTATAATAAGACAAAGTATGGAAAGACGTACGTCTACTAAAACGTTGGAGAAAAGCTAACTCCAAAGATTGGGTAATAAATGTCGCAAAAAGGAGGCGTGCTGAGGATTTGCCTTATGAGATAAAAAAAAAGAATAGACCAGCCAAATTGCCAAAACCAGTTAAGTGTTCAGAGTGCTTTTACAAATGTGCCAGTTATTTCAGCTAAGATTACAGACAAAGACTATGACGTGATTATTGAAAGTTAGAATGTATAGGCCAGAAACATTTTCTTATTGCACGTATTAAAACGGAGCCACCAAAGAGAGTCGTTGCAGTTCGTCAAAGTTTAAAAAACCACGTGTATTTTCCAAAAAGTGTTACTTTTCTTTGAATGGTCAAGACATACAGGTATGTGAGAAATTTTTTTGTAAGACACTTTGTATATCAGCGTCGTTAATACAAGATATTGTAAGAAAAACTGATATCCTAGGCTGTTTTGCAGATACGGATAAAAGAGGCAAGCATACACCGCCAAATAAAACAAACAGTAAAACCCGAAAAATCGTGAAGGCTCATATTGAGTCTTTTCCAAACATGGGCCCACATTATATTCGCCAAAGTTCAAAGCGTAGGTATTTGGACAAAAATTTAAGTAAAAATGTACCAACTTTATATAAATGACTGTGAGCAGATAAAACTGGAAGGTGTTGGCGAAATTACATATCGAAGAATATTTTCTAACGAATATAATTTAAGCTTTTTTGTTCCTAAAAAAGATCAATGTTTAGTTTGTAATAAATGTGATAGGGCTAATACAACTGACAAATCGGATTTAGAAGACAGTTACAAAGAACATCAGAAAAGAAATGAAGTATATGAAGTATATCTTGAAAAACAAAATGATAAGAAAATATCTAATGAACAACGGGATTTTGTTTCAATTACTGTCGATCTACAGGCCGTACTACAGATTCCAAGTGGATTGACTGGACAACTATATTATTCTCGAAAATTATGCGTCTACAATTTGTGTATATATGAAGCCGCATTACTGTTTTGCCTGGTCAGAAATTAACGGTAGATGAGGAAGTTCTAAAACAGGAAGCATTATACTCCACTACTTATCAAAATGTGTTCGAGAATATGTAAGTGAAATAAGTTTATTTTCTGATACCTGCGGAGAACAGAATCGTAATCAGCATATTGCAGCCTTACTGGTTATGGGCTGTTCGAAATATAGACTATTTAAATATTATTGAACACAAATTTTCTGGACATTCTTATATGGAAGTTGACTATACGCATAATAGTAACGAAACCGCTGAAAAACAGATTTATCTATGGTATGCCAGATTACTTGTCTGTTTTTCAAAATGCAAGAGGAACTAAAAATATCAAGATTGATGATAAAAAAGTATGTATAGAACCATACAAATGTAAAGAATTTAAATACTACGACTTTTATGATTTAAAAAAATTGTCACACACTTTAATTAAAAACCGGACAAAAGACCACAACGGGGAAAAAATAATGTGGTTGAAGATAAAAAGAGTGAGATTCGTGAAAGGAGAGATAAACAGAATCTATTTTAATTATGACATGTCAACTAGCTTTAATTATATCCTTACTGATACTGCACGGCAGTCAAAAAGAAAAAAGCACGCCAAGTACTAATACAAGCAATTTTGAAGAACTTAAGCGACTTTATGATGCACATTTGCCAATTAGCATAGCAAAAAAGAGAGATTTAGTACAGCTATGTGATAAGGGAGTGATACCGGAGAAATATCACGGGTGGTATCGTAATTTGAAAACGCCGATTCACATAAATTAGTTGACAGCCCATTTTTTTACATTTGGATATTTGTCATTGCACACCAATGGCCAGAAATCTAGATGTGAACCTGACCTCGATTTCAAAAATATATGGCAGCGCATAACAAATATTTCATTTCCAAAAAAAAGTAGGTCCTTTTGGAATATCTCTGCAAATTGTTTGGATGTTTCAAAAGTGTCATGAAGAGTATCATTGTATGGATAATTGATCAATTCGACCAACATTTCAATTTTATTGAAATATTTAAAACGTATTTCAAAGTCTGATAGGACTGACTGAATTTCTGCTGTATAACTTCTGTGGCTTGAAAATATAGGCAGGGTGTTTTCTCATGTGATCTTTAATGTTCGTAAATCTTAGAAAGCTTTTCTTTTCAATATCAACTATCAAAGATACTGCTTGAAGTTTCAATGATGCAACAGAATTTATCATTTCTGATAATGTTTTGTTCTTGCCTTGCAGTTCCAGAGATGTGCTCAGTTTAGCAGTGAAATCTGCTAGAAATTCTAAATCACATTGCCAGTCTAAGCCACGTAATTGCTGATGATTATCACCCCTTTCTTCAAGAAACAATAAGTTGCTATTATTACAACTTTTAGAGCTAAAGGTTTTTAAATGTGTTACTGTCCTAAGATGATAGTCAATCCTGAATTTTTATACCCAATGTTAGTTATGTATTGTGTTATTCTTAGATTAGAAATTATGTGACCTTAATACATTTTATTTCAACAATGTTAATATTCTCTTATTACTGACACCAGATCTTGCTGCATTCTATTGGTGAGTTCGCTACACAGTTTACATCATTTATTAAGATAAGAGCTACTTCCATAATTTATTTATCTCTTTGTTCGTTTTCCCACTCATGCTGCATATGTTAGATCCATAAAATTCTCTGTTTTTAATACAAAATTTATGCTGTACTCCAGTCGTCAGACGCGAAAATGTCACTGAACCTCTAAAAATCACACGAACAAGCTGAATTTTGCTAAGAATGTCAATTTTGGGACCACAAAAAATATGCAAAAAAGTTTAATACTTTTACCCCTAGGCTTCCCCCTAAACCCCCCACCCTCGAAGAGGGAAACGGCAGAAAATCCATTAACTAAGACAAAAAAAAAGTTTCAAATAAAAAATATAGCAGAAATAATTTGAATAAAAATGTTTCTACACTTTTTGTGTAGAATAAACCGTTCTCTCAGAAACAAAACTTGAAGCGATTTGTACCAACTCGACAGTAAAAATTTGATATCTTTTGGCCCGAGTGTCCTATCGAGAAAAAATTAAAAGTGTTTTAAAGGAGAAGAGTGTAGCTTTCGTATGCAATTTTTGTGTTATATGCCGCAAATGAATTCAGTTTTTATAAAGGTGTTGAGCGATTTTTGCCATTTTTTATTATTCTCATCAGATCAATAAAATTTATTACTTTCATTGACAGGTCACTATGAAATTTTTATTTTTAAAGTGCAATTTTTAAAACCTATAGCGTATAATTTCGATTTGAGTTTTGGCAAAAATGTGAGGCATTTAAAATATGCCTAAGAAACGCTGAACTTTCGAACTGAACTGAATTAGAAACGATTTAAAATGCTGCTTTTTTTTCAAGTATACAAGTACGTTTTTATATACCGTTTTTGTGGAAGCATTTTCCGTGACGTGCGATTGTTTGTAATATAAAAGTTTAATTCTGCGTTTTTAGGCATATTTTAAATGCCTTGTATTTGTTGCCAAAACTCAAAATCAACATTTTATGCTATAGATTTTGAAGAATAGGCTCTAAAAATGCAAATTGGGTCAGGACTTATTCATAAAAGTGATACATTTTATTGCTCCCATGAGAATTATAAAAAATGACAAGAATCGCCCAAAGTTTATTTATTTGACACGTTATATAAAGACTGACTTCATTTGCGACAAAATACACGAAGTTGCATACGAAAGCCACGCTCTTTACCTTTAAAATGCATTTTTATATTTGTTGCTAAGACACTCTAGTCAAAAGATATCGAATTTTTACTGTCGAGTTGATACAAATTTTTAGAACCAATAACCGTTTTTATTCATAATTACCTTGGTTAAATTTTTTATTTGAAACATTTTTTTCTACAGCGTAGAGATTCTTGGTAAATCGATTTTTTCCGTTTTCCCCCTACGAGAGGCGGTTTTAGGGGGAAGCCTGGAGATAAAAGTGGTAAAATTTTTTGCATATTTTTTTGTGGTCCCAAAATTAACATTCTCAGCAAAATTCAGCTTGTTCGTATGATTTTTAGAGGTCAAATCTCTGACGACTGGACTATGGTTTATTCTAAAATTTAGTGATACTGATTTCTCATCCAAATAAAATTTGTCACATTCCCAAGCTATTTTTATAAACACAAAACTGCGTCCTTTCTTTTTCATTGTTAGGTTTGGCTTTGGATCAAATGGATCTTAGTATGTTATCTGTTTTAAATGTTATTGTAATATATCCTTTTTCAGAGTGCAGAAGAACCCAAACGATTGCACTTTGCTTACAAGAACTCTACCTTTCACAGACCACTACTTGGCGAATTTTGTGTCGTGACTTTGGTCATGCACTCGTAAAAAAATTAATCACCCAAGAGCTAAAGGTCAACTACCATAAACAACGTGTTCGGTGTGTTCGGTGAATGGGCTCTGGAGCAGTTGAAAACTGAACCAAATTTTTCTCCAAAAATCATCAGCAACAAGGCTCATTTTTAGATGAAGGGAAACGGACAGATTTTTTTAATTTCAGACGATACCAATCCAGATGAGATCTGAGAACTTTCAATGCATCCCAAAAAATCATTGTTTGGTGTGAATTTTGAGCTGGCGGTGTAAACAGTTTATATTTATTTGAGAACTACGTTGGTCAGTCCATTACCGTCAATGACGAGAGCTATGGGTTGATGTTTACCTGCTACTCTTGGCATGAATTCTGCACAAGTGATTGGGGATCATGGTCATCTCACTTAGAGGTAAGGTAAACTGGATAACGAGATAGCAGTGCGATTTAGTCCTGGTAGTCTGTTTCTTGTTGGGCGTCAAAGGTCTATGCCGATAAGCTACAAATCACACTGGCTCTCAAAGGCAACTTTACCTATGTGATTGGTCGAATTCAGCTTAATTTATGCGCCAGTCACGGAAAATTGGTCATTTTCCTCAAAAGGGGCGCCTTTCTTTGCTAGCTTTTGAACCGTTTATTAGATTTATAACAATATACTGGTAATTATTCTTGTTTTTTTTTTAAACAACGTGGCTATAATATGTTACCAAAATTTTAATATAAATAATTTATCAATGGTTTTCTAAACCTCATATCACCGATAAAAATTCTGTTTGTTCTTCTTATATTAAAGTTTATTTTTTTAAATATTATATTATATGTTATATTTTTTTTACATTCTTCTATTCTATCATCATCATCATTCTGGCTTTACAAACTGCGTGAAGGTCCTAGCCTCCTCAAGAATTTCTCTCCAGTCGTCCCTATCCATCGCCTTCACGTATTTCCATATTTCTCATGTCTTCATGACAAAGTCTTCTCATGTTATCAAGGAACCTTGTTCTGGGTCTTACTCTTCCTCTCTGACCAATGGTTTTATAAAGGAGCGTTTTTCTAGCTGGGTCTGAGAACTTCTGTTCTATATGCAGTAAAAAAACTAGCATAGTTCTGTTTTTACTTTGAAAAAACATTTAACTTTTTACATTAACAAGTCCCAAACGTTTTTATAAAAGGACAAAGTAGCAAGATCCTTGTTTTCCTCTCCACTTTTGTGATCGATAACTTTCTCACAAGTATCGTTGTGAACCAAATATTTTATTTGAAGTGACGGCCGTGCTGGGTAGTTATTCCGAAATTAAAATTGATCATACCAGAAAGCTTTTAACTAGGTACACTGTTATTATGCGTAAACTATTGGATAACTGAGTGTACATGAATTTTTCTTCTTCTTCTTCCTACTTTATAAATAGGCTTAATGCCTGTTCTACTTCGGTTTTTAGCCTCAATTGACGTCTCAATGATCTTCTTCCATTTGGCGATTTGTCTCTTGCTATTCGTACTATTTTATTTTCTGTCATTCTTTCGATGTGTTGATTCCATTCCACTTTTCTTCTTTTGAACATGAACATGAACATAAATTCTGAAAGCATCAAATTAAAGTAAAAAAAATAATTGTTATCAAATTAATTAATTTCATGATTAAAACATTTATGGTAAATATTGTAAAATAGGTTTACAAAAGTACTGCGATTTGAAGTTTATAAACATTTAAAATAACTCAGATGCATCGACATGTAGGTAGTCATTTTTTTTATTCAAAATGTTTTTTTACACAAATTTTAAAAAAATAACACAATGTCCTACGACCCTTAGTACCCGAGTTAGCCCTGTTTTTTAAATATTCAATGGAGCTTTGTTTATACATATTAAGGAATTTATAAAACACACTTTGAAAGAGTAAAAGTTCAAGTTTTGACAATAAAAATCTAAACGATTCTTTTTAAAATAAACCATAAATGATGCGTCAAGATGCTTTTTTAAATTTGGGATACCTCGTGGCATAGATCATAAAAATGTATTTAGTTAATTAGTGAATTGTTTATTTAACAGACTAATTTGTTTAAACAATTTAAAATAAATATTTATTTTGAAAAATTTTACATTTTTCCTATTATTATTAGTAGAAAAGGTTATGAAATAATAAGCAACTTTAACATTTATATATTCTAGTTATAAATAATATTTTTTAATAATAAATTTTACAAAAAATTAAATTTTTTCTTGAGAATCAGATCTAACGTGTTAATTTTTCTTGAATTATGACACTTATTTTTTCTTAAAAACATTACAAATATATTTTAAACAAATTAATTGTTACAAAGTTTATATAATTAGAAATAAAAAGTGTGGAATTGATCTGTATATAAATATACCGTATTACAATTTACATACTTAATTTTATAATTTTTATTTATAATTATACAAAGTTTATAATAAATAATTTGTTTGAAATTTGTAATGACTTAGCCAAGAAAAGTAATTTTAAAATAATAAGAATAATTCAAGAACAATAATTAACAATATAGATTTAATTTTCAAATAATTTTTTTTGTAGAATCTATCGTTAAAAGATATTATTTACACCTATAATACATAAATATTTAAGTTATCTATCATTTCATAAACTTTTTTACCAATAATAATAAGAGGAAAGTAAAATTTTGCAAAATAAATATTTATTTTAAATTGTTTAAACAAATTACTCGTTTAAATAAAAAATTCACAAATTGGCTAATTTAATTTTTATAATGTATGCAACAAAGTACCCCAAATTAAAATTAAACATCAATTTTCGTTGATTAGAACCGGAGATATTGCGACTTTTATAAACTTGAAGTAATAAATTAAGTTTTTAAAGTGGTAAAATCAAGAAATGAAAAGAGTGTCAATAATTCAATAAGAATGTCAAAATTTCCAATAAGAAAAACTTTCTACATGTTAGAGTCTGAGTTATTTTAAATGTTTATCAGCTTAAAATCACTAATATACTTTTGTAAACATATTTTACAATAAATTAAAGTTTTTTGTGAATTTTTAGAAAAGTTATTAATCATTTTCATAATCGACGTTTGAAGCTATTTTTGCAAGAATTAAGCAACAAAATAACAAAAATATCTTTACAAAGCCTCATTTTAAAGGATTTTCTACGATTTTTCAATAAAATTGTGCCACTTTTTCATATATTTTATCGGTCTCCACCTTTATTTAAAATAAAATAGCGCTCTTACATTGTCTATAAGTAAAAAATAACGTTTAATCTTTTGCATATTTTGTTTATTACATACTGTTGACACTACTACTACTACTATCGGTTCACAGCGTTCTCCGACGCCTTCCGACTCCTAACCACCATTCTTCTCTATTTAACCATAGGCCTGAAGGGATTTCTCTTTCCTCTAGTTCTTTTTAAATTCCCTCTCTGCAGCTTCCTCTCGGCCTTCCTCTTTTTCTTCTTCCTTGTGGTGTCCACGTCAAAATCTGTTTCGGAATCCTGTCATCTGGCATTCTCTGTACATGGCTGTACCATATTAACTGTTTTCTTTTTATGTCATCAACTATTGTATGCTTGACACCCATCATTTCTCGTATTCTCTCATTTGGTATCCAATCTCTTCTTGATTTGCTTGCTGCTCTTCTCCAGAAGTCCATTTCTATTGCTAGTAACAGTTTCTCTGTTCTTTGTTTCATTGGCCAAACTTCACTGCCATATGTGATTACTAAGTATGGTGCTGTATATGAGTTATTTGTTCGCTTTAGATATTGTTTGGTCCCACAGAATGCCGTTCATCATGGATATGGCTTTTCTACCCTGTATGTTTCTGTCTTTTATAGCAGCATAGAGTGTTCCATCTTGAGTTATCTTCATACCCAGGTACTTGTATTCATCACGTGTCTAATTTCTACCCCATCGTCTAATATAATGGACTGTTTTGTCCCTCCAATACACATAGTTTCAGTTTTCTTAATGTTGACTTCGAGACCCCATTTGTTATATTCTTCTATTAGCTTCCGAGTCATGTAACTCAAGTCGTCATGATCCTGAGCAATCAGTATTTGGTCATCAGCGAAACATGGTGTACAGTGTAGTCTCGTCGTTGAGAGGGATTCCCATGCCATTACATTTTCCACAGCTTGAGTGCTTGTTCCAGATAAATTTTGAAAAGGGTAGACGAAATACAGCAACTCTGCTTTAGTCCTTTCGTGACCTTAAATCCCTCAGATATCCTTGATCCAGTTTTAATTTTTGTAGTCGTTCCATTATACAGACTTTGGACTGCTTTGATAAGACCATGCTTAATGTGGGTTTGCTGTAGGGTTGACCATAGTTTACTGAGGGCACTGTCATATGCTTTTTGTAAGTCTATGTACAGCAGGTGAACTTCTTTATCGACGGCTGTTTTTTTCTCAATAACTTGCGTAATAGAGTACAAGTGGTCTACTGTGGATCGCCCAGCTCTAAAATCAGCTTGCTCCTCTGCTTCGTAATCTCTATAGTCATTTTCTATTTTGTTCTTAACAATCTGTTGACACTAAATTTATTAAAGGAGTTATTAGATACCTGCATCAAAAAGAGTCATGAAAGATGATTTTTATTTGTTAATTTCTACGATCTATACATATTACATGGCTTATGGTCCATCAATTATTCACAAAAGAATAAAAAAAATTATTAAATTATGCATGCTATAAATTAAGATACCACTATATAAAAGAGATCTAAAATGAAGACAAAATAATAAAAAGTAATACTATCACTTCAAGTTTTTGTTTATAGCATGGGTGTAAACTCCATCCACTTTAAGCTCTATATGTGTATACAAAATATATGTATATGTGTAGCTAAATGTACACAACAGAGTTGTAAGTTGTCTTGAATGGTAAACACATTTCGGGTACAAAGCGACATTACTATTATTATATTATTATCTATCGCGACGCAGATGTTTCCATGTGTCTAACAGTTTATGTGAAATGTTTGCTGCTAACATTCATTCAAAAAGAACTTACCTGTTGTAAAATATCTTGTGTTGTAGGAATAATTATCCGTCATCAATTCCTACAAAAATTTAAAGCATTATAAGTAGATTTTATTAAAAAAATAAAATTATTTTGTAATCATGTTTATTTAATAACTAATCTTTATTTCTTTATTCTTTATTTGGGAAGCGGCGGAAAAGTATACAGAGAAAAATGCATGTAAATAGACATCAAGACTGGTTAAATGAAGAATGTAGGAATGGTTTAACAACAAGAAGCAAGGCAAACGTAGAGAATGACAGAGTAAATACCCAAAAGTTGGAGAAGAAAGAAAAAACATCTAGAAACGCAATGAAAAAATATTGAAGAAGCCTACCTAAACAAAGAGATAAAAATTTCTGCCAAGAAATTAAGAAATTTAGAAAATTAAAAAGAATTATGCAATGAATAATTAAAAAGAAGTAATAGAAATGGATTTTCTAAGGAGAGCGTGTGGTGTATCCAAAAAAGATCTTACCAGGAATGAAGATATTATAAGGAGGACAAATACTGTATATTCCAGTGTGGACAGAATTGGAACGAGACAACTAGTGTGGTATGGTCACGTGAAGCGAATGAATGAAGATAGATGGCCAAAGAAAGCTTTAAATTACATACCACAACAAAGAAGAAGAAGGCCTTCAGTTGCGATGAGAGATAAAGAGAGATAGAGCCATCAAAGAAGACGAATGGATGGACAGAAAACGATGGCGGTCGAAATGCGAGAAGCGGCAGAGGCTGTAGGAACCTTGAAGACGTTTCGCTTTCTAATCAGAAAGCATCATCAGTTCATCTAAAAAGAACAATATGAAAAACCAAACATCCATAGAAAAGTTATTATAAGTGTGTTACCTCAAAAAGACATGTAGCAGTCAATAATATTAAATATGTAAAGAAGCTTACGACAATGGGCATTATAAGGTTATATTGTATACATAATTAATTGAAACTAAATACAGTTTACAAATTAACTAAAACTGTAGAAGATGATGCGGGGTCGTGCGTGGAACCAACTCTGAATGAAGTTAAAGAAGTAATAAGAGACCTAAAAAATAACAAGAGGACAGGAGAAAGTGGTATCCTAGCTGAGATTTTCACAGAAGTCGACGAAAGTCTGCAAAAAAAGATAATCTTTCGGTTACATTAGCAGTTTGGTAAAAGGAGGAAGTACGTTAACAATGAAATAGTGTTTTTATTTACCACATTTATAAAAAAGTGACAAAATGGAGTGCGAAAACTGTAGAGGCATATCACTATTAGAAGTGGTTTATAAAATACTTGCAAAAATTACTGGGAAAAGATTAGACGTGGAAGAAGAAGCGAAAAGATACAAACCAAACAAAAACGCAATATGTATATGGAAATGAGAGGAGACATAATCAATTATAGCAACCGTATCAAAATGAAAGGAGCAGAGGCTGTCTATAACTTTGAAAAAGTGACAGATTTTAAATTTCGACAGGAAAGATTGTTTTCACGTTTAGAGCTTCTGTAACAGTCGCTCTGATGCGTCCTGTTAGGATAAAATACGTATAAGCGAATATGCAGAGGCACTATACGTAAAATCAAATCTTAACTCTGTTTCTTTTAGATTTTAAATATTTAGGAGTAACCATATCAAACATGGGAAATGGATGAAAAGAGATAGACAAAAGATAACCTAAGGAGTAGGAGATAGTAATAGGACCCACAGTCATATATGCTAGGGAAATGTGGATTATGAACCAACAGAAGGAAAAGAAAGTAGAGATCTAGGAAAGAAAGGTGCTCAGAAAAATTTTCGGAGAAATACAGACAGCAGATATTTGGAGGCAGAATATTTGGAGGAGACGATCAAATAAACAAATAATGACGATGTATGGGAAACCATTAATTACAAATATATACGAGCCCAAGGAGGAAGATGGCTTGGTCATATCATACGAATGCCAGAGAACCAAAATATTAAACGAATACTGAAGGAGGGAGGAATGGGGGGAAAGAAGCGTGGTGAGCGTGGGAACTTTCTTATCGTTTTCTTTTCGGGCCGCTGTCATATCAATTCGTCTTCTTTTCATCTGTCATGGCGTCTACCATGTCAATTCGTCTGTCAACTGTCAATTCGTCTTCTTGTCGGGTAGCTATCGCGTCTTCTTTTCGACTATACTTTCGATAAAAAGACACTATGACATATATCTTTCCGTCTATCACTTCTTGTAATATACAGATTGTAGTCAAAAGATCAAAACAATTTATGTTGTATAGAGGATAGTTGTGAGGTGTCGCTGAAAAGGATTTTAGTAAATAGAATGAAAAGATATAGAAAAAACAGCGGGCATTACCCCGCTTATAGTTTCTTTTGATATCCACAATATTCTTTACTTTAACATAGAAACCATTGTTTTACTTTGTATATACATACACAATACTTGTTCCTGCTGCTATCGACATGTGAGGTTTAACTTCTCTAATTATATTTCACCTGGGTATTTTGTTTCTTTTCTGGGTGATACTAATATTATTTTTCTTTAGTCTTTTGATACTACTTTTGATACTTTGATATCCTGGGTGATACTAATATTATTTTAGTCTTTTATTTATTTTTCTCGTCTCTCTCTCTCTCTACTAGAAAAATTTAGGAAATTCAATATCCCACTATACATTTGTTTTCGACAGCATTCGGCAGGGTTCGACAGGGTCAAACGGCAACACTTATGGCAAATACTAACAGAAGTAGACATACCACAACATTTCGCTTTTAACTGAACTATGCGAACATATTACTGGAACAGTAAGTGCTTGACACACTCTTAAACGCATTTCATCTAGAAAAAGGTAACAGACAAGGATGTTTACTATCTCCACAATTATGCAATATATATGGGGAGCACATTATGAGAATACCGATTAACGGATAAGAAAAGGGCATCTCAATAAATAGCCGAATAATAAACAACCTACGTTTTGCAGACCACCCTTCTTGCAGATAGTCACGAAGAGTTAATTGATCTCATACAACTCGTTGAACGAAAGTCAAACATTTGGTCTGCAGTTAAACATACCAAAGACAAAGACCATGACAGTGCATAGACTACATAACAATCATCCACACCTAACCACGATTGACCTGTTTGGGGCTGTAAGTACATATTTATATCTGGGATCATTGATTACAAACACAGGGTCACTACAAGAAGATATAAAACGTAGATGTGATATAGCAAAAGTTGCCGTAGAAAAGATTACCAAAATATGGAGAGATTCTTAAATTTTACGAAGAAGAAAGGTAGACGCCACTGAAATGATCTGTTGGAGAAGAACGTTACGATTTCAGTGGACCGACCACAGGACAAATAATTAAATTCTGAATAAGCTAAAAGTCAGCAAAAGGCTATCCAGCAAAGGCCATCTCCAACAATTAAAATACTTTGGACATGTTATGAGAGCAGGCACAGAAAACATGGAAAGACTTATTATCCAAGAAGAGGTAGAAGGCCGAATATCAAGAGGAAGATCCCCAACAAGATGGATCGATCAAATTACAGGAATATGCAAAAGACCTATGCATGAGTTAAAGAAAAGGACCAGAAACTGAGATCTTTGGAGATGAACAATACCTGACATCACGATGACCACTATACTCCCTCCGGGGGGTCAGTATTGAAGAGATACAGAGCTCCTACTTCTCGTTGCCTTCTTCAGATAGTAAAACTAATTACTTTTTGCAATCTCCATTCAAAAAAACCATCTTATCTAAATTTTTGTAATCCATAATTAAATGAATGTTTTATATACTCTGTTAAATATAAAACCTTTTAGAGTTTGTCTCAACTGCTTAAATTTTCATTCTAGGACGGGTAAAGGACAATGCCTTATAGTCAACTATACTGAATGTGACACATTGCTATATCTTTCCAGTATTACTATATGAAGTGGAAACGTGAACTCTGACTGAGTTTAAGCTACGCTTAAAAGTTTTGAAGCCTTTGAGATGTGGCTATACAGACTACTAAAGATAAGCTGGGTCGGCAGAGTTAGAAATGAGAAGGTTCTTAGACGGCTGAACCACACAACACAAGTGGTTAATTTAATAGAAAGACGCAGGGGGGAATACTTCGGTCACATTATGAGACATTCTGAAAAATATAAACTGTTTCAACATTTATGGAGAGATTCAAGGTAAACACGGTTCTAGAAACAGAACAATATTGCAAAAAATCCAAGACAATTGTACTATATCATTATTTAGAGCTAATACCGATAAAGTTACGATAGCGAATATGGTAGCCAACATGATATCCAACGATGGATAATGGTCATGAAACTAGAAGACGATTAACATTACTAAAATTCATATACTAATCATTAAAGGTAAGATAATACGAAACGTTGTATTCTGCAGTCTTCATTAATTGTTGACTAATGAAAGTCTATTTAACTTGGGAGAAGTTCAAATTTGGGATTATCTAGTTCTCCATTTTGAATAGACATATATGTTATAGCTTATCACAAAATGTATAACATTTGTCATTGATATAAAATTAAAATACTTTAAAAAATGCACTTAGATATAAATACATAATTACGTATGAATAATAATGATTTGCTACTTCTGCTATTAAATAGACTTTTCAGTTTATAAAAAGTAAATAAAGTTTTGTTAAAAGATTAGATATGGACATATAGTTTACCTTAGACGTGCTCATCCACAGTCAATGTGAGGAAACATGATGTTTAGAAATACATCTGAAACAAAAAAAGTTTATTAATACCATTCTGCTTATTTCAGATATATATAAAACTATTAGTAATAAAAAGTGTTCTGATCCTTCAAATCGGATGTATTACAAGTTGTTTGGTCTTCGTCTGGACGTATTTCAAGAGAGTCTGTCTCAATCTGTTAGGTAGAATTGTAGAATAAATATTCGATAATCAGTCTCGCTATTTTAACAAAGGATCGAACATTTGAGAAATGTTGGAGTGAATGGAACGGTTGCTGACTGAACTTAAAGTAAAATTCTAAATATGATATTTAGGAACATCTGTATCAAAGCACCATAAAACACCTAAAGCTTTAGTGTGGTCACCTATAAGCAAAAAATAAGAATCTATGGGGTAGAACGATTCTGAATAATGGTATGACAATTTGAAACCCATTTTCTTAAAAGAAAGCGGCCACTTTGAAGTATTTCATTAATTTCAATACTTAAACCAGAAAGTTCTAACGTAGAATCAGAATCAGTCAGCAGATCATCAACATAGAAATCAGATGGGATTATTTTGGAAGCTTAAGGATATTTTTTCGAATATTCTGTATAAAGTTGAAGCAAATACCTTGTAGCAAATAAGGATTCAGATGCAGTACCATAGGTTATAGTGTTCAGTTGATATTAGTTTAGTTCCTCTTCTGGATCAAATCGCCAAACAATTTGCTGAAGGCTTCGCTGCTTGGGATCAGTTAGAGAAGATACATCTTGGCTATGTCAGTATAAACAACGTATGTATGCTGACGAAAGCGGAAAAGAATAAAAAGACAATGACTCCGAATAATAGAACCCACCATTTTAAGGTCATTGACTGATTTACCTAACATAGAAAAAGAAAAATCATTGAAAACTGGATCATAAGATAAAAAATAAGTGATTTCATTTAGTGGCATCAGTAAATTACATTTTATTTAACCAGCAGAGAAATCTAATGTTACTTGGTTAGTAGCACTGGTATTGAATTTACAACACTCTTTTTTCTTCTTCCTCTTCATTAACAGCTGTATAGTTCCTTTATTCTAATAAACATAACCCCACTTTTCAGTATTTTACTCATACGCTTTTAAGTATGGCTAGTCGCGAGTCACGGTTGTAAAAACTGTCCAAATACATTTTGTTACATATGTGGGGATTTTGTTATTAAAAAACACCAGAGAAACATTACTGTCTTTGTAAAAAAGGTATATTTTAAAATTTTAAAAGATTTGCAGTGCCTATGGTATGGAGAGAGCAAAAACTTGAGAAAAAAAATAGAGCATGGACCTGAACTGCCAGTCTCTGAGCCTCATCTACGTATTGATGACATTTTAAATACTAGTCAATCAGAATTTGATGAAAGTGGTCCAGGAAATGATCGTAAATTTCAGTGTCCTTCAGAAAATTTACAATCACAGTTGTTTACGCAAGCTGAGTTAGATGACTTAAGCAGTGACTCTAGTTAAAGATTTGGGTTTAATAAAGGAAAAATCAGAATTGCTTGCTTCAAGATTAAAAAAAAAGAATTTGTTGTCCTGGTACATCTATTTACAAGTATAGATACAGAGATTAACAGCTTGCTCAGTTTTTTAGGCAAGAAGGGGATTTGGTGTACTGTCACGATATTGGTGGTTTAATGAATGTGTTTGTTATTGAGTATAATAAGGATGATTACAGGCTTTTTATAGACGCTTCAAAAACAAGTTTAAAAGCTGTACTCTTACACAATGCTTCACTTCCTATTGCTCATTCAGTCCATATGAAAGAGACATGAAAATCTTAACACAATTCTACAGAAAATCAGCTGGTCAGCTCACAATTGGATGATCTGTGGAGATTTATTTGGAGTTGTTTGCATGTTACTTGGTCAACAAAATGGATTTACAAAGTTTCCATGTTTATTTGTGAATGAAACAGTAGAGCAAGAGATAAACACTGGTCCACAAAACAATGGCCTATAAGAAATGTTTTAACACCTGGCGAGAAGAACATTTTGTACAAAACTTTGGTAGATAGAAAAAATATCCTTCTTCCACCTCTACACATTAAGTTAGGCTTAATGAAACAGTTTTTCAGGGCCCTGCCTAAAGATGGAGAATGTTTCAAGTACTTGAGCAGAAAGTTTCCCCATCTATCAGAAGCCAAATTGAAAGAAAGTGTTTATGTTGGACCAGATATTCGTAAACTGATGTTCGACTCCACCTTTGAAACCAACATGACTACTAAGTAAAAAGAAGCTTGGATTACATTTAAAAAAGTTGTAACCAAGTTTTTAGATAATGTGAAACACCTTAACTACGAGCTTATACTAGATAATTTATTAGATAAGTTAAAAGATTTGGGATGTCTAATGAACCTCAAAATTCATTTTTGCATAAACATCTTGACTTTTTCCCTGAAAATCTGGGCGATGTCAGTGAAGAACAAGGCGAATGATCCCACCAGGATATCAAGGTGATGGAGAAACGATACCAGGGACGTTGGAACACCAACATGATGGATGATTACTGTTGGTCATTTTATCGGGAACAACAGAGTGCCTTGCATAGGAGAAAAGCTACTTGAGAAGTTTTACAGAAAAAAGTGAAAGAAAATACAAAAGGATTGACTCCTGAAATGATTGTACAGACCTATCCTATTACAAGATAAGAATTAGATATAAGATATTATTCTAATAGTGTATCATTTTAATGTATTTAGATATTTTATCTTTTTCAAATTATTATATTGTAGAATAAACCAGTGTCATATTGTGGGAAAGCTGTGAGTGATACGTAAAACCTAATTTCAGACCTTTTTTAGCCCCAAAAAATACATAAGATTCACGTGAATTTGCAAGAAAAGTTTTATAAATCTTTTTTTTTTGTTGTTGTAGGAATTGTTTGTTTCCGACAATGACTTTCTCAACATATTTCCTAGTTCCGTGAATCGACTATAAGGAACACAATGAATGCTATATAGAAGACGCAACATTTATAACAATTGGTATTATAAAGTGAACAGAAAATAAGAGTTTGTACATAATAACTATTTGAAGGTAACACTTTCACAGAACGGAACACTGGATGGGACGATCCAGCAAAGAAATTCTCTTGGACGGAAAGACATAAGTTTCCCAAATGGCGTTTTATGGGGTCAAATCATCAATAATATATAATACTACATATATACCTAGTTGTATATGAAATATGTACTAGATACGGCGGTGAGTTATGGATATTAAATGACACGATGGAAATGCTGAAAGCGAGCGAGAGAAATGGACTTCTAGACGAGACCCATACGAATATCTAAAACAGAAAAAGAACCGAAAGAGTGCAATAAATAATGAAAATTAAAGAAACAATTATAGAGGAAATCAAAAACAAGCAGCTGGTATATGGTCACGTTCAAGCGCTTGAACAGAGATATAATCACAAAACAAGTCCTGGAATGGAAATCGACAGGAAAAAAATGACCATAAAGATTCAGAATGAGCTGCAGGCTAGAAATTGAATAAAAAATTAGGACTTACGGGAAGACCAATTATGTAGGAGTTTGGAAATTGGAAGATAACGGAGAATGTCGTAAACAGATATATAATCATAATAGGCTATTGTTATTAACGCCAAATTAGTTTACTTCTAAGATGTCTGGTTTATTTAATGATTGTATATCTTTACCTGTATTTGTATTTATTTTTAATGACGTTATTTCATTAATTATACGTGTCAAGGTTTTAAAACATCACAAATGATTTGATAGGTTAGAGTTTCTTAATATTGTTCTGAAGTTATTTTCTTGTGGCATTTTAAATTAATTTATATTTAAATGGGAATAAGCCACAATTAAAGGTTAAAATACGTTTATTAATAAACGTATTTTAACCTTTAATTGTGGCTTATTCCCATTTAAATATAAATTAGGTTAGAGTTTCGCGACCATTCCAAAATTCCCGAATTTTGTCAGTCGGACTGGAATATGAATTACAAGACAAAACACATGCACTTGTAAGAAAAATAAAAAATGATTACTGGAACGCTTTGTGAAAGAAATGGAATATAATTTTTACGGTGTGCAAAAGGAAATACGGCGCTTCATAAGAGGTCTAAGAACAGAGGTAAAGGAACTAATAGAACCAAAACACATAGAAAAGGATACGTGGATTGACTACCTAAAAAAACTATATGCAGAGGAAGAACAAACGACGCTAGAACCGGGAACATCAGAAATTACCACAAATGAAAAACTTAATATAAATGCACTGGAAGTTCGGAAAACACTTGAAAACCCGAAGAACAGAAAAGCAGCAGGTAAAGTCGGGATATCAAACGAGCTACTGAAATATTGTGGATCAGCAATGACAGAACAATTAGCAACACTAATTAATAAAATTATAAAACACAATAAAATACCGAAAGAATGGAGAACGAGACAACTAATTCTATTATTCAAAAAAGGAGATAAAAAACAGCCAGAAAATTGTTAAATACTACGCTAAAACTTACAACTAAAATTTTACAAGTGCTATTAAATCAGATGATAAGGTTAGCAGGTGAACAACAGGGTTTTCGTAGTGGAAGATCGTGTACAGATGCAATATTCGTTATAAAGCAAATTACTGAGAAATCACTAGAGTATAATAGACCAGCATTTCTGTGTCTGATTGACCTAAAGAAAGCGTTTGACAGAGTAGGACTCAAAGATGTAATCCATCTTCTGTATAATAAAGTAGTTCTCCTAAATATTATAAAAATTATCGAAAACATCTACCAAAATCACAAAATGGAAGTCAGAATAGATGTAGATCTTACAGAACCTATAGAAATAGGCAACGAAATAAGACAAGGGGATTCATTGAGCCCCATGCTCTTCAATTTGATCATGGATGAAATCATCAAAAGCCTTAACAAAGGAAGAGGATACAGAATGGAAAACAAAGAAATAAAAATACTCTGTTACACAGACGACGCAATATTGATAGCTCAAGATGAAAAAAGTCTGGAAAAACTGGTCCATAGATTTAACATAGCAAAAGAATTTAATATGACAATCTCATCTCAGAAAGCTAAAACAATAGTATTCAGCAAAGAACCAACCAGATGTAAAATAGAAATTGATGGCATTAGTATTGAACAAGTAATGGAAATAAAAAACCTGGGAATTACACTGTCTAGCTATGGAGACCTGGACAAATAAGTAAGAGATCAAGTACAAAAAGCTAATAGACTGGCAGGATGCCTTAACGACACTATATGGCGAAACAGACACATTAAAAAAGCCAGTGTAAGACCAATAATAACATATGCCTCAGAAACAAAACCTGATACAGCCACAACGCAAAGGCTACTGGAAACGGCAGAAATGAGAGTACTGAGAAGAATTACGAGAAATACGTTGAGAGATCGAAAGAGAAGTGAAGGCATAAGAAAAAAATGTAACGTACAGTATATAAATAAATGGACACAAAATAGAAAAAAATGTAGTGAGAACATTCACACAAGCCTTAACCTTAACAAGCAGAATTGCTTATAAAGAGTAAGAAGAAGAATGACGGGAATATTAATCGAGGTTGTTTTAAGGCACCCAGAATACTGTTTTAGGTAGAGAAAATCTTTGAGCGTACTACTTTCTTGTATGCGTAAAACTCAAAAGAGTTGACTTAACATCTACACTTCTATTGAAGCAATAACAAGAAGGTTTGTTATTATTATTATCATACGTTCCTAATCTGACTACAATGCAGTTTTGATAAGCTTTCTTAGCCGCTATTGAACACGTTTAAGAGATCTTTAGTATAACACTTCTATTTAGCATGGTATCATCTAGCATTTTTACCAATTGATATCCTCCTAATCTAGTTTTAAAAAAGCTAAAGAAATTTGTTTCCAAAATTTTATTTTTATATTCCCTTTTAGGCAAGCAAATTTCTCATGTCATTTTACCATTAGGATGTTGTTTTTAATCGTACTATCTAGTCTAAAATTAAATATTATTGAATTTTGGGTGCCCTAAATAATATTAGTTCTGTAACACTTGAATGGAACAAGTAAAAAGCAGTTTGAAGTTTTTATTTTAAATAAAATAAAAATATTGCTTAAGAACAAATAATATTTTATATCCAACAATATGTGAAATATGTAAATGAAATTATACGAAAAAATTGAAATCGATTTGTCCTTTGTTGACAACAGGTATGTCTTCCTAGTATTGATTACATTTACTGTTTTTTGTATTACTGAATTCCAAACACATGTATTCGATTATCTCGTCAACAAAACACATACATATTTTTGAGCTTTTTTTATCTATATTATTACATCACATTAAAAAACTTTTAAAAACAATTTTCGTATTAACTATTTTGAAATGACCTCCTTACCTTAAACAATTTATACAAACACAAAAATTTAACTACACAACACTCTCATAAACACTATCAACAAAATTTAGCAGTCACAACCGATGATTTAATTATTTATTAAACGAAAATAGTATCTTTATTACATTTTGGTCGGGCGGGGTTGTTTTCTTATAATAATTGATAAAATCGCACGCGGAAGAAAACGCGATTTAGCGCCCTCTGGAGGGGAACATTTCACTACGTGTTCTCTCTGAGCTTTCCTATTGATTTTTATAACGTGGGGTAATGTAGCGTGTACGATATTTGCCGGCGTATTTCTTTTGATTTAGGATTTGCGTGGTTTGTTTTGTCAATAAATTGTGGGATAAACTAAAAATAGTTAGGGTTGTATTTTCTTTTCGAATGACATTGAAACTACGATAATTATTATACTTCCACCACGTAGTCGAATAAAATTACTAATTTTGAATTCGCATAATTAAAAATATATACATAGTTCATTACTAAAGATCACAAAAATTTCTGATAGTACATAAAAATATTAAAAATATAAAGATATCATGGAAAAAATAAAGGTTTCTGCGTAACCCTAGTATATTGGGACAGATCGGTATTAGGACAATGAGGATACAATATCCGGGAATCACATGAGCTATGGAAATAAGCTGCTTATATAGCTCAGTCTGGTTATACAAAAATCATCGATTTCACGGCAAAATGTTTCGCAGATATCTGAAGCTTTTAAGACATAGGAGGGGGTTACTAGATGACGAATAGATAAAAAGATACTCCTATTTGTAGCTTGCGTTTTTTTAAACAATAATTTATGGTCAGAATTTGATTTTTTATCTAATAAGTTTTTTCCTTTATAATTTAAATAAACAGTATTTATACCATTTTTTTATATCAAGAATATCTTTATTTTCTCGTTTTTTCAATTAAAATTGATAATAATTTACGGAGATATTTGCAAAAAAGCAGTTTTTTTGCACTAATTTATAAATTTAATTAATTTTTTTATTAACAAAATAAAATGTTATTAATACATTTCAACATTGATAAATTACCGTCCTTTAAATTTGTGCGAAATTTCCCCCCGATCGGTCAAATAGTTTAAAAGTTATTCAATTTGTTTATCCCTGGGACTAATTATTTAAACCATTGAACTTGCCCTATGAATGATGCTAGACACATTTAACAAATTTCATAGCATTCTTTAAGACTTATACTATCTCAGAAGTTAAATGAATATTGAGTTTTCATCGAAATTATTTACAAAATAAATGTTTGAAAAAGGGGTATGTTTTTTACTTATAAACAATTGCAATAACTTCTATATTTTTCAAGCTACAGACTTGTACGTATAACCATTAGATAGCTGGTAAAAAAACTCACATTTAACAAAAAAAAATAAACCTATGAACAATAGGAACGAAGTTAGCGACAATTTTTTTGTCAATTATATCTCTATTGTTTATAAACATTAAGAAGTAAAATTTGCACAAATTTTGAATGAAAATCTAAACTTTATATTGAATTTTATAGCTATAAAATTCATCCAATTTTTCGAAACTTAAAACCTTTCTAAACGAAGTTAATTTCGAAAGATCGACATAGGAAAGTGGAGGGGAAACTGTTTTAGCTCCTCGCTGCAAAATTTAATATTATGGTTACGGATTTATCATTCAAAAGCTTCAACAGTTCTGTAGGAATTTCATCAGGTCCATTTGCTTCTTTCAATATGTCTGGCCCAGTTGCATTGATTATATGAGTTAAGTTGTTTCTATCGCCTTCAAATAATTCATTCAGGTATTCTGTCCATCTTTTTTTTTATTCTCTAGATCTACAATAAGATTTCCATCTTTGTCTTTAAGTTTACCTATTTGGCATTTCGTTATGCTTCCTGGTATCTCTTTTACTTTTTTGTGCATATTGAACGCATCGTACTTTTTCTCATAGGTTTCCATTTCTTCACATTGTTCTTTAATCCACTCCTCTTTGGCTTCTTTTATTCTCTTTTTTATGTGTTTATTTATTTCTTTGTATTTGTCTGGGTAATTCTTCATCTTTCTTCTTTGTTTCATCAAGTCTAGTATATCTTGTGTCATCCATCCCTTATTCTTTGTTGTTGTTTTTGTAAGATGTTTCTTTCCTGCTGAGCTATATTTATGTACTTTAATTTTTGGTTAACGTTGTTTGTATCGTTAATTTGTTGCTGCACTGAACGGAGGTTTTCATTTATTTCTTCTCCTGTTTCTTGTTGTATATTTTTGTTTCTAAGTTTATTTAAATCTAGTGCCTAATCTTTTTTGGTCTCGCCTCTATCACAGTAACTACCGGGTTATGATCTGAGCCTATATCAGCTCCTGGGTACGTCTTAGTACATTTAACAGCATTATGATACCTTCTTGCTATCATAATGTAGTCTATTTGATTTCTCACTATTTTTTCTTTGGTATGTTGTGGAGATGTCCATGTATATAACCGTCGAGGAGGTAATTTGAAAAAGGTATTTGTTATTACGAAGTCTTTACTTTGGCAAAATTGAATCAATCAATCTCCTCTGTCATTTCTGTTTCCAAGCCCATATTTTCCTACTTGTTCTCCTACCTTATCTTGACCCACCTTGGCATTAAGATCGCCCATTAATATGTTAATGTATGGAAAGACTGACTTAATAAGTGAAGACAAACAACCTGCAACAAAAAGGTTCAGACCTGACAGTGAAGTCGAATAAATGAACCAAATTTTAACTTTTAAACCAATGTATGTAAAGAAAATAAAAAAAAAACAAAGTTCAATAAACATTGCAAAATTTAATAAGGCAAGTGATGAAAAAATCGACTTATTTTATCAAAGCAGTAAGGCAGATTAGATTAATATTGTATATCATATTTGTAAGAAAAATAGAATAAAAATCAATATTGTTAATTATAAAAATACAAACAATTATAATTAATATAAGGAATATAATAATATGTGTAAAAAATTACCTGAAATTTAATTTATAAAATATATAAGTATTATTACATCATTGATATAAAATGAAAAAACATATGTTGATTTTCCGGGATTTTCCGAGATTTAATTTATGGGGGGTGAAAATTATGTCATCATTATTAATACTGCGACAGACTATTCGAGCAAATTAATAAAAAGGAAGTATTTAGGGTGAATTTCAAATGGAATCAATTTTTCCGAGTTTACCCATATTTTCCGGCCAGTGAAAACTATGTAGTTATTCATATTTCGACGAGCTACCCCAGAATAAAAAAAAGAGGCTTGCAGCTGCAAAGGAAGCCGAGATAATGTAAATTTTTCCTACGTGTTGCAATTTGAAGTTCCGATGCCGAAAAAAAACGGAGCTGAAACAGAGCTCCTCTCCACTTTCCTATGTCGATCTTTCGAAAGTACCGTCGTTTCGAAAAATTAGATAAATTTTATAGCTATAAGTTTCAATATAAAGTTTAGATTTTCATTCAAAATTTGTGCAAATTGTACTTCTTAATGTTTATAAACAATGGAGATATGATTTTTTTTAAAATAGTCACTAACTTCGTTCCTATTGGTCATAGAAGGTTTTTTATTTTTTAATGTGAGCTTTTTTACCAGCTATCCAATGGTTGTACGTACAAGTCTGTAGCTTGGAAAATATAGAAGTTATTACAATTGTTTATAAGTAAAAAACATACCCCTTTTTCAAACGTTTATTTTGTAAATAATTTCGATGAAAACTCAATATGCATTTAACTTCTAAGATAGTCTAAGTCTTAAAGAATCCTATGAAATTTGCTGAATATGTCTAGCATCATGCATAGGGCAAGCTCAATAGTTTAAATAATTAGCCTTAGGGATAAACAAATTAAATAACTTATAACATATTTGACTGATCGGGGGGAAATTTCGCACAAATCTAAAAGATGGTAATTCCTTGATGTTTAAATGTATTAATACCATTTTATTTTGTTAATAAAAAATTAATAAAATTTATAAATTAGTGCAAAAAAAATGCTTTTTTGCAAATATCTCTGTAAATTATTTATCAATTTTAATTAAAAAAATGGGAAAATAAAGATATTCTTGACATAAAAAAATGACATAAATATTGTTTATTTAAAATATAAGGGAAAAAATTTATAGACAAAAAATCAAATTGTGACCATAAATTATTGCTTAAAAAAACGCAAGGTAAAACTAGGAGTATCTTTTCATCTATTCATCATCTAGTATCCCCCACCTATGTCTTAAAAGCTTCAGATATCTGCGAAACATTTTTCCACCTTTTTTTTAACCTGGGCTAATAGGTTATATGTGCGATGATGAGTTCAGCTTAGTCATATTATTATGGTTATATTATTAGGTAAAAGCAAGCAACGTTCTATGCACATGATTCTATCAAATTGGTAACTTCCTGATCATACTAGATTTTACTGGACTGTATGTACAAAAATTTCGTAAATGGGTCAATAGGATTTACAATCACAAAATATCAAGATATACAACACACATATTGTTACTATATTGGTACATTGTTTTCGGGATTTATAGGTAGTAGTCTCGAATTTCTTGCCTTAGAATAGAATAAAAATATGCTTTATTGTCACTGAAAATTGTACAATTTTATGGACAAAGCTTACAAAAAGAAAATTAACAATAACAACTGAAATTGAAACAATTAAAATTTACTAAAATTACATAAATCGTCAATATCACAGAATAAAACATAATAAAATACACAATCCATTGCAAAATTCAAGTAAATTGCAAATTGTATAATAAAACCTTACGAACTAATAAGTTTAAGTTGCTGCATGTGATGCCCAAAAATATACAAAAACACTCTAGTTACTTGTACATAAACCTACTGGAATTTCTCAGTTATTCGTTAAGAAACTCTTCCACTGAATAATATAATATTAATTATTATAATATGATATTGTAGTATTTTTATTAATCTAATTTATTGTCTTTATTTATTATCAAAGGTTCTACATTTATAACACTTACAAGTTTATTAAAGTCTTTATTACAATATTTAATTTATTTTTACATTTATATTCGAACTAAAAACTCGACTTCAAAACTAGAACTAACTGTAACTTAAATAAAAGGTTCCTTCCTCTATATTTATACTAAACAACCGTTATTCTCGAAGCGGCGTTAACCTTCCAGAACTTACTCCATCGTTGTGGAGCCAAACAGGTCTTTTAGCGTAAGGGACCCGTGGATCTTCTTACTATAAGTTTCTGCCGGCAGGTATATGATCTGGAAAATACTTGAATGAGAAAGGATATTTACAGTTTAGATATTATGCGTCATTATTTATCGTAACAATACATATTATAGATAGATAGGCTTTTGTCATTTTACGGAACTTAAGGAAAGAAGTTGCAGATTTAAGTTGCAAAGGGAGATGGTTGTTTAAAATTTTTTGGCGAATATAATATAGATTTCTTTACTAACTCAGTTTACGGAATCGGTAAATACACATCAAAGTTAAATTTCTGAAGGAGTAGTCATGATTAGGTCTTGCTGGAAAAACATGTAGGTGTTTACGAATTATGCAAAAAGTTTCTGAAATATATAAAGAGGAAAAAGTTAAAATCACTTGATTTTTGAAGTAGCTTTTGCAATGTGTTATTCTATATATATATATATATATATATATATATATATATATATATATATATATATATATAAGCGGGGATCCTACAGCTTCTGCCGCTTCCCGCATTTCGATCGCCATCTTTTTCTATCTCTCCAGGTGTCTTCATCAATGGCTCTATCTTTCATGGTTTCCATAACACCTTGTATCCAAGACTTGGCTGGTCTTCCTCGTTTCCTTCTATTACTTGGATTGTATTCCATAGCTCTTTTTGGCCATCTGTTGTCGTCCATCCTCTGTACGTGTCCATACCATATTAACTGTCTAGTTTCTATTCTTTCAGAAGTTGTATGTACTCTATCTGTTTTTCTTCTAATTTCAGAATTAGGTATACGTTCTACTCTTGATATACGGCAAGCTCTTCTTAGGTAGTCCATTTCAACCGTGTCAACTTTTTTCTTTCCTTTTACTGTCATTTGCCAACATTCTGCTCCATATGTAAGAATGGGCTCTACAATTACTTTGTAGATTGTCATTTTAGTTCTCATAGTAGCTTTGTTGGACCAAAGTATCGAATTCAGAATTTGAACACTCTTCCTGCCTTGTTGCACTCTATAGTCTATATCTCGTTCCGTTGTTCCTTTACTGCAGATAATACTTCCCAAATATTTGTATTCGTAGCACCTTTTCATTTGTCTAATTTCCAAATCCGGGTCTTCGTCTTCATTGCCTATTCGCATATATTCTGTTTTAGACATATTCATACTCATCCCCCATTTTTCGTATTCATCTTTGAGCTTTCTAAGCATATAATCTGCATCTTCTTCACAGCTTGCAATTAGTACTTGATCATTTGCAAATAACAGCGTTGTCAGATAATGGTTGTTAAGCTTCAACCCCATTCCCGCACATTTTTGTCTCCACTGGTGCAGTGCTTCTTGGATATATATTTTGAATAGGGTGGGGGAAAGACAACATCCTTGTCTCAAGCCTTTCGTTACTGTAAATACCCTTGAGAAAGTATTTCCTGTTTTTACAGTGCTTTGAGGACATTTATAGATGTTCAGTATTGCTTTTAGATATGTTTTACTAAGGTCCGTTTTCGTCAAGACACTAAATAAGAGTTTTAAAGGAACTGTATCATAAGCCTTCTCCAGATCTATAAATACCAGATGCGTAGGGAGGTTTCGAGCTGTTCGTTTTTCAATTACTTGTTGAAGGGTAAATGTGTTGTCCACGCACGATCTTCCTGCTCTGAAGCCGCTTTGTTCTTCAATTTCTTTATACTCCTCTTCTATTCTTCTTTTCAATATACGACCATATAACCTTCCCAGCGAGCTAGTTACGCTAATGCCTCTATAATTTCCGCATTCTTTTCTGTCTCCCTTTTTATAAATGGGGCTAATGTGGGCCAAATTCCAATCGTCTGGAATCGTTTGGCCTTCAATTAAGCATTTATTAAAAATATTCACTATGCTTTCCAAAAGAGCATCCGGTCCATGTGTTATTCTACTGAGGCAAAAAGATACCGTATTGCTCTTTTTTGTAATTTAAAAATAACATCAGATTGGGCAGCTGTACTGGAACCCCAGAAAGGAAGACCATATTATGGGAGATGAGACTCGAACAAAGAAAAATATAAAAATTAATTTGAAAATCCCAGTAGTTGGCTGTATACCATAGTTAAAAAACTTATACAGAAGTAAAAAACTTCAAAATTTGTATATTGGTATAAAAACATTTAATTAAAACTTGTTAAAAGTGTCGCCTTCTTTTGGTACTTGTTGCTAAAACTGAAATTGTAGTAGAGACATCAATATATGGTTACATATTTAAATTTAAATTATAATGCGACCCTAGGTCGATGACAATGGTTGTAAATGTTAATATTGTTACGATAAATTATGTTTTCATATTTAACCTGTAAACATGTTATTATTCTAATAAGAATGTTCTCGTAGATTCCCTGAAACCTGTCTGGCGCCCCCTTTTCTTCGAGAAAGGTCCACACCGCTGCGAGCCACGATGAGACCGGTCTTCCTCCATGGTGTTCGAGCCAATTCAGGTCAACATCTGTCGGCTTCGAGGGGATTCCAGAACTAACGGCTGTTTGGTATAAATACGGGAATTTTCATTGTGTGAGACAGTCGAAAATAAATTGTTGTATCGAATAAGTTATATAATAAATTAATATAAATTATTGTGTTTTTTTTTAGTGAATTAGAATAAGTGTAGAAGACTGTAATAAATTAGAATAAGTGGAAATAAAGATGAAATAAACTAAGTGTTAAAACATTTTTATGATAAATAAAATTAATAAATTAGACTAATAAACCGAGTTCAGTACTTAAAGAGCAACATGTTTCCTTGCTCGACTTGAACACGTGGTTCTTGTCAGTTGAACGATAGGTTGGTTTGTGTCGTTGTGTCGTATACTAAACCCTTAGATTCAGTTCACCATAGAAATAGAATCCAACAAACAGATAGCAGATTGCGAAAAGAGTTAACCGCAATATCGACCAACAATGCGAATCAAAAGTTAAAACCTTACCCTTTCTAATCGTTTTCCACTCAAGGAATTTACCAATAATTGTGGTTCAGTGTACAAAACGTAAATACTCCTTTGACTATGCGTAAGTATCGTCGCCTTGGTCAATGCGAAAATTCAGCTGTTGTGGAACACAACGTGTACACAACGGTCAACGGTATATTTGACGTTTCGATTTCACCCTCGGAAATCGTTCTCAGAATAGAAGTGAATGATATCATTTTGTTACTTACAGAACCCTCAGTCTCGGGAAACATCTTTCCTAATGTCAACCAATAGTTCGACGCTGTATTGTCGATATATTCTCGGCTGATCTCATTGAGATGTCGCCCATGCAGAGGTTTACTCATCCAGGTGCGCATTTTTGCTTGCTTAGTCAGGTGGTTTATGCGCATTTCTTGTCCCCTCAGTTTAATCGGCGTTGTATCATCTACTGCGCAAATTGCTCAGTAGATGCAAATTGCTCATTGCAAATGTAAAGTAGATGTCTCAGCCTGTACCTGAAAATAAGTTCTTAAATTAGGAATTTGTTTATCCAATTGCTCACCTATATCCATAAGTCTCTTCCCCCTTGATACCGCGGTAATGTTGTTCTCTCTACTGCACTGAAGACCCTCTACATCCGTTTTTGACCAATTTATAATACCAAATGAAAAGCGCGAAACAGGTGTACGTATTTAATGCTTTAAACAAATTTTTACTATTAAGATATGACCGATTTAGTTGTCTTACTCTTCGCACGAACTCCAAAGTTAGTTCAGTTTTCATTTGTTTATGGTCAATTTTCCGCGCTTGTTTTACTCCGAGATATTTGTACATATCATTTTCTACAGTTTTTAGCATCTAATCTAAGTTGTTTCGAGTGGAAGCTATTAATTTCGAATGATCCATATACAACTAATGAAACAGTATGGTTATTTTTGATGCTACACCCTGAGTCAGTGGAGCTCAGTGGGTTCATCGCTAAACAGAACCAAACCTTAATAGTGTCGTGGTACTGACTCCATACCACTGGCGGACGTTCTTGAGCCAGGATGTTCTTAGGAGTCCAGGACCATGTTTCCTTTCCTTTCATTGAATCATTACATGAAATTAATTCATATTTAGGATTTTTCAAAACGCAGTGGCGAATCTAGATATTTGTCTTGAGGGGAGGAATTTCCAATGAAACACCAACCAAAAGACAAAAAAAAAAATAAACCCAAACTACATAAGACATAATTAATAGGTTTTCTTTAATTTTGGAGAAATTTCTCCGTGTATTTGCCACTGCCATAACGTGGGCAAAGTACTGAAATTTTCTCATTTTTATGATATTCATAACCTCTCTTTCTTTGTTCAGACGATGTAAAACTGCTTCATTCGTCATTCTGTCCACGATTTCCCAACATTTGGCAGTACGGCATTTGCATCTCGAGCGGCCTTAAATTAGCCTTATTCTTTTAAACATTGTTTCATTGAGAGTCCGTGCTTCCATTTCATATAGCTAAAGACATAACAACGCAAATGCATTATTAAGAGGATTCTTAACGCTCTGTTTATTAATTGTATTAACATTTTACATCTTCTTAAATTATGTTCACCCAACATTCACAATCCAAATATTTGTATGATTGTACTCTTTCTACCAATTTTGTATCTATCCTGACATTATTTAGAGTGTTAACTTTATTATTGTTTTTGCTAATGACTATCCACTTGGTTTTCTTTGTATTAAAGTTCAAACCAATTTGTTTACTATGGTATGGTATTTTATCGCTGATAGAAGTAGGTATCTGTATCACCATCATCACTTAGTCGTGTTTAGCCTCCAAATGTTGTGTATCCTTGCATTGACGCGTTAATAATCTTCCGTCGCTCTTCCAATATTAGAACTGATTTTTTTTTTGTATCTCTTTGTACCTAATAGGATATTTATTTTTATATAATCTGCGATGTTCATTTTAGAATGTCGACGATTAAAAAACACTTGTTTCTGGTCATGTCTCTTTTTAACTTATTTTTACTAACCTTCAAAATAGACGTATGGATCCAACTATCTACAATGCTTTTCTAATTTGCTATTTCCTGAATGCCAATCTTGAATTTATCGACCTTTACTTTTGTTCATACTATTGGACCAGAGAGCTTTCTTGTATCTACATACTGCATTTTTGGAGGGTTTGTGAACTTTTTCAGTTTAATTTTCAATGTTGCAGCGAATGAGGTACAATATATAGACCCAGCCAATATAGTGCCACAAACATGATTCCTTTTGTTGTTGTTTATTGTTTTGATACGAAGTAGGACGAAACGTTCACGATTTTTTAGGAAGTTGGCAGAATCAAAATATTGTTTTGTTTATGTATGCGTCATTGGTTGTGTTTGTTACCATATGTAAAAGGTAAATTTTATTTAAAATTTTTGAGGGACATTTACTTAATATTTTAGTAAAATGCCAGTTAGGTCTCTTGATTGTGGTCGTGGAAGTTTGAAGAGAGAGACGTTAGCACTTTCCAAGTAAGTCATTTTTGAAATGTATATTGTTTTATAAATTTTAGGTTAAGTATTTTACTGAATACTTAACAATTTCAACTAACTTTGTTTTTTTATATATAAAATTCATTTAAATATAATTTTTCTAACTTTTTTTCGTAGATTTCTTTGGACGAAGAAAAATAAACTCATTAAAAAAAGGAGCAAGCCATTGTTGAAGTAAAATATATTATACGCCATTGGTTGCAGCCAACAAAGCCACAACCAACGGTGAAATCGTCGATCCCAGGTCCCAGACAGGTTTTGATGTTTAGCACCTTCTTTTTAACGTGCCCTATCAAGTCCCCTTGACGTTGGCGATTAACATGGCGAAACTGTCTCTGTCTTGAGATATTCTAAAGAGTTGCTCAGCTTTCCTCATTCCTGTCCACTCCCTGATATTCTTCAACCAAGAGGCCTGCTTTCTACCAATTCCTCTGCGTCCTTCGATTTTACCCATCATAATAAGTTGAAGAATATTATATCGGTCTCCCCTTACTTCGTGTCTAAAATAGGCCATCTTTCTACATTTGATGTTATCAAGCAGCTCGCGAGTAGCATTTGCTCTCTCAAGGACTGCCACATTTGTCAGCATAGCCGTCCATGGACTACCGTCAGCAGCCACATTTCAAAGGCCTCCAGACGATTAATGGTGGATATTTTTAATGTCCATGCTTCGACACCGTATAAGAGCACTGACCAAATGTAGCATTTAACCATGCGCTTTCGAAGTTGAAGTTGCAAGTTATCATTACAGAAGAATGACTTCATTTTTAAAAATGTCGTGCGGGCTATCTCGATTCTACGTTTTATCTCATGATCTGGATCTAGTTGTTCAGTAATATGGCAACCAAGATAATTAAAACGACACTCTTTGAATTATATGACCATCAACATATAATCGTGCATCTTGATGTGCTAAACGGCTAAACACCATGTGTTTTGTTTTTGAACAGTTTATGTTTAGGCCAAATTCTCTTCCCACTCTATCAATGGCATTTAAAAGGCATTGTAATCCATTCATGTCATCACTTAAAATAACTTTATTGTCTGCATATCTGATTGTATTTATCAGAATTCCATTAACTTTCACGCCCCATTCCAAATTATGCAGCGCTTCTTTAAATATTCTATCTGAATATAAATTCAGATGGAGCTGTTTAGCACCACCATCCACAAATAACGTTATTAGTACAGTGACTGATATCTAGCTATGAGCTTAGTGGGTTTTTTTTACTAGCTATATTAAGTTTTACAGTAAAACCTCCGTTACCCGAAATAATTGGGGGTGGCCGTTTCGGATAACAAGAATTTCGGTTGAAAATAACATTATTTTTTGTATTCTTCGTGTATCAAATTACATAGTATTCTTGGTTCCAGTTGGTATTAAACAATGCTATGAGGTGATTTCGTAATGTTTTCTTTAATATGTAAATACAGAATAAAGCAATAAAATTAAGGAAAATGAATGTTTAAAGCGTTTTTTTAAAGAATTCTTTTGTGTTTTCCTTTGACAACGATGTTTTGCAGCTATATTTCTCCATCGGGTCATTTGCAGAACGTCGTGTCTCTAACCAATTAGGCCTACTGTATAAAATTCTTACCTCTAAGACATAGAAAATCTCGTCGGCGTTGTGCTGTCTGTTATCTGCTCGGTCGTCATATTCGTCGTGATACGCTCAGATTGTCTGGATGAAGAATCATGTCAATGATGTCCTGGTCGATGAAATCACTTTCTGAATCATAGGCTGCTAACCACTAACGTGAATTAACCAAGGAAAGCTTGGTTAATTTTGTCACATCCTGGCAAATTTTTATTAGAAGTTTAATTTCTTTAGTCGTTTCTTCAACATTTTCTTCTTCAGGATCGTCAATAGAAATTCCATCAAAGTGTCTTCTTCTTTGGGTGCCTGTCCATTCCGAACGTTGGCGATCATTCTGGCTATGATGACTTTGCTGGTTGCTATACGGAATAGCTGTGTTAAGGTCTTTCTATACCATGCTCTCGCAAGCCAGGATATTCTTCTTCGTCCTGGGGCTTTTTTCCTTCAATTTAACTTTGCAAAATGCATTAGAGTAGCTCATATCTGCCTTGATTTTTCATTATATGTCTCAAATACTGCAGCTTACAACCCTTCACGATGTTGACCATCTGCGGTTGTGCAGATTGTTGTGCAAACCATAGCTCAAAAGCCTGAAGTTTTGATAGAGTTTCCGCCTTCAATTTCCACGTTTCTACTCCGTACAAAAGCAATGAGTACACGTAACATTTAAGGAGCCTTATTTTTGTTTCTAGGGTGAGATCATGGCTCCTGAACACAGAGCTCATAGTCAAGAATGCACTTTTTGTCTATCCGATGCGACATTTAATCTCTTGGGTATTGTCCCACGACTCATTGATTATAGTTCCCAAGTAGTTGTACTGTGAGACACGTTCAATTCTCATTTGAATTCATCAGATTTGCTCCAGTTATGTTTTCCTTGCTGATGATCATTAGCTTGGTTTTGCTGATATTTATATCAAATCCATATCTGTACCGTGGAGGTAAACAGTCGTAACTCCAAGTTTTGCCGAAATGGTGTTAAGACTACGCTCTTGTTGTCAGGTTTTCATAGCATCTGGTGAAAAAGAATCGTACATCTAGCATTATTAGTTGCCTAGATATGGCGTTTAGAAACAACCGCAACTCCATTAGTCAGTTGAGGTAAACAGTAGTAATAGATACGTGCGTACACGATAGTATGCTTTGGAATGCGATAGTGGTATAAACAGTAGCTCCAGTTCTACATTAAATAATATTTAGTTGAGGGTGTTACCACGTGTTACTGTTGTTATTATTTTACTTTATTGCTTCTACTGACGTTAGAATTAACATGAGTTCTAATGAAAACAAACATTTACGTCAATTAATTAGTGCAAGTGTGTCTAAAATTATGAACCTGAATTAAATAAGGATAAAATGTACAAATTATATTTGGCAAAATGTTAAGATAATGGAGTTTCCAAAGCAGAAACTGCGTAGATGTGGCTTTATAAAAAAAATTTCAATACTGAAGTTAACCTGGAATTCAAAACTCCCTCAGTTGATACATGCGATGGATGTGATAAATTTAGTCAACAACTCAAAGAAGGTGATCAAGATGAAGCAACGGCTGCCGTTTGTCAGAATTATGAAGATCATCCTCACGACACTGATATGAGGTATACTGAAAAGAACGACAAAATAACAAGTAAGTTAGCAGTTGATAGAACCAAAGTGATTATGATCGACCTACAAAAAGTCTTCCAACTCCTTACCTGACAAATAATTAAAGTTTTTATTCGTTAAAGCTATGGACATTAAACCTGACAATTTATGATTCCACCACAAACAAGGCTGACTGCATGGTGTGGGACGAATCGAAAGCTGGAAGGGGTGGACATTGCTTCAGCAATATTGAAGTGGAGTTAAATTGTTCTTCCAAATTCTACGGTCAAACATTTAATTATTTGGTCGGACAATTGTCCCACTCAAAATCGTAATATAATGATGATGTTCACTTACCTATGGCAACTAAAAATATGTCCAAATTTGAAAACAATAGACCACAAGTTTTTGTTGAGAGCGCATACCCACATGGAGGCAGACCATGTTCATGTTTTAATTGAAAGGACGTTAAAAAAACAAGCAACTATGGAAATCGTTACGCCTTGGGACTGGCAGCAGTATATCCGCTCTACAGGTGCAACTGTGATTGAAATGGAGGTATCGGATTTCAAAAATTTCGAAATATTGTATGCCAAACCTCACCTCAAAATGTATTGGTAAAAAACGGAATAATGAAAAACAAGAGTTCCTTATTTCAACTGTGGTGCACTTTCAAATTCACGCTGCGTCGTCGTTAACTATTTTTTATAAAACAAACTTTACAAACCAATATTTTATGAGTTTGAATGTATTAAGATCAGAGAGAACTCAAGTACCATTCCCTGATCAATTGCCTGCTATGCGTACGAATTGTAAAGGTATCACCAAAAAAAAAACACGAACATTTATTAAAGCTTTGCCAGTGGATCCCGGTGCAATTTCATAATTTCTACCAACAGTCAATTTGTCAATTTGTAACAGTGACAGCGACAACTAAAGTAAAAATGTTTAGGTTTTATATTTTTACTGCTTAACGATTTTTTTTTTGTTTCAAACATTGTGATTTGGTTTTTGCATTTTTAAACACAGAATATAATATTTTTGTCATCACTTACGATTTTTATTTTGCATATTACCTGTTTAAAGACATAGAGATAAAAAGTCGTAACTCCTAATATCGTATACCAGGTAAATCATTTCTTAACAATACTAATATCTAGTGATAGATTTCCATTTATGTAGTGTAATGTACCAATAATGTTGAACTCAATAATATGGAAGTACAAATTTTTTTTTAGTTTATCGAGTAGTCTCTATGTTTTGCGCTTTCCTGCAAATGTATGCATTATGGATATACGACTGTTTACCTCCACGGTACAGATATGTTCTACTTGTTTCCGTTATTTTGTTCATCAAAAAGTTTGTTCCAGCATTTTTCCAATGTTGAAGATTTGATCTTGGCCCACAACTGAGCACACCAATAAACAACATGTTTCATTGTTAAATATTTGAGAATTTCGGGAACGCTTTTGGATTCATTCGTCTCCTGTAATATGCCTTAAGAATGTTGTTCTATAATGTCTCCATTACTCCCTAGTATAACGGCTAAATTAAGATCGTGACATTCGGTGGTACAAATCTGACAATTATGTCACCATTTTATATATTTTGAGGGTCAGTTGGTGCATTGTCAACAAGCAACAATGCGTTGAAGGGAAGATTTTTTGATTTTAAAAAGGATTTTTCACTCGGGACGAATTTATTTTCGAACCATTCTAAAAACAAAGTAGACGACTTCCGTGAGCTTTTTTCGCTTTTATAAAAAACTGGAAGTGCTTTTTCTTAAACATCTTTCAGAGCTCTTGGATTTTTGATTTCCTAACACACATAGCCTTCAATCGTGAGTGAGTTCCTGCTGGGTTGCTAAAAAACAGAACTGTTATTTTATTGTTTATTCATTTTTAGGCCCGGTGCACCTTGTTCATGTTTTGATAAAAGTGATTTTTTGGGCAGCATTTTGAAAGCAGATCGCAGATAGCTTTTCTCTATATAAATTAACTTTACGAATAGCGTAGAGATAGTGCAAGCACTCCTGACCACGGCGCAGTAGACCAAATTTGGTTTATTCCCCACTTCCATGCGAAACACATTGTACTATGCACTGTATAATTCCACTTACAATAGAACCTTTCTGCCTTTACGTGAATTTGACTCCGCCTTCGCGCAGCTCCATGGTCAGGAGTGTTTGAACTATCTTTACCTATTTTTCCATTTGTCTAGCCAACCTGAACTTGATTTACAACCTTGACCTTCATCGCTTATCATTTCTCCTTTGGCTCTTTGTTGTGTGAACCACACATAGACAGCTTCATTTACCTTGGCATTTTGACTTAGTTTCATAATTTTCTTGTTTGTCATTTTCGAAGCATGTTCCTCAAATTTGCTTTTCATTTTAACCTAATCGGAAGCTGTAGAAATGCCAACACCAAAATCTGCTGTGACTGTCCGTAAAATCTCTCTCCATTTTGAATCCTTCGGATAACCTGTAATTTCTGTTCAATCGCAATGTAGTTTTTATTGACGAAATTATTAAAACTATCAGCCATTTCGGTTAACGGAGGTTTTAATGTATAACATATTACCCACCTTAGCTCCTAACATTTTTAGCATTCCAACCATATCTACCATCTTCTCGTCTTTTTTTTATAATTTGTAAATCTTTTACGTTTAATGTTACACAGTATTTTCTTTGACCAATCCATGAGCAAAAAGAATTAAAAAGATGATATATGAGACTATAGTGAAAAGTATTACTCTACACAGCTGTGGGTATGGCCACTGAAAGAACGAATATTGGCAACGCTAAGAGCAACGGAAATAGATTTTTGGAGAAGAGTGGCAGGAAGATCTAGAACAGAAAGTATTAACCTGGTTAGAATATACAAAGAATGGATGAACAACGAATATCAAAAGAAATACTAAAATGGGAACCAGACGGCAAGAGAAAACGAGGTAGACCGAGAATAAGTTGGAGATAAGGAATAGACAAAGAGGCGAGAGAAAGAAAAATAGAAAAGAACCTATGGAACAACCGGACAAAATGGCGATTGAAAGTCGTCGGAGGACGTTATTAACGGACATGTAGTACTAGTATAAATATTCTATGCGGAACTCTGTCAAAAATATCTAAACTAGACCATTTTAAAAACTCTTTGTCAATGAATGATTCATCCACAATTCTCCATTTTAAACTATATCTACACGACCTCTATGATTTCTATGTTTAGTTAAGATTTTTTCAATATTAAAATCGTCAGTCTCAACTTTTTTTGTTACTGCTCTTTAAGAGTTTCACCAGATTTTTTGTATACCAATAAAATACTATAAAGAACGACCATAATTAAAAATAATATTTATTTACAAGTACATTAATAAAAATAGTGTAAAAACAGTTCACAATTAAAACAAATCAAATCAGACAGCACTTTGATATACTATCCAATCTTCTATGGTTTTTTTATAATTAGAAACCCATAACATATTATTCCGTACGGTTTCTAAAGCCTCTTTTCTCTTAGCTGCCCCAGCTCCAGCTTCTGGGTATTTCTTAAAGAAGTCTTCCATCTAAAATCCAATTATTAGTTCTATAAACGATATAAGATGTTAGCAACTTACCTCTTGTAACCTATCAGGAGTAGAGAAGCTGCTGGTAATTCTAGGTATCAGATTGCCCAAGTTTCTCTCATTTAAGGTGTACCTTCCTACTAAATATTCCCAATTTGATCTAAAAATAATAGTTTTATACAAAAATTTATCTAGTTATAGTTTTATACAAAAATATGTTACGTTCTGCATAACGTAAATCCTTTTTTATATCGGTAAGATATAAAAAACTGAATCTGAATTTGTTTCGAAACTATCTTACCGATTTTTCTATCAGATGTCGCTATTGCGTCCATAACGAAGTCATGTTATTGTTACTTCTAATAAGACAGAGAATTTTATTTTTCACGTTAAGAACGGCTATGAATAACTATTCTGATGAGCTTTATTAAAGCGAAATACGTATCAATAGATACATAGACGCTTTTAACGTGAAATAAAATCTTTTCTGTCTTTTTCATTTTCTTCGGATCTACTCTGTATGAGTACGAGAAACAAATTCGTTAGGATTTCTGCCTAGATGAATAGACATGTCGTGGAATGCAAATTTTAGATTCCCCATGTCTTCTTTAACATCTTTTATCATTGTCTGGTCATGTCTTGCAATTTTTAGAAGGCTCCAGATTAAAGCAGAAATCTGAATTTGTTTCGAAACTATCTTACCGATTTTTCTATCAGATGTCGCTATTGCGTCCATAACGAAGTCATGTTATTGTTACTTCTAATAAGACAGAGAATTTTATTTTTCACGTTAAGAACGGCTATGAATAACTATTCTGATGAGCTTTATTAAAGCGAAATACGTATCAATAGATACATAGACGCTTTTAACGTGAAATAAAATCTTTTCTGTCTTTTTCATTTTCTTCGGATCTACTCTGTATGAGTACGAGAAACAAATTCGTTAGGATTTCTGCCTAGATGAATAGACATGTCGTGGAATGCAAATTTTAGATTCCCCATGTCTTCTTTAACATCTTTTATCATTGTCTGGTCATGTCTTGCAATTTTTAGAAGGCTCCAGATTAAAGCAGAAATCTGAATTTGTTTCGAAACTATCTTACCGATTTTTCTATCAGATGTCGCTATTGCGTCCATAACGAAGTCATGTTATTGTTACTTCTAATAAGACAGAGAATTTTATTTTTCACGTTAAGAACGGCTATGAATAACTATTCTGATGAGCTTTATTAAAGCGAAATACGTATCAATAGATACATAGACGCTTTTAACGTGAAATAAAATCTTTTCTGTCTTTTTCATTTTCTTCGGATCTACTCTGTATGAGTACGAGAAACAAATTCGTTAGGATTTCTGCCTAGATGAATAGACATGTCGTGGAATGCAAATTTTAGATTCCCCATGTCTTCTTTAACATCTTTTATCATTGTCTGGTCATGTCTTGCAATTTTTAGAAGGCTCCAGATTAAAGCAGAAATCTGAATTTGTTTCGAAACTATCTTACCGATTTTTCTATCAGATGTCGCTATTGCGTCCATAACGAAGTCATGTTATTGTTACTTCTAATAAGACAGAGAATTTTATTTTTCACGTTAAGAACGGCTATGAATAACTATTCTGATGAGCTTTATTAAAGCGAAATACGTATCAATAGATACATAGACGCTTTTAACGTGAAATAAAATCTTTTCTGTCTTTTTCATTTTCTTCGGATCTACTCTGTATGAGTACGAGAAACAAATTCGTTAGGATTTCTGCCTAGATGAATAGACATGTCGTGGAATGCAAATTTTAGATTCCCCATGTCTTCTTTAACATCTTTTATCATTGTCTGGTCATGTCTTGCAATTTTTAGAAGGCTCCAGATTAAAGCAGAAATCTGAATTTGTTTCGAAACTATCTTACCGATTTTTCTATCAGATGTCGCTATTGCGTCCATAACGAAGTCATGTTATTGTTACTTCTAATAAGACAGAGAATTTTATTTTTCACGTTAAGAACGGCTATGAATAACTATTCTGATGAGCTTTATTAAAGCGAAATACGTATCAATAGATACATAGACGCTTTTAACGTGAAATAAAATCTTTTCTGTCTTTTTCATTTTCTTCGGATCTACTCTGTATGAGTACGAGAAACAAATTCGTTAGGATTTCTGCCTAGATGAATAGACATGTCGTGGAATGCAAATTTTAGATTCCCCATGTCTTCTTTAACATCTTTTATCATTGTCTGGTCATGTCTTGCAATTTTTAGAAGGCTCCAGATTAAAGCAGAAATCTGAATTTGTTTCGAAACTATCTTACCGATTTTTCTATCAGATGTCGCTATTGCGTCCATAACGAAGTCATGTTATTGTTACTTCTAATAAGACAGAGAATTTTATTTTTCACGTTAAGAACGGCTATGAATAACTATTCTGATGAGCTTTATTAAAGCGAAATACGTATCAATAGATACATAGACGCTTTTAACGTGAAATAAAATCTTTTCTGTCTTTTTCATTTTCTTCGGATCTACTCTGTATGAGTACGAGAAACAAATTCGTTAGGATTTCTGCCTAGATGAATAGACATGTCGTGGAATGCAAATTTTAGATTCCCCATGTCTTCTTTAACATCTTTTATCATTGTCTGGTCATGTCTTGCAATTTTTAGAAGGCTCCAGATTAAAGCAGAAATCTGAATTTGTTTCGAAACTATCTTACCGATTTTTCTATCAGATGTCGCTATTGCGTCCATAACGAAGTCATGTTATTGTTACTTCTAATAAGACAGAGAATTTTATTTTTCACGTTAAGAACGGCTATGAATAACTATTCTGATGAGCTTTATTAAAGCGAAATACGTATCAATAGATACATAGACGCTTTTAACGTGAAATAAAATCTTTTCTGTCTTTTTCATTTTCTTCGGATCTACTCTGTATGAGTACGAGAAACAAATTCGTTAGGATTTCTGCCTAGATGAATAGACATGTCGTGGAATGCAAATTTTAGATTCCCCATGTCTTCTTTAACATCTTTTATCATTGTCTGGTCATGTCTTGCAATTTTTAGAAGGCTCCAGATTAAAGCAGAAATCTGAATTTGTTTCGAAACTATCTTACCGATTTTTCTATCAGATGTCGCTATTGCGTCCATAACGAAGTCATGTTATTGTTACTTCTAATAAGACAGAGAATTTTATTTTTCACGTTAAGAACGGCTATGAATAACTATTCTGATGAGCTTTATTAAAGCGAAATACGTATCAATAGATACATAGACGCTTTTAACGTGAAATAAAATCTTTTCTGTCTTTTTCATTTTCTTCGGATCTACTCTGTATGAGTACGAGAAACAAATTCGTTAGGATTTCTGCCTAGATGAATAGACATGTCGTGGAATGCAAATTTTAGATTCCCCATGTCTTCTTTAACATCTTTTATCATTGTCTGGTCATGTCTTGCAATTTTTAGAAGGCTCCAGATTAAAGCAGAAATCTGAATTTGTTTCGAAACTATCTTACCGATTTTTCTATCAGATGTCGCTATTGCGTCCATAACGAAGTCATGTTATTGTTACTTCTAATAAGACAGAGAATTTTATTTTTCACGTTAAGAACGGCTATGAATAACTATTCTGATGAGCTTTATTAAAGCGAAATACGTATCAATAGATACATAGACGCTTTTAACGTGAAATAAAATCTTTTCTGTCTTTTTCATTTTCTTCGGATCTACTCTGTATGAGTACGAGAAACAAATTCGTTAGGATTTCTGCCTAGATGAATAGACATGTCGTGGAATGCAAATTTTAGATTCCCCATGTCTTCTTTAACATCTTTTATCATTGTCTGGTCATGTCTTGCAATTTTTAGAAGGCTCCAGATTAAAGCAGAAATCTGAATTTGTTTCGAAACTATCTTACCGATTTTTCTATCAGATGTCGCTATTGCGTCCATAACGAAGTCATGTTATTGTTACTTCTAATAAGACAGAGAATTTTATTTTTCACGTTAAGAACGGCTATGAATAACTATTCTGATGAGCTTTATTAAAGCGAAATACGTATCAATAGATACATAGACGCTTTTAACGTGAAATAAAATCTTTTCTGTCTTTTTCATTTTCTTCGGATCTACTCTGTATGAGTACGAGAAACAAATTCGTTAGGATTTCTGCCTAGATGAATAGACATGTCGTGGAATGCAAATTTTAGATTCCCCATGTCTTCTTTAACATCTTTTATCATTGTCTGGTCATGTCTTGCAATTTTTAGAAGGCTCCAGATTAAAGCAGAAATCTGAATTTGTTTCGAAACTATCTTACCGATTTTTCTATCAGATGTCGCTATTGCGTCCATAACGAAGTCATGTTATTGTTACTTCTAATAAGACAGAGAATTTTATTTTTCACGTTAAGAACGGCTATGAATAACTATTCTGATGAGCTTTATTAAAGCGAAATACGTATCAATAGATACATAGACGCTTTTAACGTGAAATAAAATCTTTTCTGTCTTTTTCATTTTCTTCGGATCTACTCTGTATGAGTACGAGAAACAAATTCGTTAGGATTTCTGCCTAGATGAATAGACATGTCGTGGAATGCAAATTTTAGATTCCCCATGTCTTCTTTAACATCTTTTATCATTGTCTGGTCATGTCTTGCAATTTTTAGAAGGCTCCAGATTAAAGCAGAAATCTGAATTTGTTTCGAAACTATCTTACCGATTTTTCTATCAGATGTCGCTATTGCGTCCATAACGAAGTCATGTTATTGTTACTTCTAATAAGACAGAGAATTTTATTTTTCACGTTAAGAACGGCTATGAATAACTATTCTGATGAGCTTTATTAAAGCGAAATACGTATCAATAGATACATAGACGCTTTTAACGTGAAATAAAATCTTTTCTGTCTTTTTCATTTTCTTCGGATCTACTCTGTATGAGTACGAGAAACAAATTCGTTAGGATTTCTGCCTAGATGAATAGACATGTCGTGGAATGCAAATTTTAGATTCCCCATGTCTTCTTTAACATCTTTTATCATTGTCTGGTCATGTCTTGCAATTTTTAGAAGGCTCCAGATTAAAGCAGAAATCTGAATTTGTTTCGAAACTATCTTACCGATTTTTCTATCAGATGTCGCTATTGCGTCCATAACGAAGTCATGTTATTGTTACTTCTAATAAGACAGAGAATTTTATTTATTTTTCACGTTAAGAACGGCTATGAATAACTATTCTGATGAGCTTTATTAAAGCGAAATACGTATCAATAGATACATAGACGCTTTTAACGTGAAATAAAATCTTTTCTGTCTTTTTCATTTTCTTCGGATCTACTCTGTATGAGTACGAGAAACAAATTCGTTAGGATTTCTGCCTAGATGAATAGACATGTCGTGGAATGCAAATTTTAGATTCCCCATGTCTTCTTTAACATCTTTTATCATTGTCTGGTCATGTCTTGCAATTTTTAGAAGGCTCCAGATTAAAGCAGAAATCTGAATTTGTTTCGAAACTATCTTACCGATTTTTCTATCAGATGTCGCTATTGCGTCCATAACGAAGTCATGTTATTGTTACTTCTAATAAGACAGAGAATTTTATTTTTCACGTTAAGAACGGCTATGAATAACTATTCTGATGAGCTTTATTAAAGCGAAATACGTATCAATAGATACATAGACGCTTTTAACGTGAAATAAAATCTTTTCTGTCTTTTTCATTTTCTTCGGATCTACTCTGTATGAGTACGAGAAACAAATTCGTTAGGATTTCTGCCTAGATGAATAGACATGTCGTGGAATGCAAATTTTAGATTCCCCATGTCTTCTTTAACATCTTTTATCATTGTCTGGTCATGTCTTGCAATTTTTAGAAGGCTCCAGATTAAAGCAGAAATCTGAATTTGTTTCGAAACTATCTTACCGATTTTTCTATCAGATGTCGCTATTGCGTCCATAACGAAGTCATGTTATTGTTACTTCTAATAAGACAGAGAATTTTATTTTTCACGTTAAGAACGGCTATGAATAACTATTCTGATGAGCTTTATTAAAGCGAAATACGTATCAATAGATACATAGACGCTTTTAACGTGAAATAAAATCTTTTCTGTCTTTTTCATTTTCTTCGGATCTACTCTGTATGAGTACGAGAAACAAATTCGTTAGGATTTCTGCCTAGATGAATAGACATGTCGTGGAATGCAAATTTTAGATTCCCCATGTCTTCTTTAACATCTTTTATCATTGTCTGGTCATGTCTTGCAATTTTTAGAAGGCTCCAGATTAAAGCAGAAATCTGAATTTGTTTCGAAACTATCTTACCGATTTTTCTATCAGATGTCGCTATTGCGTCCATAACGAAGTCATGTTATTGTTACTTCTAATAAGACAGAGAATTTTATTTTTCACGTTAAGAACGGCTATGAATAACTATTCTGATGAGCTTTATTAAAGCGAAATACGTATCAATAGATACATAGACGCTTTTAACGTGAAATAAAATCTTTTCTGTCTTTTTCATTTTCTTCGGATCTACTCTGTATGAGTACGAGAAACAAATTCGTTAGGATTTCTGCCTAGATGAATAGACATGTCGTGGAATGCAAATTTTAGATTCCCCATGTCTTCTTTAACATCTTTTATCATTGTCTGGTCATGTCTTGCAATTTTTAGAAGGCTCCAGATTAAAGCAGAAATCTGAATTTGTTTCGAAACTATCTTACCGATTTTTCTATCAGATGTCGCTATTGCGTCCATAACGAAGTCATGTTATTGTTACTTCTAATAAGACAGAGAATTTTATTTTTCACGTTAAGAACGGCTATGAATAACTATTCTGATGAGCTTTATTAAAGCGAAATACGTATCAATAGATACATAGACGCTTTTAACGTGAAATAAAATCTTTTCTGTCTTTTTCATTTTCTTCGGATCTACTCTGTATGAGTACGAGAAACAAATTCGTTAGGATTTCTGCCTAGATGAATAGACATGTCGTGGAATGCAAATTTTAGATTCCCCATGTCTTCTTTAACATCTTTTATCATTGTCTGGTCATGTCTTGCAATTTTTAGAAGGCTCCAGATTAAAGCAGAAATCTGAATTTGTTTCGAAACTATCTTACCGATTTTTCTATCAGATGTCGCTATTGCGTCCATAACGAAGTCATGTTATTGTTACTTCTAATAAGACAGAGAATTTTATTTTTCACGTTAAGAACGGCTATGAATAACTATTCTGATGAGCTTTATTAAAGCGAAATACGTATCAATAGATACATAGACGCTTTTAACGTGAAATAAAATCTTTTCTGTCTTTTTCATTTTCTTCGGATCTACTCTGTATGAGTACGAGAAACAAATTCGTTAGGATTTCTGCCTAGATGAATAGACATGTCGTGGAATGCAAATTTTAGATTCCCCATGTCTTCTTTAACATCTTTTATCATTGTCTGGTCATGTCTTGCAATTTTTAGAAGGCTCCAGATTAAAGCAGAAATCTGAATTTGTTTCGAAACTATCTTACCGATTTTTCTATCAGATGTCGCTATTGCGTCCATAACGAAGTCATGTTATTGTTACTTCTAATAAGACAGAGAATTTTATTTTTCACGTTAAGAACGGCTATGAATAACTATTCTGATGAGCTTTATTAAAGCGAAATACGTATCAATAGATACATAGACGCTTTTAACGTGAAATAAAATCTTTTCTGTCTTTTTCATTTTCTTCGGATCTACTCTGTATGAGTACGAGAAACAAATTCGTTAGGATTTCTGCCTAGATGAATAGACATGTCGTGGAATGCAAATTTTAGATTCCCCATGTCTTCTTTAACATCTTTTATCATTGTCTGGTCATGTCTTGCAATTTTTAGAAGGCTCCAGATTAAAGCAGAAATCTGAATTTGTTTCGAAACTATCTTACCGATTTTTCTATCAGATGTCGCTATTGCGTCCATAACGAAGTCATGTTATTGTTACTTCTAATAAGACAGAGAATTTTATTTATTTTTCACGTTAAGAACGGCTATGAATAACTATTCTGATGAGCTTTATTAAAGCGAAATACGTATCAATAGATACATAGACGCTTTTAACGTGAAATAAAATCTTTTCTGTCTTTTTCATTTCCTTTTTTATATATTTTTTTCCGTAATTTTCCGCCAATCGTTCTCTCTTTCTCTTTTTAAATAATTTATATTAATATAACGACCCTTTATTTTTATTTACTGTTGTGGTTTTATCCTAAAATCCAAAATAATTTGCGCGCAACTTCTACCTTTTAATTTCTGTTTGTCTAGAAACTTTTCGATATCCCTGGTATCTCAAAATTTTAATATCCATATATCCGATTTCATTTATTTTTCGCATCAATATGCCTACTACTTGGAACTACGGATGTTTAAATATTTCAGTCCGAAAGGAACAGGCTTTTTTCCGCCGCTAACCATCAGCCCAGCAAGGTCTTTTAGATCTACATCTTTTACCGAAACTATGAAGAGCTAGCCAGGGTAGTGATCTCCATGATTGCCTTTGTTGGGGTGAAGATACTTCAGCTAAAGTTCATCTCCTCACGATCCTAAGGGTACGGACATTCCGAAGATACATGGATGTGTGCGATGGAGATCGCGGTCGATACATCGATGTTAAAGTCGTGTTTCTTAAGCTCTTTAAACAGGTGATGATATTCTCCTAGATACTACCTTTTTTTATTTATAGAATGAGCCGAAAGCTGGCGATTTAAAGAATTACAAATGATCCACTTCTTTTCACTTGAAGGCATTCACTGTCGTCACTACTGTTGCTCATGTACATAATTCCATAATGTAAGAAAGCTAACTTTCTCGAAACACATGTCAGTCAGCTCTGAATCCGCAAATAACACCGAAAGGAAGGTATCTTCGGTATGTTCTGCCCGTCATCGATGTAAACCGCGACCTCCACCGCGCACATCCATGTATCTTCGGTATGTCCGTACCTTAAGTCAATCGTGGATTTCAAAATGGTACAACTCACGTGGTTAGAACCTTACAAATCATAGTTTTATACAAAAATTTCTATATACTATCTCAATTTTGTCTTGCATAAGTAACATGAATATTTATCGTATTTACAATACACATTCAATCATTATTATTAAATAAAGTTAGTAACGCAACGAGATTGGCTGATATAGTTAGAGTGCCCGTCGAAAAAAAAAAAGTTTATGATAGAAACTCTCTCCAAACTTTGGGTATCACTTCATTAGGCCCCGAGTCTGAAACGGTTATGTCGCTGAACTTAAATCTACCTAACAATATATTATGTTGTTAAGTCTCCGTTTAAAAGAAGTAAGATATTACCGTTGTCGTTGGGTATCGTTCAGCTCTTGGCGTTGCGTTTTCTCTCGCGAAATAAAGTCGTTGTACATTCACCAGGCGAACAGCTAAATTAACAACAGTGGGATGCCGTTTGTTTATGGAAAATAAAGAGATTCTTGAAACCGATTCATTGACATATCTTCCCATTTGATATGTTGAAACTTCATCGTTATTATTTGGACCCGCAATACTAAATACAGCTATGTCGTTATGCCTATTAATACTAACATTTATTTTGTTATTCATATCTTCCTTTGTTAGTCATAGTCTAATCTATTAGTTATAGTCCGATTTAAAATAACATAAAAAAGGATTTTTACGTCTTTCCGTATAATTATTGGAAAATAAAGAGATTCTTCAAACCGCTTCATTGACATATCTTCCCATTTGATATGTTGAAACTTCATCGTTATTATTTGGAGCCGCAATACTACATACAGCTATGTCGTTATGTCAATATATCAATACTGACATTTATTTTGTTATTCATATCTTCCTTTGTTGATCATAGTCTAATCTATTAGTTATATTGCGATTTAAAATAACATAAAAAATGTCTTTTACGTCTTTCCGTATAATTATTTAAAAATTATCTTTTATATAATTCTTCTCCTGATAATAACAAACACAACAAAAAAATAACTATCTAATTTGGTGCAGTCGTTCTGAAGTTATGCGCTTACAAATATTTCGAAGATTCATTATTTTTATTTATATAGATTTATTTAATATATATATTTACCTAACAAAATCCCAAACCAGATCAGTTCCTTTGGGATTGATTGAAATACTTCCTAATACAACAAGGTAGTCTTGACCTCTTACCACAGATTCGTTTTTAACCAAATCCAACAATCTAAAATAAATAATGAATAGGTAAGGGCAAGTAAGAGCATAAAAATAAAATTACTATGAGGTTACAACAATTTTTGAAAACATTTATATTTAAACAACTTCTGTTAACAGTTCAGTCGTCAGAGATTTGACCTTTAAAAATAATACAAACAAGCTGAATTTCGCTGAGAAAGTCAATTTTGGGACGCCAAAAAAATGTGCAAAAAGTTTGCCGCTCCTACCTCCGGGTTTCCTCTCCCAGAAATGACGCTTGAAGCGACCGGCGATTTTAAATGTCAGTTATACGCGCGAAATCAATGTTTTAAATAAAATTTGTATCAATTCGACGGTAAAAATCGATATCTTTTGAATATAATCAGTTATAATGCTTGCTTTCTTAATATTTACCGATCAAATTAAAAATTCCTCCTCCTTGGATTATCAGAAAACCTATCCTTGACATTAAGTTTAAGAGATTCCACTAAGAAACTAAATGCCACCTCTAAGGCAAAATTATTTTACAGTAAGAATAGTAACTTCCAAAATTATACCGCCTACACTAGTTCCGTGAATAGTTTAAACAACATTTATGCTGCAACAAATGAATGCCAATGTTAAATTCTATGGATTCCATCACATATCGGTATACCTGGTAATAATAGAGACGACTCTGCAGACAAATATTCAATTCACAACATAGAATTAGCAGAAGAGACTCACAGCAAAGATTTACACCAATGGATTAACTCAGAAGTTTAAGAAATATGGCAACAATAATGGAATCAATCCCAACAAAAACACTACGAAACTTTGGGACAATGGGAGAACAAGTGTGATAATAGAAAAGAACAAATCATATTAAGCAGATTATGGTTAGACGGTACACGATTAACACACAAATACGTTATTCACAGGAACGTAACTATAACGTGCTTTGACTGTGCTAATTGTTTACCTGTACAACATATCCTAATCGAATATCGTTCATACACAGAAAAAAAAAACAGTATAATTTGTCGCAACATTGACGTGACAGTTTGAAAGAAAACAGTTAGTTACCATTCGTTGGTTTTTTGTTTCATGAAAGCTGTAATCTTGCAAAATAAAAAATATAAAAAAAATGTAAGTAAATAAAATACATGTTTTGTAATACCGATTGTAATTGTAATTACCGATTGTAATTTTGGCGCTAATAACCACATAGGTTGATGTGCCTTAAGAGTAAATATTAAAAAGAACTTTGATTTTTATCCAATCAATCACGGTCAATCTTCTTAAGCCACAATATTAATATTTGTAACTTAGATATGTAAGATATACTAAGACACTCCATAATTCCCTTTTTTTTTTAAGTATAAAATACTTACTTTTTCAGCAAATTAACATTGTCTACACTTGTCAAACCATCCATAAGTTTTACTTTTTCTGAAGCATCAGTTTCATTCATATATATTTGCAACATATTATCCCAAGTACTTTCAGAAGCATTCTGAATTCCTGAAATTTTAAATGAAAAGTATAAACGATACGATAATGAAAATATGATACAACAAATGACACGATTATTCGTTTAAATTTCATTTCTATTCAAACAGTTCGAAAACCTCAAAAGTAAGAGTTAATATATTTAGGGGCACAAGGAAGGAGCCTCCACGAGATCAATAGTGCTACATCAACTACAAAGTAAACACTATTGACGGCGTCCCCTGGACACCTCTACTAGTAGACGGCTAATTCGTCCACCGGACCAAACCAAATCAGATGGCAAACATCAAGTCACAACGGTTCTTCTCAGATCCAACACTGACAGTAGCGAGCATAAATATCGAGGGCATCACTCCAGCGAAACAAAACAATTTATCAGAATTCTGCAAGAACACGAAATGTGAGGTATTGTGCATTCATGAAACCCACAGAGACCTAACTGCAGCGAGACCGAAAGTGTCCGGTATGAAACTGATTGCGGAGATACCACACAATAAGCATGGGAGCGCGGTATTTGTGAGAACTCAAACCATAGTCTCATCTGTGGGAACAACAAATGTACACGGTATAGAGATAATAAACACTGAGATCGGAAAATGCACAATCACCTCGGTATACAAGCCCCCAAACCAGCCCCCGAAGAAAATATTTTCACCCCCAACTAACTTCCAATCACAACCCTATCAGCTTGTACTGGAAGAATTTAACAGTGACAGTTTACTCTGGGGCTATGCAGATTCGGACGCAAATGGAGACGCAGTAGAAGCATGGGCCGAAACGAGTGGTCTCACGTTATTCCATTATCCTAACTTCCACCATCTTTTCAGAGCAAAGTTTGAAAAAGAGGATATAACCCGGATATCTGTTTTTCAAGTAATAATCTCGAAGACCGATGTACCAAAGTATTATATGTCCCCATACCAAAAACTCAGAATAGACTAATTGGTATAAATATCTTTCCAATTGTCAGACCACAAACGCATCCCATTGAGAAGGAGATTTAACTTCAAAAAGGCAAATTGGCAAAAGTATGCAGACATGCTAGATTTTGAGCTGCTACGTCTTGAACCAAAAGCAGAGAACTACAAAAAATTTGTAGAGATACTCAAAAATGTGTCTAGAAAAGCTATGCCCAGAGGATGTAGACAACATCCTCTAGGGATAGCTTTTCCTTGCAAGGTTACAGCAAACCAAGTCGCTGTTCAACTCCTTATGAATGGACGAACTATGAACTAATATAAGGACCCAAACACTAGAAGAAGATTGGATTCGGAGACAAACCACCTAGGAACTGCTTTTACACTAAAAGAACTCCACGACGGTATGAACAGGTTAAAAAACGGGAAAGCTGCAGGTGTGGATGATATATACAGTGAACAAATAAAGCATCTAGGCCAAGGAGCAAAAAACTGGATCTTGCAACTTTATAACACGTGCTACAAAGCCTGCGAAATTCCAAAATCATGGAGGAAATCTAAAGTAATAGCATTGTTAAAACCAGGAAAGGATCCAGAAAATCCCAGTAGCTACAGACCTATTTCTCTGTTGTGGCACTTTTTCAAACTAAACGAGAGACCCATACTGGCCAGAATAGAAAAAAATGCCGACAAGCACCTCATCCCACAACAAGGAGGATTCAGACAAGTCAAATCTTGCACCGGTCAAGTCCTCGCACTAACAGAACACATTGAAGAGTGCGTTGAAGAAAAACTTATAACAGTAAGTGTGCTTTCATAGATTTGACAGAAGCCTATGACACAGTAAGGCACAAAACATTGCTCCGCAAAATTATACGACACTCTCAATGACCACCATCTGGGTAAGGTCGTATATTCCTTACTGCAAAACAGACGTTTTTTCGTTATACTGGAGGGTAAAGTAAGTAGGTGGAGAGTTCAAAAAAACGGCCTCCCACAGGAAAGTGTTTTAGCACCAATGCTCTTCAATATATACACAAATATTAGAAGACACAAAACAACCTATATATCTTGGAGTAATTCTGGACCGGTCCCTCACCTACAGACAACATTGCATAAAAATGAGAGGAAAAGTAATAACTAGGAACAGCATACTCAGAAAACTAACGGGAAGTAAATGGGGTGCACGTCCTGGCGTTTTAAAAACAACGGCACAGGCACTCTGTTTCTCAAATGCTGAATATGCGTGGCCCATTTTGGGCAGATCTGCCTACACCAAACAAGTTGATACTGCACTAAATGAGACATGCAGGATAGTAACGGGGTGCATGAAACCAACGCCACTATCAACTCTATATAAAGCAGCGGGTTTTGCAGAACCCTCAACACGCAGAGGCGTTGCAGAGCACATAGAGAAAATTAAACAGATCGCGGACGAGGGGCATGCCCTATACAAAGCTCGAACACCACGAAAGCTAGTAAAATCCAGGAAAAGGTTCCTTGGAACAGTGCAGAATGATCCGCCTGAGTATTTTCCTCTTTCCCAGGTCAATGGACCGGCCAGTCCCTAGCTAGACTTTAAAACGTGGAGAACAATGAATAGGATAAGAACGGGGGTCACTCCAGTAAAATCAAACATGACAAAATGGGGAAAAATTGACCAAGATGATGTGAAGTGTGACTGTGGAGTTCTGTGATATCCTCATCGATGTACCCTAGAAGATTTGTGGCTCGCCAACAAAGATGGAACCGACGAAGCCCGATACTGGGCTGAAATTTTATGAATGACATGTATGGACACGATAAAGTAAAGTAAAGATATATTAACAAAAAAAAAACACACACCACCTCCTGAAAACAGAAACTTAACGTCTTAACTTATAATATTATCGGAGAATCTGTTAAAAATAGAAGAACTAATTACTGAAACAGTTTAAAAATGTATAATTGAAGTAGGGCATAGTGTCTCAACATTAATAGGAATTGTGAGTAAAATGTAAGTATAGTGCGTAGCTAGTAAACCCTTTGTAAAGCATTTTTTTTTATAAAAGCTACTGATCTGACTAAAAAAGAAATATGTACGTGACGTAAATCTGGTCTTACCGTAAACATAAACAAGACTTCGTAAATTTGGTGATATTGCCTGCTTAGTTTCTATCCAGGTATTGAATTTTGATCGTGCTGCATCCAATGCTTCCTTATGATCAGCTGTACATGCTAAACTAAGTACTTTGAGTCTTGCTAACCTAATAATAACCAAACAATATATAAGATCGAAATAAAGGATCTCGTTAGTTATATTTGTGTGTATGACAAATATTTTAAATTAAATATTACTGTAAAAGATACCTACTTTTCAAGATGAGTATCACTTGCGCCCTCTGTCCAAGTAAATTTATTGTAAGCAGGTGAAACAATCTTTGTAATATATTCCTAAAAATAATATTATTTAAGTACTTAATCGAACTTAGGTTAGGTTAGGTTTTTATACACAATACTGAAGACCTTTTATACAAAATATATAAAAACGTATATGGCCGACCAAATACAAGTGATAACATTTAAAAGAACACCGTTTGATTTTAACAAATATAGCAAGCCGATTAAAAATGTCACCCTATAGTAATATTGGTGAGAAAAACTTTTACTTTTATCTTGTCACAGACATACCGTCAACAAACCCTTTGAAAAAGCTTTGAATACAATAAACCTAGTGACATCAACAATTGAATTTATTTAGTTATTGCTTAAAAAAATCGGTTGCCTGTAAAGTCGGTTTTACGGGCGAAGATTTTACGTGACAACGTCTTTTTCTCGGTAGAATATTTATTGATATGAATATTATTAAATTGCACAATAGGAACAAGGAATTGAATGAAAATAAGAATTGCACAAATTTTAACTATAGAAATATATTTTGTTTACTAAAACATTGTACATGTAAACTTAAACTTAACTAATTTCTATTTGAGTGATTTTGTTGAGGATAGGACGATGATAGGAGAAATATGAAATGAAAGGAAGTGTTTCTGCTGTAATGTGTAATCCAACGCCAAGAACGCTCGAGAAAGACAGAGACACAAGCACGCACCGATTCAACGCGCCTAATTCTCTAGTGCTGCGCGCGCAGCGGACCGATCATGTTTGAGTGGGAGAGAGACGCAAGGCATTCGCCGGTCCGGCGGGCCTCTCTCTCGTTCGGTGACTCATCGTAACAGACGTGAGCGGGCGTTACACTTTTTCATGAGTGACTCCGAGCCACAACCTAATTTAAGACGTTGTCACGTCAAAAAAACGTGTTTGTGTCAAATGGATTTACTATGAATATTGGTTATAGTTTTGTATATTATTTTGATGATTATTCGATGAGAGGAAAGGTTAAAATGCCACGTATCACTCAGTTCGAAAACAAAAAAAAAGTTTTAATGCCAATTCAATTAGAAGTGTCTTTATATCATCTAATAGAAAAAGAACATAACTTATCAACAATGCCTTAGAGCTGGCTGGATATGATATTAATATGTTCCAATAATGATGTTATAACAATTATAGACAAATTATCCATTGTATTTATATAAATGTTACATATAATACCAGCCATATTTAACTTCGATTATAAATAAAAGGAGAGTGATCTAGAACCAAGCAATTGAAAATTTTATTATTAAAAAAAATAAAAACAAACACGCACTCTCAAAACGCACTACACAAAAAAAATAACTATATTCCAAAGAACTAAAAAAACTGCGTTAAAGGTTCTTAAAAGTTCTTAAATATCTAAACGAAAACAACAATGAAATCTTTATATGGGAATATTTTGGATTAACTGGAAATAAGAATAAGGGGTAAGACCAGGGGTAAATAATTTATATAATAAGAGAAAGATTAAGAGAAAAAGGTTTGATAAATCTTCAAAATTTATCCTTTTTAATTATAATTTGTACTTGACTTTTTGGGATTCCTACAAAGGTCCATTACAGCCACTGTGTGAAGATTGTGGATTAAATTAAAGCTTTCAAGTACTTGCCATAGTCTAGATATGGGTATTGTATGATAAGCTTTTGTCAAGTTCACAAACAATAGAGTTGGTCTTTCACTAGCCATTATTTTTTTATTTAGTTGGGTAAAGTGTAGATGTGGTCAATGCAAGATCGTTCAACTCAAAATCCTGCTTGTTGTCCCAGCTCAAGAGGTTCATATTCGTTTACGACTAGGGTTTTCAAAACTTTTCCGTACAATCTACCAAGAGTGCGGACAATTGAGATACAGCGGTAATCCATCCTTCTTTTCAGCTTTCAGGTATATTATCTCTGTTCATCACACAAATTTAAAGTACTAAAATAAGTATGTCTAAAATTTAGGTTATGTTTATAGTTGATTTGGTTTCCTTGTGTGGGAGTGAGTAACCACCTAAAAGAAGGAAGGCTTATTCCGTGGCCTGCTTTAATTATGTATTTCTGGATGGTTCTATATTATTAAAAACAAACTCGTAATTACAAAGAGATCATAACACTACTCACTGTTATTCTCTACCTGTTCTTAATAGTGTTTCACTTACCTTGTATACCGAGATCACTTCAGACTTAGCACCTCTAAGCCTATTAAGAATGTCTTTTATATTGGATGCAGCTACACTCCATGGTGTATAATCGAGTTCGTCTTTTAACTTCTTAGTCAGTTCCAGCGGAATTGTATAACTTAATTGATTGGCTTCGGCTATCATGAAAGTTTCTTCTAGAAGATGGGTCTTGTCTCCGGTACTAAACAAAGTGTAGTTGTTTATTATATTTTTCCATTCATCGAGTGGATAGTTAACTCGATAATAACCTATTTGGTCAGTATTAAATTTCAGCCATGTTGCTCCAGCTGGTTTCTTTATGGTAACTAAAATATTAGGAAAAATATATTCTTCGTTTTCCGGAAGACCGTAATTAAGCAAAATCATAACGAGAATGTTAAAAACGAAAATGTAGGGAATTGATGAACTTCTGCACAAATAACGAACTTAGAATAAACAACACATTTTTTGACCACAAAGACTAACACAAATATACATTCAATAACATCCGTGGATAAAGATCTATTATAAATTACTTTATAACCAACAGATATATACATCTATCAAAATTAATCGACGTAAGATGCCTCACCTCAGCAGATGTAGGTAGCGACCATAGCCTAGTATAAAATAAGAATCACCATGAAATACTTCACACCTAAGAGAGCGGAGCCAACACACACAAAAATCAGAGTAGAATGACTAAATGCGAAATCCACTGAATACGTATACAGAAAAAGAATATCAGAGAAGATTGCTGGGAATAAAACCGAAAACAAAAACATCGACGAAAGTTGGGAAAAACTCAAAAATAACATAATTAAATAAAAAAGCAAACCCCATGATTTAGAGAGGAAGTGAAGACCAAATGTGAAGAAAAGAAGAAAGCCTTTTTACAATACACAATACAACAGGCATATAACCGCTATAAACGAGTCAGAAATCAGAAAAAGGGAACACTGGCAGAGCTTCTCAAAACAGATTGAACACGACTTCTACGGAACACAAAAAGAAATATGGAGAATGATCAGGGGACAAAGAAAAGAGATGAACGAACTAATAAAACGAAACACATTCAGAAGTAAACATGGGCAGACTACATTCGATCCCTATTTGCTAAAGGTGACGATAATGAACCACCAACACCAGAGGTGACGTCAAACGAAGAAATAAATATTGAGCAGGAAGAGTTAAAGGAAGCATTAAGGAAATTTAAAAACAGAAAATTACCAGGAGAGGAGATGAAGCATCCTAATACCTCTCTTCAAAAAGGGAGACAAATAGGACCCGGAAAATTACAGAGGAATTCATTTATTAAACACAATACTAAAATTAACAACCAAAGTAATAAATAAACAGAATGAATATATAACACTAGCAGAAGAACAACAAGATCACGCACCGACGCTATATTTATAATGAGTCAAGTGCAAGAGAAATCATTCGAATACAACAAACCGGCATATCTATGTTTCGTGGACTTTAAAAAGGCAGAGAGACACCTTTAGAAATAATTAAAACGATCGAAAATATCTACCAAAACAACGCAATAAAAGTAAATGTAGAAGAAGAACTAACTGACCTTGTTGAAGCTGGCAATGGGATAAGACAGGGAGATTCTCTGAGTCGTCTATTGTTCAACCTGATTATGGATGAAATAATAAAAAAGTAAGAACTATAAAAGGATCCCAATGGAAGAAAAACAAGTTAAAATAATCTGCTATGCAGACGAGGCAATACTACTCTCTAAAGACAAGAGAGAACAAAAAGGATGTTAGAAACCGCAGAGATAAAAACATTTAGAAAAACTGACCGTTAAATATACGACGTAGGATATCAAGGACTGGATAAGAAATAGAAGAGTAGAATGGAACGATCGTATAACGATCGAATGGCAACAAATAGAGTAGTACAGACGGCAAGAGATGGTTTCCCAATAGGAAGATAATGAGTAGGGACACCACAAAAACGATGGAACAACAATTTATTGGAGGTACATTGAAAAACAGACAGTCATGTCTACATAAAAAGAAGAAGAACTAGTAAAATATTGTAGTAGTAGTATGTATTATTGAACTGTATTTAAGTTTAAATTAAAAAATCGGTAGCCCATATGTAAGTATATCAGTCTATAGTGCCGAATGATCTGGATTCGATTTACGCTACAAACACAAAACTAAAAGATGTCTCTTGGAAGGCAAATGACAAACTACTAAAACTCATTTATTACTATTTATTCATTGCACGTTAAACTGTATGTTCCTTATATCCCTGTACACTTAATGGTATATGCAGAGGAGTGGACTTCAAGTTGGACATGGTACCAAAATAAGTAAAACAATAACTAAAGTAAATAAAGACTTTTGGGAAAAAATAAAAAACATTTACGTTGTTGCATGAATTTGTAGCAGTGACTATACACGGTGTTCCAAACGAAAATTTGTTCCTAGTAAACCTCGGCAAAATAAATGTTTTGATAAAAATCTATTGAATATAGATAGAAGATCTACAGATTGATGACAACGTAACAATCAAAGGAAAGGATAAATTCAAATACCTGGGGTTTATAATCACGAAAAAGGCAACAACAGAGGAAGAAATTACACAAAGATTAGGACAAACAAGAACAGCAATCCGACAACTTAACTCAGTATGGTGGGATAGACACCTAAATATGAAGACAAAAACGCAGATTTATAAAACATTAGTGCGAAGTATTATGACATATGGGGCTGAAAATTGGATCATAAACAAGAAAAACAGCAGTAAGATAGTAGCAACAGAGATGGAATGCCTGCGAAGATGCTGCAGAGTAACAAGAATGGATAGGAGAAGTAATGACGAAATAAAGCAAAGAACATCAATAGAAACAGACATACTAACATATATAGAACAAAAAAGATTAAAGTGGTATGGACATGTAAGAAGAACTAGCGATAGCAGATGGATAAAGAGAATAACCGAATGGAGCCCCATAGGAAGGAGGAAAAGAGGACGACCCCGAAAATCCTGGAGGAATGAAGTAGACGACGCCATGAGTAAGAGAGGCCTAAACGATGGAGAATGGAACAACAGAGAGAGATGGAAACGGTTGAGCGAGGGAAGGCAGTGAATACTGTAGAATCCCTAAATATATATATATATATATATATATATATATATATATATATAAATCTAAAAACTGATCAACTTTTATATCGAGGGGGGCCAATTTTTATGCAAAAATAATTATAGAAACTCCGGTGCTGTATGGAGGTGCAACCTCCCACAACTTTAAAATTTTGTCAGTAAAATAAAAAAAAACTTGTGTAAGTATGAAAACACTTTCAAATTATGGGTTTCTTCTCCTCTTTAAAAATTTGTAGTCGGTTGCAACACCCAGCGTAGGCTTAAATTTGCAAGAATTATTTGTGCTAAAAAATTGGTGCCTCCAATATAAAAATCCACCGGTTTTTGATTTTTGTCAAAACATTTATTTTGGCGAGATTTAGGGAGATACAAATTTCCCAATTAAAAACACCACTTACAAATCGAAGTATTGACTTTAGTTATTTGTTTGTTGAGGAGATACTAATTGGTTGAGCATTCGTATATATCACATTTTATTATAAGATTAACTTACCCTGATTATCATTATATTTAAAAAGTATGAATTCACTAGACTTGCCCAAATTTGTAACATAAGTCACTGGTACAGACCACCTATACCTAAAACATAATAACCCAAATTATCAACTTTGTACATGAATATTATATTTTAATGACCAAACTTCTCACAGCTATGGCATTATTTATGTTTAGCATGGTTTTCCATTTAGTGGAGGGACTGAAGCCTGAAAATATTTACAAATTATACAGATTTATTTCGTAAAACGTGGTATTATTAAGGAAGACATAAAAAAATACAATGAAAAACTGGTAGAAAATGCAATCGAAAACAGAATAAACTATAAGAAAACAAGAAAAGCATTAATCATTGGAAAGAAGCAAATCGTTGCTATAACAAACAAAAACATCAGAATTGCTGACAAAATTACAACTTGTGACTAAATTCTACAGCGAACTATACAAAACGCCTGAAACACTTGAAGAAGTAATCAGTAACCAAGATTTACCAGAAGTCCTTCTGGAATAAGTAGAATCGACAATTACAAAGGTGAAAAGCGGTAAAGCAACTGGAATATATGGCATAACAGTGGAACTGCTTAAATACGCTGGGGAAAAAAAACTGGAAAATCTTAGTAGGCATATTTACGAACTGCCTAAGATCAAGACGCATACCAGACTATTGGAATACAGCAAACATAATTCTCGTTCACAAGAAAGGTTCACAAGCCTATAAGTTTACTACCAATCATATACAAGATATTCACAAAAATCATCAACAACAGATTAACAAATGCATTAGATGCTGCATAGCCAAGAGAACAATCTGGCTTCAGAAGTGGATTCAGTACCCTGGATCATATCCATGCGCTTCGATAACTAATGAGTAGAGCTAAAGAATATGAAATACAGCTATCATTAACCTTAATAGATTTCAAGATGGCTTTTGATTCTATACATCCCAAGGCAGTAATAGAATCTTTGACTAACCAAGGCATTGACAAACCATACATAGAGACTAGCAAATATATACAGATAAGCAAAAGCTAAATTAAAAATGTATGAATAACACTCCAGAATTTCAGGTTCATACTACGAATATAGATGCATATAGAAGAACATTTGGAAATCCAAAAGTACTTTATAATTTCGAATTTTCAAATTGTAAAAGAGAATTGTTTGGTGTACGTACCAAAAAGCAATTCTAGCACACTGACAAGATCAGGAATTATGGTGGTGAAGAGGGGATCACATGAGCGTTCCTTAATGTTGACGGAACAAAAGTAAAATATTGTTATTATATATACTATTGTTACTATATATACTATTGTTTTAGTATATACTAAAAAATATGTGGATGTATGCTTCTATATGCGTCTATATTCGTTGGTCCATACATCTAACAACGAACTATTTACAAAACTATACAAAGATGTTAAAAATCTTTCAAACAGTACAAAAAGCAAGCTCGAATATCTAGCCCGGTTGCGAAACAAAAATAAATATGAAGTGTTGAAACTGATAATACAAGGAAAAATACCTGACACGCCTGGCTAAAACACCCAAAGACATTGTTATAAATAAATACTAAGAGATTCTCACAGAAAAAGAATAATATTTATTGGCCTTATAACAGTTCCTGCTGTAAAGATAAATATTGAATATTGACTTACTTAAACTTGGTTTCGTTTACATTGTAACTAGCATTAGGATCCTTTAAAAATCTCTTCTGAGTCAAAGTGTAAGTATCTCCTGATATGGCAACATCTAATATAGGATAACCCATCTGAAGTGTAAATGTGTCCATCATCTCTGTGACATCAAATTTATTTCCGACTAAAAGCTGCAGTTCGGTTAATAAGTCTTTCGTGACGGCGTTGCCAAATGCGTACCTATTTAAGTAGTTTTTGACACCATTTTGGAAAACTTCTTCGCCTACCGTGGCTTCCAGCATTCGTAAGATAGATGCTCCCTAAAAATTTAATAATATTAACTGAGGAGTAAATCATACCTACATTAGAATTTTAAACTTTTATCTCTTGCCGTACTGCTCCACCATAAGCCGAGTATACACCAGCATATTCTAGTCTAAGCCGCAGATTCGTTTTAGAATTTTAAACTGCTGTGTTCCCCTTTTTTATTTTTCTGTGTACAGCCGGGGCTTGAATCCACATCCACTGAACCATTCGACAGTGAAGCGAATGAGAATCGGCCGCCTGGCCCGTTTGGCTATCTGACCGACAACGGAAAATTATAACATCTATAAAAATGTTTACAAGCATATTTTATGTATTAGTTTAAGATTATAACCTATGTTTTTCCCCTATATTTAAAGCCCTAAGTCTATCCGAGGTCCACCTATCTTGTTAAAATGTTATGATCGGCCCCTGTTATGATCCCAGTAAACTATCTACAATTATATTATAAAAATAAAATGACATAAAAGATTAAAAAAAATATGGAAAAAATATATATATAAAAAAGGAAAAATAAAACAATACAGCAAACGAAAACAGTAAGAAAACAAAAAACAATAGAATTAAAAAAAAACAACTAATTATATAGCTTTGTAAAATTAGAGCAGAAATATGACTGTGTACCTACCTACCAAACCAGAATGTAAATAAGGAGCAAACTTTTACAGTTTACGCATAAAGAATTCAAAAATAATCCCATAAAGTTAAGATGGTGAACAGACGTTATCTATCGACGTACTATAACATGATATACATGATATAATCACTTATTCACAGATTAGAGATTAGTTCTCTTTCCGAGGATGGCGATTTTATAATTGCTAATGCTAATCGTTACTTTATTATTTAAACAAATATTAATTTATTATTATCTCCTACTGTCTAAACCTGAATCTACTGCCAGATTGGATGAGCGCATCCAAAATCAAAGTTAAGCACACCCACCACATCCAATCATGATGTATTACCAATAAATAACGAAAAAAATCTCAATTAAAAAACATCTTAGCAAATAAAGTCCATAAGTCCATCCAAGTGCACAATAAAGCCCATATAGACGCAAGTACTTCAACTATGGGGTTGTGCCAAGTTTTCTAATAACAAAAACAATCACGACTCCACTCCAAGATAGCTCCGAATGATATTCAACGCGCCGAAATATGCAATGGACATAAATCTGGATGGGTAAAAAGGGAGCTCAGTTGAGTGCTATTTTGGGTAACGTAAACATTAACACAAGGGGATGCTCTGTCTTTAAATTTAAATTAAAGGAAGAAACCAGCTTTAAAGACGTCCACAATTCTACCGGTTCTCAGGTGTTTATAAGGACACAACGGTGATCGTTTGGAAGTCGGTCAAAATATCTAGACGGGAGATGCTGAAAAGGTTTATTTAAAAATAAATCAGAAAATAAAAAAGGTAATCATACAAACTGGAAGGGAAGTAGATTCAAAATAAATTGAACTAAATAAAAAGGGCGCCACCTTATATGTTTTCTGAGTGACAAGGAAAACTAGGAAAACTCAAAGATCCTAGTTGTTAGGGGATTAGCTTAAAAAAAGAAAAACAATAATATATAGGTTTTGTCTTTTTCTAAACCAATATATATCCAAAGAAACAGAATCAATCACACTTACCTCATATGCTCTTTAGTAAAAATTATTACAATTATTTATTTTTTGTCCAATAGAAGGGAAGTGTATTAGAGAAATAAAATAATACAAAGTGGTTATCTACTAGCTATATTTAATTCTAGATAAATCAGAACCTCAGTAGTATCTTTATAAAAATATCTTTATAAAGTATCTTTAGAGTATAGAGTATCTTTATTAAAATTTAATTATTATTTTTCAAACCAAAAAAATGAACATAAATAAAAATTCAAGAATTTATCTTGGTCATTTTCATATCATGACATGTATGTAGTAGAATTTATCTCTTAATACAATCTATATACATTGATTATTAAATTTCTAGACATACAAGAATATATAATATATAAAAATATACCCCAATATATATTAGGGATACCCAATAAGTTGGTTAAACTTATACGAATGACTCTGGAGGGTTCCAAAGCTATGGTGAGAATAGATGGGGATATGACGCAGGCCTTTGATATTGAAAATGGAGTTAGACAAGGGGATGCCTTATCAACAACACTTTTTAATCTAACTTTAGAAGCTGTTGTTAGAAAACTGGATGTAAACGGCTGTATTAATACAGGAGCTATGCAAATATGCGCATATGCGGATGATGTTGCCATAATAAGCCGCAACAAAAGGGTATTGAGCGAAAAAGTCATAGAACTGAAACGAGAAGCTGCTACGTTTGGTCTATATATAAATGAAAGCAAAACAAAATATATGGAGTGCACAAAATCGAATGAACAAGAGAATCTGAAGGTAGACAACCATACCTACAAATATGCCTCCACTTTTCCCTACCTAGGCTCAATAATAAATGACAACAACAACATCAGTCAAGAAATACAAGCACGGATTCTTAGCGGTAATAAGTGCTTTTATGCATACAAAGACTTAATGAAAAGTAAGTTACTGAATCGTGAGTCTAAGCTGAGAATCTACAAAACAGTAATTAGACCATTGGTCACATATGGATGTGAAACGTGGACCCTCTCAACCACTGATGAAAATCAACTGAGAATATTTGAGCGCAAAATACTAAGGAAGATATTTGGACCAACCCAATGCAGCGATAGTTCGTGGAGAATTAAAATGAACCACGAGCTGGATGAACTAATGCAGAGCGCAGATATTGTCAGATTTGTAAAATCACAAAGACTAAACTGGCTTGGTCACCTAGAAAGAATGCCAGATAATCGAGCTGTAAAAGTAATCCAGAGATGGAAGCCCCAAGGAAACAGAACAAGAGGAAGGCCCCGTAAAAGATGGATAGACGACGTAGAGAGGGATCTTAAAACCATGAACATCAGGCAGTGGCGAAGGAAAGTATCCGACAGGGCAGAATGGAAGAACATTTTTAAGCAGGCCAAGATTCACAAAGGGTTGTAGCGCCATTAGAAGAAGAAGAAGAAGAAAAATATACCCCTGATACACTGATCGAACTTTTTAAAACTTCGCTGGTCACTGAATGCTTTGAGGGGCATATTAAGAAAATTTCAGCTTCCGTTAATCTAATTTGACAGAGAACAAAAATAATAAAAATAAATTACAGTAAATTATGGTTTTTTTACCGAAACCCTTCATTGTAGTTCATACGGATTCATTTGATGACGAATAACTCGATGAACTTCTTTCCAGAGGTTCCACACTAAAATTGACATAGAAAACCAAAGAAATGATTGACAACTGTATCAGCTCGACATGTTTTATCATCTTAATAAAGAGAGATAAACCAGAAATTAAGAAAACCATAATATAGCTCCCTTAAAAATAAAAACTAACACTCTCAAGTCTCAAAGAAACACACATGTCTACAAAGGAGTGCTTCCACTAGTGAGGTGTCTACACCTTCAAAATCAGAATTCGACTTAACCTCCCATCCAGACTGCCAAATAGAAAGTAAAGTGAAATATTCCTCGCTGCGATGCTAATTCGCCTAACCTTGAATCTTTTTAGAGGCCTCTGGCAGTACAAATAAACATTTAGATTATGCTTATTCTCTTTGGAAGATTTTAAGATGGAATTCGAAAAGCCTTATGAAATTTATATGATATACAGAGTGGACAAAAAATGCTACAAGTATATCTTGCATGGCGACTAGGGTTTTACCGTCCGTTGGAGAAGAAATAAGTAGATCACCAAAAAACTACCTTAAACATCTACCAGCCCACGCTAACGAGTAAGCAAGACAATTGCACCTTCAATCATAAGTCAGAAGATAAAGGATACAACAGAACAAGAAATAACAAGTTTGTTTATTAATATTTATTAACTACTTACCTTATTGTAAGAGATTATATCAAATATCTCGGTAATTTGATCTGGCGTTACAACATGTTTAACAATTGGATGAGAACTTAGTTTGGCATCAAGTGATAATACGGGATGCAAATCGGTTATAATAAATTGTTCAAGCTAAAAATAAAAATATTTTAACAATAATTTAACCACGAGTATAAATATCTATGTTTAACAATAATATATGCAAAATAAATAAATACACAGTTTTGTTGCTTTGATCTTAATAGTCTGGTTCTCGCTATTTATTTTTTTAAACAGTGTATAATTCATGGTGGTACTTTTAATTATCTTTTCCTATGCATTATTGCTGTATCACATTCTTTGTCTCACAAAGGCGACACAAGTCTTTAAAGAGGAATGTTGATTCTGCCAAATATGTATAGCCATATATCTAATATATAGCAAGTACATGTATTTAATATAATTAGTATAATATATTATTAAATATAGTGTATATGCGTGTAGCATAGTTTCTATGTGCCATTACGATTTCTAAATATTTAGTTCGATTTTTAATACACTAAAAGTTTTGCACAATTAATAGAAGGAAAAAATATTTTTAAGAAGAATAACTCTTATTGTTTTTCAAAGTATTCGCTTTTAAGATCCCTTTTACACTCAAACAAACCAATAGTCAAAGCCTTTATATCAGTCCGAAATAGGTATATCAGAAATAGATTTTTTATATTTCGATGGCATCATCTGGCGTCTTAATACGTTTACAGTACCATGTAGTGGTACTGTATACTGTGTACTGTGGTTGGAATAAATTGGATCACGGCTGTCTTCAATAAAATATACAATACAGGAATCATCCCTGATAAATGGCTAGAATCAGAATTCATAGCGATACCTAAAAAACAGGGGGCTAAAAAGTGCGAAGAATATCGAACAATCAGCCTAATGAGCCACATGTTGAAACTGTTTCTTAGAGTCATCCATGGAAGAATTTATAAGAAGTGCGAGGAACAAATATCGGACAGACAGTTCGGCTTCATTAACGGGGTGGGTACCAGAGAGGCACTTTTCGGAGTACAGGTACTGATTCAAAGATGCAGGGACGTTAACTGCGACGTATACGCGTGCTTGATCGACTATGAAAAGGCATTTGACAGAGTTCAACATCAAAAGATGATAAACATTTTAAAAGAAGCAGACCTGGATGACAAAGACCTTAGAATAATTTCAGAACTATACTGGAATCAGACCGCATACATGAAAATTAACGGAGAAGAAACAGATCACATAAAAATACTACGTGGAGTTAGACAGGGATGTATCCTATCGCCGTTGATATTTAATATGTACTAATATGTATGAAAGAGTAAACAATGTTAGATATGCCGACGACACCATGGTGATAGCAGATAGTTTAGAGGGACTTCAGAGGCTAATGGACAGAATAAACGAGTACAGTCAACAGTACGGACTAAACATTAATACCCACAAAACGAAACAAATGATTATCAGCAAGGAGAATATAAATGGGGCTCATCTATACATTAATGGGACGCAGATAGAGCGAGTAAAACAGTATTGCTACCTGGGAACTATTATAAACGAACAGTGGAGCAATGTACAGGAAATAAAGTGCCGCATAGGAAAGGCAAGAACGGTCTTTAACAAAATGAGCGCCATCTTCAAAAGTCACAACATATCCCTAGATACAAAAATGAGACATTTGAGATGCTATGTTTTCTCTGTGTTGTTGTACGGGGCGGAGGCATGGACGCTTACAGACACCACTATTAAAAAACTTGAAGCATTTGAGATGTGGCTTTATAGACGAATGTTGAGAATATCATGGACAGCAAGGATCACCAACAAGGAAGTTCTAGAAAAAATGAAGAAGGAACCAGAGATTGTGTTTACGATTAAACGTATAAAATTGCAATATCTGTGACACGTTATGAGAAATCAGCACCGTTACTCCCTGCTGCAGTCTATATTGCAAGGTAAAGTCAAAGGTAAGCGAGGACCCGGTAGAAGGAGAATATCATGGCTGCGGAATTTAAGAACATGGTTTAAGAAAACCTCAACGGAGCTGTTTCGAGCCGCAGCGAGCAAGGTCATGATTGCCAATATGATTTCCAACATCCGAAACGGATAGGAACCAGAAGAAGAACCATGTAGTGTGACTCTCAAGAACGCAAAGAAATAAAACAACGCCAACTCAAGAATGTATGCAGGGTGGCCCATCAAATCGATGTTTTTTGGCTTCAAATACTCGGATGTTATAAAAGCCGTGTGAGCGCTGGTATTGTCCTGATGCAAGAGGTTGAGCGGTTGTTTTTTAGGAGTTCATTAATCACTTTTTACAAACTGTTATATACGATTTAGCATTGACGGTGCCATCATCTAACGAAATTGTGGCAACAAGTCTCTTAAAAAAAATCGCGAAGATGCAACACAATTTAATTTTTGTGAATTAAAATTTATTTAACTATTATAAATTAAGCGAATACGATTAAGCTTACTTGATAGTATGTAGTTTTGCCAATTAATCAACAATACCTAATACTTTTCTCGCCTACAATAATTATAAAATAAACAAAAAGGAAAAATAATGTTTGGTGCAAATTAATTAAACCAACCCTTACGTTTTAAAACAGCATTAGTTTTCTGTAGCATAGTGCCTACTAAGGTATGGCAGTAATCTGGTTGAAAGTTATTTCAAATTTCCTGAAGAAAGAGTATCGATAAAAGATAGATCAGGCCTGCTTGAACGTCATTTTAATACAGAAATATTAATTTTCTGCGAACACGATGTTACGGACTTCGCTGTATAGCAGACTGCGCCATCTTGTTGAAATATAAATCCCCATCTGGCAGTTGAATTTCATTAATGGAAGACAATAATTCTTCTTGTAAAATACTTTTATTTCACTTTAGACGGTGCCATCAATGAAAAGGGGATGCCCAACTTTTTGACAGGACATACAGCCCCATACCCCGTTTTTTTTTTCATTCCCCTTAAACAATTGTCTTTTGAAATTGGTATATCAACAGCATGGGCCTATTTTACAGTCGATTCTCGAGAAGAAGAACGGCGAACTTTTTTAATAAGTACCCGAAGAGCACGCTCAACTCTTTCGGTAATCTTTAAAGTACAACCAGTTCTTATCATATTTTTTTAATTGTAAAATTATATTTCTCATTGAGGAATTCTCAAATTTTAAGCAATTTTATGTCCAGAAAGTCCTTTGTTATGTGCCGTAACAATGGAATTTCGTTAATAGTTACATAATCACTTTACGCGAACCATATTATCAAGTAAATATATTAAATCTTTGGGTAACTAAAGTCATAAATTATTTCTTCAATGCAGACTTGATAATATAATTTTCAAAAAAAAATATTATATATATATATATATATATAAATATATATATATAAATATATATATATATATATATATATATATATATATATATATATATATATATATATATATAACAGGTTTTATTGGATAAATATTTATCACTGATTGGGGGTAGGTCCAATAAATTTGCGCCAAACATTACTTTTTCTTTTTGTTTATTTTATAATTATCGATAAAAGAGTTAATAAAAGTAATATATATATATATATATATATATATATATATATATATATATATATATATATATATATATATATATATATATATATATATATATATATTGTTGAATAATTAGCAAAACCACATAGTATCAAATAGGACTAATCATATTAGATAGTTTAATTTATAATAATTAAATAAATTCTAATTCAGAAAAATGGAATTGTGTTACTTATTGGTTTTGGTCCAGTTCATATGAGTCTGGGCTCGTATATTATCGATTGATTTTTCGTTTTGGACTGATAGCAATATATCCGTGCTTCATCACCCGTTTCATATTAAATTTGATCTGCCTCCTTTGAATAGTTTTCATGTGCCTACCAACCGTGCCTTCTTATGAGCAGCAGTCAAATTACTTATTAACTGCCAAATAGTCAATTGTTTGCATTTTTTTACTCACGCCTATGCACAACGATGCACGAATCTCATGATAGGTAACATGTCGATCTGTTTCAACCATAACGCGCACCAATGCATCAATGTAATGTGTGCCGGGACATCTGTGGCCGGACGGCCTATAATAATAATAATTTATTCATCCTGAAAGATCATTTACATGATATAGGATATAAGTCGAATAAAAAATATAAAATACTTATAAAACATCACAATTTCAGAATTAAAAGACAAAAAGTACATAGGATTAATTATTTACATCACCCAGATATTCACTTACACTGTAGAAACAATTTTGCAATAGAAGATTTTAATTTATCTCGAAATTTATTTAAATTCGTTTCAGATTTAATACTGTTGGGAAGATGAATGAAAAGTCTTATACCCATATAATACTGGGATTTTTCAAATCGTGCTGTATTATGTTTTGGTACTCTGATGAAGTCATTTTGCCTAGTTGAGTACTGGTGATAATCAGAGTTTAAATGAAGTGGTTATATTGGCTTTTATATGTAGTATACATTTAAATATATATATATATATATATATATATATATATATATATATATATATATATAGAAGGTACTGTTAAAATGTTGTATTTTTAAAATATTGTCGACATGAATGCCTATATGGTAAATTTTAAAAATTAACCAAATTATCCTTTTCTGAGAGACAAACACTCTTGCAGCCTTCACAGCACTACCCCAAAGATTTATAATGAAGGCCAAGTGAGAATAAACAATTGCGTAATAAACATTCAATAACTGTTCCCTTTTAAGAAAACTTTTTAATTGCAATATTGCGTGATACTACTATTTATTTTGCAAACATGATTAATTTGAGATTCCCAGCTCATGTTACTATCAAGATACAAACTACATCCTCGGCCACGGTCTCTATAGGACTCGTCACTGAAGATAATTGATCCACGCTTAAATTTTTCAAAGCATCTGTGAACAGATGGATCTGGTACTTTATTACCAAAACTAAGACGAAGTCGATCGTTGTTGTCTAGTTTGACCAACTTTTAAAATTGTTAAGATCTAAAGAAAATTTTTGCCACAAATTACCATTTTTTTCATGTTGGATTTTCAATATGCTCTAGATAAACTCTAGTAACTTCCGCAAAACGGCCCTGTGTTAAACTTTTAGTGTACGTCTCATATCCCTTTGTTCTAAATGTTTCCAAATCGTAATAATTTCATTCAGAAAATATAATATTTTTAAGTAAAAGTGTATATTTTATTTACCATGCCCCAAGTAGGTTCTGCTGCTAAAGTTCCTTTGTATTCAATGTAAGAGGCAAATCCTTCATTTAACCACAAATCATTCCACCAATCCATCGTAACTAAAAACAAAAACAATTAAATATCTCTTTAAATTGTATATAACAAAAACTATACGATTTAATATTCTCCGTCGTTAGGATTTCGATTTTCGAACAGTGAAAGCTATAAAGATTTTTATAGATAAACGATAAACATTAGTTTCTCACTTGAATGTTTTCGCATCGATTATATAAGATAAATACTTTGTGCATGTAACTTACGTACCTACATATAAAACATCACATACAGTCAAAATAATTAGTAATACAGTCAATAATAAAGGAGATTCTAAATAGCTACCAAAGAACTAAAGTAAGGGGAAATTGGGTATGTTATTTGTTTTTTATTTTAGTGTACATTTATTCTTTACTTTAGGGGACATCTCAAAAATACTTTTCACACAAAACAGGACACTTCAATCTTCTTCTAAAGGTGCCTATCTTCTAGTGATGTTGGCAACCACATTGACCCATCTTATTCTATTCACGGCAGCTCGAAAAAAATTACTTAACGTTAGACCAGTCCATTTACTAAGATTGGCTAGCCAGGATATACGTCTGCGTACAGGGTCACTCCTGTCCTCAATTTTGCCTTGAAGAATCAACTATAGAATTTATACTTTAATAGTAATGCAAAACATTCTGTAACGAATTATTCTAGAATAGTTATGACATCATAAATAATATAGCGCTTCGAATATTCCAGGCCGGCGATCCCAATGTATCCTCTCACCTAGTTGTACAGTATAAATACTCACCGACACTCAATAGAACGTGTATCAGCAGTTCCAAATTTACATACTTAGGTATACCGTGCTGAGAATATATCACATCACCACTACAACATACATAAATTAATAAAAGAATAACTGAGTAAAATATTGTCATCATCATTAGTTGATGCTACAGCCTTTCATGAGCCCTGGTCTACCTCAAAACATTCTTTCATCCTTCCCTGTCGAGTGCCTGTCTTCTAAATCCTATTACTCAAATCTCCCCTAAATCGCCTACACATAATCCAGATACCTAAGTTTAGATCACCCCTTCTTCTTCCGACCGGCCTATTTAGCATGATTATTTTAAAAGAATTACTTTCATCCACCCGCATAACGTGGCCCACCCATCTTAGGCGTTCATTTTGATGGTTTCACGATATCTGCATCACCAAAAAGTCTATAGAGTCCGAAATTGTATTGCCGTCTCCACAGACCCTGTTCGTTAACTCCGCCATATATGGTCCTCAATACTTTTCTTTTAAAGATTCGTAGAAACTATTCATCTCGGGTCGTCATTGCCTATGTTTCCGATCCGTAAGTGAGCAGTAGGCGTATTATTGTTTTATAAAGTTTGCATTTTGTTGCTCTTGACATATGTCTCGCTCATAGTTGAGGGCCTAGGCTATCACTGGAAAACGTATACCCAACAACTTTATGCAGAGAATAATCAGCGGAATATTGCCGACCAATATAAACGTGAACCTTCTCCAAAAATACTTAAATCAGAAATCATAAAGGCAATAATATAAAGTAAGCAAGGAAAGGCAGAAGGCCAAATGAAATCTACATAGAAGTAATAAAACTGCCAAATGATGAGAATATGGATGCACTGATGAGGACCGCCCTCAGCAGTGTTTTGTATACAATAATATTAGTTCTTCTTTAGGTGTTGCTTGAGTGAAATTGTTTTTGGAGTCTTTAGGTTTTACTCGTCTTTTAATTTCTTCAGTTATATTTTTAGTAGTAGTCACCAGCGCAGCGTGCCAAGGTATAATCTGTCAACAGGTTTAAAGACTGTTTCCCGTTCCTCTTTTGCTATCGAAGCCATATATATATATATATATATATATATATATATATATATATATATATATATATATATATATATATATATATATATATTTTTTTTTTTAGTGGATTTTCTTGGGCTTAGGTTCATAAAAAAAATTTATTTGATACTAAGGCATTTTTATATATTTTTTCGACGTTTCGGCAGGAAATCCATGCCTTTTTCAAGAAGTAATATTGACTAAAAAACATTTTATGATAGACATAATACGATTTAAAAGTTAAACTTTTGACTTACCAAGCATGTAAAAATTTGTTACTAACAAGTAGACGTCACAATTAAAATAATATTAAAAACATAGGACATACCCACTAAGTCACTACATGTAAAATATATTTTAGATCTAATGTGTTGTTTATTGAAGTTAGTTTATCGTTTAAACAACCAGTTATTTTAACATCATAGGCGTTCTGAGATTGTCTTTTTATGTGTTTTTAAATTAAGTTAAAATATATTTTGTTCAAATTTTTGACATCTTTTTTATCATTTATTGCATTATTATTTTTTTTATTTGTATAGACTCTAGAAGCTCTCTCTTTTTCCTGTTGGGTTCACTTTTTAGGATCTTGGTTTTCTCAAAATCAAATTTATGTTTTTTTTCGTTTTCATGTTTTGTGAGGGCGGTTGAGTTTTTTTTGTCATATTTGTGGGAACGTATTCTTGAGTTAAGTAGCTGACTGGTTTGTCCAATATAAACTCCATCACAATTCAAGCAGGGAATTTCATATACAACATGCGATCTTTTTAATAGAGGGGTTTTTGTTTTAATTCCCTGATGAAATTCCCTGCTTGAATTGTGATGGAGTTTATATTGGACAAACCAGTCAGCTACTTAACTCAAGAATACGTTCCCACAAATATGACAAAAAAAACTCAACCGCCCTCACAAAACATGAAAACGAAAAAAAACATAAATTTGATTTTGAGAAAACCAAGATCCTAAAAAGTGAACCCAACAGGAAAAAGAGAGAGCTTCTAGAGTCTATACAAATAAAAAAAAATAATAATGCAATAAATGATAAAAAAGATGTCAAAAATTTGAACAAAATATATTTTAACTTAATTTAAAAACACATAAAAAGACAATCTCAGAACGCCTATGATGTTAAAATAACTGGTTGTTTAAACGATAAACTAACTTCAATAAACAACACATTAGATCTAAAATATATTTTACATGTAGTGACTTAGTGGGTATGTCCTATGTTTTTAATATTATTTTAATTGTGACGTCTACTTGTTAGTAACAAATTTTTACATGCTTGGTAAGTCAAAAGTTTAACTTTTAAATCGTATTATGTCTATCATAAAATGTTTTTTAGTCAATATTACTTCTTGAAAAAGGCATGGATTTCCTGCCGAAACGTCGAAAAAATATATAAAAATGCCTTAGTATCAAATCAATTTTTTATGAACCTAAGCCCAAGAAAATCCACTAAAAAAATATATATTAAGGTTCAAGAACTAAACTCAAACTATATATATATATATATATATATATATATATATATATATATATATATATATATATATATATATATATATATATATATATATATACATAATCACGTATGTTCTTCTTCCTTTCACGAGGTCGTCCATAACAGAGATTAACACAAACACAATTAAAATTATAAATTACGCACAATGATTACGTAAATTTAAAAGTAAATAAAACAAATATAAAACATAAAACAGTACTTAGTAAAAGTCCTATTAGAAAAGTAATTATAAATTTAAATATGAACATGGAGTTTTTTTACCTAGATTTCCAAACCAACTGTGAGCTAATTCGTGTGCCACCACAGTTGCCACTCTTTGTTTATTGAGACTTGAATGCGTTGTATTTGTATACAGAAGAGCGGTTTCTCTGAAAGTGACAAGACCCCAGTGTTCCATAGCGCCTGATACAAAATCAGGAATAGCAACCAAATCTAGAAAAAATATAAAACACAATATTATTATACAAATAATAATAAGTAAAGTTAAGTTACAAACATACAAGATACATTATGTTTATAATCAAAATATCGCTTTAGTAATTATCTTCTTTATTCTAACTGTCGTCAAGCCACTGCTGTTTTTTTGGCGTCTTCATGTTTTACGCTCTCCGGATTTCGTCTAGTTTGTCCCAATTATGTTTCCAATATCATTCACCCATCTTAGTGGCGCGCTTTGTCTGTTTAAACTCAAAACTTCCATTATCGTTCCGTCTATTTTTATAATTCTGATATAAATAAAAAAATATAAATCTGATATGTATATTACTGTAGTTGATTTATAACCAGTCTTCTTCTTCTTCAGTTTTTCCCTTTGTAGGGGTCGCTATTGCTTACTCTTCTTCGCCAGCCATTTCTGTCCATCGTGTCTTCTTCTAGTAAACCTTTCTCTCTCAATTCTTCTGCAGTTCTACCATCTTCTCCTCGGTTTTCCTCTACCTCCCTTTCCAACAACCTGTAACAGCTCTATCCTTCATGCCACGTAGTTTTCATTTATTCTTCTGATATACCATTGACCAGACCATTGCAGGCTTTGTTCCTGAAGCTTTTTTGAGACTGTAGTCACATTGGTTCTTTCTCTAATTAGGTCGTTCCTTATCCTGTCCCTTCTAGTCTTACTTTACATCCACTGCAACATTTTTATTTCAGCTACCTTCATATTCTATTCCTAAATCCTGTTTACAGGCCACACTTCATCACCGTACACCAAAGCAGGCCTCACCACACTATTGCATATCGTTTCTTTCATCCCTTCCCCGATTATACAGAGTACCCCGCTTATTCGCTTTCAGTTAAACCAGTCAGCCTGTGGACAATTTCTCGATCGAGTGTCAAATTTTCCGTTATGTACGTGTCAAGCTACAGTTTTTCTCCAAGCAATTCCTCAACCATTTCTGCTCCTCCTAGCCAGATATACTCCGTTTTCGACCTGATAACTTTAGGCTCTTTTTCTCCAATAGCCCTTCTCCATCTTTTCATATTCTCCTCCAACATTTCTTTGCTCTCCTCCACTAACACGACATTATCAGCAAAGAGCATTGACCAAGGAGCCTCCTCCCTTACCTTCTCTGTCAGTACATCTATAACAAGATTAAACAGGTATGAACTCAGTGAAAGAGCCTTGATGCAAACCAACCGTCACTGGAAAACTTTCGGTCCATCCGATACAAGTCCTTGCTTTGGCGTACGCTTATCCATACATATCCTTGATGAGTCTTACGTACTTCTCAGGAACCCATCTCTCTCATACATCTCCATAGCTCTTATCTAGGAACTGTGTCGTACGCCCTCTCAAGATCTATAAATACCAAATGTAACTCTCTTTTCTTGTCGCCGTATTTTTCTATCAACTGTCTCAATGCGAACAAAGCATCCGTTGTCCTCCTTCATGGTATAAATCCAAACTGTTCTTCTACTATCGATGTCTCTCTACAGTTCTTTCCAAATTTTGAACTTTTATTCCTTTATAGTTCTTACAGTCCTAAATGCCTCATTTATATGGTGTTTTTTGTGTAATACATTGTTTCGCCAATATAAATAATAAAATCAAAAATTATAATTCATATTACTATAAATATAAAAATAATGGTATAATAAATCTACGGTTGCGTAGTTGGGAAAACCAAATATTAAGTGGAAAACCAAATGTTACGTGGAAAACCACTAAATCAATATTATATAAATATTTAGGTATTGTTTCACATTTTACTCACCCAATTTTGGCAGAGGATAAGGCATTTGAAAGTACTGTACGTAATATTCGATGACCTTCTTTCCCACTTCTCCTGCATATCTGGTTTTATCCAAATTTTCAGGGCTAGCAAACACTTTAAGGGGTACAACTTTTCCGCTGTTATTGAAAGACGTTTCGGTATGTGTAAAATCGGAAACGATAAAACATGAAAGGTACGTCGACATTGATACAGTTTCATCGAAAGTAACCAGTTGGTGGTCGTTGTCGTAATCGGTTACATTCTAAAAAAAAAAATAATACAAAAAACGTCGTTTTCGTCATCATTTATAATGAAATTATTAACAGGAGAGTTTTGATAACCCATATTAGTTATTAGTTACCTAGATTAGGTATAATAAAGATATTGATATTAATACAATTATACAACTAACGGACCGGTTAGATGTGAAATAGTTGATAGGCAGCTTCAACTACTTAGGTTCTATAATTACTAGTAATGAAATTTGGTAAAAAGACGTTCGAAGGCCAATTGCTAGTTCCTAAGTAAGTAATTTCTAATGGTACTCATGAAGCTCCTGTTGTCAATATTTCTGTATGATGGCGAAAATTTTACTATTCAGTCACAAGGTGCTAAAGGTGCAAGGTGCTAGAAGATCGATGCAATTGAGATGATGACTGCTTCTCGTACAAACGCAAATTATTTAAAAATACTGATTGTCTGCGGAAACGTTCCCGAAAGGAGAGCAAGGGTGTGATCACCGACTAAGTGGACTGACCAAATTCAGCATTCAATGAGCCATTCTACGAAACACGTAGCGCAGTTGAACATAGAAACCAATGAAATCATCTAGTTCTAGTTGACCGTATTAGGAGAAACCAAGAACCTCATGATGTGTGACAAAGACAACTATTGATGTTAAAAATCTGTCAGAATTTGAAAACAACTGATTTGAGGTTATATTTTTTTAAATTTAATTTTAATCGAATAACAAATTTACCTAAATTTACGACAATACAACAAAAATGCCAACACGTTTATATAAACGGTCTAAGCAGTTAATTCTAAATTTAATCGAATATTTTTAAATTAAGATTCATTTTTAGAAACAATCTTTTTAACAATAATATAAATATCCTCAATTAAATATAAACCTTAAAAAACACAACAATATTGTAAACATATATCAGGTAATCGTTTTAAGATATCTATCGGATGAAACAACAAACAAATGGAAGTTGTCTTCTAATACAGCCTAATTAATCCTAGCTTCTCCTTCCAGATTCATAATACAACACTAGGTTACTACTTACCTCTACAGGATAATTAGATAGAGCTATGTAGGAGTTATCCTTTGGTTTCATTAAATGGACTTTGTATTTGGCTTTTAAATTGGGCTCGTCAAAGCATGGATAGGCTTGTCTAGCGAATGTTGGTTCAAACTTACTGGTTGCAATTTGCCTACAAACAAGGAAAATAGTTTACGTATGTGTGAATGATTTCCTTCCACTTTTAGGGTACGTCATTATTAAATTATTTAAGCGATTGATTCGACCATTACTTGATTGAAGTTCATTTTATTAAGCAATAAAACACTGAAAACTTCAACACTTCCTCAAAATTTATTATAATTTATTATCACTACAGCTGTTTCGGCAGAGTGCCTTTCTCAAGTGATCTACTTTTGGTATGCGTTTACCCTTTATATATTAACTGAATAAGTTTAGGAGGGGAGAACTGTTTGTCTTAATATAGTCATTTAGAAATTTATATCTGTATTTTTAATTTATTAAATACCATGGATTCTAATAAAGATAGCTTAATGCCTTTATTTTGAATAGGGAGAATTTGAAATTGATCATTGTAATAATGATTATAATCTAGAAGGTGAAGTACGTACGTAGAATCTGTTTTTATATTATTGAAAGCCCTTTTATGTTCTGCTATACGTTTATTGAAGGTTCTTCCAGTTTGACCGATGTAAGTTTTTGGGAAGTCACCACATAAATGGAGATAATTTATAAATCTAGAAAATTTATGGATTGATTCTATTCCCTTTCTATTGTAAACTCAATATAACTATGAGGTAAATTAATGTAAGATAAGAATTGATCAAGTTAGCTGTTAGTTCCTGTAAAGCATACCAGTACATCGTCCACGTACCTCCACCAATATAAAAACTGTCGGGATACGGGAATATTCTAACAATAAACAAAGCGAAAATACTATAACAATAAACAAAGGTCCGACGGAAAAGTATCAAAAATAAAAAATTAAACTGGTGTTAGAAAATTCAAAATCAATATTAAATTCAATAAAACAGAAATACCTAATTATTATAAACACACAGTCCCTTAAATTATACACTTTTATTAAACTACACAAACCTGACCACCGAATAAGAGCTGTATTTTCTTTGTATACAGCTCCATCATATAAACTTTTGAAAAATACTGATAAATATTATTTTAGAACACATTCAATTTTCACCCAAATTTACCATAAAAAACACAGTAGAATGAGTTAATAAAAAACATAATTTCATTTGACGCCAAAGATTTTTTTCCTAGTATTCTCCCTACAGAAACTTTTGTTCTAGTAAAAAACCTTTTACAACATAATATTACAAATCCAATCATAACATCTGAAATTTTACATCTTGTATTATTATTGTTGCATTATTAGCATCCACGCTATGAGGCATTAAACCGAGAGTACGATGAGTGCCCAAAAAATGACATCAAAATAATAGCAGGAGACTTTAATGCCAAAGTCGGAAGAGAGAATATATTTTCGCCTACCATCGGAAAAGAGAGCCTACACGTAGACTCTAATGATAACGGTCTCAGAATCATAAACTTTGCAATGTCTAAGAACATGGTAATAGCTGGGACACGATTTTCTCATAAAGATATACATAAGGGAATTTGGAAATCTCCTGATAATGAAACGATTAACCAAATAGATCATATAATCATCGATGCAAGACACTGCTCTAACTTATTAGGTCATGTTAGGTCTTTTAGTGGAGCAAACATAGATAGCGATCACTATTTAGTTAAAGCAAGATTTAAAGAGGGAATATCCAATTTAAAAAAGGAGATCGGGAAAAGGAGAGAAAAATAGACATTAATAAACTAAAAGAACCCGACATTGTAAATGTATACAGACAACAAACAGAATATCAAATAGAGACAGGAAACTTAGAAAAAGAAGAAGACATTAACCAACTATGGGCAAATATACGAGATATTGTGTTATGTAAAACCAGTTGTGTAACACCAAGTTAGAAAAAAAAATCATTGGTTTGATCATGAGTGCGAACTGGACACAAATTGAAGGAGAAAACTCTACGTCCTTTGACATTAATAATAATGGTCTAAGACAGGGGGACGCGTTGGCGTGTCTCCTCTTTAATATTGCCTTGGAAAAGGTAATCAGACAATTAAATAGTAGAATAAATGGAACTATTTTTAATAGATCGACACAAATTCTCGCATTCGCTGGCGATATAGTTATAGTGGACAGAACTATAAGAGACATGGTGCAGTGTTTTACAAGATTTGCGGACGCGGCAAGTGAATTTGGACTTATGGTAAACGAGGAAAAACCAAATATATGTTGGTTTCTAAAAACCCCTGAAATATCCAACAGAGAATTCAAATTAACAACTATACCTTTGAGCAAGTCAAAGAATTCACATATCTTGGATCGCTAGTAAACGCAACAAACACGACAAGCGACGAAATAAAAAGATGCATAGCAATAACAACAAGAACTTTTCAGTCTCCAGAAACATTTTAAAAATAAAAATATTAAACGTGCGGTAATGCTCAATATATACAAGACCTTAATAAGACTGATTTTGATATATGGGACTGAAACGTGGACCTTATCTCAAAATGATAAAAGACTTCTTGGTATTTTGGAGAAAAAAATTCTTAAAAAGATTTTTGGGGCCGTAAATGAAAATTGGCTATGGCGTATGAGCTAAGATACAACTTTGAACTATATCAGTTATACTACGATCCAGATATTGTGAAATTCGTTAAAGTGCAGAGACTTAGATGGGCTGGACACATTGCTAGGTTGTCAGATCGCGAATACACAAAGAGATTAACATTTTAAAACCAGAGGGCACAAGAAGTAGATGACGACCACGAAGTGGTCGTCCTCTACTTTTTGTGGAAGATGTGGAAGAAGACATACAGATTCTAAGGTCAAAAGATGGAGGGAAGTTGCCAGGAATCGACAGGAGTGGCGACTTCTTTGTAAGCAGGCCAAGATCCACAACGAATTGTCGAGCCACTTATGATGATACACAATTCATCATCAAATTGTACACAAAATAAATTAGCAGCCTACCTTAGTATGTTACATATATTACCAGCAATTCCCATGACAAAAAATAACTTCCAGATAGAATTAAATATCATTAAGCAAATAGCAGTAAACAATGGGTACACCGAACAAACAATAAACAAACTATATTGAACGATGATTCAAATGGATTGTAATGTCTCCTAGAGTCCATTAACTTGGAGGGACGAGAGATGGGACCTACAATTAATTGTTCTAAAATAAAATACATGATATTTAGTCGCTTACCGTATCAAAATACAAAATTATAAATCGAATATAAAGAGTATTCTATTTGTTTTTATATTTCCATTTATATACAGTTTTAAATATCTAGGTTGTTAGGTTGTTATATTACCGAAGAATTAGATCGAGATAAAGAAATAAAATGTAAAATTGAGTTGGCTCGTGCAGCTCCTTTAAAAATTAGGCCACTCTTCTGTAACGATCATTCGAAAATTTAATTTCGAAAATGCACTATTAAATGTTATATATATATATATATATATATATATATGTATATATATATATATATATATATATATATATATATATATATATATTTATATATGGTCAATTTTCTTGTATGGTGTCGAAGACTGGACCTTAAAAATATCCAGTATTAACCGCTTAGAGGTTTTTTAAATGTGGTTGTATAAACGAACACTAAAAATATCGTGGGCAGCGAAGCAGATAAACGAAGCAGTTTCCAACAGAGCAGAAGTTACTCTTGGCATAAAAAAAATAGCATATCTTGGACATATATTGAAGGGAAAACAGTATAATATCCTTCGATTGATTATGTTGTGTACAATCGAAGGACGTAGGGGAATTGGTAGAAAATAAGTCTTGTGGTTGAAGAACACCAGAGAATGGACCGGAGATATGGAGAGTAGAACAACTTTTCAGAATAGCTCAAGACACGGAGGGTATTGCCAACGTCAAGGGGACTTAAGTATTGCATTACTTCTAAAAGATATTCTAAAAAAATGTTAATCTGAAACTTATTGTTAAAAGTAAACTCAATAAATTCAGCGCACTGTAAATTATATTTTTTGCTGATCTGAATCATTTTATATAAAACATTATGGGACAAATCGAGGCGCCAAAAGAACTTTCTAAATACTCTATAAAATTTAAAGTGGCTACTTGGTATTTCCGAATAAAAAAATATCTCAACCATATCTGCAAAATTTAAATACTTGCTCGACGGAGTTTAACAACTTTCTTTCCGCTTAATTATTATGTACATATGCGTCTTATATACTAATATTACAACATCGTAATGTTAAGTAATCTTAACCAACAAAGTCAGGTGATATGCTCTACAAATTAATTATCTAGATACACGGTTAAAGATTTCTAATGATATTTTGTAAATACCGTGTACATTATTCTTAAATACTATTATTAGGTAGGATCTATTTAATCTTTAATTGAGTTCTGTACTTTGCTAAAAATAGAAAAAGTTCTAATATATCACACATAAATTTGACGCTGATTATAAAAAATTGGGTTTAAAGGAAAAATGTTAAAGAAAATGAGAGATGACGATTAGTATATATGAAAGTCAGTAAAGTGGCGAAACCCAGTTTGGTAGTTACGGGCGTATCGTGAGCAATAATATCTCATAAGAAATAGCTTCGAGATGGAAAACTGAATACTACGTTAATATACTTTACAAAAAATATATAAAAATATAGTATCCTATCAAAGCACATCGACAGAAGTATATATCTTCTACTTTAATTTTTAAAATATAACTCGTATTCTTCGGGCTATGTTCTCTCTAGCGATAACATTTATCGCGGTATTTTCAAATATTGTTGATGATCCCATTCTTCCAACAAAGCACTTTCAATATTAATTAGTATTAAAGTTCTAGTGCTAATTTTAAGATGCCACAAGAAAATAGCTTCAGAACAATGCTAATATTTAGTACGAGGACGTAATAAAAATTCTTATCCTAATATAAAAGCAAACACACAAAGTGAAAGTATATGATTATTTAACATACTCCCCTTTTACCTGGATGTACCCTAACAACAGACTTATAACGCCTTTAGGACATTAAAAAAATCTTATCTTGCTTTGCAAACCACGCCTGCATAGCTATATATAACCTCTTCGTTGAAACAAAAATTTACGACCTTTCAGATGTTTTCCAGTTGGACAAAGACATGAGACGGAGCCAGATCTTGAGAATAAGGGAGGTTTAAAGTAATTCGAATCCTAAATCACGAATTGTTTTCTCAGAAAACCAAAATTTTTCTCATGTCTGAATCACCGTTATAACTGAATCATGAAAATTGGAATAAAGGGGTTTTACAGAGTGACCTGTTTAATGAAAATATTTTCATCTATTTGCTACTTCCGGTTGTACCGGAAGTTGCTTATAACTTTTTTTTAATGGAACACCCCGTATATTTTTTAATTTTAGAAATATTCACCTTATTCTGAACATTTCTTGTTAATACCTCCCTATACCTGTTGTAAAACGTTTTTGAGTTATAATGGTTTTTATATGAAAATTACACTTTTCTATCATGTATATTAAGTTCAATATCCTCTTTGTAATTTGAATAAAAGTTTAAATTCCTTAGGAACTTATTTAGGAACTTTAGAAATAAAGTAAAGATAGCCGTGATGATCGCCAACATCCGGAACGGATAGGCACTTTAAGAAGAAGAGGAACTTATTAACCACATACAGCATTATTGTTTAGAGTGTAAAGTTGTCTTTTTCATTATACAGGGTGCTGCCAAAATTGGCATAAAACCGGCATCCTAAATTTTCGCCTAATTTTTTTTAATGGGACACCCTGTAAGTGATTTATTATTTTAGAAAAATATGATTTTCACTATCGATCTGTATTAGTATTCCCTATACCTATCTCTTGCAGTTTTCAAATAAATTAACTTTATACATTTTTGTCACAAAAAATTTTTTTTTTTCGTAGACTATGTTGTGTTAATTTACAACTTTTATATTGTACGTTAAACATTGAACAATTAAAAAGATGCTATCAAGAAAATAGGCACTAGCTTATTAATGTAATAAATGTTTAAAATGTTACCCATCAACATCCAATCATTTATGAACTCAAGATTTTCAATCTTGAGTTCATAAATTGATTGATTGATTCTCATCTATTTCGTTAAGAACCTGAAGCACTTTATTTATTATAGCATTCTCAGTACTAACAGGTTCAGAGAATATCTTATTATTAACATATCCCCAAATATAGTAATATAACGGTTAAAACTGGAGCTTGGTGACCAGAGAAACAGATCTGTATTAGCTATCCGTCTATCGTTAAATATTTCATCAAGCAATGTGCCGACTCTTCGAATACTGTAAGCCGGTGCTCCATCTTGTTGAAACCAAGCCTCGTTAGCTTTATTATTATGTAAAGCGTATAGTGCTGGTACAATTAATTGCCGTAAAGAGTAACGCTCTCCATTTAAATTTTCGTCATGAATCATGAGAGCGACTATCTTATTATTTTTCACAGCTCAAAAAATATTGAACGTAGAGAATGCTTGAAATTTACTATCCCATATGAGCTGAGGATTTTCGTCACTACAGAAGTGACTGTTGTATGCTTGCAATCCAATTTTTCACGGTCACATACCAACGACAATAAGACATTGATCGACAAGGATATTAAACATATCTTCCTAATTCGGTTTATATCTTAATTCCTTCAAATATTGGTAGTTGGTGATGAAGTAAGACCAGGCCACTAGGAGTATTATAAAGAAGAAAAATACTCATCTATCGGAGGTGGAGAGTGGTGGAGCAGTATCCGAAGAGGAAGTATAAACATTTTGCGAAGAAATAATATCAAGGAAGACCCACCAGAAATATAACACTAGGAAAATTTGAAGGCGAAGGAAGAAATGATAGAGGCATGAGTAATGAATAAAAATATGATGCCTAATACTCGTAAATAAAAAGAAAAAGGAAATGAGACGAACATGAGAAAGCCCAGACGGAAAATCAAAAAACGAAATCGATTTTTTCATCACGTACAAAACAAAAATATTTAAAGATGTCAAAATATTCTACCAGTTCAGTATCACTAGTGACGACAGATTAGTAAGAGCTAATCTGAAAACATTGGTTGAAAAAGAAAGGCTCCAAATGATAAAAAAGAAATACCGCAAGAGATAGACAAAACCAAACAGTATTAAAGAATTTTCGTATTAGAAAGTGCAATACCAACTACCGAAATAAATACAAACCAGTCAAGACATTACAACAGGCTCAAAGGAAATATTGTTCAAGAAATAGAAAAGATGAAAAATTAACAGTCTACAAAATTCCTTATTGATTTACAGATGAGATACTATCCCTCCGTAACTTTCACAGTTATCTCTGCAGCTTTTTTCATTTATTATTGAAATGTAAGTTTATTTCCTGCTGGCATTTTAGTTATGTTAATATACTTCCAGTTCTAGAATAATTGAATCAGTAGGCGAATTAGCACCTTACTTCCATATTTTATTATGCCGAAAGGTATTTCTTAAGGACCAAGGGCTTTTGCTTTCTTCAACTTCTTGCAAATTTCTGTTATTTCGGATTCCTGTATTCTTATCGGGAATGCTACTATCCATATATTAGTGTCAATGTTGATGTTGTGTCAACTTTTTTCTTCCCATATATTCTTGCTTGAGTTGCTTTGTATGCGACCACGATATTTATATTCTTCGATTTCAGTTTCGATTTCCTGATTCTACCAATAGTCCTTTGTTTTTATATGCTTTGTATAGTCCGATTGCTTCAGATGATGCGGCGTGTATACAATCCTTTATACAGGGTGCGGTATATAAACGTCCAAATAGAAATATCTCGAGAACTAAAGGTAACTGAATCATGAAAATTGGAACGAAGGGCTTTTAAAGAGTGATCTATTTAATGAAAATATTTTCATCTATTTACTAGTTCCGGTTATACCGAAAGTTGCTTGAAACTTCGTTTTTATGGGACACCCTGTATATTTTTTTTGTTAATACTTCCCTATACCTATTGTGACCCGTTTTGAGTTATAATGGTTTTTAAATGAAAATAACACTTTTCTATCATGTATATAAAGTTCAATATCCTCTAACGTAATTTGAATAAAAATTTAAATTCCTTAGCAACTTATTAACCAGATACAGCATTATAGTTTAATGTATAAAGTTGTCTTTTTGATTATACAGGGTGCTGTCAAAATTGGCATAAAACCGGCATCCTAAATTTTCGCCTAATTTCTTTTTTCAAATGGGACACCCTGTATGTGATTCATTATTTTAGAAAAATGTGTTTTTCACTATCGATCTGTATTAATATTCTCTATACCTATCTCTCGCATATTTTCAAATAAATTAACTTTATACATTTTTGTCACAAAAAATTTATTTATCAAGTAGCCTATGGAATATTCTGACAAAAATATCAGTTGTTAATGTTTTATAGTAACCTTGTAGTATGCCATTGGGTGACAGTTATAATAATAATTTTTAGTATCCAGAACTTCTCGTGTTTTTGCTGAGAGATATCCTGAGAAGCCTCGACACAAAACTGTAGATCGTTTGTTGAACAACTGTTTCCAATTTGGTTAGTTTAAAGGTAAAAGGTACTACGTCCGTAATAAAGACTTACAAATAGCTATTCTGGGATACTTTGCAGCTAATCCAAATTCATCCTTACGGTAATTTGAGCAATGGTTACAGGTATTGACTCAAACAATTCACAGAATTTTAAAATTCATTGGACCGTTTATTCGTACACAAGAGCACAATATTTACATCCTGGATATTATGTAAGACGTGTAGAATTTTGTGAATGGGTTTTAATGAAATGCCAAGATCAAGATTTTAAAAAAAATTATTTGGTGTGATAAGTAAATCGAAATTTACAAAAATGGTATGTTTAACGCTATAACAGTCACTTCTGGAGTGACAAAAATCATCAGCTCACGTGGGATAGTAAATGTTATGCATTCTTTTCGTTCAATGTTTTTGGTGCTGTGAAAAATAATAAGCTGGTCGTTTTCATGATTTATGAGGAAAATTTAAACGGAAAGCATTACTGCAACATTTTACGGCAAGTTTTACATAATATTAAGGCTAACGAGGCTTGGTTTTAACAAGATGGAGCACCGGCTCACAATATTCGAGGAGTCGGGAAATTGCTTGATGAAATATTTAGCGATAGACGAAGAGCTAATAAAGATCCGTTTCTCTAGTCACCAAGATCACGTTGACACTGTTAGGTTACTATATTTGGAGATATGTTAAAAATAAGGTATTCTCTGAACCTGTTACTACTGAGGAAGCTATAATAAATTAAGTCCTCTAAGTTCTTAACGAAATAGATAAAGAATCAATATCAAGAGCTACTAATGAAAATCTGATTAAAAGTTCATAAATGATTGGATGTTGATGGATAACATTTTAAACATTTATTACATTAATAAGCTAGTGCCAATTTTCTTTGATAGGATCTTTTTAATTGTTCAATGTTTAACTTACAATATGAAAGTTGTAAATTAACACAACATAGTCTACGAAATTTTTTTTTGTGACAAAAATGTATAAAGTTAATTTATTTGAAAACTGCAAGAGATATGTATAGGGAATACTAATACAGATCTATAGTAAAAACATATTTTTCTAAAATAATAAATCACATACAGGGTGTCCCATTTGAAAAAAAGGGAAATGGGCGAAAATTTAGGATGCCGGTTTTATGCCAATTTTGATAGCCTCCTGTATAATCAAAAAGACAACTTTATACTGTAAACGATAATGCTGTATCTGGTTAATAAGTTCCTAAGGAATTTAAACCTTTTTTCAAATTACATCAAAGGATATTGAACTTTATATACATAGTATAAAAGCGTAATTTTCATATAAAAACAATTATAATTCAAAAATGGTTCACAATAGTTATAGGAAAGTATTAACAAAAAACGTTCAGAATATCCTGAATATTTCTAAAATAAAAAATATACATTAAATAATATATCATTAAAAAAATGGAGTTATAAGCAACTTCCAGTATATCAGGAAGTAGCAAATAGATGAAAATATTTTCATTAAATGAGTTACTTTTCAAAACCCCTTCATTCCAATTTTTAAAATTCAGTTACCTTTAGTTCTCAAGATATTTCTAATTGGCCGTTTATTTGCCGCATCCTGTATATTCAGTCCTTTATTATGGGCCGAGGCTATGTTCAGTAGTAGATATTCGAGATTGAATAATGATAAGTACATGTTCAATATCGAAATAGGACCACTGATCTCTTATTTGAAAAAATTAAGTTTTAAATTACTAGAAGTAAAGGAGGAAAACAGAAAAAAAAACCTGCGAAAAATATAGAAAATGAGAATGAAGATGATTTTCAGATACATAAAACAACTAAAATGTTGATCTCTTCACTACTAAATAAAATACCGGTAATTTGGCAATTTATTAATATACCGGTACACTTGATTAACTAAAATAGTAAAAAACTAAATACAAAAAACAGAAATGTAAAGCGAATCAGAAATCAATTATTTTGTTACAGTTTTTACGCTGTATTTACAATAGATAATCAAAATTCAATTTAATCTCGTAGATAAATCTCATCTCAACTACCCACTTCCTGGTTAACTCGTAACATTCACTTTCATTTCATTAGACTTTCTTTGTTTCTTATAAGGAGAAATACCGGGCCGGTTTGTCGTGAACAATAATTTTTCATAGTTTAATGTAGTTCTTTGAAATATTTTTGTATTAAATTTTTTTCTACTTTTTATTAGTCTGAAAATATCAGACTAAAAAAATATTTAATTGTAACCGTGTTTAAATATGCAATTATATCTACTTGCTTTAAAAAAGTGTTGTATTGCTTTTGAAAACAATAATTTTTAATTTCGAAACCGACATCTCTATAATAACATTTTTGGGTTATAGCAGGAGTCTCCTGTAAGACAAGGTTGAATCATATCCACAACACCACCAACTGTTATTGTAAGGCCTCGGTGGTGCAGTGACATAATTCATTATTGTCATGCAAGAGACCGGGTTCGGATCCTACTGTGGTCTTATAAAGCCTCGAAAAATGTATGTGTTTGAAAAAAGTGTACTGATAGTTTCGAAAGAAACTTTTTTCCAAAGTAAATGCTTGTATATGCTTATTTAAACATGTTTATAACGAAGGAGATATAGAGATAACGAAGGAAGAAATAGAAATAGCTATTGCTCGGTACACCAAAACGCCGCATAGTAAATGTCAGACAATGAGAAAATTAGCTTATACTAAGCTACATAAGACTATTAACACCTGCTCACTTCGTAAAAAATAGTCTTACAGCTTCCGAAGACAAAATTTGGGGCAATCACAGACTCCTCACTATAGGACCAATAGAAACTAACACAATCAGAAGAAACCAACTGAAAAATACAACTTGCGTAGACAACATTGGGAAAGTTAAAATAAATCTTTAAATGCCTTTTCATACAAGATCAAAAATAAAAAGTATTCACAAAATGTGTTCTCCCCATTATGTGTAAATAACACTTCAGAAATTTGGTCTCTTACAAAAGTCTCCTACATAGAAATACCTGAAAAGATAAGTGGGAAAGTATATGCTAAGAATGAGCCTGAGAGTCAGGAGAATTAACACAAGGATTTGTAATATGACAAAAATATAAGATGTAGAAAATCTCTTAGCTATCTTAAATGGAGGTGCACACGACACAGAAGAGAGAAAGAAATATGAAGTAAACAGGTGATGACTATTTGGAGACCGAGAGAAATATATGAAGAGCAGGATTTAAATAGAGATATAGCATAACTAAAGCTGGCGGTAAAGGTGACCTTATGAGTCATGCAGTAAAAGTCCTACTAAAAATCGTACATAATCGTATCTATACAAAGTGCGAAACCATCATCGGAGACGATCAGTTTGGATTCAGAGCCGGCATGGGAACGAGAGAAGGCCCTGTTCAGTTTACTAGTTCTCGCCCAAAAATGCTACGACCAACAGAAAGATATATTTATATGCTTTATAGACTTCGAAAAAGCATTTGATAGAGTAAGACACGACCTACTATTAGAACGTTTGCAAGAAGTCGGTTTAGATGGAAAAGACATCAAATTCTTAAAAAACTTGTACTGGAACCAAAACGCCAGAGTTAGGATCGAAGGTTCCACATCCGCAGAAGTAGAAATTAGGAGGGGAGTTAGACAAGGATGTGTTCTGTCGCCTCTGCTGTTTAATCTTTACTCCGAGTTTCTATTTAAAAAAGCATTGGAGGATTCCAAGGATGGAGTCAAGGTGAATGGCGTAAATATCAACAGTATCAGATACGCCGATGATACAGTGTTAATTGCGGATTCCGACGTAGGTCTACAACGACTCATCGACAAGACCAACTCGACCTGTGAGCAATTTGGTATGAAAATAAACATTAAAAAAACCAAAGTGATGTCAATCCAAAAAAAACCAAAACGTACCTCAACCTTGCACAATAAATGGGCACATTTTAAAACAGGTCAATAGATTTAAGTACCTGGGATGTTGGATCGATAGCAGCCTAAATCCTGATCTAGAAATAAGATCGAGAATAGAACAGGCCAGAAAATCTTTCGAAAAAATAAAAAAACTGCTTTGTGATTCTCGAATAAAACTCGAAATTCGACTACGTTTATCAAAATGCTACGTCTGGTCGACTCTTCTATATGCAGTTGAAACGTGGACCCTAAAAACATCAACCGTAAATAAATTGGAGGCCTTTGAAATGTGGATCTACCGGAGAATGCTCAAAATTTCATGGACATCGCATACCTCAAACGAAGAAGTGCTGCATAGAATAGGCAAGGAAAGAGAACTTTTTAACACAGTAAAAGTTAGAAAAACATCATACCTAGGCCACATACTGAGAAATAATAAGTACCAATATGCCCAACTTATAGTGAAAGGAAAAATCGAGGGAAAGAGAGGCCTAGGAAGGAAAAGACTATCGTGGCTCAGAAACATCCGACAATGGACAGGGCTAAATTTTGAACAGCTAATAAGAACAGATGAAGATAGAGAAGATTTTAAAATTGTAGTAGCCAACCTCCATTGAGGAGAGGGCACTTTAAGAAGACGAAAGCTGGCGGAATAAATTGGATGATAAGAACGTTTGGGCTCAACAAAAGGAAAGACTTTGGTGTGTATATACTCAGGAGTCGAGTACGTGAGTTACTGGGAAATAATGATAATGATGATGATGAATTACATACTTAAATTTGTAAACATTATATAAGGTAACAACGCGCCGCCATAAACCCGTCATTAATTGAGTACGTGAGATGCATGCTGGGTAACGATAGTGATGAACTACTTAAAAACATGTATAAAACGTAACAACACACTTATGGCTGTTCGAAAGTAAACTTTTATTCATCGGATACAAAACTCGTAACACATGATGTTTATCATGGAAAATCTGTAGGAACTTTTTTAAAGATATTAAAAAAAACTTTTAAAATGACTACCAGTAAAATTATTCATATGAAAAATAAGGTAAGTTTAACTAAAATAAAGTCCACTTATATTTTTTGTGTCGCAGAAAGCAACAAACTCACCCCCTCAAAAATCACCCTGGTTGAAACTATTCGTTGCTCATTTACAATTTATTTTACTTATATTAAAAGAGCCCAGCAGGATCACTACGTTCATAACGAAGTTCATCAAACTCACATTTTTACGTACATTTAAAATTAGGAGAATACATTGATAATAGGTTGCCAGTCAAAAAGTGGCCGCAAATATTTTTAATTCAATTAATAGTAATTAACTTTTGACAAAAATTTTATTTTGTTCATTTATTTTTTTAAATAAAATACGCTGCACAAGATGTATATGCATGTTTTTTTTTATATCAAATTAAAGCTAATTTTTTTCTTAATATAATGGTATAAGTTTGCCTGAGAAAAATGGTTGAAAATAAGGGTTGCCAGCTGTTAAAGTAAAATATAGTTAGGGCGCAACGACATTGGTTTGACAAGTGATAATATGTATATTATTATCTCACACATACAGGGTGAGTTTTTAGTGCGACATCGATCGATAATTCCATTGTGGTACAAGATATCCAAAAAACTTTAGAAAAAATGTAGGCAATGATATTCTCCATACTTGGTAAATATGTGGAATTCTACAGGGTGATTAATAACTACGTGGCAGAGCAAACATACAATTTTTTAAATGGGACACCCTATATATTTTTTCATATTTATATTTCTCTCATAATTCTTGGTCTTATAATATTGGGCTTTGCATTACTATACAGAGTATTTAACAAGTTATGACCGTTTTATTTCGAAATCTCTACGAAATCCACCATGTATATAAACCATCTATATATCCACCAAGTAATGCATAAACAATTATTTATTTTATATAATAAGGTAAACAATATATTGTAGTTTTTAAATGAAGTTTAACTGAAATCATTGACTAAAATTTGTATACAGGGTGAACTACAAAACGAAATTGCGATTTTCTCAATTTTGTTAAACGGATCACCCTGTATTTTATTTATTAGAAATATTGCATTTATGAGACTCCTTTATTTTAATATAGTATTTCCTATACCTAAACTCATTTTTTTTACGGGATATTTTTAGTTTTCTTCAAATTTTGGGAATACATTCAATTTTTGTAAGTAGAAATAAGTATTGAGTATTAAGTGATATATAACAAAATTATTTTTATTTATTAAGTAACTAACAAAAAATATAAACCATAATAAGATGTAATGAATGTAACAATTAATGTGATCTTAAGGAAATAAGTCTAAAGTAAATGTTCAAAATGTCCACCTTCAACGTCTATATAAGTTTGTAACCGATATTCAAATTACCAAGCCACATTTCTTAACATTTTTAAGCCAATTTTATTAAAAGCTTCTATTTTTTATATCATCTGGCATTGTTGAAGGCTTCTGGTATACAAGGTCTTTTATAAGTATAGCCCCACATGAAAAAATCAATTTTGGAGAATTCCAGTGATCGCGGTGGCCAAACAGTTGGTCCTCCTCTGCCTATCTACCTCTTAGGAAAGTTATTTAGATGATTGAGAATAGAAGCAGTGTGGTGAACTGGAGCACCTTTGTGTAACAACTACATTCGTTGTCGAATATTAAGCGGTACATTTTGCAGTAGTATTGGCAAATGATTATTTAGAAAATCCAGATATATGGCACCATTCACACGATCGTCAAAAAAATGTGAGGCAATCACATAATCGCCAACAATACCACCCCAAACTTTTATAGACCATCTAGTTTGACTATGATTGTTAACAAAATAGGGATTGCTTAATGCATAGTAATAAAAATTATGCCGATTGTTTAATGCACATATCGGTCTTTTTGCACTTGCTGCTGAGACCAGTGACAAAATTTAATCTGCGTTGATAATCATCGACTGTCAGTTCTTGATGTAACTGTATGCGGTAAGGATGCAGTTTATGTTTACTAAGGATTTGGTGCTGATGTGGGGATCTTCAGTAGTAGCTATCAGTACATCATATTCGTTTTCTTCACTTACAACAGTTTTGGTTCTCTCATTCTCCGTCCAGGATATCGCTCGTGATATATTCTGTATGCAAGTAAATAATTTCTCGAACTTTCTCCTAATACCCAGATCATATCTGTTAACTCTTCTACAGAAAAATTCATTTTTAACAATAAAGACAAGCCACAAAGACCGATTAAAAAGGTAATAATATAAAAACTTATTTTCAAAGCCTACCGTTTGCAGTTTAATAATATGAAAACTATCATTTTTTCAAAGCCTACAATTTTACCTTTGTAACCGACACAAATGGCCTTTTACTTATTTAATAATTGCGCGCCACAATCGGCAGTTAGGAATTTTTAAAGTTTTATTTTATTTTATTTATTTTTTTATTAAGGCAGTTTTATTAAAAATTCCTGGCTTAGAATACTGTTGATATAACAATCTAAATAATTAACTTCGATCAAATGAAAGGCAAATATCGAGCACAGTTTATTAATTAAATCTTGCCCAAGTACTTTCGCTTCCTAGAGCATCTTCAGGGGTATTTCGTCAATTTTGGTTCACCCTGTTTGTAGTTCACCCTGTATACAAATTTTTTTCAACGATTTCAATTCAACTAAATTGAAAACTGCAATATATTGTTTACTTTATTATATAAAATAAATAACTGTATGCATTACTTCTTTATATATGGTGTTGATTTCATAGGGATTTCAAAATAAAAATGGTCATAACTTGAATTATGAGAATAATACAAATTTGAAAAAATATATAGGGTGTCCCATTTAAAAAATTGTATGTTTGCTATACCTCGTAGTTATTAATCACCCTGTAGAATTGCACATATTTTCCAAATATGGAGAATATCATTGCCTACATTTTTTCTAAATAAGTTTTTTGGATATTCTATACCATAATGGAATTACTGACCAATGTCGCACTAAAAACTCACCCTGTATATTAAAAATCACACAACTCAAACAACTGACACTTCAAAACCAGTAGCGTTGCGCGCCAGCTGTGTTTTATTTTATCTTTGATACCTAGCATTTTTAACAGCTAAAAACCCTAATTGTCGATCATTTTTGAAGTTATACTTCTATACGCGCGCTCCACGTTGGAAATTTGTATGGGAGTGAATCTGTTAAATCATTACATATGTAAGATAATGAGTAAGAGAGAGACAGAAGTCATATTTTCTCTTTCTTCCCCTCTCGAATATAAAAATGTTCCTTTTGTATATATAATTTAATATTATATATATTATATAAAGATATATATACATATAATATTATATATATAATAAAATATTTATTAATATTATTATTTATGTGATATGTTTTGTATTATTTATTAAATGTTCATAATTATATTAGTCTTTTGTATTTCAAAATAATAATCTCAATAAATCACTGTATGACCCAGAACTGTCAATTTTGAAATACGTTTGTGTCATGTCCTCGGTAGTAATAGTAGTCAGTATCCCCGCCTGTCACGCGGGAGACCGGGGTTCGATTCCCAGACGGGGAGGACTTTTTTATTAATATTATTACATGGTAAATTAAACATATATGCGTAAGTAGAAAAGTTATGTATATTATTGTCATTTTTAAATACTTATGGATATTGCATTTTAATTTGTATTGTATTATTATATTAATAACAAAATAAACAATGAATTTTACTGCAGAATATGTATAAAAAAATTTTTGCATTCAACTCCTTTCATACATACATGAACATAAAAATATACATTTTCATCAAAATATTGATTCAATCCTTCATTTACTATACTCCTATTACAGGTCAAAAGTTGTTTATTAATTGTTAGTAAGTTGTTATTAATTCTGTTTCTCTTTCTGCTATGTCTTACCTATAGCATTACATATGTAATGATTGTGCAGATTGAATCCCAAATAAATTTGTAACGGCGAATGCGTGTATAGAATTGTAACTTCCACCGGCAGTCCCACTGGACTGCCACACCCGTTTTTTTTTCTCAGACAAACTTATATCATCATATCAAGCCAAAATTAGCTTTAATTTGATATAAAAAAATATGCATATACGTCAAGAACAGCGTATTTTATTTAAAAAATAAATGAACGAAATTAATTTCTATTAATTAAATTACAAATATTTGCGGCCACTTTTTCACTGCCAACCTATTTATCAATGTGTTCTCCTAATTTTAAATGTATGTAAAATGTATGTAAAAGTTTTCCATCAAAAACTTTTGAGCGTTTTCTGGTTATTTAACATCATAATATGTTTGGATTTTGGTATCCGGCGAATAAAAGTTTACTTTCGAACAGCTATAGCTTTGTCAATATAAAGTTTACGGTAATATTAAAGAACAAATCACTTTTGTTTTATAAGCTGTGGCGTACAAAACCGAATCTATATAAAAAAATTACAAATTGTACCAAATATAAATCAGACGTACACCCGGAAAGAAAAGTACTATACGGTGACAGTCTGGGAATGGCTCGCGGCTAGACAAAACAGTGGAGATGGTCGTGCGGTCCACAAAACAAAAAAATCCGAAGTTATATCAGGGGCGCCAGGTAAATTGGCCCACAGCCTTCCCTACGTTGCTATTCAATAAACCACCAACTTACCAATAGGTTTACTACTAAAATACTAAGTAACAGTATACAACCTGAATAAATAAAAAAATAAATGAAATTGTCAGATTAGAATTTAGTCAATTTTAATAAATAGATTCCCAAGATAGTTGAAAATAAATACATACATATTACATATTACAATATTATTTAACTTTACCATAGGCTTAATAAAAAAATAATATAAAAATGCGGCTTCTGCTTGCCTAACAAAAATTCATAAGTTATTTCTACTTAACAGAACAAAATGAAAGGTAAGACGTATCAAAAGTACCGGACGCTAAGGGGTGTGCGGTTCAATACCAACCAAAAAAAAATAATTAACGCAAATAGGACACCACGTGAGCTCAAGTGCGTGCGCAGAAAATAATATAAAAAAAATAAATCTCAAATATATAACCCCCCCTTAGACGCAGTTTACAAAATTAAAATAGGTATGTGTAAATATTGAATTAATAAAATAAACCGCAAATTATCTTTAAAAAAAATCTGTAAAGTATTTGTAAATATGAAAATAAAAACTAACAGCAAATAATCTTTAAAAAAAAACTATTGTATTCCGCAAACCAAATTAGACGGTGCTTAAATCTTCCGTTGAAAATTAATTATCGATCCATACCTCGAATATTCATATACTTCACCGCGTGGAATTCCAGTTATAGTTCAGCGTGTCTTCAATCCAAAATCCCATACGATTGCCGATGTACATAGACTTGTGTGACAATGTTGAAAAGTTGAAAATTACAGCCAGATGGAAAAATACGAAGAAGAAGAAGCAGAAAAAAACAAACAAACCAACCAACCAACCCCTTCTTAGCCAGATTAGGGGTTTGAAATATCCCAAATTGGACCGAAGCGTAGCCGGCTATTTGGACTCGTGATTAAGGCTAATTTCTTGATCTAAATACGACTCCCGGTATTCACGTGTACTGTAGATCCGCTTTTTTTAGCGAAATTGTGGATATTCCAAAAAAAACCCTTCCACGAAGGCAGCAAATCCCCTTGAATATCCACACGGTTCGGACTAGTCCAGATCCCACATGGAACAGCAGCAAAAGCAAAAAAACAAAAATGCCGTTTTTAATCTAGCCCAACCTTTCAGTAACACTCTCAAACCTGGAATCACTTTCTTTCCGTCGTCTTTCCGAACACTTGACAACTTGACACACGGAGGTCACCGAATAGTACCGAGATTCAAAAATTTCAATTTTATGATCCCAATTCTTCCAAGATAACTCTAGAAAGAACGATCTAAATTAGTTTCTTCACAAAAAAGAGGACGTGTTCCCTTAACTTCAGCACAATTTGCCAGACATTACCCCTATTTGAAAATTACTAATTTTATTTTCGCCACCTTGCTTATAATATATTATAGGCAACCGCTCTTACACGTCCTGAATTATTTAAATTTTGATAAAATAGAGGTGGGACTTTCTACTTTAAATTTGGAACGTAACAACACCTCCCTTTCCCAGAGGAAAATTTACGAGGAAAAACTAGACGAAGAAAATTTTCCCTCGCGCTAGCGACACACTACCTAAACTCTGAGCGAAGTCCACACAATCCACACAATCATCATCCACACCGTCTTCACCATGCGCAAGTACTTGGACAACGAAAGACATACCAACCTCAAACCACACGCACAAAGCAACAACTTACTTACAACACTTACTCCACTTCCACACAACAGTCATCTCTCATCGTATGAGATCAAGTAGAATAGTTTCAAATTCCAACGTCAATCTGACAACACTGATTTGGTCGGTTACTGGATGTTGCCCTTATTCGCGACCTCCCAGCTCTGGGGCATCGCTAGTACTTCACTATACCTCGCATAACATGAGTCCATAAGAAACTCTCCACCACTCGACTCTTACTGATACTGCGAGAAACATCTACCGAAACAGTAGTGTAATTCCAATTGTTCATTAAAATAAAAATGAGATAGGTCTTTCAGAATTTAAATCCGTATACAACGAAATTTAGTGAATCATCCAAAACTAAGCTATTATCCAACAAGATTCACCAAAACATAATTATGTGGCTTCGAAAAAATCCCAATTAAATAGAATGGCTTACTAACATCAAAACAAATCCCAACGCCATATCATCGAAGACAACATATTTCTGACCAAACCTAAGTGACATTCAATTCCATAAATCAAAAGAAATTAAGGCTACCGCAACCCTACGACTTCGTATTGGCTACCTAACACAAAAAAAAAACGAATCGGTTGACCATCCAAATACATCCTAAGAACCGATCATAGCCAACACTCAGTCATCCTTCACGGACACAACAAAAAAAAATAAATACAACCAATTTCAGAAGAATTTACTTAGACTAGACAAAACTTTGCTAGTCCGTTCTACTCCGACCTAAATCCTATCGGGATCACCAGTCGGGTTACTAATCCTTAAATCCTTAATATTCCAAATACCTTGATCCTTGCCATTTTCATCCTCTAAACTATATGTCCAGGGGGAAACTTTCTTCTTCACGAAGTAGGGTCCTATCCATCTAGGAGCTAACTTTTTCGTGAAATATTTAGCGGCATCTGACAACACAAAATTTCTCCGCCATACTGACTGATGGGGCTGAAATTCCTCTGGACGTCTCCGTAGATTATAGGTCTTCTCACACTTAGCCGAAGCTTTATCTAAACGTTTTCTAACATCAACAAATAATTCCTGGAGTCCACGCGATCGATTATATCCCATTTTAGCTACTTCGTCCTCCGGGTCTCCGAGTTTGTCCTTTCGGGAAAAATCTCGTCCATCCACTACCATCTTCCGACCGAAATTTATGAAGTAGGGATCTTGACCAGTCGACTCGTGGTATGCAGTGCGCGTAGCACATGCTAGTTTGGCCAAATTTTCATCCCACTTCTTATGGTTGTCAGCTATATAAGTTGCCATCATTGTTTTAAGGGTTCGGTTATAGCGTTCAGATGGATTGCACTGTGGATGATACAACGCATTATAACGAACTGAGACACCATAGGTTTCCATCATTTTCTTGAAAATACCCGAAGTATACTGGACACCATTATCACATAGTAACAGACGTGGAACTCCAAATACGAGGAAAACTTCTTCTTCTATTTTCTTAACGACATGCACGGCTTTTGAGGATCGCAACGGAAATACCAAAGAAAATTTACTAAACACATCCATTACCACTAAGATAAACTTATAGCCTTGAGTTGATCTTGGGAAAGGTCCCATAAGATCGGTTGCTACTATCTCCCATGGTTGAGTAGCTTTAGGTTGAGGAGTCATAAAGCCTTTGGGCTTACCTTGTTCCACCTTATGCATGGCACACAGTGAGCAACGTCCAACGTAACGAGACACATCACTCCGCAGTTTCGGCCAAAAATACTTCTCGTTAATACGCTTATAAGTTTTCAGGATCCCCATATGACCTGCTAAAGGACTATCATGACACAACTTCAGCACTTCCAATCGTTGACCCTTAGGAACGACTTCCTTCCAATTGTCCGCTTCCTCGACCAAAAATCCATAACTGGGACGGATGTATTTATAAAGTTTGCCACCAGACATTCTCCACTGAGGATACTTCAAGGGATTAGACTCGATTTTTCTACAAAGTTTATCATACCAACTATCACCACTAGGAAGCGGTACAACCTCTTCAACCATATCAAGCACGGGAACTGACCGAGATAACAAATCGGGGACAACATGTTCTTTTCCTTTCCGATGCACAATCTTAAAGTCATATTGTTGCAATCTTACCGCCCATCGAGCTAATCTTCCAGTAGGATCCTTCAAATTTTGAAGCCATACGAGGGATGCGTGATCAGTCACGACCGTAAACGGAACACCCTCCAAATAAGGACGCAGTTTTTCGACTGCCCATAACACAGCTAAACATTCCCGTTCCGTCGTGGAAAAATTCCTTTCTTGACGCGTTAGTGATCTGCTCAGGAAACTAATTACTTCGTCACCATCCGGGCCTGGCTGCAATAACACGGCGCCCACTCCATATCCTGAGGCATCACATTGGACAACAAAAGGCAAATTGTAGTCAGGACAATTAAGTATCGGAGCAGAAACTAGACATTCTTTTATTTTCTGAAAAGATTCTTCACAACTCGGGGTCCAATTGAATTTTCTTCCTTTCTTCAATATCGCTGTAATTGGAGCTAGTAGTGTCGCAAAGGAAGGAATAAATCTTCGATACCAGGAAAATGTGCCTATGATGCTACGAACTTCCTTGACGGATGTGGGTGTTGGGATACGTAGCATAGCCTTGACCTTATCACCATCAACATGTAGTCCATTCCTATCAACCACATGACCCAAATACTTTAGTTCCGGTCTACAAAATTGACATTTATCCCAGCTAACGGTTAACTTAGCTTCTCTCAAGCGTCTAAAGACTTCCTCTAAGATCCTTACATGTTCTTCAATAGACTTTGTCACGATGACCACGTCATCCAAGTAAGTAAAAACATAGGGTTCCAACTCCGGACCGAGGACACGATCTATCAACCTCTGCCATGTAGCCGGGGCATTATGTAATCCAAAAGGCATTCTGCAAAACTGAAAAAGACCTCGACCAGGAACCGTAAAAGCAGTATAAGGCCTGGAAGCCTTAGCAACAGGTACCTGCCAATACGCCGACTTAATGTCTATGGTGGAAAGATAATGCGCGTTCTTCAATTTATTTAAAATATTAGAGATGTACGGTAATGGGTAGCCATCCCTCTCTGTTACGGCATTAAGCTTTCGATAGTCTACGCAGAACCTCCATTTTGGTTCTTCACCTTCTGGAACCTTTTTCTTCACCAAGAGAATCGGGGACGACCAAGCACTATTCGATCGCTCCACTACTCCTTTCGCCAACATATCTTCTAGCTCTTTATCAATATGGCTTTGGATTACTGGGGATACAGGATAGTAACGTTGTTTTATGGGTGCAGATTTACAAACAATCACATGCTCAGTGACATCAGTACAACCAAGAGAAGTGCCCATTAGTTCACGACTTCTATTAATAACTTCATCCAATTGCGACTTCTCTGCATCGGTCAAAATAGTTTGACCTCGGAGATGATCCACTGAACCTACCATTGCTGGAGCGTCCGAAAAATACCATTCGTTATGCCTCAAATCTGGAACGATACCCATAACACGCCAAAAATCAGATCCTAAAATCAGAATGTGCGGTACGTCCAAAATAACTAATACTGGCAAGACACGCAAGCGATCCCTAACCATGAAAGGTACTAAACATTCCCCCAACGATTCACACATCTGACCATTCGCCACTCTACAAACGGTCTTCTTCGAAGTATCCAACTCTAAACCCAAGTTTTGTAAAAATTTCCAACCAGTTCTTCCTACAATGGTCTTTGAAGCACCAGAATCCAATAATCCCAAAATTTCCTTTCCTAAGACTTTAACTTTCAAATATGGACGTTCATCTCCTTCGGAATGATGTAAAATAAAGTCTAAAATAGGACGTAGGTTGGTCGAGTCAACGTCGGCAACACCTCTTCGACCAGTTAGGTGCGCTTCCTTCCGTTTCCCGAATTACACGAAGGACAAGTTCTAACTGTAAACCCTTCTTTCTTACACTTAAAACAGTGAACAGCCTCCTTCTTCATTAAACACCCTACTGCCTTATGGCCTGACTGATTACAACGATAACAGACTAAAGTCCTAAACTTTCCTCTAGCTGACTCCGATTCGGATGAAGCAACAGGACCCTCACTAACACTACTACAACTTTCAGCATCCACACTGATATAAGCTAGGTCCTTTTCCAAAGTATTCATTTTCCTACTATTCGGTTCAACATAGTTCCTAATACAATCACGTCTTTCCTCCATACTGCGACATAGAACACGAAGTTCCTCCAAGGTAGCTGGCAAAGGATCACGTAATCTATCTTGATAGAACGGATGCAAATTCCTAATAACTATAGACAATTTAACTTCCTCTGGAACATGACAACGCAAGCGATTAAAGTAACTATTCATTATTGCCAAGTAAACTCCAATAGTCTCAGACGAATGCTGAGTTCTCCTCCGAAGCTCTTCAAAAAGCGCTTCCCCATGGTGAGCTGACAGGTACTCCCTACGAAACTCTTCAACTAATTCAGCCCAACTCCCTACACGTAGACGAACATCTTTATAAAACTGATAGGCTTTATCCGAAAATAAATCTATACCTGATTCCAAAAGTATACTATCTGGTACATGACGAGCGAGACTCAATTCATTCACCATCTCAAAAAATGCAGAAATAGACATACCCCTAGCAGAACCTGAAAACTTTTCTATTCCCCATTTATGAGGAAGTATCATCCCAGAAGAAAAACTAGAGACAGACCCTGAAAAAACATTATTACCAGCTTGTGACATCGCTCCAGGAGAAGAAGCATGAACTTGTCCTACCCCTGCCTGAAAAGACTGATTTAAAACCGAAATCACATCGAGCGCTACTGGTACCGAACCAGATCCGATTGGATGCTGCTTATCATGTAAATCCTGTGACAACTTCAAAATCTCAGCAAGAAAGTCTGACTTAACAACCTGGGCTGCGTCTGCATCATCACCTGTTGGCAATACCATAAGATCAATTCTCCCCAAGACATGGTTAATCTGTGTCCGCAATCTCAAGGACTCAGCACAAGTAGGAGTTCCGGCAAACTTTCCAACAGCCGTATTCAGCTCCGCAAGTTTAGTCTCGATTGCAGTTTTATCCTGTGAAAAGGTGAATGGGTGCTCAGGATATCTAAAGCTTTCATTTGCTGCCTCACGACTAAGTGCATCAGACAGACTAGACCTCATAGACTCAACAGTGCCAGTAGACACTCCACGAATTTTGAGTTCATATTCCAGTTCCTCTTTCCTTAAGTAGTTGGGTACAAGTTTTCGCACCATCTTGCCAAAGTTCAAAATTTAAAAAAAAATGTATCAACCGAAAGGAGCAAATATTCAAACAAAATCAAGATATAAGTAAAAATATTAACACACAGGTACAGTTTACTTTATTAATGGGAGCAAACCAAAAGCAAAATAAAAGTAATAGTCGCTTTATTCAATCTATAAAATTTCACAAAAGATTTTCAAAATTTCATTGTTTCAGAACAAATTACAAGTCACAACATAATCTCAAAAAAAAAGATTTTACATTCCCTAACATAAGTAAGTTAAACCACAATGTAGAATTTCGAAGTCCAACTTCTCAAAAAAATAAATTTGAACTCCAACTGAAATAGAAATATTTCAAAGTCCTAATATATCCATAATTCTTCTAAGTTCCACAACACCACTTCAAAGTATCTTCTTTTAAGTTCCATTTTTGGCTTCTTCCAACTTCACGTCACACAAAAAAAAAACTAGTAAGCACTTCTTGGCATACACTTCCACTAAACACGAAGTTCTAAGACTACTACTAAGTGCAAAACCAGTGGTAAAGTAAATAAATCAAAGTTAGTCAATTAAAGCCCAAACACGTTAGGTTAACTAATTAAAAGGAATCTACACAAGGGGTTGACAAAAAAAAGGTTAATTAATTAAGGGCCCCACGTTGGGCGCCAAAATATGTGGCGTACAAAACCGAATCTATATAAAAAAATTACAAATTGTACCAAATATAAATCAGACGTACACCCGGAAAGAAAAGTACTATACGGTGACAGTCTGGGAATGGCTCGCGGCTAGACAAAACAGTGGAGATGGTCGTGCGGTCCACAAAACAAAAAAATCCGAAGTTATATCAGGGGCGCCAGGTAAATTGGCCCACAGCCTTCCCTACGTTGCTATTCAATAAACCACCAACTTACCAATAGGTTTACTACTAAAATACTAAGTAACAGTATACAACCTGAATAAATAAAAAAATAAATGAAATTGTCAGATTAGAATTTAGTCAATTTTAATAAATAGATTCCCAAGATAGTTGAAAATAAATACATACATATTACATATTACAATATTATTTAACTTTACCATAGGCTTAATAAAAAAATAATATAAAAATGCGGCTTCTGCTTGCCTAACAAAAATTCATAAGTTATTTCTACTTAACAGAACAAAATGAAAGGTAAGACGTATCAAAAGTACCGGACGCTAAGGGGTGTGCGGTTCAATACCAACCAAAAAAAAATAATTAACGCAAATAGGACACCACGTGAGCTCAAGTGCGTGCGCAGAAAATAATATAAAAAAAATAAATCTCAAATATATAACCCCCCCTTAGACGCAGTTTACAAAATTAAAATAGGTATGTGTAAATATTGAATTAATAAAATAAACCGCAAATTATCTTTAAAAAAAATCTGTAAAGTATTTGTAAATATGAAAATAAAAACTAACAGCAAATAATCTTTAAAAAAAAACTATTGTATTCCGCAAACCAAATTAGACGGTGCTTAAATCTTCCGTTGAAAATTAATTATCGATCCATACCTCGAATATTCATATACTTCACCGCGTGGAATTCCAGTTATAGTTCAGCGTGTCTTCAATCCAAAATCCCATACGATTGCCGATGTACATAGACTTGTGTGACAATGTTGAAAAGTTGAAAATTACAGCCAGATGGAAAAATACGAAGAAGAAGAAGCAGAAAAAAACAAACAAACCAACCAACCAACCCCTTCTTAGCCAGATTAGGGGTTTGAAATATCCCAAATTGGACCGAAGCGTAGCCGGCTATTTGGACTCGTGATTAAGGCTAATTTCTTGATCTAAATACGACTCCCGGTATTCACGTGTACTGTAGATCCGCTTTTTTTAGCGAAATTGTGGATATTCCAAAAAAAACCCTTCCACGAAGGCAGCAAATCCCCTTGAATATCCACACGGTTCGGACTAGTCCAGATCCCACATGGAACAGCAGCAAAAGCAAAAAAACAAAAATGCCGTTTTTAATCTAGCCCAACCTTTCAGTAACACTCTCAAACCTGGAATCACTTTCTTTCCGTCGTCTTTCCGAACACTTGACAACTTGACACACGGAGGTCACCGAATAGTACCGAGATTCAAAAATTTCAATTTTATGATCCCAATTCTTCCAAGATAACTCTAGAAAGAACGATCTAAATTAGTTTCTTCACAAAAAAGAGGACGTGTTCCCTTAACTTCAGCACAATTTGCCAGACATTACCCCTATTTGAAAATTACTAATTTTATTTTCGCCACCTTGCTTATAATATATTATAGGCAACCGCTCTTACACGTCCTGAATTATTTAAATTTTGATAAAATAGAGGTGGGACTTTCTACTTTAAATTTGGAACGTAACAAAGCTTCATTTTATATAAAACAGTTTTTCCGATAAAATCCAAATTTTTGGACTTATTCGAGAAAAACCGTTTCAAAAACAGGCTTTTTTGACGTGTAATATGTGAACATTCAGTCACGAATAACTCCAAAACTATTGACTTTTCGAAACAACTCTAAAGAATATTTTTGCCTGAAAATTCACTATTCTAGCGACTACCATGGTTTTGTTTGATAAACTTATTTCACCCCCGAGTTTGAGTGAGTTTCAATCCCAGAGAAAAATCATATATTGGCATAGGGTAGATATTGATCTTTGGTCTGTTTTTGGGCATTTAAAAAGAATTTTGAGCAGAAAACCGTCATATCAAGGGTTGAAAACTTACAATACAAAATTAATTACGTTTCAACAATATTAATTATATTGCATTGTAATATCACATTAATTAAAAATCTTAGTAAAATAATATTTTTTTTACTTTAGTCGTAATAAAGGGTGGTTGACACATTAATAAAGGTAATGAAGAATATTTAAAAGTATCAAACAATCTTTGTCCGATATATTTTAGTGTTATTTCTATTTGTTGTAAGCTTTACTTTTAGCTTATGTAAAAATTTGAACAATAAGTGGTAGCTTTTACCATAAAAAATATTTAGCTCTTATTGGCATAGGGTAGATTTTGAAGAAGATACTTATATTGAGCTTACCCACAAATTTTCATGCAAACCAATGCATATAAAAACAATTATGAGGTTTTATACTCTTTTTACCATCATATCCTGGACGTATTAATCGTTAAATTTTACAGTAGATTCTTAATAAACTGGTAAAAAATATGTATTAAATATTTCATGGCCAATTTTCTTAAAAGCCGTAAATCTGTACTAAATTGTCTATAACTATCCTCCATTATCGAGTAACAATTGGAACATATTTTAAAAAGTACTATTTTGAGTTAATTATGACATAAAAACTACAACCATTATAAGGTTAACAATAGTGGATTATTTTTTCTCGCGCAATAGTTTTATTTGATAAATGATATTAACAAAATAATATACCTAATAATATTGAACATAAGTGTCTATTAAATATCTATTAAATCATATGTCTTTAAAAAATACCTTTCAATGCCATTGGAGCCTTTATAATGACTTCGATAAAATCCTCGTAGTTTGCCGAACAACCTTCCTTCGAACTTGAGAGACACATAGTACACACCCGGTATAATTTTCCTCTTAGTCGTAATCACAAGCACCTGGAACTGTGCTTTTTCCTTCACATTCAATATTGGAAACGATACATGATCGCTGGTTTCGATAGAAACGTCCGATATTACTAAACCGTCGCTATGAAGGATAATATCTTTCCTGTAATTATTAATATTAACAGTGATATTAACGGAGCCCCTGTACAAGCCCGTAAATAAGTTAGGGAGAAGAGTTAAATCGTATAATATGGGTTCGGTATCATTTGGTAGTCTCCAGTAAGTAACTTGCGGTAGAGGAACAGTATCGCTTATGGGAAGTTTTTTTTGACTCTCGCACGCGTTGTACAAAATATATTTACCTACGAACACTAAAACAGCGAACAAACATACACAAATTATCAACAAAAACACACAACATGTTAACAAACAGGCCACTGTTTTGTTCGTTTTCCGCGGTTTTTCTTCACTTCTACCACAGATCGACATCGTTATTTTTACATTCTATAAATGAGTCTAACATTTCACTCCTCGGTATCGCCAGCTCTCACGTGGATTTAATACTATTTGATAGAGAGGTGGAATGTTCTGCTAATGTTCGGGCACGTTTCACCTTTAATAGCCAATTCGGATTGTTTATATCAATACAATAGATTGGCAATTGACGAATAACGGTACCATAATAGTCTCTGCGATGAAAAGATCACGACGAAATATTTGTAAGTGTGCCAATGTCTTCGAGATATATAAAAAAGATAAAATATGCGTGATGTGACTGCTTACACATGTTTTAATGTAAAGTAAAATTTGACTGACATACTACTACTTCATTCACAGTTAACAAAGACAATATATTAACTGTATAACATTTTACGATACCAATAGTTACAGTGTCAATAAAAAGTTTTGATTTAACAGTATCTAGAAATATCTTCACTGTATTTTATAAAAACCCCTTACAAAATGTGATAAAAATTCGCTTAGAAGAAGAAAGGGAAGATTCGATCTTTGGAAAGCTGGAAAACAGTCGTCTTTGCCTTTTGTCTGCTTTTCAAAAAAGTATATTTTTAAACGGTTTTTCGCGAATAAACCGAAACATTAGATTTTATCAAAAAAACTGTTTGGATATAAAATGAAGCAGATAAAACAAAAAAAATTGTTTTTATTTTTATCGTAAACTTAATATTGATAAAGTTATGGCTGTTCGAAAATACATATTTTAATCATACAATACAAAAATCCAAACATATGATGTTGAATATTCGGAAACGGTCTCTCATGAAAAACTTACAGGAACTTTTTAAAAGATCTTAATAAAACCTTTAAAATGACCACAAGCAAAAGTGATTTGCATGAAAATAAAGGTAGATACGTTATAACTAAAATAAAGTTCACAGAAAGTAAAAAATTCACGCCCGCCAAAACCACCCTGGTTAAACCTTGCGTTGTTCATTTACAATTTACTTCATTTATATACAAACATTATATTCTGGAAGTTTAACTGGTTTAGAAGGTTTAGTTTTGAAAAAATTCGAGTTTAAAATAAAGAAACTATTTTCGGAATTTCTCAAAAAATCCCCCTTTTTTTTTAAATATCTAAACAGAAAAAATACTAAAATACAAAGACCTGCTTTTTTGCTGGTGATTTAATTTTTTTTTATTTCTATAGACCAAAAATTAAACGGGATATCATTGTTTGGGGGTTGTATTCACATGAGTTTACCACCACCTTCAAGCCCTTTCAGCGTAACTCTTTATAAAACGAAGGTTTTGAAAAAAATTTAATATATATCACTTTGTAGCTTTTAAAATAAACTATAAAGTGATGTACGAGTATATTAAATTTTTGTCAATTTCTTTGTTTTAAAGAGGGTTAAGTTGAAAAGGCTTGAAGATAGTGATAAACGCATGCGAATACAACCATTAAACAATCATATCTCGTCTAATTTCCAGTGTATAGAAATAAAAATCAAAATGTTTAGTAAAAAAAGCTTTTGACGTGACAACGTCTTAAATTAGGTTGTGGCTCGGAGTCATTCATGAAAAAGTGTAACGCCCGCTCACGTCTGTTACGATGAGTCACCGAACGAGAGAGAGGCCCGCCGGACCGGCGAATGCCTTGCGTCTCTCTCCCACTCAAACATGAACGGTCCGCTGCGCGCGCAGCACTAGAGAATTAGGCGCGTTGAATCGGTGCGTGCTTGTGTCTCTGTCTTTCTCGAGCGTTCTTGGCGTTCAAGACACATTACAGCAGAAACACTTCCTTTCATTTCATATTTCTCCTATCATCGTCCTATCCTCAACAAAATCACTCAAATAGAAATTAGTTAAGTTTAAGTTTACATGTACAATGTTTTAGTAAACAAAATATATTTCTATAGTTATAATTTATGCAATTCTTATTTTCATTCAATTCCTTGTTCCTATTGTGCAATTTAATAATATTCATATCAATAAATATTTTACCGAGAAAAAGACGTTGTCACGTAAAATCTTCGCCCGTAAAACCGACTTTACAGGCAACCGATTTTTTTTTTTTGTATTGTAGTATTTTATCGGTGTCGTTTTTAGTTGTCGAGTTATTTTAAATAAAAGGGGATTTTTTGAGAAATTCAGAAAATAGTGTCTTCACTTTAAACTCAGATTTTTTCAAAATTAAACCTTCTAAATCAGTTAAATTTTCAGAAAATAATGTTTGTATATAAGAAAAGTAAATTATAAATAAACAACGAATAGTTTCAATCAGGGTGGTTTTGGCGGGGTGAATTTGTTACTTTCTGGGACACAAAAAATATAAGAGTACTTTATTTTAGTTCTGACTTACATTAATTTTCATGCTTTTTCATCACTTTTTCATCACTTTTACCCATGTTCATTTTAAAGGATTCTTAAAATCTTTAAAAAAGTTTTTAAAAGTTTTTCATGAGAAACTTACCGTTTTCCGGTTATTCAACATCATCATCATCATCATTGGTGCTACAGCCCTATAAAAGAGCCTCGACCTTCCCAAGTCTATTACGCCAGTCAGTTCTATCCATTGCCAACTGTTGCCAGTTTGCTGCGCCTATTTGTCTACCATCCTCATCTACACCATCCCTCCATCTGAGTTTTGGTCTACCCCTATTTCTACTTCCCACAGGTTGTGACATAAGGATTCTTCTAGGAGGGTTGTTCTGCTGTGATCTTGCCAGATGTCCTGCCCATCTTAGTCTTCCTATTTTTATAAAGGATACTACGTCTTTACCACCAAATATATTTTTATATCTGTGATATATCTCGTAGTTGTACCTCCTTCTCCAAACACCATTTTCACAGATGCCACCAAATATTCTTCTCAGGATCCTTCGTTCAAATATAAGCAGGAGATTTTCATCTGCCTTGGAAATGGTCCATGTCTCCGACCCATATGTCAACACTGGTTGTATAAGGGTTTTGTATATGGTTATTTTTGTTTTTTGGCTTAAGTTTCTGCTTCTCATATGTCTACTCAGTCCAAAATAGTTTGTTTGCTAGGATTATTCTTCGCTTGATTTCTTCCGTCATGACGTTCTCCTTGGTGATCAGGGAGCCTAAGTATGTGAATTTGTCCACCACTTCAAAGGTAGAATTATCAACCGTGAATTGGTGGCCGATGTTTCTGGCTCTATTGTTGGGCGTTGATGCCATTATCTTAGTTTTATTTTCATTTACTTGCAGGCCCATATTTTTTGAGGCGTGTGACAAGGTGGTATACATTTCTTCTAGCTTGCGTGTTGTGCGGGCAACTAGATCAACATCATCTGCATATGCCAAAATTTGGGATGATTTATTAAAAATGTTTCCTCTGCTGTCTATTTGGGCATCCCTGACCGCCTTTTCCAAAGCTATGTTGAAAAGGAGACACGCCAGCGCATCTCCCTGTCGCAGCCCAACATGCGTTTCAAATGCCTGTGATTGTTCGCCCTGTATTTCGACTTTGCAAACAACTTTACGCATTGTAGCCTTAAACAATCTTATCAGTTTATCGGGGATGTGGAATTCATCCATGGCTTCATACAATTTATTTCTTAGGACACTATCATAGGCCGATTTAAAATCTACGAAAAGATGGTATGTGTCGATATTGAATTCATTGGTTTTTTCCAGTATTTGCCTTAGCACAAAGATCTGGTCTGTTGTTGATCGACCAGGCCTAAAACCACTTTGATATTCGCCAAGAAGCTCCTCTGAATATTCACTCAGGCGACCATATAAAATACTCGAAAATATTTTGTATGCTGTATTAAGGAGGGTTATTCCCCTATAGTTTCTACATTCTAATTCATCGCCCTTTTTGTGCAGCGGGCAAACGATCCCAATACACCACTCTTCTGGGATTTGTTCCTCATTCCAGGCTCTCAGTATGATTTTATATATATGATTAGTCAGAGTAGCACCTCCACATTTAATAAGTTCCGCGGGTATACCATCACTTCCTGGAGATTTATTATTTTTTAGGTGTTTTATTGCATCCCGTACTTCCTGAATTGATGGAGGCTCCAATGGTGTATTGTTGTTTGCTCCTGGGGGTAGTTGATTTGGATCTTCTACTTCGATAGTAAGCAGTTCTTTATAGTGTTCCACCCACCTTTTCAATACTTCTTCTTTTGTATTGAGTATATGCCCCACCTTATCCTTACATAGTCCGATCCTTGGTTTAAATTCTTTTCTTGCTTTATTTAGATTTTTATAGAATTTTCTTGTTTGATTTCCCTTTTTTAATGCCTCAAGTTCTTCCAATATTCTATTTTCATAAGTTCGCTTTTTTCTCCGATGGATGTACTTCTCTTCTCTTCTGAGATCTTTATATTTTTGTTCTTTTTCTCGGGTTCTTCTTTGCTGCATCAGTATATATGCATTGTTCTTTCTTCTTGTAATGTCCTCGCACTCAGCATCGAACCACTCATTGCGTGGTGGTGGTCTTTGCGGCCCCAGAATGTTATTTGCTGCGTCTTTAATGTAATTTTTACACGTTTCCCATTGTTCACTAATTGTTAGATTCTCTTTAGTTATGTATTTAGTTTCGATATAGTTTTGAAACCTTTCTACCGTTTGCGGGTTTTTGAGGAGTTCAATATTAAGGCGCCTTGTTTTGGTACTTCTCTCCTTCTTCGCATTTGAGATTCTAGCCCGAATTCTTGTGCCAACTAGAAAATGATCTGAATCAATATTGGCGCCTCGATAGGTGCGGACATCCATAAGGTTGGAGAAGTGTCTAGCATCTATGATCACATGATCAATTTGGTTGTTCGTTAATCCATCAGGGAGGTCAAGTCCCCATATGTATTTTTTTGTGTAGAAAACATGTGCTTCCTACGATCATGTTCTTTGAGGCTGCGAAGGTGACTGCTCGGTGTCCATTCGAATTAGTATTATTATAGAGACTATATTTACCAATGTGCGGTAGATATATTTCTTCCCTTCCGATTTTTGCGTTCAGATCACCGATTACTATTTTAATGTCATTTCTGGGACAATTGTCATATGTTCTTTCTAATTCATGATAGAAATTGTCTTTTTCTTCGTCTTGCTTGTCCTCTGTTGGGGCATGTACATTAATAAGGCTAATATTAAAAAACTTGCCCCTGATCCTTAAGCAGCTCATTCATGGATTTATCGGCTTAAAATCTATAACCAAGTGCTTGACTTTATTATTGACTATAAAGGCTGTCCCAAATTCATGTCTGGTTGTATGGTATTCAACATCATATGTTTGGATTTTTGTATTCGATGATTAAAAGTCTACATTGGAACAACCATAACTTTGTTAACATTAAGTTTACGGTAATAATAAAAAACGAAACTCTTTGTTTTATAAGATTCAATTTATATTCAAACAGTTTTTCTGATAAAATCTAAATGTTTCGAGTTATTTGCGAAAAATCGTTTAAAAACATGTTTTTTGAAGTGTAATTTGTGAACTTTCAATCACGACTAACTCCAAAAATATTGACTATAAGAAAAAATTCTAAAGAACACTTTTGTCTTAAAATTCACTATTCTAGCGACAACCATGATTTTTTTTATAAAATATTTCCACCCCCGATTTGGGGTGGTAACCAGTGGTAACCCCAGCGAAAAAGCACATATTGGCATAGCGTAGATGTTGATTTTTGAGCTATTTTCTACCTACTGTCAAAATTTCAAGCAAATCCATGAATACAAAAAAAATCTGAGCAGAAAACCAGTCATATCCTGGACTATATGGTGCACCTGTTTCTTATGCCTCCGAACTATGATTGTTGCTCGTGACCTAATCGCCTGAAACCTTCAATTTCTAGATGACATTTTGGAATATGACCTAAATATGACAGTTTTAACTATTTAACCATTTTTGGTAATTCTTTTTTATATTAGCTCTTCTTAGGACCTCTAGTTGGCAGTCCCACTTCTAGTTTAAGATAGCTCTAAGATATTTAAATTTTAAGAGTCTTTGACATTTGTTTATAAAATTTCTTCTTACTAGAAAAAGATTCGCATTCAATCTTCTAATCTCGTTAACAGCATCCACTATTCTTTGCGAAAGCTCATCTCGTGTATTGATCACTGGTCCTTAATAAACAAGATGTTTCATATATCCCCAAAAGAAAAGGGGTTTAGGGGTTTTAAATCGCAGCTTCGGAGAGGCCACGGATGTTCACTCCCTCGGCCAATCTATTGGTGAGGAAAAACAGTATTTAAATAATTTTGCACTTCACGGGGAAAATGAAGTGGAGCATCGTCATGTAAAAATCACATATTTAATCTGATGTTTAAAGGAACATCTTCTAAAATTTGATGCCAATCGTTTCGAAGAAAAATAGTCTTGTGCGCTGGAAGTCTCTCTGGAAGTTCAAAAGGGCCAACGAAATTGTCACAAACTATCCTAAACCAAATATTCATTTTAGACTCCTGTTGAAAGTGCCGAGACAACGTTGCATTTCTATTTTTATCGGCCCAAACAACTTTTTCGATATATTACACCACTTCTGGTAAATTTTCTCTCATCCGTAAAAATAATTCTTGACATAAAATCTTGATCCTGTCCTTGGTTGTTCAAAATAGTTTGATACCGATTCGCGGCTTTGGGAGTATAGCAGGGTAGTCTGCTATATCTAGGGCCTACAGTATACAAGGAAGGTAACATGGCCAGTGCTATGCTTCAACCGCCTATTATTACCCCTGGTTTTACCCAAGGTACTCATTTTTATTCAGGCTGAGTCGACCTGGGGCCTATAGACATTTTTAAAAATGTCTAGTTGTTCTTGCCGGCGGTAGGATTCGAACTCCGAACCACCGGCTTGCGAGGCAAGTATCCTACCGCTTTATTTAAAAATTTATTCTGGGTAAAAAATCAGGTGATACGAGATTCTGAACTGGGGTATAATGAAATGCTTGGAGTTATTGTTCGTGCAAAATACTTAACGTAGTAAATCAACTCAGCCCAACATTGCGAGCTAACCGACGGACTCCAATTCCGGAACTTTCTTCCACGTGGTTCAAAACGTCTTCTTCTTGTTGAAAAGTGCGTACTCTTAGTCAAACATTTTGATTCTGAGGTCGAAAACTACCTTATTCTCGAAACCTTTAAAATAATTTGAAAAATAATTTTCCATTGGGTCACCGTCGATTAGGATATGTGTCATAATATCTAGCAGTGTCACGTTCATTAAAATTTTGTTGGACATAAACTGCCACCATATCGGTCATTTCACTATTTGAAAACAAGTTATGACGTGGCATTTTACAATTTAAATTTCATGCAACACAAAATCATAACATGGAATGCGAAGGTGGTATTAAAAATATATCTGTTAAAAATGACAGCTGCAATAACATAACCATGACAACTTGTACAATTATTATCTTTACAACTATAATTGTCGAATGTAACTACAATGAAATGCAAAAAATTGAATTTTGCATCGTAGATTTACAATGCGTTTATCTCGAAAACGGTCGAGTTTAGCAAGATAAATGTAGTATACCTTTTTTAAGTAAAAATAATAGGGGAATAAAAAGTTTGGTCTAAAAATTATATAGAGTGGTAGATAAAAAAAATTGAACGTATTAAATGAGCGCAGAAAGACGTATGTGGCGCCCTCTGGGTAGTACATAATTTTTGGCGGATAATTTAGGTTTCCCGTCCCAAAAAACTCCCACTTACCAAATTTCGTGTTGTTATCCCATGTCTGTCAGGAAATATTCAAAAATAAATAAAATAAAATTTACACTTTGACACCCTCTATTTCGGTTATTATCAACTTTCGTAATAAGCCAAGTTAGTGTTACGATAAATATTATGGCGCACAAAACTGTAAATATATTATTTCTAATTCTTTTCTATTCTAGTAATTTCTCCGAGCTGCTATAAAAATCAGTCTGGATTCCCGTTCATTCGAGGCAATTCAGGTCAACACCGTGGCGAGCCACGATGAGATCGGTCTTCCCCCATGTTCGAGCCAATTCATGTCTGCTTCGAGGGAATTCCAGAACTAACGGCATTTTATATTTAAAGAAGGAACTTTGCTGAGAACAGTTAGTCGAAAATAAATTGTTGTATCGAATAAGTTGTATAATAAATTAATATAAATTATTGTGTTTTTTTTTAATGAACTAGAATAAGTGTAGAAGACTGTAATAAATTAAAATAAGTGGAAATAAAGATTAAATAAACTAAGTGTTAGAACATTTTAATAATAAATAAAGACAATAAATTAGATTAATAAAAATATAACATTAGCTTAAATCGACCTATTATAAACTCAGAAATCTAAGGTTAAGCTATGCCCCATTCTTTACCAATGGATATTTTGGGTTTTGTGGTCAAATACTGCCCTTTAAGTAAAACTCTTTAAAGTTTGTTAAGATTTCGAGTTTTTTTAACTCTTTCTCAAAACATACTAAAAATGAAAACAAAAAACAACATTAGACAATGAAGTTGTTGTATCTACAGCAGGCTTACCCTTGTGAGGAGAGGATGTTACTATAAAGTTAACAGAATTACTTAACATTTGACGACATTTTATTAATTTGCTTTTCTTTTTTCTTTCATTCTAAACTTATCACCATGGTTTCCATATCTCTTCTATTTTTTATATGCATTTTAGGTTAGTTTAACAGAGAAAGTGCCTATACTTATAGAAACCTTCATCGCACATTTTGACATAATATGTAAAAATATTTCGTTTGCACTCATTTGCAATGAGTTTATTCTACTAATTAAGCAGGGAAAAACCAAACACCAATAAAAATGTTTTTATTTCATTTGAACAAATAAGTAACCTTTGTTGAGTAACCTGTGCATAACATTTTTCAATAGATTTATTATAATGCAGTGAATTTTATTTTTTTCTACTATTTAATTAATTAGAGCATGAAATGTAGTAATAATGCTAGTAATATTTGCTACATTTTTAATATTTCCATAGTCATGTCATCTTTACAGATACTTCTGTTAAGACTCCTTATTATGTTTTATTTCCTTCAATACTTACTGATTTTATTTTAAATTTACTAATTTATTATTTTATTATTCTAAAGCTAGAGAACGATTTCCAAAGTCGACAGAAACGTTTAAATAAACGCATTTTTAATTGAAATTATGGTTAATTCCCATTAAAAGATAGTAAACATTACTAATTTAAATCCCAGAATGAATCTGTTTTTAAGACAAAAACCTAAGAGGAACTGCAAAATTAAATATATTTGTTCATATGTAGTTAGCTCCAATCTCTATAAAGACCCACTAAAAGAGTAAAAATTCGTGTACGTATCTGAGAATCTCCAACTATTTTTGAGTATCTTATCTAGAAAATGTTTATTTTGGTAAATACTGTACGTTATATAATATATTCTAGATTAGTTTATGTGAAAAAACAGAATTAATTACATGAGATGCAGCGTCCTGTGTGCACCACACATTTTAAATATTAGGGTCATGTTATAATAAACAGTTTATTGGTATTTCCTATAAACAAAGTATACGAGGAGACTACAAAAATTGAAAATACTAAAAATTAAGTAAAAGAAAGAATAAAATTATTGTTACCATTTATTATAAACTCCTGTAATTTAGAATGCCAATGCTTTTTAAATGCATTCTTTTTTTTGGAATCCTGAGAAAACTAATAAGTATTTTTGAAAAATTTAAACGCAGAATGAAAGATTACATTATTACTGAGGGCCGAAAGTCCCTGAAAACTTCTATAATGTTTATTTTAATAAGTTACAGGGGTGAAAAAGAAGAGAAAATTTAGTGTAATTTTTAATTTCATATATCTCATTCAAAAAAACTTTTTGTTTATTCTAAGGGACTTTCGGCCCTCAGTAATAATGCAATCTTTCATTCTGCATTTAAATTTTTCAAAAATATTTATTAGTTTTCTCAGGATTCGAAAAAATGGATGCATTTAAAAAGCATTGGCTCGAAATTTTGCGCCTACGCTCTTAATGTCAAACGTAAGTTTTGTTAGTATTTGTAAGTTATCTTTCAGTAAAGAAGTTATCAATTTTATAATTGTTATTATTGATATATTGTTTCAATGTTTATGATACACTTTCATTTTTAAAACAAAAATGGCCATGACGGCTTGATTCCTTAGCATAATTTATTATTTATTGACGCATACTGAAAATACCTTGGACAGACAGAGTGACCAACACAGAGGTATTAAGATGAATGGGTAAAGAGGTGGAATTGTTAACAACTGTTAAAAGGAGGAAAGCGTCATACCTGGGCCATGTGTTCCGTAATGATAAGTACAGTCTGTTACAGCTTATCGTGGAAGGCAAGATTGAAGGTAGAAGAGGTCTGGGCAGAAAGAAGAAATCCTGGCTGAAAAACTTGAGAGAATGGTTTCAAATACCAGAAGCTGCGAACATAATACATGCGGCACAAAACAGAGAAACCTATTGTTTGATGGTCGCCAACCTTTGGTAGAAGACGACACATAAAGAATTTATTTAATTAGAAGGCTACAAAAGACAATAGTGTAATAACGAAACAAATTACAAACAATAAAAATTATGAGTGAACTTGAACAAAATTGTCTAATATCGGGTATTATACCCTAATACATCAATAAAAATAAGAGAAAGGAACAAACTTTTAATAAAAACTTGAGGAATACGTTCATATTCTTCATGAAGCATGTTTTTATATTCTTCATAAAGCCAGACTTTCTGGCTGGCCTGGTTGACTTCTAACCCTACGATGAAGTTCATCAGAAAGATGTTCGATGATATTTAGATCAGGGATGCAGGCTGGCCATTCTAGAGTATAAATTCCTACTTTCCCTAAGTAATTTGTCACGATTCTGGCATTCTGGATTCTGGCGACCCTGCATTATCATGCATTAAGACGAAATTGTCCCCAATAAATGGATATAATGCTTCTGCCAAAATACCGGTAGCATTCAGGGGGCCATTGATGAAAATAAGTTCAGTTCGAGCTTCAAATGAGATTCCAACCCAAACCATGACACCACCACCGCCAAACTTTCTTCTCTGGGACATACAAGCTTGGGCATATCTTTCATTTCTCCGTCTCCAAACCTTCTCGCGGCCATCGCCAGATTTCAAACAGAACCGCGATTCATCAATAAAGAGAATTTGGCTGAAATCCTGTATCTCCCAGTGTTGATATTGTCGAGCAAAAATTAATCGATTTCTACAGTGCCTGGGGGTTTTAGTTCGGGAGCAATAGCCGTCCTTCTTGCCATTAGTCCTCTTTCATGGAGGCGTCTTCTAACCGTTCTCTCACTTCACATTTCGAACCTCCTGCAGGCGGTTTCGTTCATCAAGTGCAGTAAAATGACGGTTTCTTAAAAGTTCCATCACAATAAAACGATCATCTCTTTGCGAGGTAACTCCTCAACGACCTAAACCAGGTCGCCGTGAGTATTCACCAGTCTCTATAAAGCGATGGAAAGCTCTCCGTGCTGTAGTTCTCGGAATACGTAAAATTTCGGGTACATAAACTTGACTTCTTTCGTCTTGTAGCCATGCAATAATTCGAGCAACATCTACTGTAGATAACATCATATCGTAATTATTCACTTAGTCGAAATCCACGTTTGAAAAGCTAAATTACTGTTTAATTAAATGTTTTCAACTTGGAAAACATAAAGCAAAAGACCTGAATAAATACAAAGAAATTCAGAGAAACATCAGAAAGAAAATTCGAGAGGCAAAAGAGAGGTGGCTCTCCGACAGATGCAAGGAAATAGACGATCTGGATAAAAAGTATGATAGCTTTAATTTACACAAAAAAATCAAAGAAATGACAGGTTCTAGAAAACGTACAAGAACGAATATCCTTAAAAATGATAAAGGGGATATTATTACTGATATGAAGGAGAGATTATGTCACTGGGCTATTTAATGATGAAAGAGAAGAACTGTCATTAGAAATCACCGAGGATACCGGACCACCAATATTAAGAGAAGAAGTCATCTATGCCATCAAAAACACAAAAGAGGGTAAAGCTACTGGACCAGATAATGTGCCAATCGAATTATTAAAACTCATCGATGAAGATGTTATTGATGTAATGGTTGAACCCTTTAATCTATCAGACTGCCACAATCCCCAGACAATGGCTGCAAATCGACCTTTGTAGCAATTCCCAAAAAGCCAAGTGCAACAACTTGCTCAGATCACAGAACAATAGCTTTAATGGGTCACACACTTAAAACATTTTTGAAAATAATTCACAGCAGAATTGTTAAAACTCTTGAATATGAAATTAGTGACACACAATTTGGCTTTAGAAATGGTATGAGTACAAGAGATGCTTTGTTTGGCTTGAATGTGCTGGCTCAGAGATGCATGGACATGAATCAGAACATGTACTTAAGTTTTGTAGACTTTGAAAAGGCATTTGATAAGGTTCAACATAAAAAGCTTGTAGATATATTAAAAAGCAAAAATATTGACAGTCGTGATATGAAAATTATATCTAATTTATATTGGAATCAAACTGCCAAGGTAAGAGTTGACAACCAGTACACCCAAAATATCAAAATACAGAGAGGAGATCGCCAGGGTTGCGTGCTGTCCCCACTACTTTTCAATGTCTACAGTGAAGTGGTATTTCAAAAAGCGCTCTCAGACTCAATAGAAGGTATATCTATCAATGGAGAAGTTTTGAATAACTTACGTTTTGCAGGCGATACAGTAATAATGACGGATAACAACAATAATTTACAGAACGTAATGCAACGCCTTAATGAACGCTGTCATGAGTACGGACTGAAGATAAATTTAAAGAAAACTAAATGCATGATCATGACTAAATCTGCATATGCAAATATCCAATTGACTATTGAAGATACTGCAATTGAGAGTGTTAATAACTATAAATACTTGGATAACATCAGATGTAGACCAAACCAAAGAAATTAAGACACGCATTGAAATAGCACGTGCATCATTCATTAAACTTAAAAAGTTTCTTTGTTGTCGGGATATAAGGTTAGAACTACGCCTGTGTTCTCTACTCTTCTTTATGGCTTGGAAGCGTGGACACTAAAACAAGTCCATCTGAATAAGTTGGCCGCCTTTGAATTTTGGTGTTACAGAAGAATCCTACGAATATCATGGATTCAAAGAATGTCAAACGTGGAAGTAACTAGAAGGATAGGAAATGAGGCGGAAATAATATTAACTATCAAAAGACGAAAACTTGAGTACTTAGGACATGTGATGAGAGGGCAAAAATACGCATTATTACAACTTATTATGCAAGGCAAAATCCGAGGAAAGCGAAATGTGGGAAGACGAAGAATATCCTGGCTTAAGAACTTAAGGGAATGGTTTGAATGCAGTAGTGCAGAACTTTTTAAAGCGACAGTCAACAGAGTCCGCATAGCCATGATGATTTCCAACCTTCGATAGAAGATGGAACTTAAAGAAGAAGAACTTGGAAGATAACAGCATAAATGTCAAGACTGTCAAAAACAAGCATACATGATTGCAATAAATATTTAAATTGAGACGCAATATGGAACAGTGCATAAAACTTCTAATGCATTTGTATTTTCGGGGTGGCCACTTTTTTTTGCCGTTTAGTGTAGTTCTTCCTCTTCTTCTTCTAATGGCGCTACAACCCTTTGTGAGTCTTGGCCTGCTTAACAATGTTCTTCCATTCTGCCCTGTCGGATACTTTCCTTCGCCACTGCCTGATGTTCATGGTTTTAAGATCCCTCTCTACGTCGTCTATCCATCTTTTACGGGGCCTTCCTCTTGTTCTGTTTCCTTGGGGCTTCCATCTCTGGACTACTTTTACAGCTCGATTATCTGGCATTCTTTCTAGGTGACCAAGCCAGTTTAGTCTGGTTTTGTGTAGTTATCAATCATAAATAAAATTATGGTTATATCGATACAACAATACTTTATTTAAGGATCCGACAAATTTTTCGATCCGACAAAGGTCTATGATAGGTCTTGAAGTTTGAATATTGAATTCTTTTACCTATCTATGATAGATTATATTCTGTCAAATAGGGTTACATCCCTCTCAAATCTTGGATGTATGAGCACTAATATAGATGTAATATAACATAGATTGACATATATGTAATACTAGATATGTGTAACATGATATGAGTCACAGGTGAATAGCCTGATGAGTAGTGCGAATCACCCTTATTCATATCCATAAAAAAGAGTCACTAACCGTATCCAGCAATTACAAAACCATTGCCCTTATTCCTCATGCAAGTAAAATTCTGCTACATATAATCCATAAACGGCTAAAGAATTTTCTACTTTTGGAGATAACCAAAGAATAATGCGGATTCGTACCAAAAAAAGAAACGCGTAACCAGATATTGTTGACACTAGATAGATAATAGAGGTACTACCATATTTTTCATTATACTCCAATGGTACCATTACTGAATCGAAAGCTTTTGTGTAAAATATATGAAACAGATCAGCATGGGTATATTGTGTTCCCTACACAATATAGCAATAAATCTGCTAAAAAACTAGAAGCAACGCAAAGAGCAATGGAACGAAACATGCTTGGAATATCACTGAGAAACAAGATTAGAAACACCAAGATTAGACGTATGACGAAGATAAGGGATATCGTCTCTAAGAAATTAGAAAAATGAAATGGTGCTGGGCCGGTCACATAGCCGGATATGATGCTAACAGGTGGACATGGAGAATCCTAGAATGGAGACCAAGGAGGACAACAAAAAGCATGGGAAGACTTCAAAAGAAATGAGTAGATGACATAAGAGCAGTGGCAGGCAAGCAGTGGATCAGATTGGCGCAAGATAGAGAAATATGTAAGCAATTGGGAGAGACCTACATTCAGAAGTGGATGCAAAATGGTTGACGAAGAAGAAGAAGCATGATCTTCCGGCTCTAAATCCACATTCCCCTTCTACTATAATTCTGGTTCTATTATATCTCTTCCATACAATTGTGCTTGTGACTTATACTCCTATAATATTGACAGTCTTTCTGTTGCCTTTTGTTTGTAGATAGACAATATGTATGCAACTTTCCATTGGTCAGGAAAAGTAAAGAAGCGATTAGACAGAACTTGGAGTGGCGTTCTTCATCGGCGAAGAGAAATAGAAAATACGTAATAGAAAAAGACAAAATATGAAGACGCGAACCAAGGTAACGTGGAATACCATTGTTCTTCTCAATATTTGTGGTTGACGATACCTGGGATAAGGCAAAAATGTCTATTTATGGCCGGCACGTGCTATCGCGTTGTTTGTAGGTAAATCGACCCGGTTCAAAAGAAAATCGGAAGCTGATGCACGGCATGCCCAACCCTTCGGGCACGGCTACGAAAGTACGGTCAGTGTCGTGGTAATTTTACTATGGAGTGGTCTAACGAAGTTGTGTTGGAATTTTTAATATTGTATAAACTACTCAACTTCTAAAATTTTTACTGCTAACACTGATGGCGTACAACAGATTTAACCCTCGATACTCACCATCGGAATAGTCCGAATACATTTTGGGATAGGTCATCATCATCATTTTGGCGTTACAACCCTGTGTGGGTCCTAGCCTCCCCAAGAATTTTTCTCCAGTCGTCCCTATCCATCGCCTTCCTCCGCCAAGCACGTATTTCCATATTTCTCATGTCTTCATCGATGTTATCTAGGAATCTTGTTCTGGGTTTGCTCCATCCGCATAACATGGCCTACCCACCTCAGACGTCCTATCTTTATGTGTTTTACGATATCTGGTTCCTGGTATATCCTATAGAGTTCGAAGTTGTATCGTCTTCTCCAGACACCATTTTCATTTACCGCTCCATAGATGCGCCTTAGTATTTTTCTTTCGAAACATCCTAACATGTTTTCATTGCTTTTTGTTAAAGTCCAGGTTTCTGAACCATATGTTAGGACTGGGCGTATTATTGTTTTGTAGAGTTTTACTTTTGTATTTCTTGATATAACTAGATTTAAAAAGGAGATTAAGCCCAAAATAGCATCTATTAGCCGTGCAAATTCTGCGGTTTATCTCTGCGGTAGTGTCATTTTCAGTATTGACGAGCGTTCCCAGGTATACAAATTCGTTAACTGCTTCGATGACGTCATTTTCTATAACAAGTGGCCGTAGTGTTTGTGGTTGCGTACCTATTTTCATGTATTTTGTTTTGTTGGTGTTTATTATTAAACCCATTTTTGTAGCCGCTTCCTTTAATGCTACGTACGCCTCTCGTGCTGCGTTTTCCGTTCTCCCAACAATATTGATATCATCAGCATATGCTAAGATTTGCACAGATTTGTTATATATTGAACCGGTAGTTGTGATTTGTGACGTACATTTTGGGATAGGTCGAGTGTATTTATCAAAAAGCAAATATTTACCAATTTCACAGTAGCGTGGGGTGCCGACCGTTGTCTCTTTTCTGATTGTTAATATCGATTTTCTGTTTCTCTTTGTCGACTAAAGCAGCGAAGAGTGCCATTCCACCAGCTGTCTGATTCCGGCTTTAGAATGCCGCAATGCTACGTCTTCTCTATCTTCAAAGTACATAAATAAATCTAAAGAAAGAAAAAAACTCGATATTCGAGTATTTCATTGGCTACTAATTTCCTTTTTGATTGAATGTGTTTTCTAAATAATTTTGAGAATATAAAGCTGATACCATCGAAAATACAACTCAATTATATTATCATTTAGAATTAATTGAAATTGTCTCACTTCTATTCTAATAACATCAGAAAAAAATATGTTACTTATTTAAACTTCACAGATAATTTAACATGGTGCTAATTGACAAAGGTTAGTTCAACTAACCGGATACCTTATTTAACCACATTTATCGATTAATTTCCTTTGAAAATTTTGGCAATACTCTGTGACCGTGAAAAGCAAACAATAAACAAACGTAAGTAGGTGAATGTATGTTGTTAACATATTTAAATGAATAATATTGTTTAGTCTAGACTGAGATTAGACTAGATTCCTTAAATATCAAAGCTTTACTGCGAAACATGTCCTAGCGGAAATAACTTACAATATACAACTATTTACTTAGACGAATTAAATCTTTTAGGAACAGAAATTAACGGCGTATAAGCTAAACTAAAAAGGAATAAAAATAATAGGTTTCAACCTGTAAAACATACTTCAATTCATCAATACAGATTAATGTACCAAAACAAAATCAGATATTTAAACATGTATTTAAAACAGTCTAACACAAATAATGTCAAATAGACTCAACCAAACAGAGTACCAAAAGATCGAATAAAATTCTGGAACGTCTCCATTTAACAGTAATTTCGGATCATTACAGTAAGTAAAATACAGTAAGTAAGTAAATAAAAGTAGAATTAAATTTTGACAATTAAATCACGAGACATCAATCGAGTGACAAAATTTCATAAACGAAAATTGCCAAAAGGCAACAAACTTCTGGTAGTGACTGGAATCCAGCTGGAGATATGGTTTTAGAGAGCTTGCATTTAAGAGACCAGTTAATTTAATTAACTCCTGATCAGAAACACTTTGCTTGAACAAGGCTGACACAGCTGAAGATCGATGATAATGGTTTGTTATTTTATGTTTTTTGTGTCTATTCCAATTTTTTCAGCTGACCTTTTTGTCCACTTAGATACCGTGTTGATTACAAGTGGACAATTTTTGAACCAATATCCATCCTTCCAGTTGGGGTGAACAGTAAGAAAGAGACTGTCTGATAAAATCTTTGGTCCACTCTTTTCCATTAATTTCAAAAATAATCTAACTGGGCATAAATTTTCGTTTGATAAATTTGCCAAACTTTTCGAACCGCCTTGATTTGTTTTGAAAAATGCTCCTCTATTCAATTCGGTCCATAAATTCTCCCATAACATCAAATTTCTTCTGGAAAAAGTGAGTCTTGTAGTTTACGGCCTCATATCCTCTCCAAGCAAGTTCAAATGAGCAAAGGTGAGAAAACTTTTTTTGCTCCATATGGGGTTTCCTCGTCGTAGCTTTGGATGATTTTTAATAGTTCTTCGGTGGATAATTCAACAAAATGAGAAGAGTTCTATGTACCAGGGATTTAAAACTGGAACTAAGAGTTAGGTTGGCGAGGTGCTATGTTTTTTCGACTTTATTTTATGGAATGGAATCTTGGACCTTGAATGCGACATCAATGAAAAAACTGGAATCATTTGAGCTGTGGGTGTACAGAAGAATTCTGAAAATATCATGGACAGAACACGTCACAAACAAAGAGGTACCAGGGATTTAAAACTGGAACTAAGAGTTAGGTTGGCGAGGTGCTATGTTTTTTCGACTTTATTTTATGGAATGGAATCTTGGACCTTGAATGCGACATCAATGAAAAAACTGGAATCATTTGAGCTGTGGGTGTACAGAAGAATTCTGAAAATATCATGGACAGAACACGTCACAAACAAAGAGGTTCTGGGAAGGATGAACAAAGAAATGGAAATTTTAAATTCAATAAAAACAAGAAAGTTAGAATATCTCGGACATATTACACGTGGAGAGAAATACACCTTGCTCCAACTGATTATGCAGGGAAAGATCCAAGGAAAGAGAAGCATAGGGAGGCGTAGAATGTCGTGGCTGCGCAACCTGAGAGAGTGGTACGGATGTACATCAAATGAACTTTTCAGAGCAGCCGTCTCAAAAGTCCGAATAGCTGTGATGATTGCCGACCTCCGCCGCGGAGATGGCACTTGAAGAAGAAGAAGGTGGATAATGCTTTTAAACTGAGTTTTCTTTATTCTTTAACACTTTGAAGCTGCCTCCACTTGGTATCTCTGGCCAATCTTGCACATTTGAAAGATATATCTGTGAAAGTGTCGATTTTTATGCCATAATCCGTAAAATATTTTTCATGTACCATTTTTGCTGTAGTATTCCACATTGACTTTACAGACGACTCTTTATAGTCTTCGTCATTGCATTTTTTCATGTTAAGGGCATAATCCTCGAGAATTTTGCTAGAGTTCCGTTATGGTAGTACATCTTTCAAATTTCTCACCCGGAGGAACTCCGAAAATTGGGTCCAAATAGAGCTTCTGGACCTCTGCGTGTTCAATGGGACATTTTCCGAAACCAATTTTTTGATTTCTTCACCTGACTGGCATCCAAATCTTGATTTTTTGTCTGGATTCATTATATCTGTCCAAAATTGATTACGCCTCAATGACGTTTGTCAAACCGACAATAATAGAATTACCAGACACCTTCGTGACGGATCTGTCATAATTTTGTCGCTGAGAAATCAGGGACAGAAAGGAGTTTTGTCAGTAGGAAACGTAGGGTTGCAATGACGTTTTATCAGTTAAAAATAGTACAGTGAAATAGTCAATATTATGTTTATATGAGATTAAACCACAATTTATTCAAATGAAAATTACATATTTAATGTTGTTTGACGTTTTGATTTCCGCGATAATTTTCATTAATAAATTTTGGCTTATATATTTAAATGCAAATGTAATACTCCAGTCGCCAGAGACGAAAATGTCCCTGAATTTCTAAAAATCATACGAACAAGCTGAATTTTAGCTGAATCGATTTATCAAGAATCTGAAGGGCGCGGCGTAGAAAAAATGTTTCAAATAAAAAATGTAGCTAAGATAATTTTGAACAAAAATTCTCTCAAAAACATTTGTTTTTTGCTACTCGAGGTCTTCACAAAATCTTCACAAAACGCGATTTCTGCCGTTTTTTACGATTCTCATGAAATCGATAAGATTTATAACTTTTATTCACCGGTCACTATGGAATTTCCATTGTTAGAGCCTAATCTTCGAAACCTATAGCATGAAATTTCGGTTTTGAGTTCTGGCAACAAATGTGAGGCATTTGATTTGAAATATGCCTAAAAACGCTGAATTTAAACTTTCACGTTAAAAACGATCTAAAACGTTTAAAACTGTTTTATTTCGATGACTCAAGTACGTTTTTCTAAACTACACAACTTCAGCTACAAATCCTACCCAATACTGTCTTGTGAAAGTTGCCAAAACTCAAAATCGAAATTTCATGTTATAGGCTTTAAAGATTAGGCGCTAGCAATGAAAATTCCACTACGACTGGTCAATGGAATTGATAAATTTTATTGATCTCATGAAAATCGTAAAAAATAACAAAAATCGTACAACATTTATTTATTGATTAGATTTATAGAAACTGACTTCATTTGCGACAGAATACAAAAATGTTATAAATAAGCTGCATTCTTCGCTTTTCAAACTCATTTTTATTTTTGTAGATAGGAAGGACACTCTGATCAAAAGATATAGAATTTTTACCGTTGGGTTGATACATCTTTTGTTTAAAATTCATTTCGCGCCGATATCTGAAATTGTTTATGAGAGAACGGTTCATTTTACACAAAAAGTGCTAATGATTTTGCTAACATTTTTGTTTAACATTATCTCAGCTACATTTTTTATTTGAAACAATATTTTCTACAACGTACAATTCTTGGTGAATCGCTTTTCCCCCTGCAACGGGGAGGTATTAGGGGAAGCCGGGAAGTGGTAAAGTTGTTTGCATATTTTTTGGGGTCCCAAAATTAACCTTCTCAGCAAAATTCAGCGTGTTCGTATGATTTTTAAAGGTTCAATATAATACCAATTGAAATTTTTGTGAGTTATGAGTTTTTTTCAATTATTTAAACAAATTATATACAAAATTTTATTTAGAAAATCGAAACATTAAATTTTCAAGAAACAAAAGTAAAAACTTCGTGAAGACAACTTTTTTGAGGAATTTAAAAAACTTTTTTTTTGAGTTTCAGCCGTGAAAACATGGCCCTACTTTCCTCAGGCCCTCCCAGTGCCGATGGTAGAGTACAACTCTGCGAGACAGTCGAATGGTGCAGCAACTGGAGAGTAGCATTAAATCAATCCAAAACACAACTGATCCTATTCAAAAACCATAAATGCTCCGGATTGGAGCTAGAACTACGAAACTACATAGTGCTCAACACAGAAAGACTCGATTCCAGACTGTCAGTGTCCTACTTGAGTGTAGAATTTACAACGCAGTAGAGATGTAGACACTCAGCTGGAACGCTGACCTTGGAAACACCTTGGCTAAGGTAACAAACAGAGCCAAACTCCTAACAGCACTAAGTGGAAAATTCGGAAACACCAGTCAAGTTACTCTCCTATACACGTATAAAAAATTTTAATACTAATTATCGAATACAGAGCGAAAATCTACACTCTACTAAACAAAAAACAGATAAATCCAGTCTTGGCCACTGAGAAGAAAATCCTGAGGAAAATCATGTGTAAAATATATGACGTATCAGTCAGCGATAACCCATCAAATAGCAAATGTAGACTCTATGATAGGATACTCAATCTAAATAAGAGATACGTTCTCTCCACAATAAACGGCTCGAACAACAGAGCAAAAACCTTGCCACCGACGAGGACACGTACTCACCAGAATTCCAAAAACAAAAGTTCCATTCCCGCCAGCTAGGCTTCTAAAAATAGCAGGCAACGAACTTCCTGGTGAATCTATCCCAATGAAATATCGTAGGCCAATAGTCTAGCCAAAAACGATGATCAAAGAGCTGTTCCTAACACTCCCTAGAACTATCTAAATAGTAACTGCATGGAACGATATAGATATTAAATGGTAAATGTAACTGTCCTTCTCCAACAAACAAGTAAGCATGTAAACTAATCCAACTATTATAAACAAACAGCAAAAATAAATATATCACCTGAGCAAGACTGCGAGCAAAAAACCAACCAAAAACCCAGCTGCTACCACATCTTTCAGCCTCCTGGACATACTCTTATTTTCGCTATCTAGACCTCCCCCCAAAACAAAAAAGGGAGAGGAGGCAGCATAGCTTAAAGAGGCGAAAGCCTATAACGCGATTTCATAACGTTAACCGGCGCAAATGCTTTACGTGTATTAAAATTTTATTTGACTGGGTTATATATTGACAATATCAAGGAATAAATATCAGGTTATGCAGCAAAAATGGGTAGTTGACTAAATTGCAGATATCCTCTTTTTAGGATTTTTTTTATAGATCTGTAATTATAAAATTGGTACAGCAATAAAGTTTTTATTTCTATTCCCACGTCAACGGAAGGCCGAAAACTAAAAAAAGTTAGAGCCCGAAAACCTTCATATACATAGACTTACCTTTTCTCTCCTGATGATGTTGTGTAGCTACTGGTATATAACCCCACAATTCTGTTTTTCATATCACCATTAAACTCAATCTCAACATTATCAAATCCAGGTATAAATTTAGAATTATCTTTTCTTTTGATGTTCAGTAAATCGTAAGTCTTTTCTAGGGTGAACGTTCCCGGTTGGGAGGCAACCTTCACATTTGCGATATTTAGACCCTTTGAGTGTAAGCTAACGCTTTCTGTTTCTTTTAAAATCTCCAAAGAGATATTTACTTTTCCTGAAAAAAAAAGACTTAAAGTAATAATGTGTAACAAAAATGTTAAACCTTGGTTTATTAAAAAATTCTAAAATAAAATATTGGGATGTAGTGTTCGAAAGATGTACACTTCCCGTCATATAAAACTGGTACACTTTTTTTTCCCAATGTAAACCTGGGTTCAGACTGGATACAGTGGTTCGTGAATTAATTCGCTGTTGCCATCACCGATAACGGAATTGCAGTAAATCTAATTAAAAAAAATAAAGTTATTATTAGATAGGTATTATTTTTATCATTAACAACATAAAACCGTATTTAATAAATTTAATAACCAGAGATAGGGTTCAGCTAATATCCAAAATATTTGAAGGATCTTTAAACCTAGATTATTGGCACAGGGAACATTGGAATGCATCTATTGTACCTAATTTTTTACTTCAATTACCTACCGAACACGAACTGTATTTTGTATCAGTAAGTTTAGTCACAGGCCAACTACCAAGATGAATTTATTATTTATTATATGAACGATAACATCAACAAAAACTAACATTATACTTTATCCTACGTAGATTATAAAGTGACAGTTACAATCCAATACCTCACTGTAATGTTTTATTATAATAATTTTAAGTTATGTCTAGATTGATTTTATCTATCACTATATTTGAATTGCAATATTTTCATAAATTATAATAAAACACAAATCAAGGTATGAGTACTTAATTGAGATAATGAAAAATTACAAAATTAATATGAGAATTTTTTAGGATGCATGTTTAAACAAATTTAATGTGACTGACTGATCGAGAATGCTCGATGTTTTAGTTTTTAGAATACTCAAAACTGGCGGTCTGTCACACAGCCCTGCTTTTAGCTGATTTCATATAATATTTTCGTTGAACTGGCAACAGTGCCCTAGAAATTAGAATGACACATGTGACAAGATCAACTTACACAACTTGAAAAACATGATTTTCGGTAATAAGAGTTGTACCAGTTTTTTATGACGCGAACGGTACCTATCCTATTATTTTATTTAGACAAATAAATTCACATGTACTAAGGGTAATTAACGAGATCCATAAAGAAGAATACGATATAATACAATACAGTACTAGGTGGTCTGATAAATAACCTCCTTTGAAATGAAAAAATGTTTTTCCAAAAAATTTTTTTATTTTATTCCATAGTCTCCTTCTAGCTCAATATAACGATTTCAGCGATTTACCAAGTTCTTTATGCCGCCCATATAGAAAAAATTCTGAAAAATCTGTAAAATAGGCGTTTATTTCGTAGATGATCTCTTTGTCGAAATAGTTTTTTTATTTACGAGCCTTCTCTTCAGTTTGAGGAACACAATAATCGGAGGAGGCCAAATCAAGAGAATAAGCCGGATGAGAAAGCAATTCGAAGCTTAACTCATGAATTTTGTGAGCTGGAGCAATAACTTGTCTTGGAGAAACAACGCATTTTTCTTCTGCCCCTGGGGCCATTCACTAAGTTCCTGCAGCCATTTGTTCAATAATGCACAATACTACTGTCTATTGATATTTTACCTATTTCAAGGTAGTCAATAAAATGATGCCGGTATATTAGGTGTCACGCTCTTCCGGTAGGGATCTATGGAGAAATATGACCGAGCCACAAGCCCTTATCTCGCCGTACTGCTCCATCATAGGCCGATCAAACACCAGCATATTCTAGTCTAAGTGACAGATTCATTTAGAATTTTAAACTACTACGTTAGATCTTTTATTTTGTGGTACACCGGACCAGGATCCAAACCCACTTCAACTAAAACATTTCGTTTTAGCGAACTAAGAGTCGACCGCCTGCCCGGCTTGTCTATTTGACTGACAACAGTATGCTTTTGCAATCCAAAAATACAGTGGCCGTAACCTTTCTGACGCATCGAGCCACTCTTGGCTGCTTCGGAACACTTTTTCGGCTTCACCCTCTGCCCTGCTTTTATTCTGTTCTCTGGTGTGTAGTAGTAGATCCAGGTTTCAATCGACGCCGTCGTAATCGACGCCGAAGTTCGACGGATTGCGCTTCATAAACTCCCAACACCGCTGAGAGGTCACACGATATTATTTTTGGCCAATGGTCACCAAACGCGGCACCCAACGTCAGGATCATTTTTCCATATTCAAAACTTCGTTCAAAATATGACTAGTGCGGTCTCTACTAATTTTTGTGGCCTTTGCCAATTCTCGCATCTTCACTTTACGATCAACTAAAATCATTTCATGAACTTTCTTCACATTTTCCATCATCCAATGTAGATATACAGCCACTACGAAATTCACGAAACCAAAATTTGACAGTGTAATCGGTAGAATATAGCCCATAATATTTATCCAATTTCCTTTGCCGTTTTATTTCTCAAATATTAATTTTAATGATAGATCAAAAAACCGTTTTCCCGATATGCGTCATTTTTCCAAACACGGCAACTATATGCAGCTGGCAAAAATATACTAATAGTCGCATCGCGCTAAAAATTAACATGTATACCTAAAAAAGTTTGTCTTTCTAGGACGAATGTACAAATTTACAGTTTGGTCTATAGCTGTATAAAATTTCAAAGCCTTAGAATAATTTTTGCAATAATTATAAATAAATTAAATTTTTCTCTAAAAGATGGTTATGCTAATAAACTTTCAAAACTTAATTTTTTTAATGATAAAATAAAAACGCCAAAAAGTAAATTTTTTCACACTACTTAACCCATTAGCGCCTACAGTCACCATATGGACCCAGTTGTAATGGTACGGTTTAACACAGTAAAAATATAATAAAATAAGCAAGCAATATTAGGTTTACCGCATAAATACTTCATTTAGACGTCTGAATCCGCGTTGATGAATACCCATCAGTGTTTTACTAGATTTCTCAAGGAAAGGAAGTTGGAATATCGTGTTATAGTAAAAAGTGTTTGATAATGTAATGTAAGAATATTTTCAGTACCTTTATTTGGGAATACTAGGATCAAATCAATTTTACATATTTTTAAAGATCTTAAAATATAACGTAGTGTACATATTTTTGTATAAAGATTACAAGCGACTGTTAAAAATTCATTTAAATATTGCTGTACCCATATGGACCCACTAGGCGATTATGAAGTCAAAACTTATATTTTTATAATTTTAGTAAACTGACCCTAAAAAAGCTTTATATTTGGTATATAAAGAAGATGATGTAAAAAAATTTTTTTAAACTGCCTGAATCAAATTTCCTTACGGATTTAGGAGATGAAGAAGAACGGGGTTACCCGGATAACTTAAACGCTTGTCAACACTATGTGAAAATAAGTTAAAAGTTGTTTTCACATAGCTTTAAACAAAATAATTGCTTGTAAAAAAAATTTCTTTTCTCGGCGCTAATGGGTTAATTTGTTTATAAATAAAAATTATCAATAAATCTCACACAGGAAATGGTTAGAATGTTTGGATACGTATTATACATAAAAAACCTTTCAGTACCCTGGCTTTTTGAATGTCACGAACAGCCTTTTTTTGCCTTATTACCCTGATCTATTACAAACATACCGTCTATATAGAGGTAAAACTCACTAAGTGACATTTTAGCTCAAAACCATGTTTATATCAGTAAGTAACATTTAACATCTAAACTTTCGCGTGGTATAACTCACTAGGTGCTACGTCTAATAATAAGGCAGTTATAGAATGGTAAAAAACATTCAGTGCACTTTGTCTACATTTCGTTGGGAGGTAAAAATCAGGTTCCACTTAATGATTTTTACCTCTATGGCAATACTTTTAACACGGGATTTTGTAGTTTGACAGCTGCGTACTTAATGAGAGTTTGAGGTTAGGTTTTAGACTCTGTGGTTGTGTGGAGTTGTTATTAAAATTATTAAAAGTATAACATAGTGTAAATACATGCTGTCTCTTTGTAAGTTTATGACTACGTTTATTTTAATTTTAATAAATCCCTAAATAATAGTCAAAATGAGAAAAACTTATGCAGACAAACTTTTTGATTCATCAAAACCTTCTACAAGTTCTGAGGTATGTAATATCAAGTGAAATAGTTTAAAATTACTTTAAAACAATAAAATTTTTATTTCAGAGATTTCATATATATATATATATATATAAAGAATATAGAGTACTACAACTGATCGTTCAAGGGAAAATAGACAGCAGAAGGGGTCCAGGAAGGAGAAGACACTCGTGGCTCCAAAACTTGCGGCAATGGTTCGGATTATCATCTGCTGAACTATTCAGATCTGCCGTAAACAAAGTCAGAATAGCCATGTTGATTGCCAACGTTCGGAACGGACAAGGCACATGAAGAAGAAGATATAAAGAATAATTACCCGAAAATGCAAATAAAAGGGAGGGAAGGAGGCAGACAGTGCTTGGAAACGTTCGGTTACCAAATACGCGCTGTTGCCTCACATTCCATTTTTTCAAGCCTTCGCTTTCGAGTTTGTGTAATAAAGACAGTTGTGGCTTGTTTTAATTTTCTAAACATCATGGTTAATTTAGAATTTTAGAAAGACTACCTAAATTTAATTTAAAGTTCAACTTGTCTCGCACCTCCCATGACATCCTCACGACCCTCAGTGGAGGCGTGCCCCTCAGTTTGGAAACACCTGATCTACAGCCTTATTTGAAATTATGTGTTTGTGTGAAAGTACATATACTAAAACCGCAATGGAAACCTATTTTCTTGTGGCATTTATACTAACTACTATATTTTATGGGAAGAAACCACAATTTTAACTAACAAAACTTTATATTTGACGTTTAAATAAATAATAAACAGTTGAACAAATAATCCAACAACGGAAATTAGTTTGTCATTTAAATTACTGCAATTTAATGATCGTTATCGTACCTAGCATCCATAACAAAAATTCATTCTTTACCGTTTTGCATAAAAAATGTATATTACAGCAATAAATAGTAAAAAATTCAACAGATAGCATTTTAAGTATTATTTGAGTGTCAATATTCAAAAGTAAATATGAAAATGTAAATATATTCAATACATGACACATTTGCAAAAATATATCTACTAACCTAAGATTAAATTAATGAGTCTGTCCGTCTGTCTCTATATTATAGTAGGTCTTTCAAACACATAAAAACTTAAGTGTTCATACTTATTTTGTCATGATTTTTCACAGAATATTGGAAAAATAAAATAGACCAAAAAAGATTACAAAATAAACATATGGATCGAGATAGTGTCCAATAACCCCAGAAATAATTGAAGTTGTGGAAGCTTATATTTTCATTGTTGAGCAAATGATCGATAATTTGAACATTTGTATTTAATTCTTCTTCTAGTGCCTATCCGTTATAGAAAAATAGGAAATGAAGCTGAAATAATATTGACTATCAAAAGAAGAAAACTTGAGTACTTAGACCATGTTATGAGAGGGCGAAGATACTCATTATTGCAGCTTATTATGCAAGGCAAAATTCGAGGAAAGCGAAATGTGGGAAGACGAAGATTATCGTGGCCTAAGAACTTAAGGGAATGGTTTGAATGCAGTACTTCAACTATTTAGAGCGGAAGTCAACAGGAAGAAAAAGTCGCAAAATTGGAAAGGTGTATACTAAATGAAGAAGAGCAAACCGAACTAGAAATCCAGAAGTAAGTAAGGAAGCAAACCATCCAAACAGGGAGGTAATAAAACAGCTATAAAAACCACTGGTGTTACCGGATGATTACACCCATCGAGCAATATCCATTCCTCGGGCCAGGTGCCCTCTGGCTGCATTATGTTATTTTCCGGGCGTAATCATCTTAATAACACCCTTGGTGCATAAATAACTATTAAACCATTGTTTTTTAATTGGCACAGAGCGGGCCAGTGCCGGATTAAGGGGGGCTATGGGACTATTAGCACCCGGCGGTAAATTTTGAGAGGCGGTACGTCCTACCATCACGTTTTAATTCTTCTTTTTCTTCTTCCTACTTTATAAATAGGCTTAATGCCTGTTCTACTTCGGTTTTTAACCTCAATTGACGTTGTCAATATGGACTTACATACATGTTCGTCTTTGTTCAGATACAGAAGAGATCCTTACACCGCAAAATAAGATTAGAACCCAAGTGCTGTATAAAACAATTGATTATTTGGCAAATAATCTGAAATCTAAAGGGAAAGCCTATGAAGAGCATGCAATCACTTTCTCATTTTTATTTTCTCTACCTCTTTCAGAGGATAACGTGATTTCAGACAAAGCGTCGGTATTAGTGAATATTTATTCGAATGACTTGGATACATCTCTAGCAAGTGAGTGTAATCAATTAAAACATTTTATAATGTCACTACTAGGCCAAGTTGAGTATAAAAATTAAACAACTCACAGTGCTACTTTTGTGATGGAACTTTTGCATAAAAATAATATAATTGCAACCTTCGCAAACGTAGAAATAGCACTAAGAATGTTCTTATCGTTGATGGTTACTAACGCAACTGGTGAAAGATCATTTTTTACTTTAAAACGGGTCAAAAATTATTTGAGAAATACGATGACGGAAGAAACATTAAATTCGTTAGCTGTTTTAAATATTAATAATGATCTGCTTACAAAATTAGATTTGAATAAAATCATCGACCGGTTTGCAAGTAGGAAGTCCTAGAAAATTTGTTTGTAAATAATTATGTTAATTTACTTTATAAGTTGTGTTTGTGTCTTTGTGGCTTTTTTGTATATTTGTAATAAATAACCTAATAATATTAAAATGGTTTTAATGAATTGTTAACCTAAGACGCATCTATACCTACTGAAGAGTGGCGGTATAGTATAACTTAGCCCCCGGCGGTCCATGAACTAAATCCGGCACTGGGGCGGGCGCTCATTTATACAATGAGAATTTAAACCAGTAAAAATGTGTGCCCTATAGCTTGTGTCCTTCTCTTATATACTGTCATAAGCGCTTTATTAACGATTAAAAAGCAATGTTTTAAAATGAAATAGGCCCAAAATACTTATCGGGAAATGATAAAATAAGGTTTGAACTTGAATTTAGGACTTTGGTGAATTAACAAATAATGTTTTTTACTTGTGTTTTTGAGCCTTGAATATCGTAATTTTGCGTTTTTCTCAGTTTTAAATTATTTATACCTCGAAAACGATTAAATTAACAGAAAAACTACAAGAGATTTATTTTGTTCAGAATGATCCAAAAAATCAAAAAAAAAAATTGTCTGGGACGAAAAAATTAATTTGTATAGAACAATTTGAACAACTGATAATGTGATTATGTAAAAAGATCTCATGGGAATATTTTTTCGAACGAACCCGAGCTTTCCGCCTTGTCTAGTAAATCAAGAAATAACCAAAAATAAAATTTGTTTTTTACAAAAACTCTCAAAAAATGTATACAGCTGACAAACCGACTTGTTTTAAGCTATATGTAACAAAAAACACTTAAAAGAACAAAACACTATGAATTTTTGTCCAAAAATTATAAACGAATGGATTAGTTTAGAAAATATAGCTATATTTTGTTTCTAGTATAACTTAACCGTGTAAAAATCCTAAAATGTAAACGTATAAGAAAGAAAAAACTTATTTATGTTCTAAAAGAGTTTACACATATAAAAAAGTGCACAGAAACTTACCTCGAAATAGTCCGGTCTTTAGATCTGGATAAAGATGGAGATCATATAGCAAAGGCTTCACAGTGTCCGGTAATCTGAACTTTACTAAATTATTGTCTTTATTATCCAAATTGTTTTTTTCCATTTTTAATCTTCGTATTGTTAGCCTCAAACTTTTATTTTCTATTGCAAGAATTGTAGTCGAGAGACCAAGGGCCACCACCGCTATAACGAGACATACTACTAATTTGTGAGATAGTAAAAAAATAAATATCATGTCAGCTCCTCACACAGTACTGTCAAACAGATAGCAATAGTATACAGACTTATGTATTATAGAGCTTATGATAAAGTTCTATTATCTTGCAAGTACATACACCAGGCGTCATTAAAAATAATAAAAAGGCCAGGTAAGAAGTTAAACGACTTTTTAAAGTATTTACAACAATTTAGTATATACGAGGAGAATAAAATAAGTTACATTAAGTATAAAATTAAATACGTAGTGTAGTTCTTTAGTGCCGTATTTTTTTCTAATACGTATAGCGACACAAAATTGTATGTCGGTGATTATTTCTCAGAGTAAATCAACACCTTGCATAATTCTTTCTGACATTCTGTCTTGATTCAAAACTGTCAATACGAACAATATTTTCATTAAAAATATCAAACGTGGTAGAGGTTCGTATTTAATTTAACATACATATTTAGTGTGTTCAGTATAACGTGGAAATATTTTTGTGTATACAACGTTCACAAATATAGTGACTACCTTCATTATCCTAACGGCATGGCATCTTAAAAATGATGGTTAAGTAATAAAAATATTCCCCTCTTACAAATCTTCTATTGTTGAAAATGTGTAAGTTATCAGGACCGCCTTACCCTCGCTGTGAATGTATTATTGCTTTTGTGAAAAGCAATAATTTATGGCTAGAAACAGCTGCAGGAAGAAAAAAATTTGATATTTTTTATATGATTACTTTTATAGCAGGGAGCGATATATCTCCCTGACGAATCAGTGGTTTCGTCAACACACGCCTAGAAGTAATTGTCACTAATATTAGTTCTTATATTTCCTATTACTAAGGTGTACAACGAGTTAACATGATTTCTCTTTAGAGTCCTTACACTTGGAATATTCAATTTATAATATTTTTTTAAAAAAGAAATTAAGTTTTCATTGGATAATTGAAGAGCTCGGGTGAAGATAATGGTAAGTCACATTTCTACAAATGTTCAGAAATTAAACTTAAAAGTTTACCGATTGATTGTTCTGTTGCAATGACATTTGTCGTAGCAGTATTTTCACATGTATATTTGTTAATCTTCTAACTAGCTTATTTTAACTTCACCGCTGAAAACGAATTTTAAATTTACGAGTAAAACGATACTTTGAATAAAAAACACTGTAGATACCATTTTTTACGTTTATTGAATTGCACACAGGATATAAAAATGAAACAAATATACTAAACAATGTTATTAGAAATAAACACAAGAAACAATAATAGCAATAAGAAAAACATTACAGGGACTTTGCAAATAATGACCTGTAAAACTCGTGATGAACGTTGAGAACCCAATCCAAACACGAAAGTACATGTTCAAGTTTACTATAAGGTTCATAGGTTTATAAGGTTTATAGGTTCAATACCAAGCCGTGTAGCATATTTTTTCTGAAGATCTCGAATAAAATGTTCTTGTAGGATTCCAGTTCTTCCTCTTTTTTGAATTGAGTATGAATTAAACTCACCATTGTATGTATCAGCGATTTCGATTTGTTCAAAGTTCTCAGCAGAGAAGCGCATTCGCACAGCACTTCTAATATTACATGGATTAGCCGGTGTAGACTTGGGTTGTACAAAATAGTTTCTCATTTCAGACCATTTTAAAAAATCTTCTTGATTCATCTTGTAAACTATGAATGGATTTTTCTTTTGGCATGTTCTTAGTATGTTTTCCCACTCAGCTGGAGAATATACATATTGACAATGAGCTCGTACGTATTTTTCTACAACAGCAAAATCTCTGTCTGATGGTAACATTGGGTGTCCGACCTGTGGAAAAATATGTATTATTTCCTTAAAATTTCCCAGAGCTAGTAAACGAAGCCACACTCCGACCAAAGACCAGTTTTTATTTTGGCCGACCTAGTTATCAGAGATAGCTATTAACGTACGTCCTTTAATATTGTGCATCTGGAAGTGTTTAAGCAGACAGCTTCCGATCTCATCTGCACCTCTAGCAGTGGTTGACTCGTCCCACAAATAAAAGTATCCCTGTGAGGGGTACAACGAGTATACCCAGATTGTAAGAAAAAAGTTTCTTTTTATAAAATGTAGGAACAATAGACAATTTGGGGGTTGGAAGTGCTTGTTGAAGGTCAAATGTTATTGTATATGTTTTGTTGCTCTCTTGTGCTTTTTTTTGTTGCATTTTTTATCGCGTCTTGTCTAGCTTTAGCCTTCCTGTGATGCAGTTCTGGCTTCAATTTTAACGCTTGAAATTGTTCGTCATTTCTTGGTATTGTAGCCTCTTTCATACTAACATAGATTGAATCACATATGTGGCACGTGTCTGATTTAGGTGATTTAAATTTAATATCAAAATCGTCAGTAAATACTATTCGAAACTTATCAGCACATTCTTGATTTTGCGATAGACATTCAATTTTGTAAACCTTATAGCACTTCTCTATTGTATAGTCCATTGTCATAAAATACGTGTTACAGTTGTCATTTCGGGAATAGGGAATAGTGACTCTCATATTTTGGGAGTCTTTCAATAAATTCTTTAAGAAATAAGATGTTCTCATTAGAAATTTTTTTTTGTGATTTGCATAATGTCCTCTTCTATCCATTTTCGGCGTTAGTAAACCTTGTTTGATGTTTTTAGCAATATTCTCGACTCTACCCCTATTATGTTGTAGTCCATGAATATTTAGAAATGCTTTCTTACAAATTTGATACCTCGTGTTGCCTGTAGTTGTTATTAAATAATCGACAGAGTGACTTCTTCGGGAAGGCAACTCCTTTGGTTTGGTACTGCGGGCCTTTGTTTTAATCTGTATGCATCCAAATAAATACGCCTTTTGGCTATTAAAATTATTTATCTCCCAAAACTTCTGAAAAATGCTTTTCCTTTCGTCTGCTGATACTACCTCAAAACATTTTCTTTTGTACAAACAATCTTCTCCCATCGATTTTTGTGGTATAACGTTTCCCTTTCCTCTTTTACAAGTATATGATTGACCACTGTTCCGTTTGTTTTGTTGTCACTGATCAATGTTACATGTTCGTTTCCTTTTTCTTCCTCGATCAGGGTTTTCCTTGTCAGGTTCACCAGATACTGCATTAGTATTGTGGTTGGATAACGGTGTAGGCAATATCTTACGATGTTTCTGCAAAAGAAATTAAATTTGTACAAAGACAACATTTTTAAGCGTAAGAAAATTTCTGGCCAATGCATTATAAATGCATTCATTTTTTCGAATCCTGAAAAAACTAATAAGTAGTTTTGATAATTTAAACACATAATGAAAGATTACATTATTACCGGGGGTCAAAAGTCCCTTAGAATAAGCCAAAAGTTTCTTTTGAATGAGATATTTAAAATTAAAATTCACACTAAATTTTCTCTTCTTTTTCACTCCCTTAACTTATTAAAATACACATTGTAGAAGTTTTCAAGTTCCCTCGCTCATAATGTAATCTGTCATTCTGGGTTTAAATTTTTCAAAAATACTTATTAGTTTTGTCAATATTCGAAAAAAATAAATGCATTTAAAAAGCATTAGCTCGATCTTTACAATGTATCACTGCACATGTAAATTGATGAAAACAATGGTAACTACTTGTGAATTGGCTATATTCGTTAGTCTCGTCAGTATACGTAAAAAATGGTATCTACACAATTACCATTATTTTCAAGCTAAATCAAGTTGGAGACAAATATTCAAAAACTTACCTTTTTCTTGTCAATATCTTCGTTAAAACTGTAGTCTGGATCTTTATCGCTATCATCGCATTCTGAACTACAATTTGTGTCACATATTTCTTGCAAATTTCGCTTATTTTGTTCACACAAAGACGTAAACAACTTATTGTTCGCCGTCACGATGACAAATACCATTATATTCGTCACGACGACTGTCAGTTACCAGGATGTTAGGGTGCTACTGTAGCGTCACCTATTAAGATATCGATAAACCTTCACAAGGAATCTGTTTCTAGCTACATTTACCAGTATTTCCATATAAAAAGTCGATTTCACCAAAAATTTTAGATACCATTGACGTGGGCCACAGCCCACGGCCTCGCGGTCCGAGGGGCTTCGCGCCATGGAGATTTATGTATTACTTAAACCTAATAGGTCCCAACGCCTAAGTAACCAAAACAAAAAATGATAACAAGCCTACTAATATCCAGAACGCGCCCACAATCTCGCGCTTTCAAAATTTTCAGACACGAGCCGACTCCGACCGATAGCCGACGGACCAACATGCCTATCCACAGACACACACAAAAGTGGTAACAACAAGCCATGATCGCGCCGAAAAACTTGCTTGCGTCGCTATCGCTCGCGAGAAATCCTCGCTGCAATGCACGTCACCGCTGGGCCCTAAGAGAGATGCCGGGAGAAAATGGGAATCCGAATCAGCAAAACGAAAAAGAAAAGCTGAAAGAGCAATATCAAACCAGGCGTTAAGTACAGGAATGATGAAGTTTCTTAATCCGACTGCATCTGGTAGTACAAAACCATCTGAATCGATAGCGTCGACTTCTAAAAAACATTCAGTCACGATTGAGATTCCTATGAATTTTTGAAGTACTGATGGAGAACCACTAAATACTGATACCGAACGACAGTCTGAAATTGATACAAAATCAATATCTACGGAATCAGATTCCGACGATGAAATTCCTGTGTTTCCCGAGAGCAATATTCTAGATCACGAAAAAAAATTAAAATTTGTTATCCACCAATTAGCAGCGATGCGAGTAACGAAATTATACAAATATTTGATAATTTTAATCCAGGTATGTGGTCGATGCGCATATTAGACGTTCAGCGTCATGATATAGTTCAGAACGGCCCCTCACAACAATTAAATATTGGTGATGAAGATTATCTCAAAGACGACGACCATAGGCACTAATTTTTATTTCTCTAGAAAATTGAGTAATGGTGAAATTCAACATCGTCGCTGGTTAGTTCATTCTAATTCTCAAAATGAAAGTATTCTGTTTTCCATGCAGACTTTTTGACAATTCACAAACTCAGATGGTACAGGGAGATTACTGTGACTGGAAACATTTAAGCAGTATTTTACAGACATAAGAATAGCAAAGAACATATATGGTATTTATGTTGCAATGGATAACATTAGAAAGAGGCATAAAATAGGAAAAAACAATAGACAAAAAAAATCGGTTGCCTGTAAAGTCGGTTTTACGGGCGAAGATTTTACGTGACAACGTCTTTTTCTCGGTAGAATATTTATTGATATGAATATTATTAAATTGCACAATAGGAACAAGGAATTGAATGAAAATAAGAATTGCACAAATTTTAACTATAGAAATATATTTTGTTTACTAAAACATTGTACATGTAAACTTAAACTTAACTAATTTCTATTTGAGTGATTTTGTTGAGGATAGGACGATGATAGGAGAAATAGCATCGCACCAGCGGACCGATCATGTTTGAGTGGGAGAGAGACACAAGGCATTCGCCGGTCCGGCGGGCCTCCCTCTCGTTCGGTGACTCATCGTAACAGACGTGAGCGGGCGTTACACTTTTTCATGAGTGACTCCGAGCCACAACCTAATTTAAGACGTTGTCACGTCAAAAAAGCGAAAGGCTAATTTGCGAATCTCAAAAACATTGGTACAATTTGTTTGACTAATTATTCGATGTTATTAACTTCTTAGCCTCTCATAATCTCGCATTCAGAGGTCACAGAGAAGCTATAAAGACAGACGGTGACTTTAAGAATAGTAGGTACTTTATTATTTATTTAAATTGATATCAAAATTTGATCCTACTTTACGAAAACATATAAGACGTATTACTAACAAACAACTTAAGCACCATTATTTAAGTCACGATATACAAAATGAATTGACCACACTGATGTCAAAACCGGTAACTGCTGAAGTGATTCGGAAATTAAAAGAGGCAAAATATTATTCTTTTTTCCTTGACTGCACTGGAGACTGTATTAAAGTAGAACAAATGTATATGATCTTAAAATTTTGTAATACATCAACGGGTCCAATAGAAGAACACTTTATTGGATTTCTTGCTGTAAGTAAGACAACAGGAGAGTATTTAGGTAATGCCATACTAGGCGAACTATTAAAGAATGGCTTAGATATTCAAAAGTGCCGTGGTCAAGGTTGATACGACAATGGCGCAAATATGGTAGGCATAAATATTAGAGTCACACCTTGCGGTTGTCACAGCTGGAATACAAATAATGATCTCAAATTTCACTAAATTTATAACAGACGTGAAACACTTGCTTCAATACATTACAGATAATAACTTAAAAGAAATATACCCAAACATTTACATCGTCATTAGAATATTATTAACAATAACATTTAGTACAGCCTCCGCTGAAAGGAGCTTCTCAAAATTAAAACTCATTAAGAATTATTTAAGGAGTACGATGTCACAGGAAAGACTTTTTGCGATCGCAATTTTGTCTATCGAGGCTGATATAGCATCCAAGCTAGATTACGACCACGTTTTTAAACAATTCAGCAGTGTAAAAAGTAGAAAATTTCGATTCCTGTAATATTTAAATTAAATTTTTAGGTCATTTGTAAGTTTGACTAGATTTTGCATGGATAAAAGATTATTAATGAAATGACACATGTCATGACTTTTTTAAAAAATCTATCTTTATGCACGAGCAGAGGGCCTCGCAAAATGTATCTTGCCCATATAAAATTATGATCTTGTGCCGTCACTGTTTTCATACATAAAATTATCTTGGTATTGTTTTAGTCTACGCTAATAGGAAAAAAAAATGGAAAAATTAAAAACTAGATAGATAAATAGATTTATTCATGTAAATTTTTACATTACCTATAACATTCGTCAGACATAAAAAATTATCCTTTCTACAAGATATTATCCACAGTTTCCTGGTCACACAATATTTAGAAAATTTATGATATCTTAAGATATTAGCTTTATTGTCACTATTGCAACAAACAACTGCACAGCGCATTTTGAAAAAGGTACAAAAACCCGATACACTAGAGCAAATAAAAACTAGATCAAATAAAAAACTGAAGAGTAAATAAGTCTCTATTTAAATATACTACAAAAAAAATTAAATCAAAACACTAAATCAAGTGAGATAAGTACAACAGTTTTGGAAAAAATCCACTGTATAATATAATGACTAACAGCAAATAACCACCACAGATACTTTTCAACGTACTATAATGATTTAATTGAAGGAAAACGCCGTAAATTGCTGGAATGTTAAAAAAAGTCGTTAAACTGTCATAACAAATAATGGGTTCGGGGGATCTTTGCTACGTCACACGCCTGGTTCAGCTGTCAAATGTCATGCGCAATATCATACCTTGTGTATATTGTACCATGAAGTTTTAGAAAAATAAACAATAGTAGCTCCTAAGATTTACAACATGTATTAAAAATAAGTCAGTGGAATGCTTGATCTATTATGTCAAATAAATGCATTTTAATGCAATATTTAAACAATAAAACAATCGATATTCTGCTAATTAGTGAATCGCTGTTAAAAAAAAAAGACCCTCAATATTCTTTTAATGGTTATAATCTTATTAGAAAAGATAGAGACGATAGCTATGGAGGCGTAGCTATTCTCATTCGCAGTACAATTAGCTTCAGGGAACTAAAACTAAATTATATTCAATACCGAAATAGAAGTCTGTGGCATCAAAACTAAATTTGAAACAATTTAACTAAGGTTCCTATCTATATACAGACCTCTTAAATGTAAAAGCACAGTAAATGGTTGGATAAACATATTCTCACAGGTCAGAGGCCCATTAATTATAGATGGAGATTTCAATGATCATCATGTAATTTGGGGATCTAGTTATAATGATGCAACTGAAACACAACTTATTAAAACTATAGATGATCTCAATTTTATAGTGAAGCACCTACTATTTAAACCCAACCTGATCAAAATAAATCAGCTGTCGATGTTATATTTCTTACAACAGATTTAGCGAATAAAATAAATTGGTCTATATATTTAGTGATTTTATGATCTGTATAAACAGTGAACGGCTAAATTATGGAATATTATCATTATTTCGAGAACCGTCGAGTTTTGAGGGAAATTCCGAAACAGGTCGATGGAGTAGGGATGACGTCACCGGTGTGGGTGTAGTGACATAACCCGTAATTTTTTAATAGAAATTGGTATAAAGCGACACCTTATTTGAAGGAGAATTTAATTCTCTATTTAACAACATTACATTTTTAACTAAAATATTTTTTTATGGATACAAAAACAATTTTTTTAATTTAAATTCAACTAATGATTTATTTCATAATGTACTTTAAAGTAACCAAATTATGCATAACAATTATTTTAAATTAAATGTTCGAAATACCATCCATCGGTTTCTTGACAATATGCGAATCTACGGACACATTCATCAAGTACATTGCAGATGACTTCTGGAGTAATTAGACTCATTTCATGCCTAATTTTATCTTTCAAGTCCTGTAAGTTTTGGGGTCTATTGACATAAACTTTTGATTTTATGTAACTCCACAGGAAAAAGTCTAGAGGTGTTAGATCTGGCGACCTTGCTGACCTTCTGGGAAAGCAATTATTTAAAAATTGACGTACTTCACGTGCGTAATGCGAAGGGGCTCCATCTTGTTGAAACCAGATATTTTCACTAGGTAAATTTGGATTATTGGCATTTGAATACATGTTAGCAAGGACAGGTATAAGTTGATTTCTCAAAAAAGTTAAATAACGTTCTCCTGTTAGATTTTCTTCAAAGAAAAAAGGGCCCATGATTCTGTCATTAATGATCCCTGCCCATACATTTACTTTCTGAGGATATTGCGTGTGTGACTATCCAATGTGAGTTTTCTTGACTCCAATATCTGCAATTTTGACGATTCACGGTACCATGTACAAAAAAATGTGGCTTCATCGGAAAAAAGGATTTGATTGATGAAATGTGGATTGAGGATACATAAATGCTGCATAATTTCAGAAAATTGAAGCCGGCGATCGGGATCGTCGTCGTTTAATTCCTGATGTAGTTGAATTTTGTACGGATGGTATTTTTCTTTTTTTTTTTTTTAATACGTAATACCGATCGTTGGGAAACTCCAGCATATTCACCCATTTGTGTTGAACTACTGTGAGGATTGTCATGTATATTTAATAAAATATCAAGTTTCACATTGTCTTCAATTTTAGGACGCCCAGCGTTTGGAATATGTTTAACGTGCCCAGTTTCTCCAAATTTTCGGACTATTTTACTTACTATTGATTGGCTGATAGGTCTGTCTAGATATTTTGCGTTGAATAAATTGCATACCTCGTTCTGTGTTCTCTTTTTATCTCCGCATCCGCTAAGAATTAATATTTCTATGCGTTGTGTTTCATTTAGGTGAGCCATAATTTAGTACCTATTCAAAAGTAAAAATTACAATTGACAACTGATGACAATTCACAAAATCAAAACATTTACCTCAATAAATATTACAGTAACTATGCCACTATCACTTGCTTGAATTAACATTTGACAAAAAGTTTCAGTCTTCATGAGATAACTTTTTGTGTCCATTATTATTTTTACTTATTTTTGCTTTTTTAAGTATTTACTTCAGAAAGATGGCATTCTACAATTAATTTAAAATAATTGTTATGCATAATTTGGTTACTTTAAAGTACATTATGAATTAAATCATTAGTTGTAATTTAGTTGAATTTAATTAAAAAAAAATTGTTTTGTACCCTTAAAAAATAGTTTAGTTAAAAATGTAATGTTAAATAGAGAAGTAAATTCTCCTTCAAATCAGGTGTCGCATTATACCAATTTCTATTTAAAAATATTAACGGTTATGTCACTACACCCACACCGGTGACGTCATCCCTACTCCATGTACGTTATAAGATGGGTATTTTATAACAAAAATCGACCTGTTTCGGGATTTTCCTCAAAACTCGACGGTTCTCGAAATAATGATAATATTCCATAATTTAGCCGTTCACTGAACATTAAAAACATTTATTTATCTGAAAAAATTAACCCGAAATATTAGATAATTATGCCGAAGGCTAATTTTTCCTTGCACGAAATCAAAGCGGAGCAATTTTTCAATAACTGTCACCAAATGGAAAATACGTCAGATAAATATAATTTTTTGATTGATTGTATAAATTATGCAGTTCAACTGTCAATTCCACAATATAAAGCTTTTAAAGGCGAAATTCGAAATTCTCTGCCTTGGTGAATACAAACGGTGACGACATTATCAAAGAGAGTAAAGAAGCACTTTTAAATTATAAACAAAACCCTACCTTTGAAAATTACTTGAAATGTCAAGATTTCATGGCAAAAATTAAAAGCAATATCTAACGAAAGTTGGAAAAATTTTGACTCTAACTTAAACAAGAATACTTCTTCAGAATTATGGAATCAAGCAAAAGAATTTAAAACAAGTGAGAAAAAACCATTTCCAACATTGCAAAAACGTTAAAATTTTTTGGCTTATAAACAATTAGAATAATTTCTCGAATAGACTTTGTACACATTATTCTACTCTTTTAACCAAAAACGTTTTGATAGGTACGACTTACTGTAAATTATTAAAAAAACACATGCCAAAATATTGTGTTTAAGCATAAAAACCATATACCAGAGCATGACTTAAGGTGTTTCAAACTGGATTTGACACCACCGTTCCACCACTAACCAGAAACAATGTTTAATTAAAAAATTAAAATAATAAGTCATAAAATAAATTTTATTACAGAAATTACAAAAATTAAAATGGAAGTAGGTATACAAGTAGGTTTTAATTCTGCTTTTAAAACTTTATTACCGTGAATATAAAATGAATTTCATTTTACACATTAGATGCATTTTAAGAACGTGATAATTTATTTTAAAATTTACACCACAACCGATGCGGATTGATCAAGGAACTGAATTGAGAATTCTTTTGCATATCCGTCCTTGCAGTATTCTATGTCTCTTTCTGGTGTTCCTCGAATTGGTATTATGCTGGCTAAATATTTTTATTCTTAGCACTTTTTAGCTTACTGTTGTCAAGCAGAGATCTTCAATATCACCATTCCTGCACACTTTCTTCTCCAGCCCTCTTGCATGTATATTTATAGGCGATAGGCGATAAGCAACACCCCTGCTTAAGGTCCTTTGTCACATTGAATGGTTCCGAAACCTTCTGGCCCGTGGCCTTCTCTTTATTGCACTTTTTGCCTCTTATTATCCTTAAATATGCACAATCTGCCAGCCCGGAAAACATATTGTTCCTCTATTTCCCCATACTTCCTGATGTGCCTTGAATAGATTAAATTCTATTTTTTATTATATTGCTGTATAATCTCCCTATTGAACGTGATGATAATTCTTCTGTTCTCACAAATCTTTCCGTCACCTTTTTTATTGATCGATTTTATATATGATATAGTCCAGTCTGATAGGATGTTGCCGCCCTTATTCAAGCAGTCATTAAATAAATCTGTTAACAGTTCAAGTAAATGTCTGCTCCATATTTTACCAGCTCAATGGGAATATTTTCTGGCCTCGGAGATTTGCCATTTTTCATTTCTCTTGATATCACTGTAATCTCATCTAACATTATTTTCTCCACTTCTTCTTCTATTGATCTGACTGAGCCTATTTCTTCTTTAAATTCTTATTCTCTGTTCATAGGGATTTGTAGTGTTCTTCCCATTTGTTACAACTAATTAATTCCATGTTTCCATCTTTTCTTACCTATCTCAGATTCTTTAAGGACTTCCACACTGTGTACCTGAAACCATTACTTAAATACTATTGCCAGGCTTTAAAGTTTAAAAATCAAAGCAAGTAAGGATGTGCGAGAGGGAAATCTGAGCATCTTATTTATTGGTTTTAGTTGTATTTGTAGAAATGAAAATGGTATTGTTGGCATAGAGTATCAAACTCAAGCTCTCTGGCTTAGAATGCTAGTATCTTGTTACACTCAGCTATGTCCACCACACCAGACCTACACACCTGTATTCAGAGTGAATACCTACTTTAAATCTGCCTGATCTCTTAGCACATAAAAGCGATGTATAACTGTGAACCAAAAGTGGTACACAACAGCTACAAATAAAAAAATGGAATAAGGCTTGCATTGTGAGGTAAATGAATGGGATGCAAAACATTAAGTGTTAATAACCACTTGTCAAGCTCATAACCGAATAGATTTTCCAATAAATAAAACAAAAAACTAGGTAAATTAATATTACACAGTAATCAATACTTAAAAAGACATATTATATAAAATAAACTAAAAAATGAACTACATTTCATATTTTTCAGGTTACTGGTTTATTACATTAACCAAAATAGTATTTCTAGAAGGGAAAGGTATAAGTATGTTTTTGAAAACTCAGTAATCTGTACATATGTAATAAGCATTATAATAAAGAAATATTATATAAGTTGTATTTCATGTATATGAAGAATAAATTAAAATATATTTTATATATTTATTAGTTTATTATAAAAATGTTTTTGTTTTCAATGCCAGCTTTATATGCAATTTTAGTGTTTATCAAAAATAATTAATCAAATTGAAATATTTTTTTTAAATAGTATGTGTAATACAAAATAAACATCTGTTCATAACTTAAGTATGGTTTGAATAAAATTGACCCAATTTACTATAAGGTGATTGACTGCCCTACTTATGTTAAGAGTAAAAAATAATCATTAACCCGTTTGACAGAGACAGAGTACCTTTAATAAAATAATCCCAGAATACATTGTCAGATATTTCGAAAATATTTGTACTTATAAACACATTTACTTCACTTTATATTTACCTGATAATTATTATGCACAGCAATAAAAATTTCTATTATATCCTAGTAACAACCAATGAAAACTTTTTTAATGGTGTAGTAACATATAAAAGAATTTAATTTTTGTTGCCAAATGGATAAATATTGTTTTTAAATATTTATTTATGATAAATTTGATTTCAAGATATTATGATAACATAACTTCACATATCTACCTCGCTTCAATCGATGAAACATATTTAAATTTCCTGTTGCATTATCTTTCCATATTAGAATACTTTAAATAGATAAAATATGCAATGATAAAAATACTTTTCTTAATTTTAAAATAAATAACTTACCGGATAGTTGAGGGTTGAGGTTATGTTAAAATGTCACTGTCAGCCTGCGAACATGAAATACCAAAAATTAAGTCTCAATTCCTAATAAAAATTCCAAGAGAACAGAAAAACTGTGATAAATAGTACTGAGAATATTTTGAAAATATGCAACATATTATATAGTACATATTATTATTGTGATATTATTATGGTTTGTTACATATTATAACACTATTATAAGAAACTATTTAAATTTTTGAAGTTGTGGTAACTAAACAACAGATGACGCAAAAGTAGAGGGTGGCTACCATTGTATTAAAGAATATTTATTTAAAATTATTTTTTTCATTTTACATTTTATCTATCTTAAATTTCTCTGTAGACATATTAGTCATAAATCATAACGGTAGACATATTAGATATTGAATGCAGGACAATTATTCAATGTGGCAGAAGATCGAGAAGCCTTCGCCATACTGATCGCCATCGCCAGCGTCCGATAACTCTGATATGGCACGTGAAGAAGTCAAATTTTGCTGTTGTATTATATGTCCACATATTTCAATGAGTAACTTTTCCAACCACAGCCACCTAAAGTTAGTAACTTTAGTTGACTGTGGTCCAACACATTGGAAAACGTTAGTCAATGGCATTTTAGATTTTATTTATCACCTTTTTTGTGTAGAATAAATTGTTTTAAATTTTTTTTTGGAAACCCTCTGTTGTAAACCGGCCGTACGACGACCAGTTGGCTTATTATTGTACATTTTTCATTCACTCATGATACCTATTCCTGGATTCTGGATACTGTGATAGTTTGTATAGATCTGAAAGATGGGTAGGTATACCGTATATTTTTGGAGTAACTCCATCTTCTTCTTCTAGTACCGTCTCCACTAATGAAAGTTGGCTATAACCATTGCAAATTCGTCCCTAGCTTCTACTTTTCTTAAGAGCGTCTGTGTGTTTAACCCAGTCCAGTCGCGAATGTTTTTCAGCCAGGATACTTGTCGTCTACCAGGACAACTTTTCCGTCGATTTTACCCTTCATAATCAGTTGCAACACATCTCAAAAGCTTCCAGTTTTCTCATTAAGTCAACATTAACAGTCCAGGCTTCGACCATAAAGAAGAATAGAGAGGATATAACATTTTATCATCCGATATCGGATTTGCAGATTGAGTCTTTGGTTACTCAGAAATTTCCTCATCTTCAAAAAGGCTGTTCTTGACTGCTCTATTTTTGAGCGAATTTCTGATTTCGGATTCAGATCTTCCGTAATCCAGACTAATAAGTATTTCGCTTTGTCCACTTGCTCAATATCTTCATTTTTGATCTGGATCCTTGTAATGACTTTGCCCCTCTTACTGATAACCATGGTTTTTTTTACTTTATGTTTATTGTTAAATCAAACTGTTCCCCAGTATCACAAATTGTGTTTAGTAACGTCTGCAGGTCTGTCTCACTTTCAGCGATAATGACTGTATCGTCAGCATAACGGAAGTTATTTATATTTTCACCATTTATCTTGAAGTAACTCCATAGACTCCGAAAATTGTTTGTCGCCTGCTATGAAATGATTCGCAGTCATGCAAAATATAGTGGACTATTTCAGGTCCTCTCCTACAGAGTCTACAGCTTAAGTCTACATGCAACAGTCCCATTCAATGTAGGTGTTCCTTACATGTCCAATAAGGAAGAGCTTATGACTCTGAGCTGATTTCTGCTTATTTTCTGAGTACTTCCGCCCTTTCAACACATGTTTAACCCAAATATACGGTTTACTATGTGCGTGATCGAATATATTTTAAATACCTATAGGAGAGACATGGAAGGAGTGAGACACTACTAGGGAGGTCGGAGACAGGATATGATAAATATTATTTTTTTAAATAATAGAAAATTTCCTTCATTTTACTTTGCATTTTGATAAATTAACTATTAAGAATGATTTTACTGTCTGTGTGATTTTACTCTCTGTGTATTCCACCTCCAGAAGATATTGGTGCAGTCAATTTAAGCACTGGTCCAAGGTACATGTTCTCATTGTTAGACAAATTACTTCTCTAGAAATAATTTTTTTTTTGTTTTTAGAAAATGCCTCGAAGCAAGATGGGAATCAAACGTCCTGCAGTTAATCTAGAAAACCTTAAAGCTGCTGTAGATGTTCTTGTAGGTACGGCATCTTTTGATATGTGAAACAGCGAAAGAAAATAATTCAAAAACCACTTTGCTAAGGCATTATATATTATATTATGTATTATAAATTATAAAAGTAAAATTGCACATAAGCAAATTTTCACAGACGATGAAGAACATCTTTTGGCAGATTATCTAAAAACGGCGGCCAAGCTACATTATGGCCTACCAAAGAAAGAACTTCAAAAATTAGCATACGAATTTGCTAACGAAAATAATAAAAAATTCCAAATCCTTGGTTAGAACAAAAACAAGCTGGGAAGGAGTGGATACGAGGATTTTTACTTAGACATCCAACTGTAGCTTTACGACAACCAGAAGCTACAAGCATTGCAAAAGCTACTGCTTTCAAGAAAAACACTGTTTCAAACTTCATTGTTAACTTAAAAAGTTGTTACGATCGCTACTAATTTGAGACAAACAAGATATATAATGTTGATGAAACTGGTAATACTACCGTTCGTGTTCCTCCAAAAATATTAGCACAAAAAGATCAAAAACAAATAGGAAGCGTAACTTCTGGAGAACAAGGAGTCAACATAACTATGGTGGCAGCCTTAAACGCAGTTGCCTCCTATGTTTATATTCCCTAACACAAATCTTCTGGAGCAATAGAGGTTGCAAATCCTTCAGTATGGATAAACGAAAATTTATTTGTAACATATTTGAAACACTTTATAGCACACGTTAAGCCATCCATAAATGACAAAGTGCTTCTTATACATTCTTATATATACACCCGCTAAAGACGAAATAGGGCAATATAAATCGGCAAAAACCCAAGAGCAGTTTAAAAAGTGTGAAAGAAAGATAAAGCGGAAAGTATTTAGTGAATAAGAACCAGAATAAATCCCTTAAATGAAAATAATAAACAAAAAGAAAAATGAAAGTGGCGAAAATGAAAGTGGAATAAGTCTTACACTGCAAGATTCGTCATCAGATGAAGAAGAAGAGTTTTTTGAGAAAATTATAGTAGAAGCGGAAGCCAAAGAAAATGAAGAAAATTATCAAATTAACAGTAATAATATTGTTTTAGTAGAATTAGCTACAAAAAAAATAAAGCGACATTTTGTTGCTAAAGTTATTAATGTCCTAGATGACGGTTATAATGTTAAAGTTTACAAGAAAATTTATGGTACGGAAGCATCTAGAAATTTCATACCTAGTAATGAAGACCCTTCTTTGGCAACAACTCTGATGTGATACTACGTCTTCTTGAACCTAAGTCTGTAGGTTTGTCAAAACGGCAAGAGGCACAACTTATATTTGCAGTTGATTTTAGCCAATACAATATTGTTTAGTTTATCGGTTATTTATATTGTTAAATGAAGTTTATTTTTATGTTACATTGTACTGTTTTCTCTTACAAAATATGTACATTAAGGAGTTGTTCCAAGGTACAACCCTAGTTGTTCTGAAGGTTTGAATTTTATGTTGTACCTCAAACCAGCGAGTGATTATTTTATTTACTTATTTTTCAAGTACTTAACTTATTTCAAGTTCAAAAAATGGTCTAAGGAACAACACTTTCCCCAATTTTTAAAAATCACTTTTATTCTTACTATTCTGTTGCCTACTATACTTTTAATGATGGAGTCAGAAGAATGTTTTTTTGTTTTTTTTGGCAATAAAAAATCACACATTTTCTTTAATCCTTTTGTATTTATTCTTAAAATAATGCTCATGCTATATAAAAACTTATGTACACCGAATATTATACAATTAATACTGATTTTTAGTCTACAAATATATCGTCGAACGGTATTTTAAATATAGACTTTAAAATTGTTTCTATAATACTATTGACTATTGATCTATTTGTTTCCATTGAAATGTCATCTACTTCTTTAGAATTTTCGTTGAGTACGTTGTTAAAGCTGTCCTCTAAAATAAAAATCATATATTAGAAATATTTTTTGTATCCTTACTAATAATTTATGGTTATTAGCGTTTAAGGTCTTGATTTCACAATTACATGAAATTCAGTCTTTTAAAAATCATCTATATTGTAGATACCCATATATTATTAATCGAATCTTATTTAAATACTGTTAAATAAATGAAAATAAATAAGATAGAAAGAAGTAGAAAAAAAAAAAAAGAAGTAGAAATATTTTGATAAATTAATGTATACTCGGTTCGCTATTCCCAGTCCGAACTGTCTAGTGAATTTAGTAATTATTTTTTTGCAAAGTTAGTTACTTTTTGACAGACAAAAAGAGGCTGGAAATTACTATACAACCAAGCACACGTACTCATAGCCAATATTAATAGTAAACAAACTAAATAGTAAATAAAATAGAACTTTTCGAATTACCGACAATCAATATTTATTTATCTGTACCATATAATAAATAGTTTTGTTAAATTATAACAACTAAAATATATTTTTTAAATATATAGGTACCCAAAATTTGATGGGTTTAGTATATACTTCCACTATTTAGAATAATTCTTCTTTTTTTAAAGAAAGAAGTCTGCAATAGTAGGATACTTGAGCTATTAATATCGAAAAGTAGGAATTGTTGTGTTGTAGGTTTCCGACAATGAATCTGTCAAAATATGCCCAAGCTAAGCGAATGGAGTATATTAACCCCTTCAGTCATGCTGGGTATAATCATGTATAATATTGTACCCATTAATTTGAATGCATATATAATTCTACAGGAATCTGCAACTTAGGCAAGTTTATCGAAATCTATATTCTATAAGTACTATACTTCTGCATTTTGTACCTAGATGGCGCATGGATGGTTTTGTGCTATAAGAAAATTAATGTCAAAAACTCAAAAGCAATATGTCGGCAATTGCATTGTTCACAAGAGGTAAGTGTACTTGTTTCTTCAAATATTAGTTTGAATAAAGTCAATCGCCGTTTATATTTCAGTGCAATGTTGAAAGTAGTGTTACTTCTTACTAATTGTGAATATATTTTATTGAAATTAGATTTTTTTCAAATATAGAAGTGTGCTTCAAATTCGATGGGCACAATTGTAGCCAAAATGACTCAGTGTTATTTTTTGTTTCAGAGTAAAATGCCTCCAAAAAAGTATTTAACTGAGAAAGAACTCCTGGAAGAGCTGGAAAAACTGTCCGACATAGAATGATTTGTTAGTGATGACGACAGTGACTGTGAAGAAAAAATACAAGTTAGACAGAGAGTTGGACATATTTATGATAGATGATGTCTCAGAAAATCAAAACGAATTGGAGGACGAGGAAGAGGATAATGAGGTAGAAAAGGAGGATGATGATGAACAGGGCGAAAACGATGGTAACTATGATAACTTCATTACTCTGAAAAAAAATGTAAAATGGTTACAGAATGTTCAATATCTAACACGACAATTACCTAATAAAATAACACAGATTTCTAATGAAAACTGTTCTGAGGAATATCCAGTTACATATTTTATGAGATATTTTCCCGAAAGTATATTCGAAAATTTCGTTCAATATACGAATATGTATGCTTTGCAAACTGGAAATGAGAAATTTGTACCCTGTAATCTACAAGAAATAAAATCATTTTTTGGCCTTAGTATTCTAACAGGCTGTCTAAAATTTCCAAGACTGCGAATATATTGGGACAGATCTTTAAAAATTGATATTTTTTCGGACACAATGACATTGAATCGTTATTTCAAACTTCGCACGCACATACATTGTGTTGACAATCTGGAAACCAGACAGAGCGACGACAAACTGTGGAAAGTTCGACCAGTTTTTGAATCAGTCCTAAAGAGATGTAGAGAACTGCATATAGAAACAAATATTTGCATAGACGAACAAATCATGCCTTTCAAAGGGAGATTGTCTATAAAACAATACATCAAAAATAAGCCTAATCCATGGGGAGTGAAACTGTATTTATTAGGTGGTGAAAGTGGACTAATTTACAATTTTCTAATCTATCAAGGTAGTACCACAGAAATAGAACCTTCCAATTTGAAATATGGACAAGGTGCAGCTATCGCATTGCAATTAACAAAAGAACTTGAACCTAATAAGCATGCATTGTACTGTGACAATTATTTTACGAGCTATAATCTTTTACAAATTCTCAACCAAAAATCAATACTTGTTGCTGGTACTGCGAGGATCAATAGATTTTCTAAACCACCTTTAACTGATGTAAAAGATTTTTTAAAAAACCAGAGAGGATCAACGGAACAAATTATCTCTTCTGATGGAATTGTAGTAACCAGATGGTTAGATAACAAGTCACTGATAATGGTATCCAACTTCGTTGGGGTTGGTACAGAAGATGTTGTAAAACGTTGGAATAAACAAACAAAATGTTTCATTGACGTAAGTCGACCCGAAGTTATACAAAAGTATAATAAGTCCATGGGTGGCATAGATAAAACAGATGCTCTTATTGCGTTTTACAGAGTAAAAAACCGTTGCAGAAAGTGGACTGTTCGACTAATCTTCCATGCAGTTGACATGGCCCTAACAAATTCATGGTTAGAATATAAAAAAGATATGCATACTTTAGGAATTGCAAAAAAAGATATCATAGACCTTCTACACTTTAGGATGAAAGTTGGTGAAGCCCTCATAAAAGTCAACTCTTTCAATAACCGAAAACGGGGAAGACCTTCAAGCGGTACATCTAGTCCAGTAGTAGCTGAAAAACGCCAAAACATTTAAATTAGACCTCTTACTGAGGTGCGATTAGATATCATTGGACATTTTCCAGAGCACCCTCAGCTACCTTTACCTTTAAGATGTAAAAACCCTGGTTGTATAGGAAAATCAAGATGGAAATGTCAGAAGTGCAATGTCCATTTGTGCCTTCAAAAGGAAAGAAATTGCTTTTTATGTTTCATATGCGCTAGTTTTTTAGATTTGTTAAGTACTTTTGGGTACAAATGAACCCATAATAAATTTTTTTATGTATACATGCTATATTTTTATTAATGTCCAAAAAGTGTTATATGAACTGTTTTAAGTACATTTTAACCAAAAAATATTTTTTCGTTCGCTGAAAAAAAAAAGAGGTACTGAAAGGGTTAATGTAAATATCTTAAACATGCTGATTTTGAACAGTCAGACTACATTGTGCGTCTCTTCAAGACGATGTTTTGATTATATTTATATATTTTATTGTAAAATAAATAGAGAACAAGTGATGCGGAAACGGTCAGAATATTTTCTCCCCAGGGCTGGTAGCTGACACGGAAACACTGTTCAAATACAAATAGCAATCTGGACGTCAAAAATTTGGAGCGTCGCAAATCCGGATCGTGACCTGCACAACATATTTTAATTTTTTTGTTAAATGTTTATAAAAATTTGTACCGAATAGTACAAGGACATTTTCGTTCAAATGTAAACAAAACTTAGAGAATTAAAAACTAATCCTAATTTTCATTTAAAAGTCTTTTTGAGCTGTAAGGTTCATTATTGAATAAATAGGTATGCCCATAAAAGAACTATAGAATTTGGGATGATACCAATCCAGATGATCTCAAAGAGCGCCCAACGCATTCGAAAAAAGTTACTGTTTATATTTGTTTGACTACGGCGTTGGCCAGATTATCACCGTCAACGGCTAGTGTCGCAAGTTGATGATTACCAACTTGTTTTAGCTTGATGGGTTGGTATCGATAAAAACGACATGTGGTTTTAACAAGATGGCACTACATGCTACACAGATAATGTCATATTGGACATTTTGCACGAGCGATTTAAGGGCATGGTCATCTCAGTTATAGGTAATGCGAACCAGCCACCAACATCGTAGTATTTGACTCCGTTACATTCTTTCTTGTAGAATTTTCTTAAGTCACAGATCTATCCGAATAAGTCACAAAAAACAGTGGTCCTCAAAGTCAACAGAATCGATAACATCAGTCAAATTTATGCGTCTGAGTTATGTGCCAGTTATATTATTAACGATGTTGTATTCCATACATAATGGTATTGAGGGACCTTCCAAACCAATAAAATATTAATTTTTTGTTCATACTCACCTAAAACTTTATTTCCACCGAAGAGATTTCCAAAATGATAATAGCTTTTTTCAACGTTTAGGTCCAAATGGGATTTGAGTGTGTTTGTGTCTACATACCGCTTTCCATCTTTTTTGGTAATAAATTTGTAATCTACCGTATATATTACGGAGGAATTTACTGAAATTTTATAAAAGATTTAAATAATTATTAACAGTAAAAAAATTATGTAATTATGTAATTATTGTATTACTATATCCTATGAGAATATTAAGAAGTAGACAACAAGCCCTAGTTCATTTGCCGCATTCGTAAACTTTATGAAACACAGCACTACATCTTTTGTAATTATGTTCACTATAACGAATCAACAGTGAATGCCGGAATCTCTTTTGTCCTGCGGTTGAAAAATCGGCCCCGAAGGCGGATGAATAAACAAAAATGGTCAGCGGCATAAGAATACAGAAGGCAAAGGGGAACCACACCATTAAAGACTCATAGAGTACCCTTATGAAAATCACCAAAGAAAACATACGAAATACTCGTGAAGAAATCCTAGAAAGAACAAAATCTAATTTGAGAATATGCACATGGAATGTCATAAGTCTATTTGCGCCTGGAAAACTTGACAATGCAATTCCAGAAATGACAAGAATGAAAATAGATCTACTGGAAATGACCGAATTAAGATGGTCAAAGTCAGAGACATTTAAAAAGAACGGTAGTGTATTATATTATTCCGGTAACAGCGCAGAAAACCCGCATCACAAAAATGGTGTAGTTATATTAGTAACATCAGAACTGAGTAAATATTTGACTAAGTTCGTACCAGTCTCGGATAGAATAATATTACTAAACAATGTACTTCAAATATATGCTCCGACTGCAGATAAGAAATATGATGATGAAGTCGAAAAGGTTCTTATGATCTTGGACAACCTAACGATCGAGGACAGAGATTGTATGAGTTTTGTAAAGATAACATGGTCATTGCTACCAACTGGTATAAACTACCCAGAAGATCATTTACTTGGAAAGCTCCATTTGATGATGGCAGCGACTCTGGGTCTTCAACAAATAAAATAGATTTAGTTGTAAGTGAACGCTTTCGAAATGCCATCAAAAAAGTCACTACATTTCCAGGAGCACATATTGGATCGGATCACAAACCCCTTGTGGCAGATATAAAACTAGGGTTAAAACGAAGTCAAAAACCAAACATCAATATAATTATTTTGACGATATATTGAATATTTGACTAACTAGAAGATCCAGAGGAACTGTGAAATGAATTTAAAAACCAAATTAACCATTGATTATAGAAATAACTTAATCAAGAAAAATCAATGGATGACAGAATACATCTTGAAATTAATGGAGCAACGTCGACTTTAAAATTGAAAGAAACAGAATATAAACATCCACAGAGAAGAATTAAAAGGGAGATACAATTAGCCAAAGAAAAATGGATGAGAGAAAGGTGCGAGGAAATTGAGGATGTGATATCGAGGCACAACTTTTTAAATGTGCACAAAAAAGTAAAAGAAATAAGCAACGTATTCAAAAAAACGAGTTTCCTCTGTACTAGTTTACAATAACAACAAATTTATTGTAAATAAGAACGAAATAATAAGAGAATAGCAACTGTATATATATATATATATATATATATATATATATATATATATATATATATATATATATATAAATATATAGATATATATATATATATATATATATATATAAATATATATATATATATATATAAATATATATATATATATATATATATATATATATATATATATATATATATATATATATATATATATATAGTTGTTTGACGATGACAACAATAATATTACCGAATCCTACCAAAATTGTACTGACGGCCCAGAAATTATTAAATAAGATGTAGAACAAGCTTTAAAAAATGCTAAAATTAGAAAAGCTTGTGGTCCAGATGATACACCAAGTGAGTTGCTGAAACTAATAGATGAAGATAACATAAAAATACGAGTAAAACTGTTTAATGCAAGATCTAGACTAGACAATACAAGAACTAGAATACTAAAAATAACCTACGAAATAAAATTTAATGGCAAGGAAGACGAATTACTAATGGAGTTAGTAGCTAAGAACTAATAATATTTGATCCTCAAGTAGAATCATGCATGGATGTTATCGTTCTAGAAAATATAAAATCCTTCTTCGCTTCTCAGTGTAAATAATTATATAATCTATACACCTCCGTTTTTTCATTCGAAACATGTAATACGAGAAATATATCGCCATTTTCTTCTTCCAGTAGCCTATTAAAGAATAGTTTCTGAGTCGGTACGCTCCCTTTGTCTCCATCTGATATCTTGACGTTTTGCGTATGTTGCTTGTCTCGGTAGCTTACTTATTTTATATAAAACCGATAAAAATAAACAGGAAAGTATGATAAGTGGACAAATTCAAATGTAATTATAAGTTCGAATTGTTTCTAAATTTTGTTTGTCCGATTTTTATCGATCGACGATGATAAAATAAAATGTTGAAGTCGTGGAGTAAAGTATAGTTTTATTGGCAGTCACTAATTTATTACACTATAGTTCTTGTTGAGGTAAAAATTTATAATATACTGCGTCCCAAATTAGTCCCGAAGCTATATTTATAGTCTCACTAAAATGCTACGATTTATCAAATAAGTGTATTGCCCTCTGCATAGAACAAAAACCTTTGACTTTTGAAAGCTGGCAAATATAATTTGAACCGAGGAAATGATTGCAGGCATTTCCTCAATAAATATTATTCAATCTATAGTTTGCAGGAAGTTAAACAAACTGTAATTAAGCTACTAATCGATATGTTTCACAATTATACACGGTAAATCTATACAAATTCAGGAAATTAAGATTAATGTGAGATAACAAATTAATGGACTAATTTGTGATTGGAAAATAAGGAAACATATCTACCAAATTGTTTTTGCATTGGCAATGGTTGATATATTTAAAAAAATACAATGTAAAGAATAAGGCATTAACATAAAGGAAAGCAAACATCTCATTAAATTGAAAAATCTGATATAAGAATTATGGGAAAAATCAGAAGAATGGGACTAGCAATAAACACAAGAAAAACGGTCTCGCTCGAAAAATTAAACCGCATTGTACAAAACAAAAGCAGATCTACTTATACACTGCGTAATCCTTGTTGTGATATACAGAGTATAAACTTGGGTACAGTGTAATATCTTTTAGGAAAGGGTACGATTTAAATCAATGCTTTCATACTTAATCCAAAGCAGTCACAATTCGATTAAATATACTGTACTTACCTCCCTTAATTGATGCAGGTCCCTCCCCATTAATATCTATGGAGAATAGTTTTCCCACTACTTTATAGTCAGCTTCGGTTATTGTCTCAGGGATGAATACGTTTACTATTATTTTATTATTCTTTATATCGACACTAAAAATAATTATATAACACAATTTCAAAATAAGTCAGCAATTTCGGTTTTTTAGAAATGATAATAACTTTTTTTTAAATAAACCAGCATCATATTAAACAGAATGTTCGATCTTGTAGTGCTTAAAATGTGATAAAAATTTTAAAGCGATCGGTCTAATAGTTTATAAGTTATTCTATTTGTTTTCTTCAAACTAAATTTTTTTGCAACAATATAAGTCAGAAAATGAATAGTTATAATAATTCTAGGATAGCTTATGAAAGAATAAGTTTATCAATAATTTGATACATATACTGCAAAATTATTTTGCAAAAAATGTCGATTTTTTGCTTATAAACAATTGGAATAACTTCATAACTGCTGCTTGCAATAAAATTATTTTTTCATATTTGGAAACTTTGCATTTTTCTACAAATGAAAAAAGAAAAAGTTGTCTTAGGATAATTTAAGACGAATTTAGTTCCTTGTTTTTTATATTAACAGCAGAATTGTTTATAACAATTAAGAGATCTAATTGGCATCATTTAAAAGAACATACTTTAGAATTTTAATGTGCCAAATTAGAAAAGATTGACTTTTAACTAAATCGTTCACAATGATTCAAAATCGGCCAGAATTGAAAAGGCCACAGTGACCTAATTGGCCCCTAGGCTATAATTTGATTTTTCCACTACTTTTTGCCATTATATCTAAAACATAGTCTGAATTGACGTCAATATTTCAGTGACACGACAGTAGGGCAAGTCCAGTAAGCTTTTAACTCTAACATCAATAGACTAAGAAGTCTATTGATGTTTTGAAGGAAAAACTCTTTCATTAAAAAACTCCAAAACTTCCAAAACTTCTGTTTAAGTTTTCATAGTTCCAATTCTTTTACACCATATTAAATACTCCCCTGTCAGTTCTGCTAGAGAACATTTATCTTCAAGGTATGGAGATAGCTTTGTTAACTGGTTACCTTTATCAGGAGATGCAAAACCAGAAAGAAGTATTTGAAATACAGTCCAAACGTCTTCATTGTTGATAAATCTTTCTTTTTAACTAGAAATTTGATTGTCTAAATATGGAATGAACGTTGATACTATAAAATATTCTTCAATTGCAGTTGTTGGATGATTATCTCTACAAGTCTGTCTCTCATTAATCTTTGGAATTTGAAGTTCCGTACCAAATTATATCCAAAAATATCTTTGGATAATTTAGAAGCAGAAGTAAAATATTTTTAAAATTAAATGTTTGTTTTTTTTTAAATCTTCTACAGTAGAGATAATGCCTTTGATACATTTAATAGCACTAACAAAATCGTAAGAAACGCTTTGAAGAAATATAGATAACGGAAGCGTAACGCTTAAGATCTTTTCACAAACCAAGAGAAAAATTAAGAAACTGCTTTTTTCTATCGCTGAAGATAACGCACTAACTGTTCGCAAGCTTGATTCTGCTCTTGCTCTGGACATTGTTCTTGCTTTTCAGAACTAACTTCTGTAGATTCTTGTACTGATCGAGTAAAGTGGATGGGTTTCTAGAAAACCGTAATTTTTAACTCAATCCTTTTATCCAGTTTTTTAAAATGATTCATTTTATCAAAATTGTGTTCTATCATAATTTACCATAAATTTTAGAACTTCAGTGTATCGTAAGTACATAATAATTTACAATTTGATGTTATAAATAACTTTATAGGTCGTTCAAAATGACAACAGAAGTAGAGATGATGATGGGTATTGCTTTTGTATGTCTTCCTCTCTCTATTGTTTCCTTATTTGTATCTCAAGATCTCTGTATGTGGCGATTTTCTCGTTATAGATGCACGTTTTTTTCTAATACTAGTCCAAAGATTCAATCCAATAAAATATTAGTGCTAAAACTTCCTATAATAATTTTTATAGAAAATCAAATATGGTTTGGATAAAAAAACGATATGGTAATACTTACTTAACTGCTCTTATTTCTGTTTTGTCCAAACCTGACAGCCGTAAATTCTTAAGATTCAAGTTGATACCACTCGTACCACTTGTTTCCACAGCCGGTATTACATAGGGGTCGAAACTAGGAATTTTATATGCTCTGTCCCCTGCAAAAGAAAATGGAAATAAGATTAAATAAATTAAAATAAAATATCAATAAAGCTTCACACGCCATACAAGTATTTCATTTACCAAAGAAGTATTTGGAAATGACCAGGAAAAACCTACGCTTGACAGTTGGTTTCTTAACTGGCCATTGTCAACTAAGCAAACAGAAAAGCAAACACTTCCACACACTGGGGCTAGTAGACACACCTCTACGCAGGAAGTATGAACGAGAAGATGAAACTGTAGAGCCTGTTTTATGTGATTGCCAGCAGTTATTGTAAACACAAGAGTACACGTTCGGTGAGCCCTGGCCTACACCTGCAAATATAAGGGAGATATCCCCTGGTGACTTGCCCACCTTCCTGGAAATGGCAGGCTGGACAAGGAGCTAAGGACGACAGCTATTTGGAAGCTTCAACTACATATATGGTGATATTGGGCGGTAATGGATAATTTGACCGTCAATTTAGCAACAAATTATTTACTGCAATTGTCAACAAAGTCATGTGGACCAATGAGATTCCAAACCTCCACAGAAGATAGGCGCCAACAGAAGAAGAAAAAATTTAATTAGACAAGTCTATTAATGTATAAAATAAACACTTAGTATCTATAACAAGCTATCCCTACATCGATGAGTAGCCATTACGAAAAAATTTATCAACAAACAGTATACTGAGGCAGTACATGTAACAGATGACCTCGACTACATATAAATAACCAATATTAACATAACCAAGTACATAAAAAAATTGGAAATATAGAAACTAGATATCATCGTACGCCACAAGAAACAATAGAATCGTATAACAATACTAGAAAAGGCACAAGATCATTCCTTTAATAAGTAATAAAATATTAACGTTTATTTTTCTTACCTTTTATAAGATACGGTAATGCCTCGATAGCCCGTTGTTTGGCACATTCATTTATTTTGGGATCCGTTTTCCTACAGGGTGTAATATAAGAAGCTGAAAAAAAAAAGAAAATTAGATATAATTAAAATCAAACACAAAGAGTGAAGTGTGTCACAGGCATTGTTTTGTGTGACTTCCCACCCAGCAAACACTAAGGGTGCGTTCATAACGGAGACCATCGCACCGTCTCCTCTCCTAGAGCATAGCACTGACGGCGAACGCTCGCATTTAAAATAATGCATTTATTTTACCGAAAATCGATTAAATGATACCATCCCATGGACCGAGCGAGGGTCGGCGCCTCTTTATGAACGCACGCTAAAGAGTAGGAATACGACCAAAGCCTGTATCCTGTTTATCTCAAACAATAAGAGTTCTCCCACTCCGAAAACTCTATACAGTTTTTGATCATTATTATTTTTTATGCATTGAGAGTAGTAGTGTACAATTATCATTTTACTTTCTCGGTGTAATTCTCAAGTTAATTTATTATTAATTTCCTGTGCTGAGCTTATTCAGCGTAATTACTATTTAAATGGGAATAAGCCACAATTAAAGGTTAAAGTACGTTTACTGACGTTTCAGTTTCAATAAACGATGCTCAAATAAACATGCCACAAGAAAATAGCTGAAGAACAATATTATTCAGCATCTTTTCCCAAGAATAGGTCACCTGCAAAAAATGCAGATGTCGATGATCGAAATGTGAGCGTTCCGCATTTTCTTACAGGAAAGTAGATTTCGTTCAAACCAGTTGACATAGTTATAAATCAGGATGACGCAGTCAACTATCCTACAGAGTTTTTGAAGTCATTGTAATTTCCTGGACTTCTAAATAACAATTTACAATTAAAAGTAGAATCAGTTGTCATAATTCTTCTTCTTCTTTAAGTTCCACTCCTATTGGAGATTGAAAATCATTCTGGCAGTTATAATTTTGTTGATTACGCCCCTGAATAGTTCAATTGAACTGCATCCAAACTATTCACAGAGATTAGGTATCCACGAGATTTTACGTCTTCCAAAGCTTCTTCTGCCTTTGATATTGCCCTGCTTAAAACTTCGCATTTTTTTCCTATTCGTTCGAGAACTTGTACGTTTGTTTTGTGATACATCCATGATATTTTCAGAATATTCTGGTAACACCACATTTCGAATGCTTCCAGGTTTTTAATATCGGGTTGTTTCATTGTCCAGGTCTCAACCTCATACAAAAGGGTGAAGAAAATATAACATCGAAAAAATATAACATCGAAACATTCTTATACGGAGCGTTATATTGATATTGCGATTACAGAAAAGATTTCTCGTTCTGTTAAAAGTTGACCGTGAAATTTCAATGCAGCATGTTATTTCCCTTGTTTGATCAGTATCTTCTGTGATCCATACTTCAAGGAATTTATATGAAGATATTTGTACAATTTCTGTGTTATAGTTTATTCGTCTTCCGGGTTTGGACCGTGTCATTTGTGAGTGACCCAAAAGTGGGTTCATCTCAGAGATGAACTCACTTTTGGGTCACTCACAAATGACACGGTCCAAACCCGGAAGACGAATAAACTATAATTCTGACTCTGGCCGTGGAAGCCTACGATTTCAATTTCTGTGTTGTCTAGTACTTACTTAAGTTTGATGTTTTGTGCTTTTGTAAATATCATGAACTTAGTTTTCTTCAAATTTATTTTTAGTCCCTAATCGTTGCAATATATATTTAGTTGTTGAGCAAGGTGTTGCAGTTCTTCTAGTGTTCTCGCCAGAAGGACGGTATCGTCAGCATATTTTATGCTATTAACTGGCTCACCGTCTATTATTAGGCCCTCATTGACTTCGGCCAACGCTTATTCTGAGATGACTTCACTGTATAAATTAAACAACAATGGTGATAAAATACACCCTTGGCTCACCCCACCTCGAATCTGGATATCCTCAGACAGTTCATTTTCAAATTTCACTTTCGCTGTTAGATTCCAATATAGCTTACATATAATTCTAATGTCTCAACTGTCTATGTTTTTATTTAACAAAATTTGTGTTCCCAGGCCTTTTCTAAATCACATTTGTGTATTACTTATGCCTTCATCTAATTTCTCATGTATTCCATTATGCATTACTTTTAAAAACAGGTTCAAGATATGACTCATTAAGGCTATGGTGCGAAGTTCATTGCACTCTTTTGCATTGGCTTTTTTGAGAAGCAGTATAAATGTCGATCGGAGCCATTCTTTAGGTATTATACCTGTTCTATATAATATGGTATTAAATAGATCCAAAAGAAGGTTTATATATTCAGTATCAACAATTTTTGATAATTCGATGAGAACTTCATCAGGCCAGGGAGATTTACCACTTTTAGCTTGCTTCATTGCATATTCGATTTCTTCTCGCATAATATCAGGCCCAGTATTATCTTTAAATTCTTTTGATGCTTCTGTTCTCACTTTGTCTTCAAAAAGCTGTGTTATATATTGTGTCCATCTCTGCATTTTCTGGTTTATATATGTTATAAGTGCTCCACTTTTATCTCTGAGTTGCGTAGTTTGAAGTGTTTGTCTCATTCCTGTAAGTTCTCTAATTCTTTTATGCGTATTAAAAAAGTCATATGTTTTTCAGTTCTTGACATTGCTCATGTAACATTTTCTCTTTAGCTTCTTTTATTTTCTTTTTAATTAATAGATTGGTTTTATTTTATTTCATTGAATTTTTTGTTTTAAATTATTTTCTTTCATCCATTAATACTATTATTTCTTCAGTCATCCAGTCTTTATCTTTGCTTTTTTTGGTTTTAAGTTTTCATTTGCTGTTTTAATTATTGCTTGTTTTATATTCTCCCATTTCTGATCAATATTGTAGTTACTTTTATTAATTTTTTGGTCAATATGTAAATTTTTAGTAACAGTTTTTACAGTTTGTTTCTTTGTTTGTGGTTCCCTTAATTTCATAATATTAATTCTACTTTGTGTGGATTTTTTAATCAGCTTTACTTTGGTCCGTAATGTGACTACTATGGAGTTAAGATCTGAACTGATATCAGCTCCAGGGTAAGTTTTGACAGAAAGGATAGCATTACAATAATGAGGACAAAGTCAATTTTATTTCGGATTATTCTATTCGTTGTATCTCCAGGAAATTTCCAAGTATTCAATCTTCTTTTTGGTAGTTTTTAGTAGTTCCATTTCATTTGTGATTACTACTTGATCGATGCTGAAGTGATAAATTTTATATTCTAGTAAGCAGGTAGATCAATTGTTATTATTAGATTTTTATTTCTTTGTTTTCGTTAAAGTTAAAGTTAGGGTATACAGTATTGGGAGAAAGTTTTACGTGACAATACGTTGATACTTTCCTGGCGCCCAAAAATTCTTTAGAGCTACTTTCTTATTTTATTACACTTATTCCCATCAATTTAACGGATTTATATCTCTTTTCCATATTTATTCTCTTTTTACTGTCTTTGAAGGGCATGCAAATTGGCCGAATTCTCTCTTGGGTGTCTATTGACTATCCTCTGACATAGTCTGCTAGCCAAACTGCATTTTGCACACATTTTGTGTTGTGAGCACACTCCTACTTCTTGTTACGATATTTTCCATATTATTGTTCCATTTGTGGTTACCACTACAGCCCAGTTCCTCATTTTTTGTTACATTGGCTTATGTATGATTATGCTGCGTAACATTAGTTAATCTCGATTGTGCAATGGAACGAGACTGGCTGAAGAGGCTCATGAATAATATCACTAAGGCAACGATCATTTCAGAGCAATGTCTTGAATTCTCTTGTCAGGAAGTAATGATACAATGACAGCGGACCAATTGCTACACGTAGCGCAAGACCGAGATCAGTATAATAATATTATAAGCATGGTAGTCGCCGACGTTCCGTAGGGATATGGCACTCTAAGAAGAAGAATGATACAATAAATATTTTAGCTTGCTGCTTCCATTGGCTGCAATGTTTTGCCAGATAGACGGCACCATATAGAGATTTTCTCAACACTCTTCATTCAACCTTCCAACCTTTTTGGAGAGATTGGTTTCGCCCTTATATCTTTCCTTCTTTTTTTTTTAATAACCTGTTTTTTATATTAAGCTCTTTCAGAATTGACAGGTTAGTTCTGTGTTATGTCCAGGACACGAGTAAAATTCTTATATAGATTCACATATCGAGAGCTTTGATCTTACTTCTATCGATTTTTTGAGTGATGAAGATGGCATTTTGTGTTCCTCTCGTATACTCTTGTATACTCGTTGATTTTCTAATGCACATTTTGTTTTTGCGGATAATAATATAGTTGAAATTTTCTTGTCAGTATTAAATATAATCTATATTTTGTTTTATCTTAAAAATCTGCTGTGTAATATGTTGGGTCCTTTATATAGGTCTGGATAGTATTACCAATTAGTTTTTGTTATTCTACTGGGTTCCTAGTTTTGTTTACGAATTTCTGTGCCTTTGTAACTGGAGATATGAAAAAGCCATTTTGTCTTAAAGCTATTTTAACTTGTTCTTATGGTCTCATCTGTGAGTTCTTTAGATCTTGTAATAATGGTGTTGATAGCCTAATATAACTGCGCAGGATGGTGGTATAAATCAGCGTGTAAATATCTGTCGGTATGAAGTATGAATTGGTTTTTCGTATATTATACATCCAATGCTTCCGTCTTCCTTCTTTATAACCAACACATCTAAGATCGTAAATTGTTGGTTCTTCTCCCGTATCATGGCAACCATTTTTGGTTGCAGGAATATGTTTAGTTTTTCTTCTCCGTATAGTGCAAATAATAAAAGTGTCGTCAACGAACCCAACATACCTTCAAAGTTAGAAAGGGAATAAATGAATAAATTAGGAAACTGAAGAAAGAGAAAACAAGAAATGGGCCACAGAAATCGTCGTATGCCATATACCGGCTCAAATTATACTTCAACATTATAATGTGGATAATATCCGAACATGTTTCAACGGGTTTATACCAAATTATGCTCACAGAAGCAAGACCAACTTGGGTGTGAACATCGCTATAAAAATAATTATTTACATTAATAGAATTGTTAATTATGTTGTCCAAGATTTTAATGTTAGACATTTGATTAAAAAACAATCTCGTCGGTAGGTCGATTTCTGTAACGACAGATTAAAATCAATGTAGAGTTGATAAAATACTCGTTTTGAATATCGAGCAATCGATCATCGTTTTAAATAGTGACTATGGAAGTTTTTAATGATCTACCGAGTGAGCACGCTGAGGGAAAATATATGGCTTACTCTAACTGATTTGAGACAAACTGTGTGTAATTAAAATATTTTAAAATTTTAAGATTTGTCAAAATTGGAAAAAAATAGATAGGAAGATAGTTAAAATCATGATTGAAGTAATGGGCTAGCTATAAATTATCGCAGATTTGCTTTAATCCAAAATGATTATGGCCTTCAAGGACGGTGGTGGATTGTTACTACTTTCTTAAATGTCTGGAACTGATTTATAGATGTCATGGTACAGAGATATCGCGAAATTTATATTCCCTTAAGTCAATTTTATACCTAATTGATATGTATAAAACGAACCGTAGATTAATTACCAATACATTATATTAAATTAAAAAAAACATACGCCTATGATTATGGTCTATACTATAGATGCAATATTTTATTCGCTTTAAATAATGTAAAAACCTACCAATGACTTGGAGAAACAAAACACGATAATTTTATGACTACTATTAATTGCAACGAATGTTCTGGTTCAACTTGACCCAGAACAAATTTAACATTTTTTATTGCCACACAGAAACAAATTAAATTCAGATGGAAATTTTTAGAATATTTAGTTAGAATAAAGGTAGTATATCGTCTATTAAAATAGTATCGTCTATTAAAATAGTTAAAACACGTATTTACGTAAATATAGCTATTTTATTAAATTAAATCAAACTCGTTCACAATGGTCATAATTAAATCACGCCAAATTATTATCTCTCGTTCCGCTGTGTTTATGTGTCATCACCGAACTACTCGTGACCATATAAGGCAATTAGTGACCCAAGCCAATCACCGTATTAGAAGTTGAGTATGACTTCACAATGTCATAACAGAACTACCAGTATTCCATCTTAAGCTGATTAGGACATTAGGAAGTTAGTGACTTAAGCTGATTAGCGTATTAGGATAATAGTGTGACTGCATATATCATTAGGCTAATAAAGTATATAATAAGAATAATATATTATTATTTTTATTATATATATATATATATATATATATATATATATATATATATATATATATATATATATCAGAAAAGCATTACGACCGTTAAATGCAGTACTAAATGTGGTTCACTAAGATGGATGGTTCTTGGTCAACAGTTGGAGAATAAAAGAAAGGATATCAGCTGCTTTATCTTTTTATTGAAGACGTTTCGTGTATTAAATTTATACATATCATCAGTTGATCTACAAAATTATTTAAATAAGCCAACATCCATAGATACAAGAAAATTTGCACATTGTTTACCTTACAAAAGATATGCAGCAATAATATGATGGAAGTGACGAAAATAGCTTAATTTATGAACCATATAGATTAAAGCTACTGTTACGATAAATATGACTCATGTTTGGCCTGTAAACATTTTGTTATTCTAACTTGTGTTTTCTAGTATATTATGCGAGTCGCTAGAAACCTGTCTGGCGCTCCCATTCGTTCGAGAAAGGTCAACACAGATCGTCGAGGGGATTCCAGAACAACGAATATTTAATATACACTCATGGACAAAAATATCAAATATTTTGGAATTTTCCAATTTTTGTTTTTTCAAAATATATTCTGGTTACTCAAGTCGTTTATTGTAAAATTGAGTTATTTATTAGTATTATTTAACAATGTTTAATGAACAATTTTAAGTTTTTATGCGGAGAAAATTGTGAAAAAAATAAATGTTTAATATTAGGTAAATAAGGTTATTTTACTCTAAATTTAAATGATAATTTAAATTGCTTAAACAAGCCGTTTTAACTGAAAGAAGTGCATGATCAGTAACGAGTATTTCCCCTCTAGCTCTTATTACTGCTTGCATCTTTCTCAGCATGCTTGCAAGTAAATTTTGGACATATCCTTTGGAAATTGCATTCCATTGATCCTGTGCAGCAAGCCGAAGCAGCTTTATCGTATTTGGAACGGGATTTCTTTGTCGTACGCTGCGTTTTAGGTGATCCCACATGTGCTCTATTGGATTTAAATCCGGGCTAAACGGTGGCCAATCTAATCTTCGAATTTTTACCTCATCAAGATAATTACTCACTATGACAGCGGCATGTGGTCGAGCATTATCGTGCATTAACGTGAATCTTTCATAACCAATGTAACCAACATATGACAAAACATGATCTTGCAGGATGTTTTAAACGTAAGAATCACTAGTCATCCGTCCAATCACTTCCACAAGTGCGGTACGTACCTCCCAACTAATACCTTCCCAAACAATTATGCCATCAACCCCAAAACTAACGGTCTGGGCGAGACTGCAGCTGACGAATCGTTCTCCAACTCTTCTGTAGACGTAGTTTTGACCATCTGGCTTCCATAGTAGGATTCTGGTTTCATCAGTGAAAAGAACGTTTTTCCAGTTGTCAATATTCCACTAAATATGTATTCTTGGAAATGCCAAACGACGAGCTTTATGATTTTGGAGAAGATGTGGAACTTTGGCGGGGCGTCTGGGCTTTAAGTTTGCTTCTTTTGATCTTCGTCTAACTGTTTGTGAACTCACATCAACTTGTCTAACATTTAATAGCTCATTTCTGAGGTGCATCGATGTCAATGAACGATTTCGTGTAGAATTAAGAACCAGAAAACGATCATCAATTGCGGTTGTGCACCTTGGGCGTCCTTGACCAGCCTTCGTACAAAATTTCCTGTTTCGCGATACCTTTTTAGAGTATCCAAAACTATAGATTCAGATCTGCTGAGACGTCGTGACATACCTTTTAGTATTAGAACATTTTATAATAAATAAAGTTAATAAATTAGATTAATAAACTCAGCTCACTACAAAACGTTAAGTTTGTGTTATCAAAAAAAAAACAGTTAGTTTTGTAAAAGTTGAAAAAGAGTTCAAAATAATACTATGACAATAAATATTATAGTAGTTTATATTTAACTTTAGGTAACATTATTAAATGGGCTTGTTTTAATAATTTTGAATCTAATTTTGAATTTTGAACATTTTGAATCTAATAAACTGTTTGCCATAAGCCAGTACAGATTCCGAAAAAATAAAACAACAACTTTAGCTATTGATCATTTCACTAGTAATATTTTGGAAGGGTTTGGAAAATATCTTAATATTCTAGCATCGTTTTTAGATCTTACTAAGGCTTTCGATTGTGTCACACATAGTATTCTGCTTAGAAAACTTCCTTATTATAATTTTCATAGTGATGCTATTCAACTAATTGATTCATATCTATCAAATCGTGATCAATATGTTCACTTCAACCAGTATGATTCTCAAAAACAATCTCTGTTGTTTGGTGTCCCTCAAGGCTCGGTTTTGGGTCCAGTATTATTTCTTATCTATATTAATGATCTAGTGTACCTTCAATATGAAACAGTTAACACTGTTTTATTTGCTGATGACACTACTTTCGATGTAAGCTATCACCCTTCTGAATTCGACACCCTTGATTACCAACAATCTGAAAAAAACTTATTCAATTGGTTTTTAACTAACCGTCTCTCTTTGAACAACTCTAAATCACAAAGTGTGAATTTTACTTTAAGAAATAACACTTATGTTGAAAACATTGCTCTACCTCAATGTGTAACCGGAGCGAAGTTTTTGGGGATATATTTGGATGCAGGATTAACCTGGGAACAACATATAGTTAATCTATCGAAAAAGTTTTCCCGACAACTTTTCCTCTTCAAGAACCTTGTACAAGTAACTTCCAGGAAAACTATTTTAACAGCTTATCATAGTAATTTCCATTCTCATCTGACATATGCTATTCTCTCCGGGGCCACTCTTGTCATGTTGATAAAGTGTTTGCACAACAAAAAAGTGTGTTCGTATTATATTTGGGCTCATTTATAGAGCAGACTGTAGAAACTCCTTTAGAGCTTTTAAAATTTTAACTTTATTTTGTGTATACATTATGCAGTGTCTGTTGCACATTAAACAAAATCTTAGCCAAAACAATGCGCATGTAGATTTTCACAATCATCCCATCAGATTTAACAATAATCTTATACCAGAATTTGGCCGACTTAAGAGATCCAGAAATGGTTCAAGGTACTTAGCCATAAAATTCTACAACTTAATGCCAGCCGGAATAAAAGCTCTTAATTTTCATCACTTTAAGGCAAAAATTAAGAGTTACCTTATAGTGAATGCCTTTTTTACGTATGAGGAGTATTTTACTTCCAATTTTAATTTGTTGTAAATGTCAACAGTATAAGTTAAATGTTTTACTGTATCACTGTATCAATGTTTTAAGTTTTATATTTATATTGATGCGTATATTAACTATATTGACATATATTTTTTTATCTTTGACTTGTAAAAAATATGTACTTTGATATTCATTTCTTACCAATAAACCATCTATATATCTAATCAATAAGTGAAAAATTAAAACTAGATATCAAAGGCACAATGCGATTACTTTAAAGGTTGTATTGAAAGAGATCCACAAATTTCAAACGATTACCAGAGGTATCAACTCGACTTAATAGGGCGGTAATTTTAAATCAGTTAGCATACCAGAGTGTTGCCAAAGTTAGTGTAAGTTGACATCAATGAAGTGAACAAGGATTTAAAAAAAACACCTCTATTATTAATGTTGATCTCAACTTTATATTAAACTGTGAGGATATACCTCTAGCAATGTGGATCTCAACTTTGCACTAACATGTGAGGACACAACTAGTGCTTACATGGAGCACGAACGATTCACAATTGTATATAAGTCATAAAGAGATGAATAAATCATAATTCTATATCATTCAATAATGTGTGGTTCATTATATCCAACAAGCAACTATGCAAATGCAATTAACAAGTACATATGTATTAATATTTAAATAATTATGTATTTATACTACTACTACTATCGGTTTACAGCGTTCTCCGACGCCTTCCGACTCCTAACCATTCTTCTCTATTCAGCCATAAGCCTGGAGGGATTTCTCTTTCCTCTAGTTCTTTTTCAATTCCCTCTCTCCAGCTTTTTCTCGGCCTTCCTCTTTTCCTTCTCCCTTGTGGTGTCCACGTCAAAATCTGTTTTGGAATCCTGTCATCTGGCATTCTCTGTACATGGCCGTACCATATTAACTGTTTTGTTTTTATGTCATCAACTATTGTATGCTTGACTCCCATCATTTCACGTATTCTCTCATTTGGTATCCGATCTCTTCTTGATTTTCCTGCTGCTCTTCTCCAGAAGTCCATTTCTGTTGCTAGTAACAGTTTCTTTGTTCTTTGTTTCATTTGCCAAACTTCGCTGCCATATGTGATTACACTTTTAAGTATGGTGTTGTATATAAGTTGTTTGTTCGCTTTAGATATTGTTTGGTCCCACAGAATTCCGTTCATCATGGATATGGCTTTTCTACCCTGTATGTTTCTGTCTTTTATAGCAGCATCGAGTGTTCCATCTTGAGTTATCTTCATACCCAGGTACTTGTATTCATCACAGTTTCTAATTTCTACCCCATCGTCTAATACAATGGACTGTTTTGTCCCTCCAATACACATGGCTTCAGTTTTCTTAATGTTGACTTCGAGACCCCATTTGTTATATTCTTCTATTAGCTTCCGAGTCATGTAACTCAAGTCGTCATGATCCTGAGCAATCAGTATTTGGTCATCAGAGAAACATAAGGTGTACAGTGTAGTCTCGTCATTGAGAGGAATTCCCATGCCATTACATTTTCTTTTCCACAGCTTGAGTGCTTGTTCCAGATAAATTTTGAAAAGGGTAGGCGAAATACAGCAACCCTGCTTTAATCCTTTCGTGACCTTAAATCCTTTAGATATCCTTGATCCAGTTTTAATTTTTGCAGTCGTTCCATTATACAGACTTTGGACTGCTTTGATAAGACCATGCTTAATGTTGGTTTGCTGTAGGGTTGACCATAGTTTACTTAGGGGTACACTGTCATATGCTTTTTGTAAGTCTACGTACATCAGGTGAACTTCTTTATTGACAGCTGTTTTTTTTTCAATAACTTGCGTAATAGAGTACAGGTGGTCTACTGTGGATCGCCCAGCTCTAAAACCAGCTTGTTCCTCTGCTTCGTAATCTCTATAGTCATTTTCTATTTTGTTCTTAATAAGTTTCCCATACATCCTACTTATTGTGCTGTTTACCGCAATTCCTCTGTAATTTTCACACTGATCCTTGCTGCCCTTTTTGTGGATAGTTGACATGATAGATCATTTCCACTCTTTTGGTAATTTGGCTCCATTCAAGCAGTCTTGAAAGAGTTTTCTTAACTGTTCCTGGAGTTTGTCTGTACCGGCTTTCACTAATTCTGCAGGGATGTCACCAGGACCAGGGGATTTTCCATTTTTCAGGGATTTGGTTATTTCTTCCATCTCTGATTTACTTATTTGTAATGGTGATGAATTTATACGTATTTGGTGATGGTGATATATATATATATATATATATATATATATATATATATATATATATATATATATATATATATATATATATGTATTTATTATTATTCATTAATTATTTAGTTAATTATTTTTTAAGGGGTCATTAAGGTATGAAGTCTATAAAAATTATTAAATTTCAGCTAATGAAAACTGTATAAAGGATCCAAATAAAATTCAGTTCTGCAGGTGATAGATTTGACTCAAGTTACTAATGTCAGTTCTCTTATTGAGAGCATTTGGATGTTTAAGTATGTAAAACATTTTAAGAAACTGCCTTTTAGTGAAATTTCTTTAATTGCAAAGAATTTTAACCTCTTCATAATTGACCTTACTTTTAGTGGTGATAGCATGTTCTGCCAGAGCACAGTTGTGCTGAGATAAATTAATAAAACTGCGGTGGGAGGTTAATGTACCCTTAAGTGACCGCCCAGTCTGACCTATGTAATAAGAATTACATTCAGCACAGAGAAAAAAAATTACTTCAAGCACCAGCAAGAAGCGTTACTACCTGACTTGACAATGGCAAGTGCGTGCTTGCCGAAACGTCGTCAAAATAATGATTTTTGCGGAACCAAACCCGGAAAACCACAGAAAGCAGATATAGCTCCCGCAATTTTAAGGGTAACATATAATATATATATATATATATATATATATATATATATATATATATATATATATATATATATATATATATATATATTCTTGGCCGGGATTATTCCCTATAATAAATTAATAAAATAAATTGCCTTCACTTCAATGAAATTATTGGTCTTCTTTCCTATATAGAAAATTTTTAATGCTAATTATTTCCATACCTAATGTAACCTTTGTAAGAGTTAATTTGTTTTTGAAAGTTGTATAATATAAAACTAAATAATATTGTAATAATATTATGTTACTCTACTATTAGTGTACGTATTAATTAAATTGTCAACAAATAGGAAGTAATTAAATTGCTGTAATTTTAATGATTTTATTTTTAAGTTCATCATTTTTTAATTCTTCTTCTTAAGGTGCCATGCATTTCTGCGTAGGCGTCCACCGTACATCGTCTTGTCAGGTGAGATGTTAAATATTCTGGATTAAATAATTCTGTTTTTAGCAGCATTGCGAAGCATTTCATAGCTGTGGATTCCTGTCCATTGTCGAATATTGCGCAGCCATGACATTTTTTTACGTCCGAGACCTCTCCTACCCTCTATTTTCCCTTCGAGTATCAGTTGCTGAAAAGTGTATCGTTCTCCTCGTATAATGTGCCCCAAGTATGCAGTCTTCTTACTTTTTACATAATTAAAAAGTTCCCTATCCTGTAAGCCCGCTCTTCTGAGTACTTCCTCATTTCTGACCCTGTCCGTCCATGATATTCTGAGCATTCGACGCAGGCACCACATTTCGAACACTTCAAGTTTGTTAATGGAACTGGCCTTTAACGTCCATGCTTCCATACCGTACAGGAGAACAGGCCACACGTAACACTTAAGCATCTTGTATCGGAGGTTGAAGTCCAATTTGCGATCAGTCAGAAACTTACGAAGCCTCAAAAAAGCATTTCTGTCTTGTTCAACTCTGCTCTTTATTTCATTCTCGGGGTCCCAACCCTCATTCAGCAAACATCCCAAGTATTTGAATTGCCTGACTTGTTCGATTTCTTCTCCAGAGACATATATCTTTGCGTTGGGGTAATCATTTCTACTTATAATCATTGATTTTGTCTTCTTGATATTTATTTTCAAACCCCGAGCTTCACTTGCAAGAGTTAGATCATTCAAAAGGCACTGAAGATCTTCGATGTTATCTGCCACTATGGCTGTATCATCGGCATACCTGATGTTATTAATAAATATGCCGTTAACTTTAATACCCTTATTAGAGTCTTCCACTGCTTCTGCGAAGGCTTTTTCTACGTATAAATTGAACAGCATTGGAGACAGTATAGAACCTTGCCTTACTCCTTTTTTAATGGAGAAATCTTCTGTTTCGTTGCTGTCTGATTCCAATACAGATTGGCAATGATTCTTATATCCTTTGCATCCAATCCCAACTCTTGTAGGTATTTTATCATCAATTCATGTTTTACATTATCGAATGCTTTCTCGTAATCGATGAAACAGATAAAAACATCCTTTCTTTGATCTAAACAATTCTGTATCAATGTTTGCATACTAAAGATCGCCTCTCTCGTGCCAAGTCCATTTTTGAAACCAAACTGACTCCATCCACTGACCTCTTCACATTTCTTAAACAATCTAGTGTGAAGTATTCTCAGGAAAAGTTTCAAAAAGTGACTCATTAGGCTTATTAGTCGGTGGTCCTTGCAGAAGTTCGCACGTGGTGTTTTTTTTATTTTTTAATTAAATTAATGGAAAATAGTTGTAAAACCTAAAACGCATAAAACCCAAGAATATTTTGTATAATGTTATTCTACATAAGCTTATTCTATTGATGATCGAGAGAATGAAAGCTATATATATACATATATATATATATATATATATATATATATATATATATATATATATATATATATATAAAGTAGTTAGGTATTATTGACTGACACATTATGTAAAATATATATATATACATATATATATATATATACATATATATATATATATACATATATATATATATATATATATATATATATATATATATATATATATATATATATATATATATATATATATATAAGTAGTTAGGTATTATTGACTGACACATTATGTAAAATACAGTTTTATTTTGAGGTTGCAGTCATTAATAGGGCAGGAAAATCTAATATTAGAAAATTATAGTATTAATTTTCGTAAGACAAAATGTAATTATAGATATTGCTTAGTTTATCAATATCAGTTTTTTTATTAACGCATTGATATTTATTTATGCATACCATTTCTAAGAATTCTCCTTTATTTAATTGGTTTTCACGTCTTAATATATTAGTTTCATTGAAATTAAATGAATGATTTTTATTAATTGCATGATCTATTAATGCACACGCATTTTTATTATTTCTAAGGTCACTTTTATGTGATGTTAGTCTGCCTATTAGATTTCTAGATGTGTGTCCGATGTATGACTTATCACAATTTTCGCATGGTATTCTATAAATTACATTTGAGCTTTTCATAATGCTAATAGGTGATTTAGTTTTTGTGTACATGTTTTGTGCTAATGTTTTAACATTTTTAGTTGCAATTTTAATATGAGAATAGTTAGCAAAGACTTTAGTTAGTTTGGGTGTTAATGTTGGTATGTAAGGTAGTGATGCGAAAGTAAATTGAGATTGCACGATTTGTTGATTTGGTTCTCTTGTTTGATTCATGTCAATCATTCTATTATTAGGATTGTTAAATAAAAATTTGTTAATTATTTTAATTGGGTATGAATTCTCTAATAAAATGTCTTTCAGTTCTAATAACCCTTTGTTGAATTGGCTTTAAAAAACAGAATAGTCAAATTATCACACATCAATAACATCAATAAAGGGTATACGTAGTGATTTAAAAAAAATTTATTTAGGTTTTTTACATTGTACCTAACAATGAAGCTTTCAAAGTTTCTAATATAATAATATAAAGTTTTTAAAGTGTCCTGTGAGAATGTTATTCATTCCTTAAACCAATGTTTTTTTTTTAAATTGTAACTCCACTTAACATGGCGATATGTTTATTTTTTTTTTCGAAGATTTCTTACATGCCATTTCAATCTAATGGCCGCAATCTCAAATTTCAATCACTGATGATGGTATAAAGCATACCGAAATATATTTGATTACTGAACAAAAGAGTTCTCTTGGCTTTATTAATTTAATTTAGCTGCATGCCCATTAATCCCTTTTTTTGAATCTAACTGATCATAAGTGTATTTGTATATATATATATATATATATATATATATATATATATATATATATATATATATATATATATATATATATTGTGATGATGTATTATTTGTGAATGATGAGCAATGAGTGTTTTTAATAATAGATATAGGGTTTTTATCGCGGTTCTCAAAGAATTAGTTTGTAAGCACTTTTTGAAATTATCTTTATTATATCTATTATGAAACACACATATATATCTAACATAACCAATGTAAAATTTAAAATAAACTATCTTTAAATTAAAATTCTTATGAAACTAATTAAATTATATAGATAATGTAAATTTTAAACAAACTATCTTTAAAATTGAAATTCTTATGATACTAACTAAATTATATTAACAAAATTTTGTACCTTTCTTTCACTGAATGCCTAAATGAAAATGTTCTCCAAAATAAAGATTTTAATCACCACTCAATGTCTTCGTTCTCAGCTTCGGTTATCCTTGTTTTTGTGAAATTACTTTTTCCAATTATCAGCTTCCACCAATTTAAAATATTTTTCTTCTTAATAGCATTTATATTTATTCTTCTTTTTAATACACCAATATCCAATCACCAAATATTATATAATTTTAATTTTCAATTGACACTTTCTTCCATTATCCAATTACCATTTTTACATAACATAATTTTTAATCTTCAATAATATTATCTTTATACTGTTTATTAATCTTCATTAAACTTATTATATTGAACATCTGGACCTTCTGACTGACTATCTTGAACTTACTGAACAATTGACTTCACTAACTAAATGTGTCTATCTTCTAACTAACTTTCTTACTAATTGACTGGCCATTTTGAATCCAAATCACCGAGTATTTATACCTTTTTAATCTTCCAGAACCATCTGGCAAGAAATCCTATTCGATTTGCTCCATTTCCTCCATATCTAAATTTTCTGGAATAGTCCATTTCGCAAACAAGATATCCTCCGTGATCTAGAGAATTCCTTACTTTTCTATCGAGAATTTTATCGACATTTAGGCTTTTCAGATCAGAATATAAACTTAAATCATTAACTTTATATAAACTAAACATTTTAAACTAACACTTAACCCTATTTCACATTCGCAAATTATTAATTTCTCTAACTGTCATTTATTCCGAGTAGGTATATTTGGTTGTCTATGCACATGGCTCACTTAACTATAATTACAATAAAGTTAGGTTAAGATAAACAGCGAAACAACCACCACTGGTGCGACCGAAGTGTGGGCAGTCGACACATATATTCGTCGTGCATTCGGCTTATTCGTGTCCTTTGAAGTGTGTCAAAAAACCAACAAGTGGACGAATAGGCGTATTTGCTTAAGCGTGCGAATAAAGCAAATGATTGATGAATGTACCCTCCACACTTCGTCTTATGCGGCTGAATATGGGGCACAACTAATAGCACATAGCGAAGTGTAGTGCTGTCATCAGAAGTGTTAGCCAAATATGTTTTCAGCTCTTCACAGCCACTATATATTGTTTCCATATGAAAACTATACAGATGCAGCTTATTTCGGGCACACGTGGTTAATAAATGCATACTGAACAGAGTCTTATATGTTGGTACTAGCGTCTACTCCAATAAATTATCTGAGACCCAAAATTGGGTACTCATGGCAGCCAGGGTGTTAACTTTGATTTGAATGCGTCAGAGAATTTAAGTATCTTGTAACAACAATAACGTAAGACAATAACAGATAACAAAAAAACTAGCCTTTTGGCTTTGCCTGTGCCATTAACTTAGGACTAACTATCGCAAGAAATAAACAATAGGATACAAGCTGAGAACAAATATCTTTACCTACTTCAAAATATAAAAAAGTCATAAGATCAATAATAATGTACGATAGCGAGATGTGGACGAAAACAAAGGCAAACGCACAGCGACTACGTGTTTGGGGAAAATCATAAGGAAGGTCTTTGGGCCGGCGGTTGTTGGGACTATGGGACAATAAGAACTATCAAAGAGCTAAAAGAACTATACGCAAACGTCAATATAGTAAGAGAAATAAAGTCGAGAAGATTCGAGTTGGCTGAACGCTCAAAAGACTTTCTGACGAAAGAATAGAGAGACTGGTATGGGAAGAAAACCACGTGGACGACCTCGACTCCGGTGGCGAGTAATGTAGCAGGACACCTTGGTCTTATGGACGTGAAGAATTATAGAAATATAGCTATAGAAATATAGGCAATTTTATTTAACAATATAAATTTTTCAATAATGAATTAATTATTATTATTTATGTGATTTTCTAGATAACAACCATAAGAGTGGGGTATTTGCGGAATGTATTTACTTCTTTTATGTAAAATATTATCATATGATTACATATCACCGCAAACTTGGGAAGAATACTTTAAGGATTTACTAACAGAGACAAGAGAGCCCTTCAAACAGATAGAGAACTATGGTTTACAAGGCATCAGGCTGATAGGATCACCAATCAGAATAAATGAGAGAGAACTCGAAACCATATGCAGACATCTAAAGAATGGCAAATCACCTGGCCCAGGAAATGTAGCTCCGAAACTCATTAAACATGGACCCAAATAACTAATCCAACGACTACGACAACGTTTCCAGGAATGCATAAATAAACATGAACTACCTGAGAAATGGAAAGAATCGCATATGAGCACCATCCATAAAAAGGGAGATAAATCGAAACCTGAAAACTATAGAGGAATTGCAATTACTAGTAGTATTAGCAGAATATATGGGAAAATAATAAAAAATCGGATAGAAGAAGAATACCAAGATATGCAAGCCGAAGAACAGGCTGGTTTTCGTGCAGATCGATCTACAATAGACCATGTCTTTTCTATTACTCAGATAATTGAAAAGAAAGTTGCTCGTGGCCAAGAAGTCCATCTGGCGTTCGTAGACCTTAGGAAAGCATATGATAGTATCCCGCTTAATAAATTATGGGAGGCACTGGGGAAAAAAAATATAAATATAGAATTGATTGAAGCAGTAAAAACGTTGTACTACCAACAAACAACAAGAATTAAAACAGGAAATCTAATAACACCGGGATTCAAAGTGACTAAAGGACTAAGACAAGGATGCTGTATATCCCCAACATTATTCAAAATATACCTCGAAGCAGCACTCAACAAATGGAAGAAAAAATGTACGAATATGGGCATACCACTAATAGACTTAACTTCTGTGTACACTCTGTGCTTTGCGGATGACCAGGTCATCACCGCACAGGACTCTGAAGACCTTAGTTACATGATGCGAAAACTATTAGAAGAGTTTACAGAGTGGGGTTTTTAAGTGAATATGGAAAAAACTGAGTACATGAGTATCGGAGGAGATCAACATAACCTTCTCGTAGAGGAAAATCAAGAGATCAAGCTATGTGATGACTACAAATACCTAGGAGTAAAGATCACTCAGGACGGAAAATTAAATGCAGCCATTAAGGAACGAAATACACAGATAAGGAAAGGCATAGCCTTACTGAACAGCGTGCTGTGGGATAAAAACATCTCTAAAGAAAATAAAAGAGGAATATACAACACCATAATAAAAAGTATCACAACATATGGATGCGAAGTGTGGCCCCTAAAATACAGAACAGAGAAAATGCTTAGAGCAACAGAAATGAACTTCTGGCGCCGCTCGGCGGGAATCTCCAGACGCGACAGAATAACAAACGAGAGAGTCCGAGAAATCATGGGGGTTACACATAATATTGTTGATGACTTCAAAACGACACAACTCAGATGGTAAGGACACGTAAGGAGAATGCCGGAGAATAGAATACCAAGACAAATTCTTGAATGGCAACCAAGAGGTAGGCGGAGACCAGGAAGGCCTAGAAGAAGGTGGAGAGGAGTTGATAAAGAAATCAGAGAAAGAGAACTGGAGGACAATCTATGGAACGATAGAATGAGATGGAGATTGGAAATCGGAAGACGTCGAAGAACGTTGTAAACCGACATTATATATATATATATATATATATATATATATATATATATATATATATATATATATATATATATATATATATATATAATATGTAAAATATTATTAAAAATTATCATTTTATTTTAAGCCTACATTTATATAAATATAGGAAAATATATATTTCTATAGTAAAAGTAAAAAAATTTAAAACTTTAAAAATTAACATTTTGTTAGATGGACTCTTTCACTGGGCTTTAATCGTATTCTCAATAATTATTAAAGTATGTAGCTATTTTTTACGAGACCTGAGCCGGTCCCGAAAACTAGTTTATTGCATTGATTATTGACAATACTTACGCAAAGGTTTCGACGCGGTAGCAACATTCGCGAACAAGAATATAATTGAACATATAAAAAACCTTGTCATATTGACTAGTGATCACTCGCACTAACCCGATATACTACTTCACAGTCCGATCTTTGGAATCGAAATGAACTTGTACAACCTAAAGGATGAAAATATATTTATAGAACAGGTTTTGCATTATAAATACATTGAATTTTTATTTGTTTAGTAGTTCTTTGCTCAAGATAATTGTAATTTCCATAATTTATCCGAAGGTTGTTGGGTATTTGGATATATAATATATATACACTCTCCAAAATAATAAATGAAAAAGTTGTTAATGTCTCAACAATGTTTCCAATACAAACTATATAAAAATGGTAAATAATTATTTTTATCGAAATTGTAGCCATGTACAAAGTTCTTTCAGTCCTTTCTGTTTCGTTTCATTGTTTTTGCTTCATTCCATGTTTCTTCTCTCTTATTCAATATTTTGCTTATTTCATTATTAAAAGTTGTTCTTGATCTTTCAACTTTTTTTTCCATTGCAGATTTTGTGCCCCTTTTTTTAGTTTGTCTTTGGTTGTCCATCCTAACCAAATGAGCCAACAGCTCAATCGTCTCTTTGCAATCTCAAAATAGATTCAACCTCTATGTTCTTCGGGCGCGTTCAAGTATTACGTAACGAAATTTTTAAAGATTTTTGACCCCCCCCCCCCCTCCCATATAACGCACCGTAACGTTTTACAAGATCCCCCTCCTCTACCTAAACGTTACGTAACATTTTTGTAACCATTTTTACCTAAAAATAACAATTATGTTGCCAAAAGTACCTTTGATAAAATATCTTTGTTCTTGTTTTAATCGCATTTGTGGTAATAATAAATAAAACACGAGACTTCTAACTCACAATAATAAGCTCTTACTGCTAATCTTAAAATTTTTTACGTTTTTCTTACTCCATCCTTACATACATTTTTGGCTTCATCCCTTATGGTTCTTCCAATGCATTCTTCTATTTCTTCTACTTTTTGAATAATAAACTCATAAACTAATATATTTTTGTAAAGTGATATATGGTTGAATGCTCCAATAAATAAAATAATAAAGGCAAATATCGACCACAATTTTTTATTTAGTCTTGCCTAAGTACTTTCGCTCTCAGAGCATCTTCAGGGGCATCTGAAATAAGCCAAGAAACGAAAAAAGTAATTTAAAGTTATTAATTAACTTCGAAAAAAACCCAGAGTTAATGGTTGATGAAAAAAATTTTATATAACGTTTTAGACTTACTTCGTCAAAATTATAGGCTATTCAGCACTTTTATAAATGTCAAAAACAATAAATAATACATTTACACAACACTGGACAAAGGGCAAACAGTTTAAAAAATTTTAAATTTGAAGAAGCTACATAGTGGGTGACAGAAGGAAAGTGAATGGCTCATGGTCTTAACGGAAATGTTAAAGTGACATCTGACATATGACAACTGAGATGAGCAGTCACAATCATGGTGATATGATCTGCACATTTTAAAATTCTATGGTGAACTGAACATTGACCAAAAGTCGAACTGACACTACCTGTCAGTAATAATTTGGGTGCTAGTTTGGGGGCAACTGAAGTGGACATAGAGTGTGAATATTAAAACTAGACTAAAAAATCCATTAGATAGTGGATGGTTCACTACAATAAAAAGGTCTACCAAGCACTACCAATAATGTAGAAAAGAAGAAATCGAACTATGAAATTGAAATACTTAGAATTAAAAATCCAAGTTAAAGACAAACTGTATAAATAAACCCAAAGTCAATGGGAGAACCATAAAACTAAAATGTCAAAGTATTGCTCAAGACCCACTGATCATGTGGGATATGTTAAAATATACAACTATGAAGATGGTATATCTAAATTACGAAAAAAAATGGAGAGTAATAAACGCCAACTATAGATCAATTAATTACTATTTAAATGATAAATTTACCAATGTTTGTATTTTGAGAACGATTTCCGAAGTGGAAATTGAAACGCCAATAAACGTACTTTAACCTTTAATTGTGGCTTATTTCCATTTAAATAGTAATTACTTTAAAATGCCACAAGAAAATAGCTTCAGAACAATATATAGATCAATTGATCATGAACAAGTTTGTTTTGCTAGTTATTGATGAATTAAATATTAATATTGAAAAAATTATAAAAAAAATTAAAATATGAAATTAATAAACTCTTAATGGGTATACTCAGTGTAGGAAGTCTAAACCGTCGAGTTGGGTCCCTTACGAGGTGAAGCTGCAATAAAATTTTTAAAAATAGTAAAGTATAAAAAAGTATTAAAATAGTTTTAAATTTAGTACAATTTAAATTAATTTGAGTATTAATACAACGAGAGTTTTCATTTGTTTCCCAACTCCAGGTAGTTTTTCTTTCTACTAATGTCATGTAAAATAGATGAACCAGTATTATATTAAAATTATGTTTACTGGAAATAAATGGTGATCAAAACTTGAAGATTTTGGTCTTTTCAAATGTTCTGTGATTCTAGTAGATAACTTTCGAGTAGTTCTACCTACATAAGAGGCATCACAATCATCACATTTTAATTTATAAATAACACTTTTGTAAGAATGTTCATCCTATCTTTGGTGTTAATTAAAAAGGAACCTAAAGTCTTGTGTGACTTGAAGGAAATTTTGATGTCTTCAATTGTATAAGTAAAAAGTTTTGATATTTTTTTGGAAATCTTGCTGATATAAATAAAGGAGAAATATCTGATGTTATTTGTGGCATTGTGTTGAAGCAAGCATTGTGATGAATAAGTAAACTTTTTTGTAATTTTAAATTTTGCTCTATTTAGAAGCTTATGGATGATATTGGAATCATAACCATTATTGAAAGCAATTTGGTAATAATCCATAAGCTTCTAAATAGAGCAAAACTTAAAATGGCAGAAAAGCCATGCCATGGAAAAAGGCAACATACTTGGGCAAGATTAAATAAAAAACTGTGCTCCATATTTGCCTTTTATTTGATTCAAAATAATATATTTATTTCCACGTTTGGGAATAAAATTAGAAACGAAAATGCAACTGAAATAAAATATTTTATTTAAATTAAAATGGTATTCCTAACAAAAATTAAAAGTAAAATCACGAGGTAGGTAAGGGAATAAAAGAAACTACCGTTTGATAATACAGTTGATCACCAACAGTTGTTTAATATTTCGACTGGCAAAGCTACATCTAAAAAAGTTGCCTGCTGATTTCCTGCTGAACGTCAAAGAAACTGACAGTCAAAAAAAATTAGAGTTTATTTAAAATTGCTCTTCAACTTTTGGAAGATTTGAGAAACCTATAAAACGTAACAAGATCATCAAATTGGCTTCCCAAAACATCACAAAAGTTCTCATGACAAAAGATAAAAATAAGAAGGTGTTGATGCAAATCTAACGAGACATCTTTGTACCGCTTCTGGCAGTTATCATATAAAAGTAAATGAATCTAGAACATTGCTAGACTTTTCCACTCGCACTCACTCCGCCTGCACTTTTTTCATGTACTGGTGAAATGTTGAAAACTCCTAAAGCAACATTTGCGAAAACTTTGAAATCGAATACCGAAATGGTTGATCCCACATTTATTAACGTAGAAATAATAGATGGCTTTTATTATTTACACCTCATAGGTAACTTTATGCCACAAATATTTGAAAAAATTGCAGAATTAATACTAATAAAAATTCGTTCTACAAATGCCGTAGAAATCCATTTAAAATTTGACCGCTATTTGTCACCCTCAATCAAAGATTCTGAACGTCAAGCTCAAAAGGAATTCAATTTCAGGTCCTCAACAACTTAGGTCTAAAGATTTTTGCAAAGCCGTAAAAACTATAGTAAGAGACATCGGTACGCTTTTTGGCGGATTATTGGGATAGTAAAAATTTGCTTACAATTATTCAAAACAAAAAAATATTTTTAACCATTGATCATTAGTACTACTCGTATCAAGCTCACAATAATTACAAAAAAAAACTAAAGAAGCTGATTTTACATGTTACCACAAAGAAGGGGATACGCGAATTGTTTTTCACGCCCATAAAATTGCACCTGGATCAAGGATTTTAATTAGATATTCGGATACTGATGTTTTGGTGATTTTGCTGGGAAATATGCACAAAATTTTACAATCCGCACTTTGGCTAGCCTCTTAAGTAACTAAAAAATTATATAACCAACAGATTGCATAATAAAGGAAAAATTAGACCATTCAAAATATTTTATCGGAATGAAAGGTTTCAAACCGTTTTTTCAACGTTTACTGATGAAGCCGACATATTCGTTGATGAAAAAATGAATGTTTTTCAAGAATTTATCGCGAAAATTTATGCCGTGAATAACTACAACAGAGTAAATTATGCAAGAAATCGCATTTTTATGAAATACTGCGAAAGAAGACAACGCACAGTTTTCAACACTATTGAACCACAAAAATTTTAAGAACAATTTTTGTAAATTCTATGTAGCTTAATGCAAAAGACAGATAATTTTTGCCCACTATTAAAAGGAGAAAGACAACATATTTGGGTCACATACTTAGAAATGAGAAGTACTAGTTTTTGCAGCTGATTATGAAAGATAAAATCGAAGGAAAAATGAGTACTGGTAGACGACAAATATCCTGGCTGAAAAACATTCGCGACCGAATCGGGTTAAACACATAGACGCTATTAAGAAAAGCAGATGATAGAGACGAATTTGCAATGGTTATAGCCAACCTTCATTAGTGGAGTCGGCACTAGAAGAAAAAGAATATCATCTTTAGTTGTAGCTGGCGTTGTATAACCCTTATATTGTATTTAACCCCCAGAAAATTAAATCTACCTTATTTAACTCTGGACATCGTGGAGGTCACCTTCTCGCTTCTTACCTTCCATATCCACATTCTCTCACGTAGGTTCAACGGTATTACTTAAAATAATTCAGGCAATTCGTTGTCCATAAAATATAAATACTTTTCTCCCTTTACGTGATTCTCGAAAAAGAAGGGTTCTATGACATAATTTCCAGGAATTCCAGCCCAAATATTTAATGATTATGTTGTTTGACTGTGGGTGAAAATGTGGTGTAATTTAGAAGTTAAAGAATAGTGAAAATTATGTCTGTTTCCAATACAATTCTTGTGGAATGTAGCTTCATCTTCAAATAAAATATATTCCAAGAAATATGCATCATTCTGAATTTGTTCCTGGGCTCACTGACAAAATTCTATTCTTTTATTATAGTTATCCTAATTACCTTCTTGGTACAACTGTGAATTGTATGGATGCATATTGTTGTTTTTTTAAATTCTTTTCATTCTACGACCACTGACTAGTTTCAAAAGCTTATCTAATTTCCCTCGGACTAATATGCGGATTCTCAGTGATATTGAAGATTACATTTCATTATATTCATTTTCTTCCTTTACAATAGATTTTGTTCGATCATATTTTTCGCAATTTACGTATTAGGTTGCTACGTTGCAAAAAACTATTCTAGTAAACTTTGAAAAGCTTCTCTTCTTGGTTGTCATCTGTCAATTGCCGATGATAAATTCTTGTTGCTATTAGCATATTTTTGTTATCTTCTCCTAGCAAAAAACCATATCAATACGTCCCTTTAAAAAAATCATGTTAGTAATAGTACAGTCTAAACAACAGGAACTATAAAAATTGTCTAATGTTAAGTTTTTAAGCAAGTTTAGTGTCATAGCCATAGCCAACTAGGTAGAATATTGTGTTTGTTAATATTTTACACACCAACAATCTTAAATACTTATGTATTTTGATATCTCATCTAATACTAACAAATTAAGGATCAGTCTATAATCTAGATTATAATGTATTGTTCGAAAAATTATTGTGTATTGAATATTTACACGGCTAACCTGATAAAATTTTGCCTAATTTTTGTTGCAATTAAATTCTGGCACAAGAAATTAGGACTAACTCACAAATTAAAGCAGTTAGGTATGTTATTTCGCCGTCTCCTTTCGAAGGTTGACGATCCAAATGGCAATTGTAGCTTTTCTGCTGCACGAAAAATTTCTGTGGATGAGCAGTGAAACCATCTTTTAAGGTCTTTCAGCCACGAATTCTGGCGTCTTCCAACTGATCTTTTGCCCTAAACTTTTCCAATATGATTTGGAGTAATTCATATCTTCCACCTCTCAACACATGACCCAAGTATTGTATTTTTCTCTTTTTAATTATGCTGAGTAATTCTTTTTGTTTACTTAATGTGCTTAATAAATAATAAAGTATTATAAAATAACATTTTATTACAATACTAAAATACAGGGTGTTCTATTTAAGAAAACTAAGATAATACTCATTCCAAGTTTCGACCAGCCCTGTATACAAAAATTTAATATTTCGCTATGTTATTAATTTTAACAATAGTGGACTATATTCAAAATTTTTTGAACGTAAATATATTTTTTGATATCAAATCTCTACAATTCTACTGTTAATGTTAATGGGTGTTAATTTTGTTACGAAATTAATAAAAAAACGTAATTATCTTTTAAACTACTTCGTATAACACTAAAACGAGAACATTTTTAAGAGTCCAAAAATGTAAAAATATACAGGGTTTTCCAATAAAAAAACAAAAGTTTGTTTCATCCCGTTAATATTGATTTCCCTGTATATTTGAAAATAATTTTAGTTCTCGTTATCCTAATATATTATAATAACTTTATTGATATGTGATATGTTTGAATATTTTATCTGATTACTTTATTTGGTTACTTCATCTGATTATTCCATTTGATAATTTTTGAATATAGTTTGTTATAATGAATTTTACCATAATGTGTTTTAGTTTATTTCTTAGTAATCTAGTTCATGAAGAAAAGTATGTAAGTATTGGTACAATTGTACATTGTACACGGAAGATATTTTCACAAAACTATTTCCACAGTTGCAAAATACTAAGACGATAAACTACTAATACTAAAACCACATAATTAGAAATAATTGTAGCAAAACAGAGAAGGAACAATGAAAAGAGGAAGATGACCGCTAGTGCTCTAGTCTGTAAGATTTTTATAATTTTATACCTTGAAGAAGTTTAGCTTTCTCTTCATTCTTGTCACGTGAAAGAACATTGTTGTTTATGACTTAGAATTGTATTTTACCTCCTTTCTTGGCCAATGTTGCAAATTAATAACTTTGGAGGAGAACCTTGAAAACATTACGTTTTAATAATTTCTGGTGCTTTCATTATAATCTGGTCTTTTCAAGTGTTGTAAATACCTTTTTTGTAAATAAATACCATTAGATTCGTAAATTTGTTTTCCACAAATTAAGATATAGCATGAAAATTAGTCGGTAACCTGCCATGTTGATGCTGTCTTGTTAAAACCACATATCGTCCAGATCAACATTATCCAATTTATGTAAAAAGAACTCTGTTAACATTTTGCGATATCGACCACCACTGTTACTTCTTGAGCAGCTTCATTTTCAAAGATGTATAGTCCAATAATGCCTCCAGCTCAAAATCCGCACCAAACATTCTTATAGTCACATGTGAGTTGTCAGAACCACAAATGCAGCAATTTTGACGATTAACATAGTCTTGTAATTTTAAAACAATCAAGTCTTTGCACTTTGCTTAATTTAGGATGGCACCATTTTGCTGCGCCTTTGGCTAGCATACATTCATGTATAAATATGTTGATTATTAGATATTTTATGTTGACTATTGATTGATTGATTGGTATATAGATTTTGCCAAAATCTTATAAATTCAATATAACATGTCTGGTTTTAATCGCCACGTTTCTCCATGTATATTGGTGCCCTCTCTTGGTTATTTATTATATCTACTGATTCCATTTGAGCTCCAAGGTAGTTACTTCTCTCATCCGATTTAGATTTGTAAATACGACTCTTACAATGTTTTGACTTAATTTAATTCAACTTGTATTGCTTATTGGACACTTTATTCATTTTTTATATTGTTACAATTGTTATTACTTTGTCAAACTAAAAATTAGTGGCATGAAAATTTTAAATGAAAATCCATTTTTTTGAGCAGTGTATAGGTATACCTAGAGGTCGATTCTTAATTAGAAAAACAATGAACATATTCTTGTTTTCTCTCAGAGTTAGTCATCGGATAAGGTATAAACAATGAATTATATTCAAGATGTGTTATTTTTTTTAATTAATTAGTTCTCGTCCGTTAACGTAGGTCACGAAAATTTCAAGATAATATTCCGTTTTCTTTCTTTATTTAGGAAGATAAAAATATTTGTAGAAACTCTAACATTTTCAAAAATCAAAAAATTTATATAGCATAGATATATTTATGTTTCTATAACTATTGTAAATTAATAATTCTGGGAATAATTAGTAATAAACGTCAGATAAGTAATAATTAAAAATCACAGGCCGACAAAATTTGACCAATATTCGGACCCAGAAATTAAAATATACTTTTCAGAAAAATTTTTGTGCATTGAATCCGAATTTGAGCTCCAAATTGGCTCTTGTTTCTGAGATATCCGAAGCCAAAATTGCAAAAATACAAAAATAGTGGTTTTTGGCAGTTTTTCAGTTTATGTAACATCGTAACACAATTTTTCTCCTAGAAACTGTTTGTTATAACCATCTTAAAGTCTTAATCTTTTAAATGAGGTTGACTTTACTGATATATCTTCTTCTGTTCAGTTTTAAAAACCTACAAACCATATATGATAATACAGGGTGTCCAGAAACTCTCCTGTAATGAAGTAAATTTCTATAAAGGTGATAAAAAAATAAGTGTTTAGCGATTTTTACCATTTTTTACGATTTTTATGAGATCAATAATATTCATCAGCTCCATTAACCGATCACTATGGAATTTTCAATATTAGGGCCTAATCTTTAAAACCTATAACATATAATTTCCATTTTGAGTTTTGGCAACAAATGTGAGGCATTGGCATATGTCCACAAATCGCTGAATTTAAACATTTATATCACAAACCATTGCACGTCACGGGAAATACTTCTACGAAAACAGTATTAGGTGGGATTTATAGCTGAAGTTGTGTTGTTTCGAAAACCGTATTTGTGTAATCAAAAATAAGCAAATTTTAACGTTTTAGGTTGTTTGTAATGTAAAAGTTTAAATTTAGCGTTTTTTAGCCATATTTAAAATGCCTCACATTTGTTGATAAAACCCAAAACCGAAATTTCAAGCTATACGTTTTAAATATTTGCATCTTAATGAAAATTCCATGGAGACCGGTCAATGACCGGACATTTTGATCAAGAGATATCGAATTTTTATTGTCGAGTTGATATACATTTTATTTAAAATTGTTTTTTTTTTAAATGAAACAATAAAAATTCAACATAATTCGTTCATAATTATCTAAGCTACATTTTTTATTTGAAATTTGATATTTCGGTTTTTCTCCGCTATGGAGGGTGGTTTTAAGGAAAACCCGGGGGGTAAAAGTGGTAACCTTTTTTGTATATTTTTTGGGGTCCCAAAATTGACTTTTTTAGCAAAATTCAGCTTTTTGGTATGATTTTTAGAGGTTCAGTGGCATTTTCGTCTCTGACGACTGGAGTACTGGTCTATGTAGCCGAACTATACACTGCGAATCTTCCAGCAAATCCAAAAAAACTTCAAAACTCAAGGGAACTTCAGGAACTTTATCCCCGCAATACATCAAGGATTTTTTATGATTCTTTACAGTCCCGGTGCTAGGTTGTAAGATAGCCGCCTGCAAAACTAGCATAGGCGCTCTTTGGTTTATTAAGATTTAATTATATTTATTTAATATTTTGATAATCATACAAAATTTTGTATTTAACTAAATAAAAATAATAACTTTAAAATCTATATTTATTATGTTTGGGCAGTAATGTGAAACCACAATAAAATAAAAGTACAGTACACTTACCAAATAATTATATAAAAAAAAAGAGGTTAGTCTTTGTATGTGGGTATATTTTATTTTATAAAAACCCTTAAAAGGGCAACATTACAAGCACGAACGTTTTTGGAACAACTGTTCCATCATCAGGTTAAAATACAGGTTACCATGCCTGAGCCACCAAAATATTTGGGTAAAAACCCTTTAAAATGAAATGTGTTACCAAAGATTGTACATGATGTTGATAATATTATATGATGTTTAATATTTTAATTAGATTTTACTTCAGGTAACATACTCCCATGCTTAAGTGAGTTCTAGTGTCCGGAGAGTAAACCTCTTCAAACGGACTACGGCTGGCAATTTGGTGGCTCAGGCATGGTAACCTGTATTTTAACCTGATGATGGAACAGTTGTTCCGAAAACGTTCGTGCTTGTAATGTTGCCCTTTTAAGGGTTTTTATAAAATAAAATATACCCACATACAAAGACTAACCTCTTTTGTTATACGTGGTATACAGCCAGCTACAGGAATTATTTTCCTTGTGGATTTTTTTAAATAATTATATGTTAATTAAACGTAACACTAGATAATGTTCTTTTTTCTGCAAATTAAGCAGAAGAACTATTCTGTACTACTAAACACACAAAATACAAAATTAACAAAGCCCTGATAAACTAAATTTTATGTAAAATGTTTCTTTGCCACAAATCATAAATATACCTACGCTCCTAACTGCTGACACAAAACCTTGACACAACTTTAAAGAAAGTTGAAGAAAATAAATGAAGCATTTCAAATAAGTGTAAAGTTGTTTGTTTTTTTAAACATAATATATTTACCAATAAATTCTATTACAACACGGTAGGAATTCTGTGCTTTACGGGATGCAAAATAACAAAACACAGATTAGCTTATTATGACTGGAATTGAAACTACATTTAAAAATTTTATGTTTATATTTTACTATTTTGTATTTTGTAGTTAACACTAGCAGAAAAAATTCATTTGCCCCCCCCCCCCCCCCATACAGACTTGCAGTGCACCCCAGGAGGAAAGTGACATCGACTTATTCGATACTAGTGATGGATAAATAAAATTTAAGGCAAATTTAATGTAATAACTTGATGTTTTGTAAATAAAGAATGAGGACTAGGTAGATATAATGTCTTTTATTTAGTTGTTTTTTCTAATGTACCTAAATATTAAACAAAAATATGAGCACCAAGAACGTTTTAAAACACATTTAATAAGTAGTATTTAAATAACAATTTGTAGGTAAAAATACAATCGGTTTCGTTAAAATCGTTTCTATCGTCTCTGTAAAATTACCTTTTTTGGATTTTACAGTTAGTAGATATTTATATATAGTGACCATAAATTATTGGGTTTTATAGTCGATGGCGACATCTACAGTGTAACGGATATTCATACTATAAATAATAGACTAGGAAATATTGGAACCGAAAAGACTGTGCTATCACTCAACAGATGGCGATAAATTACTTAACTGAAGAAATTTCATGTCTAACATAATATATTTTAAAAAACCAAGTACAGTTAGGTCCTCAGATTAATTTTATATTATTTATAAACACATCTTAACGAATTTCGACTAAATTATTTGAATATCATTCATTCAACGGAAATGTTCAATTAAAAATTACCTATATAAAATTCGTCTAAATTTAAAGTATTTGATAAGTAAGATTAAATTAGATATTTTGACCAATTTATTAACAAATATTCTCACACTATTTTTTGATAACTGGATTTTCCGTTTTTTAATTATATACAATGTGTCTATTTAAGATGGAATCCTATAAAAAGTGTTATCATTAAGAATAAGTACTATTTCTACATATAAATTTTTCTTTTTCTGCCTTATCTCAAGAAATCTATCTTTATGAATATTTAAATATATTTTAATTAATTTTTATGGATTTTCGTTTCTAATATTTTATATATTTTTTATTTTGTAGATGATTTGGACATTGGGACTTTGTATGATCATATATAATCTTTTCCAAGCTTTTTTTTTACTGAAGGTATGTTTTACATTTGTAGATAATTTTAACCGAGGTTCTATCTTCCATTTAGTCTAAATCTTTAAAAAATTTAAGTTCAATATCTATAAAAAATTATGTAAAACACTTAAAAATTCACTTTTTTTAACATGCAACTTTGTAACTTGATCTTATATGCCATTATCACTTAGTCTTGTATCAAAATTCAATACATTAGAAACAAGTTCATTTTTGAAAATTAAAATGTGTACAATGTATATAGTTCCTGTTTTTATCGTATTATTTTATATCCTCTATACTTTTTTTTTTGAGGTTTTCCAACCAGAAAATTTTTCTTATTCCTATACTTCTTGCAGCTGGAATTTATCCTTTTACAATAAGTCTAATCAGTGGCGGCTCGTGAGTAAAATCATCGGTGAGGCACTATTATTTTGAGCTTCAAATATGAAATTATGAACAACCAAAAAATGTTAGTAAAAGATAAATATAGCTAGCTGCATTTTTACAACAAACTTACCCATGTACCAAGGATTCTACTAAATAGTCCTGGTTTATTACTAGATATAAGTTCACAATACTTCCAAGCACATCACCACTCCAATATAAAGAATTGTCTTATCTTAAACAGTTTCTAATTAGCACTTTAGTATTTTAGACGCAATATTTATAATTAAGTTCAATTCTGGCTTGCATAATGGTCAATGACGAGTTCATTAAATTTGTGGCAATTGAATATTAATTGTTTTTCAATGGATAGCATCCGTCGCTAGGGCATTGAGTCGTTCTTCTGAAATGGGATTCCGCAGAAATGTTTTTATCATCTTTAGAGTTAAAAACGATCTCTCTGCTTCTACTGTTATCATAGGAGTTGTGCATGCAATGTTAATTAATTTTATGGATTCTGAAAACAGATTTGTAAGATTGTTTTCAACAAAGATCTCAAGCAATGGCACAAGACTACTCACCGTTCCAAAGTCAGTCCTAGCAAATAGTAGGTACACATAACTCAGATTTTAATTTGGTGGCAAATGGATAATGTTACAAAGTAATCTTAAATTTTTTCTTCGGGAAAAGTAAGGTTGTATTCAGGAAATAATTTGGGATCGAATAGTGCCACAAGAGTTAAATGGGCCGTGAATGAAAATCGATACTGTATAGTGACCCTTCAATAGTGACCCTTATTAGATTACAAATTTCCTTCGCCGTCACATTGTTATTTTCCTGGGTTCGTTTCCTTTTTTCAGCCAAAAAACTTGGATTATATTGTCGTCAATTATCTTATCCCTGATAACTTGAATTTGATTTTTAAATTCTTGTATAAATTGAATGAAAAAGACAGTCAAGATTTGATTTCACGTACAAAGCGTCTATGTATCTGTTTATACGTATTTCGCTTTAATAAAGCTCATCAGAACAGCTATTCATAGGCGTTCTCAACGTGAAAAATAAATCTTTCCTGTCTTTAAGAAGCAACGATAAATAAAATGGCTTTTTATCGTTGATTCTTAAAGACAGGAAAGATTTATTTTTCACGTTGAGAACGCCTATGAATAGCTGTTCTGATAAGCTTTATTAAAGCGAAGTACGTATAAACAGATACATAGACGCTTTGTACGTGAAATCAAATCTTGACTGTCTTTTTCATTTTATTCGGATCTACTCTGTATGAGTACAAGAAACCAATTCGCTAATGATTTCTGCTTAGTTGAGGAGACATGTCGTGGAATGCAAATTTTAGATTCCCCATGTCTCTACTAACATCTTTATCAACGTCTGCTTTGCCTTGCAATTTTTAGAAGGCTCAGATTAAGGCAGAAATCTGAATTGTGTTTCGAAACTATTTTACGGATCTTGTATAAATATTTGAATTCTTGCAGGGTCTACAGCTCTCATTTGCAGTTGATTATAAAGAATCTCATCGTGCGGCATAATGTTATTAAAGAAAGTATAAAAACGTCTGTCAATAATAAAAGCCCGAAGCTTGTTGAATGGTTTAAGTATCTCGTTCCTTTTCAATGATTTCTTCAAAATATTGCATCAGATCGTCTATGTGCCTGAAGATGGGGATAACAGCTCGACTGTTGAATGTCCTACTGGAGACAATGGGGAGACATTTCTTTACAACATTGGTCATCTGTTGTTCAGTACATTTATTTATTTAGGATAACGAGAAAAGAAGGATGAAAACCTAGCCAAGTTAGCAAAAAAACTTTTACCATTTGATGCTCAGAAGCTTCCTTCGAGACAATTAAATTGAACTGGTGTACATAACAATGGATAAAATGAGCGTAGGGAAAAGACGTCGAGTTAATTCTTGAAACTCCATTAATTTTGCCTGACATGACAGCGGCGCCATCATAACACCAATTAACTTATTATTGTACTGTATTATATTGTTCAATTTTAAATAATTAGGTTGCTTCAAAATACACTTACCAATGCCCTCTGCATTATGCGAATCAGGTAAAAAATATCCCCAAAATCGTTCAAAGATTTGGTTGCCAAGGGTATATCTCAAAATTAAAACCATTTGATCTTAAACGGAAGCGTCCGTAGTGCCATCAGCCTCGATTGCCATAAAAGGAGCCATTTATACCTCTTTGCTTATTAATCCACGAGCGACATATAACATTAAGTCCAGTAGTTCTTGTTGAATAGTTTTTTAAGTTCCCAAAAAGTTGTATGATTTTCGGTTGAATTACGGGCAGTGGATTCTGAGAAACTGAGATCAAAGTTGACCGGCATTTGCGACGAAGTTAAAAACAATAGGATAATAATTTTTAAACCATTACCTTAGTCTTTGGGAGTTCTTTTTGGATAAAAATCTTCATATCTTCAAGATATTTAAAACATTATACTATAATAATAAAAGCCATCGGTATTGCGCGTGAAAAATATAAAAAAATAGATTGCAAATTAGGTTAGAAATTGAATTTCAAATATCAAAATCGGAATTCGTAAAAAAATGTATTTTCTCGGCTTCCAATAAAGCAATTTTCTTCATTTTTTTTAAATCCAACGTAACACGAGGAGAACCATTTATAAAACGTATAACCAAATGCCGGAAATGCTTTGGTTTCGTTATAAATATATTATTTTATTTATACTCTAGTCGCCAGAGACAAAAATGCCACTGAAACTCTAAAAACTATACGAACAAGCTGAATTTTTCTGAGGGACCCCAAAACCTATGCAAAGAAGTTTACTGTTCCTGCTCCCCGGCTATCCCCTAAAATCACCTACTAACGTAGGGGAAGAACAGAAAAAATGTCAAACTTTCATCGTGACCTCTTAGAGCTAATTCAAATGCCCACAAAATTTATTGCACTCAATTATTCTATTTAAAACATACCTGTTTTTGGACACTTTCGTCATGTTCCTTTATTGATCTTCTAAAATCCGAATCTTACTGTGATTGAATATTTACTGACCCTAATAATTGGTATTCAATACAATAATGGATATGTTTAGAGCTAATTCTATGTTTTTTAATTTTCTCTGAAAATTTAATATCATTTACACCCCGGATAGTTCAAGCCTCGTCCACTTGTGATGAAAACAACAATCCAAACATATTCATATTATTATGGGAATGATTTGATGATTAAAGTTGTACAAGTATCTTCATTATGTTTGCAACATAAAAATATTTATAGAAATTAATGGGTTCTCTGTTTTAATAATTCATACTGATGAAACTTGTTTTAATCATGAAAAATGTTTTCGACAATTCGTTTTGATTTATTTCGTTGCACGTCTGGTATGCAAAAAATTAATTTGATTTAGGTCCTCCTAATAAACCGTCACACCTCGACACCACCAGATGATAATAGCTTTGAATCTAACCGTGAAAGTGATAAATAAAAATAACTTTCTTTCCCTTACATTCTATTCTGTCAGTAATTTAAAATTAATACTATTTAGAATCTAACAAGCAGAATAGGATTTATTAAAATCAATAGAAGGCTTTTTAAAAAACTGCAAAAAAGTTACGGACTTGCTAGGAGGGGAAAAGTATGTCACTATTTCCAGTGTGGTCATGTACATATATTCATTACTCGACTACATCGACAAAAAATATTAGAAATTATTACTGTACGAATCAATGACGAGGAATTTAATTTGGAAAACTCTTTTTGGAAATTTTTTATAGCAACAAGAAATAAAATTATCAAATCAAACTGCAATAAAACAAATCGGGTATACTGTTTTTCTCTAGAAATTGATCCCCGCCACAAACTGGCAACATTCGATTTATCGAAATGGAGCCGGCCCTTGCAACAAGAAACAGAGACAAAACTCACAAAATTATATGAAAACAAGAGCCTCAACTTGGAAGCAACAAGATAGTTAGATCTTCTTCTGGGTCCTCTAGTGGCGAGGATGATCTCAAAATTTTTGTCACTGTACAAGAAATGGGTACGGCATCCCTGCCGTACTCCTCTTTTAATATTAAGAGCCTGTGATTCCACACCATCTACTAAAACTGATATTGTTTGATTCCAATATAAATTATTCGAACATCTCTGCCGTCCAAGCCAATGTCTTTAAGAGCTTTGATCAATATAGAGTGCTTAACACGATCAAATGCCTTTTGGAAGTCATTAAAACAGCAGTGTATGTCTACAAATATATCTCGACATCTTTGAGCAAGTACGTTCATTGCAAACAGTGCCTCTCTCCTTCCAAACCCGTTACGGAAACCAAACTGTGTCATCCAGGTATTCCTCGCATTTATTGTAGATACGACCATGTATTACCTTCAGAAAAAATTTTAATAAGTGGTTTAACAAACGGATTGCTTTATAATCAGCACAGGTTTTTGCTGTTGTCTTCTTAGGTAGAGCTATAAACAGTGAATTAGACCAACCATTAGGTAGTTGTCTGCTGGTATAAATGGTATTGAAAAACGAAGTTATAGCCTCTTAAACATTGCTATCCATATGATTCGTTTGGCCAGGGATATCCTATCAATTCCAGCTAAGTCGGTCTCAGCAGTAAGCTTTTTCTCCAGAGTCGGATCTTGACCATGTCGAAACAAAGAAGCCGGCTAAGCGAGTATTCAGCGGCTGCGATCCTTTGTGTCCAGTCATGGACAAAAGATAAAATGAAACTGATATTAACAAAGATATTAAAAAAATAAAACTGATATTAACAAAGGGATCCTCAAATTTCACGTGCTTAATGGGTTCGTATCATATCATTTATAGTGTAACAAATGTGACAAGAAAAACAAAAACTATGCAAAAAAAATATTAAATCCAAACCGTTAAACAGGTAAATAAATAAAATAAAGCATTGGACCGAATTTAAAAATGTACTAGCCTATAAACATGCAAGTCCGTATATTTAGGAACACCTTTAAATTGTACACCATTTATTTTTATATCTTCACTATTTCCAATCGTGAATTTTCTTCTGGGCTTTTTCCGAGAAAGAGTTTGCCAATGACTTTCTTCCGACTCAGGTATTATATCTTGGTTTAAACTAATATATTTTTGCAGTAGTTTCAGCTTCGAAAATAGCACTGGAAGTTTGTTTTATAGTAATTTGAAATTTTTGAGAACCTTTAGCAACGCTGTTATGGTTTTCTGTACGAATATTTTGTAATTTGTTGCTTTGGGCAAATACTTGTTTATCCTCAGGTTTTTTATCTTCATTGATAAACATGGGATTTCCTTTTTTATTGGGGTATAAAAAGTTGATTTGGTCTGTTAATACCTTTATTTGTTAATGCAGACCATTAATAATAAGGTCTTTTTGTTTAATAATATAATTAAATATTTTTATATCTACCTTATTGTGAATCGAAAACTGCTGAGTTGAAGGCGTTTCTTCCAGATGTGGATGCCCCAATTAAGTTTGCTATCCAAATGGATTCCTAAGTATTTAACGACGGCATTAACTGGTAGTGGAGTGTTGTTTATAGAAACTGGTGGCGCGACACCTTTTTTTTAAGTAAACGTTATTTCTGTTGATTTTAAACTGTTAACTTGGACTCGCCACAGTTTAAGCCAGCTTTCCAGTTTAAGTAGGTGATTTTGTAATACTTGGGATGCTTCAGTTGCTGTAGAATTTGAAGCCATGATAGTGTGTCATCGGCATATATAGCGATTGTTGTATTGGTCGTCCTTGGGAGATCTGATGTGTATATTAAGTAAACGGTGGGTAAACTAGTATGCTTCCTTGGGGAACTCCGGAACAAATTGGAAAGAAGTTAGTGATTTCCCCACCTCTTTTGACTTGAAAGAATCGATCTGTCAGGTAGGATCTTAAAAGTGGACCTACGGGATGAGGAAATATGAATTTAATTTTGGAGATAAGACCTACATGCCAAACTCTGTCGAATGCTATATAGACATCTAGGAATACAGCAGTACAGTAATTTTTTTGTTCGAGCGAATTTCTGATAGTCTTTACCACCCTATGAATTTGCTCGATAGTACCATGTTGTTTTCTAAACCCAAACTGATAATTCGGTAAAACATTACTGTCATACAAAATAAGCTCCAGTCTTCTTAGAAAAAGCCGTTCAAATACTTTGGATATAATAGGCAACAAGCTAATTGGGCGATATGTAGATATTTTTGTGTGATCCTTATTAGGTTTTGGAATAAGAACAATTTGAGCAACTTTCCATTGGAGTGGAAAATAACCTGTTTTTAATATTGAATTAAATATATAAGTAATTAAACTAACACCTTTGTTGGGTAGATTTTTTAGTACTAAACTAGATATTAAGTCATATCCAGGTGACTTTTTAATTTCCAGATTATCAATTATTTCTTTGATTTCAGATTTTTTAACAGATTTAATAGGTGGAGCCATTTGATACGGTGCATTTACGAGTTCATTGATAGCTTGCTCTTCTTCAACTGAGACTTCCCTCTGATGCGGTTGAAATACCTCGCATAGATGATTTGCAAAAGTATATGCTTTACCTATGACAGTTTTAGCCACAGTAACATTTTGTTTCCTGATTGGCATACTCATTTGTTCGCTGTGTTTAAGGTTCATTAAATATTTGTTGATTCCATTGTCTTTATGTTGGATCAGTTTTCTTTTGAGTAGTCTACAAGCTCTATTCAGATTTGCTTTATCTTCTGGATGCCTAGTAAGCTGCCACCTCTTTCGCAGTTTTCTTTTTTTCAATATGAGTGTATTTATGTGTGCAGGATAGGACTTGGAGTTGTGTTTGTAATTAATTTCTGGGGTGGACGTCCAAGCAGCTTGCTGAATAACTGTAGTTAAGTAAGCAACTGCATTTTCTATGTCGCTATCTCTTTTAAGAGGCAATCTAACTAAATGAAGTAATAATTAAGCAAGCACTGATTCAAATATTTAGATATAGAAATATAAGGAAGATTTTAATGTTAAGGAAGATTTTGGAAAGCACTTTTCTTTTCAATATTTCAATATATGTGTAGAGTATTGTGACAGAATTAATACCCACAGTGTTGCTAATTTTAAATTCATATATTG